>NW_026775975.1:1310722-1966083 GCF_027477595.1 Haemorhous mexicanus | reverse complement strand
GAAAAGGCATGACAGCCCAACAAGTGCAGGGACTTGCCCCAAAGCTTGTCCAATTGATCCCCATTAAAATCGCAAGATTTGGTTTCCCTTCCCGAAAGGAAATTTCATTTCCTTTCGGGAAGGGAAACCAAATCTTGCGACCCTGCAAAGAAAGGCTTACAAACACTCTGGAAAGGAGATATGATCAAAAGAAATGCAATTGCAAAAAACCCCCAAAAAAGGGAAAATTGGGAAATTTGGTCACTAAAAGAAAGTGGTCTGGGCAGAAGCCAGGTGCAGTGCAAAGCACCAAAAGAGGCCCAAAATAACCTGACAGGTGTTGTAAAAAAAGGGCAAAAATCAAGGAGGCAGACACAACTTGGTGGGGAAGATATGAGCAACATTGCATGGATACTTAAAAAAAGAAAAAAAAAAAATCTCGGCGCAAGTCTAAGCCATGAAAAGGCATGGCATGCAAACAACTGCAGGGACACGCACAACATACACCAAGCCTTGCCAGAATTGATCCCTGCTGAAGGCCAAAACAAATAAGAAGGGCTTACACACACTCTGGAATGGAGATATGATCAAAGGAAAGGAAATTGAAAAAAAAAAAAAAGAAAAATTGAAAATTTGGTGACTACAAGAAAGTGGTCTGTGCAGAAGCCAGGTGCAGTGCAAAGGACCAAAAAAGGCCAAAAGGATGCTGACAGGTGTTGTAAAAGCAAAACAAAATCCAAGGAGGTACATACAACTTGGTGGGGAAGATATGAGGGACATGGCACGGATGCATTCAAAAATAAAAAAAAGAAAAAAAAAATCTCAGCCAGAGCCAAAGCCATGAAAAGGCATGACAGCCCAACAAGTGCAGGGACTTGCCCCAAAGCTTGTCCAATTGATCCCCATTAAAATCGCAAGATTTGGTTTCCCTTCCCGAAAGGAAATTTCATTTCCTTTCGGGAAGGGAAACCAAATCTTGCGACCCTGCAAAGAAAGGCTTACAAACACTCTGGAAAGGAGATATGATCAAAAGAAATGCAATTGCAAAAAACCCCCAAAAAAGGGAAAATTGGGAAATTTGGTGACTACAAGAAAGTGGTCTGGGCAGAAGCCAGGTGCAGTGCAAAGCACCAAAAGAGGCCAAAAATAACCTGACAGGTGTTGTAAAAAAAGGGCAAAAATCAAGGAGGCAGACACAACTTGGTGGAGAAGATATGAGCAACATTGCATGGATACTTAAAAAAAGAAAAAAAAAAATCTCTGCCAAAGTCAAAGCCATGAAAAGGCATGGCATGCAAACAACTGCAGGGACACGCACAACATACACCAAGCCTTGCCAGAATTGATCCCTGCTGAAGGCCAAAACAAATAAGAAGGGCTTACACACACTCTGGAATGGAGATATGATAAAAGGAAAGGAAATTGAAAAAAAAAAAAAAGAAAAATGGAAAATTTGGTGACTACAAGAAAGTGGTCTGTGCAGAAGCCAGGTGCAGTGCAAAGCACCAAAAGAGGCCCAAAATAACCTGACAGGTGTTGTAAAAAAAGGGCAAAAATCAAGGAGGCAGACACAACTTGGTGGGGAAGATATGAGCGACATTGCATGGATACTTAAAAAAAGAAAAAAAAAAATCTCAGCCAAAGTCTAAGCCATGAAAAGGCATGGCATGCAAACAACTGCAGGGACACGCACAACATACACCAAGCCTTGCCAGAATTGATCCCTGCTGAAGGCCAAAACAAATAAGAAGGGCTTACACACACTCTGGAATGGAGATGTGATAAAAGGAAAGGAAATTGAAAAAAAAAAAAAACGAAAAATGGAAAATTTGGTGACTACAAGAAAGTGGTCTGGGCAGAAGCCCGGTGCAGTGCAAAGCACCAAAAAAAGTTAAAAGAATGCTAACAGGTGTTGTAAAAGCAAAACAAAATCCAAGGAGGTACATACAACTTGGTGGGGAAGATATGAGGGACATGGCACGGATGCATTCAAAAATAAAAAAAAGAAAAAAAAAATCTCAGCCAGAGCCAAAGCCATGAAAAGGCATGACAGCCCAACAAGTGCAGGGACTTGCCCCAAAGCTTGTCCAATTGATCCCCATTAAAATCGCAAGATTTGCTTTCCCTTCCCGAAAGGAAATTTCATTTCCTTTCGGGAAGGGAAACCAAATCTTGCGACCCTGCAAAGAAAGGCTTACAAACACTCTGGAAAGGAGATATGATCAAAAGAAATGCAATTGCAAAAAACCCCCAAAAAAGGGAAAATTGGGAAATTTGGTGACTACAAGAAAGTGGTCTGGGCAGAAGCCAGGTGCAGTGCAAAGCACCAAAAGAGGCCAAAAATAACCTGACAGGTGTTGTAAAAAAAGGGCAAAAATCAAGGAGGCAGACACAACTTGGTGGAGAAGATATGAGCAACATTGCATGGATACTTAAAAAAAGAAAAAAAAAAATCTCAGCCAAAGTCAAAGCCATGAAAAGGCATGGCATGCAAACAACTGCAGGGACACGCACAACATACACCAAGCCTTGCCAGAATTGATCCCTGCTGAACGCCAAAACAAATAAGAGGGGCTTACACACACTCTGGAATGGAGATATGATCAAAGGAAACAAAATTGAAAAAAAAGAAAAAGAAAAATGGAAAATTTGGTGACTACAAGAAAGTGGTCTGTGCAGAAGCCCGGTGCAGTGCAAAGCACCAAAAAAAGTTAAAAGAATGCTAACAGGTGTTGTAAAAGCAAAACAAAATCCAAGGAGGTACATACAACTTGGTGGGGAAGATATGAGGGACATGGCACGGACCCATTCAACAAAAAAAAAAGGAAAAAAAAAATCTCAGCCAGAGCCAAAGCCATGAAAAGGCATGACAGCCCAACAAGTGCAGGGACTTGCCCCAAAGCTTGTCCAATTGATCCCCATTAAAATCGCAAGATTTGCTTTCCCTTCCCGAAAGGAAATTTCATTTCCTTTCGGGAAGGGAAAGCAAATCTTGCGACCCTGCAAAGAAAGGCTTACAAACACTCTGGAAAGGAGATATGATCAAAAGAAATGCAATTGCAAAAAACCCCCAAAAAAGTGAAAATTGGGAAATTTGGTGACTACAAGAAAGTGGTCTGGGCAGAAGCCCGGTGCAGTGCAAAGCACCAAAAGAGGCCCAAAATAACCTGACAGGTGTTGTAAAAAAAGGGCAAAAATCAAGGAGGCAGACACAACTTGGTGGGGAAGATATGAGCGACATTGCATGGATACTTAAAAAAAGAAAAAAAAAATCTCAGCCAAAGTCAAAGCCATGAAAAGGCATGGCATGCAAACAACTGCAAGGACATGCACAACATACACCAAGCCTTGCCAGAATTGATCCCTGCTGAACGCCAAAACAAATAAGAGGGGCTTACACACACTCTGGAATGGAGATATGATCAAAGGAAACAAAATTGAAAAAAAAGAAAAAGAAAAATGGAAAATTTGGTGACTACAAGAAAGTGGTCTGGGCAGAAGCCCGGTGCAGTGCAAAGCACCAAAAAAAGTTAAAAGAATGCTAACAGGTGTTGTAAAAGCAAAACAAAATCCAAGGAGGTACATACAACTTGGTTGGGAAGATATGAGGGACATGGCACGGATGCATTCAAAAATAAAAAAAAGAAAAAAAAAAATCTCAGCCAGAGCCAAAGCCATGAAAAGGCATGACAGCCCAACAAGTGCAGGGACTTGCCCCAAAGCCTGTCCAATTGATCCCCATTAAAATCGCAAGATTTGCTTTCCCTTGCCGAAAGGAAATTTCATTTCCTTTCGGGAAGGGAAACCAAATCTTGCGACCCTGCAAAGAAAGGCTTACAAACACTCTGGAAAGGAGATATGATCAAAAGAAATGCAATTGCAAAAAACCCCCAAAAAAGGGAAAATTGGGAAATTTGGTGACTACAAGAAAGTGGTCTGGGCAGAAGCCAGGTGCAGTGCAAAGCACCAAAAGAGGCCAAAAATAATCTGACAGGTGTTGTAAAAAAAGGGCAAAAATCAAGGAGGCAGACACAACTTGGTGGGGAAGATATGAGCAACATTGCATGGATACTTAAAAAAAGAAAAAAAAAAATCTCAGCCAAAGTCAAAGCCATGAAAAGGCATGGCATGCAAACAACTGCAGGGACACGCACAACATACACCAAGCCTTGCCAGAATTGATCCCTGCTGAAGGCCAAAACAAATAAGAAGGGCTTACACACACTCTGGAATGGAGATATGATGTAAGGAAACAAAACTGAAAAAAAAAGAAAAAGAAAAATGGAAAATTTGGTGACTACAAGAAAGTGGTCTGGGCAGAAGCCAGGTGCAGTGCAAAGCACCAAAAGAGGCCAAAAATAACCTGAGAGGTGTTGTAAAAAAAGGGCAAAAATCAAGGAGGCAGACACAACTTGGTGGGGAAGATATGAGCAACATTGCATGGATACTTAAAAAAAGAAAAAAAAAAAATCTCGTCCCAAGTCTAAGCCATGAAAAGGCATGGCATGCAAACAACTGCAGGGACACGCACAACATACACCAAGCCTTGCCAGAATTGATCCCTGCTGAAGGCCAAAACAAATAAGAAGGGCTTACACACACTCTGGAATGGAGATATGATCAAATGAAAAGGAAATTGAAAAAAAAAAAAAAAGAAAAATGGAAAATTTGGTGACTACAAGAAAGTGGTCTGGGCAGAAGCCAGGTGCAGTGCAAAGCACCAAAAAAGGCCAAAAGGATGCTGACAGGTGTTGTAAAAGCAAAACAAAATCCAAGGAGGTACATACAACTTGGTGGGGAAGATATGAGGGACATGGCACGGATGCATTCAAAAATAAAAAAAAGAAAAAAAAAATCTCAGCCAGAGCCAAAGCCATGAAAAGGCATGACAGCCCAACAAGTGCAGGGACTTGCCCCAAAGCTTGTCCAATTGATCCCCATTAAAATCGCAAGATTTGGTTTCCCTTTCCGAAAGGAAATTTCATTTCCTTTCGGGAAGGGAAAGCAAATCTTGCGACCCTGCAAAGAAAGGCTTACAAACACTCTGGAAAGGAGATATGATCAAAAGAAATGCAATTGCAAAAAACCCCCAAAAAAGGGAAAATTGGGAAATTTGGTGACTACAAGAAAGTGGTCTGGGCAGAAGCCAGGTGCAGTGCAAAGCACCAAAAGAGGCCAAAAATAACCTGACAGGTGTTGTAAAAAAAGGGCAAAAATCAAGGAGGCAGACACAACTTGGTGGAGAAGATATGAGCAACATTGCATGGATACTTAAAAAAAGAAAAAAAAAAATCTCAGCCAAAGTCAAAGCCATGAAAAGGCATGGCATGCAAACAACTGCAGGGACACGCACAACATACACCAAGCCTTGCCAGAATTGATCCCTGCTGAACGCCAAAACAAATAAGAGGGGCTTACACACACTCTGGAATGGAGATATGATCAAAGGAAACAAAATTGAAAAAAAAGAAAAAGAAAAATGGAAAATTTGGTGACTACAAGAAAGTGGTCTGGGCAGAAGCCCGGTGCAGTGCAAAGCACCAAAAGAGGCCCAAAATAACCTGACAGGTGTTGTAAAAAAAGGGCAAAAATCAAGGAGGCAGACACAACTTGGTGGGGAAGATATGAGCAACATTGCATGGATACTTAAAAAAAGAAAAAAAAAAAATCTCGGCGCAAGTCTAAGCCATTAAAAGGCATGGCATGCAAACAACTGCAGGGACACGCACAACATACACCAAGCCTTGCCAGAATTGATCCCTGCTGAAGGCCAAAACAAATAAGAAGGGCTTACACACACTCTGGAATGTAGATATGATCAAAGGAAGGGAAATTGAAAAAAAAAAAAAAAAGAAAAATGGAAAATTTGGTGACTACAAGAAAGTGGTCTGGGCAGAAGCCAGGTGCAGTGCAAAGCAGCAAAAAAAGTTAAAAGAATGCTAACAGGTGTTGTAAAAGCAAAACAAAATCCAAGGAGGTACATACAACTTGGTGGGGAAGATATGAGGGACATGGCACGGATGCATTCAAAAAAAAAAGAAAGAAAAAAAAAATCTCAGCCAGAGCCAAAGCCATGAAAAGGCATGACAGCCCAACAAGTGAAGGGACTTGCCCCAAAGCTTGTCCAATTGATCCCCATTAAAATCGCAAGATTTGGTTTCCCTTCCCGAAAGGAAATTTCATTTCCTTTCGGGAAGGGAAACCAAATCTTGCGACCCTGCAAAGAAAGGCTTACAAACACTCTGGAAAGGAGATATGATCAAAAGAAATGCAATTGCAAAAAACCCCCAAAAAAGGGAAAATTGGGAAATTTGGTGACTACAAGAAAGTGGTCTGGGCAGAAGCCAGGTGCAGTGCAAAGCACCAAAAAAGGCCAAAAGGATGCTGACAGGTGTTGTAAAAAAAGGGCAAAAATCAAGGAGGCAGACACAACTTGGTGGGGAAGATATGAGCTACATTGCATGGATACTTAAAAAAAGAAAAAAAAAAATCTCAGCCAAAGTCAAAGCCATGAAAAGGCATGGCATGCAAACAACTGCAAGGACACGCACAACATACACCAAGCCTTGCCAGAATTGATCCCTGCTGAAGGCCAAAACAAATAAGAAGGGCTTACACACACTCTGGAATGGAGATATGATCAAAGGAAACAAAACTGAAAAAAAAAGAAAAAGAAAAATGGAAAATTTGGTGACTACAAGAAAGTGGTCTGGGCAGAAGCCAGGTGCAGTGCAAAGCACCAAAAGAGGCCAAAAATAACCTGACAGGTGTTGTAAAAAAAGGGCAAAAATCAAGGAGGCAGACACGACTTGGTGGGGAAGATATGAGCAACATTGCATGGATACTTAAAAAAAGAAAAAAAAAAAATCTCGGCCCAAGTCTAAGCCATGAAAAGGCATGGCATGCAAACAACTGCAGGGACACGCACAACATACACCAAGCCTTGCCAGAATTGATCCCTGCTGAAGGCCAAAACAAATAAGAAGGGCTTACACACACTCTGGAATGGAGATATGATCAAAGGAAACAAAATTGAAAAAAAAAAAAAAGAAAAATGGAAAATTTGGTGACTACAAGTAAGTGGTCTGGGCAGAAGCCCGGTGCAGTGCAAAGCACCAATAAAAGTTAAAAGAAAGCTAACAGGTGTTGTAAACGCAAAACAAAATCCAAGGAGGTACATACAACTTGGTGGGGAAGATATGAGGGACATGGCACGGATGCATTCAAAAAAAAAAAAGAAAAAAAAAAATCTCAGCCAGAGCCAAAGCCATGAAAAGGCATGACAGCCCAACAAGTGCAGGGACTTGCCCCAAAGCTTGTCCAATTGATCCCCATTAAAATCGCAAGATTTGGTTTCCCTTCCCGAAAGGAAATTTCATTTCCTTTCGGGAAGGGAAACCAAATCTTGCGACCCTGCAAAGAAAGGCTTACAAACACTCTGGAAAGGAGATATGGTCAAAAGAAATGCAATTGCAAAAAACCCCCAAAAAAGGGAAAATTGGGAAATTTGGTGACTACAAGAAAGTGGTCTGGGCAGAAGCCAGGTGCAGTGCAAAGCACCAAAAGAGGCCAAAAACAACCTGACAGGTGTTGTAAAAAAAGGGCAAAAATCAAGGAGGCAGACACAACTTGGTGGGGAAGATATGAGCAACATTGCATGGATACTTAAAAAAAGAAAAAAAAAAATCTCAGCCAAAGTCAAAGCCATGAAAAGGCATGGCATGCAAACAACTGCAAGGACATGCACAACATACACCAAGCCTTGCCAGAATTGATCCCTGCTGAAGGCCAAAACAAATAAGAAGGGCTTACACACACTCTGGAATGGAGATATGATCAAAGGAAAGGAAATTGAAAAAAAAAAAAAAGAAAAATGGAAAATTTGGTGACTACAAGAAAGTGGTCTGGGCAGAAGCCCGGTGCAGTGCAAAGCACCAAAAAAAGTTAAAAGAATGCTAACAGGTGTTGTAAAAGCAAAACAAAATCCAAGGAGGTACATACAACTTGGTGGGGAAGATATGAGGGACATGGCACGGATGCATTCAAAAAAAAAAAAGAAAAAAAAATATCTCAGCCAGAGCCAAAGCCATGAAAAGGCATGACAGCCCAACAAGTGCAGGGACTTGCCCCAAAGCTTGTCCAATTGATCCCCATTAAAATCGCAAGATTTGGTTTCCCTTCCCGAAAGGAAATTTCATTTCCTTTCGGGAAGGGAAACCAAATCTTGCGACCCTGCAAAGAAAGGCTTACAAACACTCTGGAAAGGAGATATGATCAAAAGAAATGCAATTGCAAAAAAACCCCAAAAAAGGGAAAATTGGGAAATTTGGTGACTACAAGAAAGTGGTCTGTGCAGAAGCCAGGTGCAGTGCAAAGCACCAAAAAAGGCCAAAAGGTTGCTGATAGGTGTTGTAAAAGCAAAACAAAATCCAAGGAGGTACATACAACTTGGTGGGGAAGATATGAGGGACATGGCACGGATGCATTCAAAAATAAAAAAAAGAAAAAAAAAATCTCAGCCAGAGCCAAAGCCATGAAAAGGCATGACAGCCCAACAAGTGCAGGGACTTGCCCCAAAGCTTGTCCAATTGATCCCCATTAAAATCGCAAGATTTGGTTTCCCTTCCCGAAAGGAAATTTCATTTCCTTTCGGGAAGGGAAAGCAAATCTTGCGACCCTGCAAAGAAAGGCTTACAAACACTCTGGAAAGGAGATATGATCAAAAGAAATGCAATTGCAAAAAACCCCCAAAAAAGGGAAAATTGGGAAATTTGGTGACTACAAGAAAGTGGTCTGGGCAGAAGCCAGGTGCAGTGCAAAGCACCAAAAGAGGCCAAAAATAACCTGACAGGTGTTGTAAAAAAAGGGCAAAAATCAAGGAGGCAGACACAACTTGGTGGAGAAGATATGAGCAACATTGCATGGATACTTAAACAAAGAAAAAAAAAAATCTCAGCCAAAGTCAAAGCCATGAAAAGGCATGGCATGCAAACAACTGCAGGGACACGCACAACATACACCAAGCCTTGCCAGAATTGATCCCTGCTGAACGCCAAAACAAATAAGAAGGGCTTACACACACTCTGGAATGGAGATATGATCAAAGGAAACAAAATTGAAAAAAAAGAAAAAGAAAAATGGAAAATTTGGTGACTACAAGAAAGTGGTCTGGGCAGAAGCCCGGTGCAGTGCAAAGCACCAAAAAAAGTTAAAAGAATGCTAACAGGTGTTGTAAAAGCAAAACAAAATCCAAGGAGGTACATACAACTTGGTGGGGAAGATATGAGGGACATGGCACGGATGCATTCAAAAAAAAAAGAAAGAAAAAAAAAATCTCAGCCAGAGCCAAAGCCATGAAAAGGCATGACAGCCCAACAAGTGCAGGGACTTGCCCCAAAGCCTGTCCAATTGATCCCCATTAAAATCGCAAGATTTGGTTTCCCTTCCCGAAAGGAAATGAAATTTCCTTTCGGGAAGGGAAACCAAATCTTGCGACCCTGCAAAGAAAGGCTTACAAACACTCTGGAAAGGAGATATGATCAAAAGAAATGCAATTGCAAAAAACCCCCAAAAAAGGGAAAATTGGGAAATTTGGTGACTACAAGAAAGTGGTCTGGGCAGAAGCCAGGTGCAGTGCAAAGCACCAAAAGAGGCCAAAAATAACCTGACAGGTGTTGTAAAAAAAGGGCAAAAATCAAGGAGGCAGACACAACTTGGTGGGGAAGATATGAGCTACATTGCATGGATACTTAAAAAAAGAAAAAAAAAAATCTCAGCCAAAGTCAAAGCCATGAAAAGGCATGGCATGCAAACAACTGCAAGGACACGCACAACATACACCAAGCCTTGCCAGAATTGATCCCTGCTGAAGGCCAAAACAAATAAGAAGGGCTTACACACACTCTGGAATGGAGATATGCTCAAAGGAAACAAAACTGAAAAAAAAAGAAAAAGAAAAATGGAAAATTTGGTGACTACAAGAAAGTGGTCTGGGCAGAAGCCAGGTGCAGTGCAAAGCACCAAAAAAAGTTAAAAGAATGCTAACAGGTGTTGTAAAAGCAAAACAAAATCCAAGGAGGTACATACAACTTGGTTGGGAAGATATGAGGGACATGGCACGGATGCATTCAAAAATAAAAAAAAGAAAAAAAAAAATCTCAGCCAGAGCCAAAGCCATGAAAAGGCATGACAGCCCAACAAGTGCAGGGACTTGCCCCAAAGCCTGTCCAATTGATCCCCATTAAAATCGCAAGATTTGCTTTCCCTTGCCGAAAGGAAATTTCATTTCCTTTCGGGAAGGGAAAGCAAATCTTGCGACCCTGCAAAGAAAGGCTTACAAACACTCTGGAAAGGAGATATGATCAAAAGAAATGCAATTGCAAAAAACCCCCAAAAAAGGGAAAATTGGGAAATTTGGTGACTACAAGAAAGTGGTCTGGGCAGAAGCCAGGTGCAGTGCAAAGCACCAAAAGAGGCCAAAAATAAGCTGAGAGGTGTTGTAAAAAAAGGGCAAAAATCAAGGAGGCAGACACAACTTGGTGGGGAAGATATGAGCGACATTGCATGGATACTTAAAAAAAGAAAAAAAAAAAATCTCAGCCAAAGTCTAAGCCATGAAAAGGCATGGCATGCAAACAACTGCAGGGACACGCACAACATACACCAAGCCTTGCCAGAATTGATCCCTGCTGAAGGCCAAAACAAATAAGAAGGGCTTACACACACTCTGGAATGGAGATATGATCAAAGGAAACAAAACTGAAAAAAAAAGAAAAAGAAAAATGGAAAATTTGGTGACTACAAGAAAGTGGTCTGGGCAGAAGCCAGGTGCAGTGCAAAGCACCAAAAGAGGCCAAAAATAACCTGACAGGTGTTGTAAAAAAAGGGCAAAAATCAAGGAGGCAGACACAACTTGGTGGGGAAGATATGAGCGACATTGCATGGATACTTAAAAAAAGAAAAAAAAAAATCTCAGCCAAAGTCAAAGCTATGAAAAGGCATGGCATGCAAACAACTGCAAGGACATGCACAACATACACCAAGCCTTGCCAGAATTGATCCCTGCTGAAGGCCAAAACAAATAAGAAGGGCTTACACACACTCTGGAATGGAGATATGATCAAAGGAAAGGAAATTGAAAAAAAAAAAAAAGAAAAATGGAAAATTTGGTGACTACAAGAAAGTGGTCTGGGCAGAAGCCAGGTGCAGTGCAAAGCACCAAAAAAGGCCAAAAGGATGCTGACAGGTGTTGTAAAAGCAAAACAAAATCCAAGGAGGTCCATACAACTTGGTGGGGAAGATATGAGGGACATGGCACGGATGCATTCAAAAATAAAAAAAAGAAAAAAAAAATCTCAGCCAGAGCCAAAGCCATGAAAAGGTATGACAGCCCAACAAGTGCAGGGACTTGTCCCAAAGCCTGTCCAATTGATCCCCATTAAAATCGCAAGATTTGGTTTCCCTTCCCGAAAGGAAATTTCATTTCCTTTCGGGAAGGGAAACCAAATCTTGCGACCCTGCAAAGAAAGGCTTACAAACACTCTGGAAAGGAGATATGATCAAAAGAAATGCAATTGCAAAAAACCCCCAAAAAAGGGAAAATTGGGAAATTTGGTGACTACAAGAAAGTGGTCTGGGCAGAAGCCAGGTGCAGTGCAAAGCACCAAAAGAGGCCAAAAATAACCTGACAGGTGTTGTAAAAAAAGGGCAAAAATCAAGGAGGCAGACACAACTTGGTGGAGAAGATATGAGCAACATTGCATGGATACTTAAAAAAAGAAAAAAAAAAATCTCAGCCAAAGTCAAAGCCATGAAAAGGCATGGCATGCAAACAACTGCAGGGACACGCACAACATACACCAAGCCTTGCCAGAATTGATCCCTGCTGAAGGCCAAAACAAATAAGAGGGGCTTACACACACTCTGGAATGGAGATATGATCAAAGGAAACAAAATTGAAAAAAAAGAAAAAGAAAAATGGAAAATTTGGTGACTACAAGAAAGTGGTCTGTGCAGAAGCCAGGTGCAGTGCAAAGCACCAAAAAAAGTTAAAAGAATGCTAACAGGTGTTGTAAAAGCAAAATAAAATCCAAGGAGGTACATACAACTTGGTTGGGAAGATATGAGGGACATGGCACGGATGCATTCAAAAAAAAAAGAAAGAAAAAAAAAAATCTCAGCCAGAGCCAAAGCCATGAAAAGGCATGACAGCCCAACAAGTGCAGGGACTTGCCCCAAAGCCTGTCCAATTGATCCCCATTAAAATCGCAAGATTTGGTTTCCCTTCCCGAAAGGAAATTTCATTTCCTTTCGGGAAGGGAAACCAAATCTGGCGACCCTGCAAAGAAAGGCTTACAAACACTCTGGAAAGGAGATATGATCAAAAGAAATGCAATTGCAAAAAACCCCCAAAAAAGGGAAAATTGGGAAATTTGGTGACTACAAGAAAGTGGTCTGGGCAGAAGCCAGGTGCAGTGCAAAGCACCAAAAGAGGCCAAAAATAACCTGACAGGTGTTGTAAAAAAAGGGCAAAAATCAAGGAGGCAGACACAACTTGGTGGGGAAGATATGAGCGACATTGCATGGATACTTAAAAAAAGAAAAAAAAAAATCTCAGCCAAAGTCAAAGCCATGAAAAGGCATGGCATGCAAACAACTGCAGGGACACGCACAACATACACCAAGCCTTGCCAGAATTGATCCCTGCTGAAGGCCAAAACAAATAAGAGGGGCTTACAAACACTCTGGAATGGAGATATGATCAAAGGAAACAAAATTGAAAAAAAAGAAAAAGAAAAATGGAAAATTTGGTGACTACAAGAAAGTGGTCTGGGCAGAAGCCCGGTGCAGTGCAAAGCACCAAAAAAAGTTAAAAGAATGCTAACAGGTGTTGTAAAAGCAAAACAAAATCCAAGGAGGTACATACAACTTGGTTGGGAAGATATGAGGGACATGGCACGGATGCATTCAAAAATAAAAAAAAGAAAAAAAAAAATCTCAGCCAGAGCCAAAGCCATGAAAAGGCATGACAGCCCAACAAGTGCAGGGACTTGCCCCAAAGCCTGTCCAATTGATCCCCATTAAAATCGCAAGATTTGCTTTCCCTTGCCGAAAGGAAATTTCATTTCCTTTCGGGAAGGGAAACCAAATCTTGCGACCCTGCAAAGAAAGGCTTACAAACACTCTGGAAAGGAGATATGATCAAAAGAAATGCAATTGCAAAAAACCCCCAAAAAAGGGAAAATTGGGAAATTTGGTGACTACAAGAAAGTGGTCTGGGCAGAAGCCAGGTGCAGTGCAAAGCACCAAAAGAGGCCAAAAATAACCTGACAGGTGTTGTAAAAAAAGGGCAAAAATCAAGGAGGCAGACACAACTTGGTGGGGAAGATATGAGCAACATTGCATGGATACTTAAAAAAAGAAAAAAAAAAAATCTCGGCCCAAGTCTAAGCCATGAAAAGGCATGGCATGCAAACAACTGCAGGGACACGCACAACATACACCAAGCCTTGCCAGAATTGATCCCTGCTGAAGGCCAAAACAAATAAGAAGGGCTTACACACACTCTGGAATGGAGATATGATCAAAGGAAACAAAATTGAAAAAAAAAAAAAAGAAAAATGGAAAATTTGGTGACTACAAGTAAGTGGTCTGGGCAGAAGCCCGGTGCAGTGCAAAGCACCAATAAAAGTTAAAAGAAAGCTAACAGGTGTTGTAAACGCAAAACAAAATCCAAGGAGGTACATACAACTTGGTGGGGAAGATATGAGGGACATGGCACGGATGCATTCAAAAAAAAAAAAGAAAAAAAAAAATCTCAGCCAGAGCCAAAGCCATGAAAAGGCATGACAGCCCAACAAGTGCAGGGACTTGCCCCAAAGCTTGTCCAATTGATCCCCATTAAAATCGCAAGATTTGGTTTCCCTTCCCGAAAGGAAATTTCATTTCCTTTCGGGAAGGGAAAGCAAATCTTGCGACCCTGCAAAGAAAGGCTTACAAACACTCTGGAAAGGAGATATGGTCAAAAGAAATGCAATTGCAAAAAACCCCCCAAAAAAGGGAAAATTGGGAAATTTGGTGACTACAAGAAAGTGGTCTGGGCAGAAGCCAGGTGCAGTGCAAAGCACCAAAAGAGGCCAAAAACAACCTGACAGGTGTTGTAAAAAAAGGGCAAAAATCAAGGAGGCAGACACAACTTGGTGGGGAAGATATGAGCGACATTGCATGGATACTTAAAAAAAGAAAAAAAAAAATCTCAGCCAAAGTCAAAGCCATGAAAAGGCATGGCATGCAAACAACTGCAAGGACATGCACAACATACACCAAGCCTTGCCAGAATTGATCCCTGCTGAAGGCCAAAACAAATAAGAAGGGCTTACACACACTCTGGAATGGAGATATGATCAAAGGAAAGGAAATTGAAAAAAAAAAAAAAGAAAAATGGAAAATTTGGTGACTACAAGAAAGTGGTCTGGGCAGAAGCCCGGTGCAGTGCAAAGCACCAAAAAAAGTTAAAAGAATGCTAACAGGTGTTGTAAAAGCAAAACAAAATCCAAGGAGGTACATACAACTTGGTGGGGAAGATATGAGGGACATGGCACGGATGCATTCAAAAAAAAAAAAGAAAAAAAAATATCTCAGCCAGAGCCAAAGCCATGAAAAGGCATGACAGCCCAACAAGTGCAGGGACTTGCCCCAAAGCTTGTCCAATTGATCCCCATTAAAATCGCAAGATTTGGTTTCCCTTCCCGAAAGGAAATTTCATTTCCTTTCGGGAAGGGAAACCAAATCTTGCGACCCTGCAAAGAAAGGCTTACAAACACTCTGGAAAGGAGATATGATCAAAAGAAATGCAATTGCAAAAAAACCCCAAAAAAGGGAAAATTGGGAAATTTGGTGACTACAAGAAAGTGGTCTGTGCAGAAGCCAGGTGCAGTGCAAAGCACCAAAAAAGGCCAAAAGGTTGCTGATAGGTGTTGTAAAAGCAAAACAAAATCCAAGGAGGTACATACAACTTGGTGGGGAAGATATGAGGGACATGGCACGGATGCATTCAAAAATAAAAAAAAGAAAAAAAAAATCTCAGCCAGAGCCAAAGCCATGAAAAGGCATGACAGCCCAACAAGTGCAGGGACTTGCCCCAAAGCTTGTCCAATTGATCCCCATTAAAATCGCAAGATTTGGTTTCCCTTCCCGAAAGGAAATTTCATTTCCTTTCGGGAAGGGAAAGCAAATCTTGCGACCCTGCAAAGAAAGGCTTACAAACACTCTGGAAAGGAGATATGATCAAAAGAAATGCAATTGCAAAAAACCCCCAAAAAAGGGAAAATTGGGAAATTTGGTGACTACAAGAAAGTGGTCTGGGCAGAAGCCAGGTGCAGTGCAAAGCACCAAAAGAGGCCAAAAATAACCTGACAGGTGTTGTAAAAAAAGGGCAAAAATCAAGGAGGCAGACACAACTTGGTGGAGAAGATATGAGCAACATTGCATGGATACTTAAACAAAGAAAAAAAAAAATCTCAGCCAAAGTCAAAGCCATGAAAAGGCATGGCATGCAAACAACTGCAGGGACACGCACAACATACACCAAGCCTTGCCAGAATTGATCCCTGCTGAACGCCAAAACAAATAAGAAGGGCTTACACACACTCTGGAATGGAGATATGATCAAAGGAAACAAAATTGAAAAAAAAGAAAAAGAAAAATGGAAAATTTGGTGACTACAAGAAAGTGGTCTGGGCAGAAGCCCGGTGCAGTGCAAAGCACCAAAAAAAGTTAAAAGAATGCTAACAGGTGTTGTAAAAGCAAAACAAAATCCAAGGAGGTACATACAACTTGGTGGGGAAGATATGAGGGACATGGCACGGATGCATTCAAAAAAAAAAGAAAGAAAAAAAAAATCTCAGCCAGAGCCAAAGCCATGAAAAGGCATGACAGCCCAACAAGTGCAGGGACTTGCCCCAAAGCCTGTCCAATTGATCCCCATTAAAATCGCAAGATTTGGTTTCCCTTCCCGAAAGGAAATGAAATTTCCTTTCGGGAAGGGAAACCAAATCTTGCGACCCTGCAAAGAAAGGCTTACAAACACTCTGGAAAGGAGATATGATCAAAAGAAATGCAATTGCAAAAAACCCCCAAAAAAGGGAAAATTGGGAAATTTGGTGACTACAAGAAAGTGGTCTGGGCAGAAGCCAGGTGCAGTGCAAAGCACCAAAAGAGGCCAAAAATAACCTGACAGGTGTTGTAAAAAAAGGGCAAAAATCAAGGAGGCAGACACAACTTGGTGGGGAAGATATGAGCTACATTGCATGGATACTTAAAAAAAGAAAAAAAAAAATCTCAGCCAAAGTCAAAGCCATGAAAAGGCATGGCATGCAAACAACTGCAAGGACACGCACAACATACACCAAGCCTTGCCAGAATTGATCCCTGCTGAAGGCCAAAACAAATAAGAAGGGCTTACACACACTCTGGAATGGAGATATGCTCAAAGGAAACAAAACTGAAAAAAAAAGAAAAAGAAAAATGGAAAATTTGGTGACTACAAGAAAGTGGTCTGGGCAGAAGCCCGGTGCAGTGCAAAGCACCAAAAAAAGTTAAAAGAATGCTAACAGGTGTTGTAAAAGCAAAACAAAATCCAAGGAGGTACATACAACTTGGTTGGGAAGATATGAGGGACATGGCACGGATGCATTCAAAAATAAAAAAAAGAAAAAAAAAAATCTCAGCCAGAGCCAAAGCCATGAAAAGGCATGACAGCCCAACAAGTGCAGGGACTTGCCCCAAAGCCTGTCCAATTGATCCCCATTAAAATCGCAAGATTTGCTTTCCCTTGCCGAAAGGAAATTTCATTTCCTTTCGGCAAGGGAAAGCAAATCTTGCGACCCTGCAAAGAAAGGCTTACAAACACTCTGGAAAGGAGATATGATCAAAAGAAATGCAATTGCAAAAAACCCCCAAAAAAGGGAAAATTGGGAAATTTGGTGACTACAAGAAAGTGGTCTGGGCAGAAGCCAGGTGCAGTGCAAAGCACCAAAAGAGGCCAAAAATAAGCTGAGAGGTGTTGTAAAAAAAGGGCAAAAATCAAGGAGGCAGACACAACTTGGTGGGGAAGATATGAGCGACATTGCATGGATACTTAAAAAAAGAAAAAAAAAAATCTCAGCCAAAGTCAAAGCCATGAAAAGGCATGGCATGCAAACAACTGCAGGGACACGCACAACATACACCAAGCCTTGCCAGAATTGATCCCTGCTGAAGGCCAAAACAAATAAGAAGGGCTTACACACACTCTGGAATGGAGATATGATCAAAGGAAACAAAACTGAAAAAAAAAGAAAAAGAAAAATGGAAAATTTGGTGACTACAAGAAAGTGGTCTGGGCAGAAGCCAGGTGCAGTGCAAAGCACCAAAAGAGGCCAAAAATAACCTGACAGGTGTTGTAAAAAAAGGGCAAAAATCAAGGAGGCAGACACAACTTGGTGGGGAAGATATGAGCGACATTGCATGGATACTTAAAAAAAGAAAAAAAAAAATCTCAGCCAAAGTCAAAGCTATGAAAAGGCATGGCATGCAAACAACTGCAAGGACATGCACAACATACACCAAGCCTTGCCAGAATTGATCCCTGCTGAAGGCCAAAACAAATAAGAAGGGCTTACACACACTCTGGAATGGAGATATGATCAAAGGAAAGGAAATTGAAAAAAAAAAAAAAGAAAAATGGAAAATTTGGTGACTACAAGAAAGTGGTCTGGGCAGAAGCCAGGTGCAGTGCAAAGCACCAAAAAAGGCCAAAAGGATGCTGACAGGTGTTGTAAAAGCAAAACAAAATCCAAGGAGGTCCATACAACTTGGTGGGGAAGATATGAGGGACATGGCACGGATGCATTCAAAAAAAAAAGAAAGAAAAAAAAAATCTCAGCCAGAGCCAAAGCCATGAAAAGGCATGACAGCCCAACAAGTGCAGGGACTTGCCCCAAAGCTTGTCCAATTGATCCCCATTAAAATCGCAAGATTTGGTTTCCCTTCCCGAAAGGAAATTTCATTTCCTTTCGGGAAGGGAAAGCAAATCTTGCGACCCTGCAAAGAAAGGCTTACAAACACTCTGGAAAGGAGATATGATCAAAAGAAATGCAATTGCAAAAAACCCCCAAAAAAGGGAAAATTGGGAAATTTGGTGACTACAAGAAAGTGGTCTGGGCAGAAGCCAGGTGCAGTGCAAAGCACCAAAAGAGGCCAAAAATAACCTGACAGGTGTTGTAAAAAAAGGGCAAAAATCAAGGAGGCAGACACAACTTGGTGGGGAAGATATGAGCGACATTGCATGGATACTTAAAAAAAGAAAAAAAAAAATCTCAGCCAAAGTCAAAGCCATGAAAAGGCATGGCATGCAAACAACTGCAGGGACACGCACAACATACACCAAGCCTTGCCAGAATTGATCCCTGCTGAAGGCCAAAACAAATAAGAAGGGCTTACACACACTCTGGAATGGAGATATGAGAAAAGGAAAGGAAATTGAAAAAAAAAAAAAAAGAAAAATGGAAAATTTGGTGACTACAAGAAAGTGGTCTGGGCAGAAGCCAGGTGCAGTGCAAAGCACCAAAAGAGGCCCAAAATAACCTGACAGGTGTTGTAATAAAAGGGCAAAAATCAAGGAGGCAGACACAACTTGGTGGGGAAGATATGAGCAACATTGCATGGATACTTAAAAAAAGAAAAAAAAAAAAATCTCGGCCCAAGTCTAAGCCATGAAAAGGCATGGCATGCAAACAACTGCAGGGACACGCACAACATACACCAAGCCTTGCCAGAATTGATCCCTGCTGAAGGCCAAAACAAATAAGAAGGGCTTACACACACTCTGGAATGGAGATATGATCAAAAGAATGGAAATTGAAAAAAAAAAAAAAGAAAAATGGAAAATTTGGTGACTACAAGTAAGTGGTCTGGGCAGAAGCCAGGTGCAGTGCAAAGCACCAAAAAAAGTTAAAAGAAAGCTAACAGGTGTTGTAAACGCAAAACAAAATCCAAGGAGGTACATACAACTTGGTGGGGAAGATATGAGGGACATGGTACGGATGCATTCAAAAATAAAAAAAAGAAAAAAAAAATCTCAGCCAGAGCCAAAGCCATGAAAAGGCATGACAGCCCAACAAGTGCAGGGACTTGCCCCAAAGCTTGTCCAATTGATCCCAATTAAAATCGCAAGATTTGGTTTCCCTTCCCGAAAGGAAATTTCATTTCCTTTCGGGAAGGGAAAGCAAATCTTGCGACCCTGCAAAGAAAGGCTTACAAACACTCTGGAAAGGAGATATGATCAAAAGAAATGCAATTGCAAAAAACCCCCAAAAAAGGGAAAATTGGGAAATTTGGTGACTACAAGAAAGTGGTCTGGGCAGAAGCCAGGTGCAGTGCAAAGCACCAAAAGAGGCCAAAAATAACCTGACAGGTGTTGTAAAAAAAGGGCAAAAATCAAGGAGGCAGACACAACTTGGTGGAGAAGATATGAGCAACATTGCATGGATACTTAAACAAAGAAAAAAAAAAATCTCAGCCAAAGTCAAAGCCATGAAAAGGCATGGCATGCAAACAACTGCAGGGACACGCACAACATACACCAAGCCTTGCAAGAATTGATCCCTGCTGAACGCCAAAACAAATAAGAGGGGCTTACACACACTCTGGAATGGAGATATGATCAAAGGAAACAAAATTGAAAAAAAAGAAAACGAAAAATGGAAAATTTGGTGACTACAAGAAAGTGGTCTGGGCAGAAGCCCGGTGCAGTGCAAAGAACCAAAAAAAGTTAAAAGAATGCTAACAGGTGTTGTAAAAGCAAAACAAGATCCAAGGAGGTACATACAACTTGGTGGGGAAGATATGAGGGACATGGCACGGATGCATTCAAAAAAAAAAGAAAGAAAAAAAAAATCTCAGCCAGAGCCAAAGCCATGAAAAGGCATGACAGCCCAACAAGTGCAGGGACTTGCCCCAAAGCCTGTCCAATTGATCCCCATTAAAATCGCAAGATTTGCTTTCCCTTCCCGAAAGGAAATGAAATTTCCTTTCGGGAAGGGAAAGCAAATCTTGCGACCCTGCAAAGAAAGGCTTACAAACACTCTGGAAAGGAGATATGATCAAAAGAAATGCAATTGCAAAAAACCCCCAAAAAAGGGAAAATTGGGAAATTTGGTGACTACAAGAAAGTGGTCTGGGCAGAAGCCAGGTGCAGTGCAAAGCACCAAAAGAGGCCAAAAATAACCTGACAGGTGTTGTAAAAAAAGGGCAAAAATCAAGGAGGCAGACACAACTTGGTGGGGAAGATATGAGCAACATTGCATGGATACTTAAAAAAAGAAAAAAAAAAAATCTCAGCCAAAGTCTAAGCCATGAAAAGGCATGGCAGGCAAACAACTGCAGGGACACGCACAACATACACCAAGCCTTGCCAGAATTGATCCCTGCTGAAGGCCAAAACAAATAAGAAGGGCTTACACACACTCTGGAATGGAGATATGATCAAAGGAAAGGAAATTGAAAAAAAAAAAAAAGAAAAATGGAAAATTTGGTGACTACAAGAAAGTGGTCTGGGCAGAAGCCAGGTGCAGTGCAAAGCACCAAAAGAGGCCAAAAGGATGCTGACAGGTGTTGTAAAAGCAAAACAAAATCCAAGGAGGTACATACAACTTGGTGGGGAAGATATGAGGGACATGGCACGGATGCATTCAAAAATAAAAAAAAGAAAAAAAAAATCTCAGCCAGAGCCAAAGCCATGAAAAGGCATGACAGCCCAACAAGTGCAGGGACTTGCCCCAAAGCTTGTCCAATTGATCCCCATTAAAATCGCAAGATTTGCTTTCCCTTCCCGAAAGGAAATTTCATTTCCTTTCGGGAAGGGAAAGCAAATCTTGCGACCCTGCAAAGAAAGGCTTACAAACACTCTGGAAAGGAGATATGATCAAAAGAAATGCAATTGCAAAAAACCCCCAAAAAAGGGAAAATTGGGAAATTTGGTGACTACAAGAAAGTGGTCTGGGCAGAAGCCAGGTGCAGTGCAAAGCACCAAAAGAGGCCAAAAATAACCTGAGAGGTGTTGTAAAAAAAGGGCAAAAATCAAGGAGGCAGACACAACTTGGTGGAGAAGATATGAGCAACATTGCATGGATACTTAAAAAAAGAAAAAAAAAAATCTCAGCCAAAGTCAAAGCCATGAAAAGGCATGGCATGCAAACAACTGCAGGGACACGCACAACATACACCAAGCCTTGCCAGAATTGATCCCTGCTGAAGGCCAAAACAAATAAGAGGGGCTTACAAACACTCTGGAATGGAGATATGATCAAAGGAAACAAAATTGAAAAAAAAGAAAAAGAAAAATGGAAAATTTGGTGACTACAAGAAAGTGGTCTGGGCAGAAGCCAGGTGCAGTGCAAAGCACCAAAAGAGGCCAAAAATAACCTGAGAGGTGTTGTAAAAAAAGGGCAAAAATCAAGGAGGCAGACACAACTTGGTGGGGAAGATATGAGCAACATTGCATGGATACTTAAAAAAAGAAAAAAAAAAAATCTCGTCCCAAGTCAAAGCCACGAAAAGGCATGGCATGCAAACAACTGCAGGGACACGCACAACATACACCAAGCCTTGCCAGAATTGATCTCTGCTGAAGGCCAAAACAAATAAGAAGGGCTTACACACACTCTGGAATGGAGATATGATCAAAGGAAACAAAATTGAAAAAAAAAAAAAAGAAAAATGGAAAATTTGGTGACTACAAGAAAGTGGTCTGTGCAGAAGCCAGGTGCAGTGCAAAGCACCAAAAAAGGCCAAAAGGATGCTGACAGGTGTTGTAAAAGCAAAACAAAATCCAAGGAGGTACATACAACTTGGTGGGGAAGATATGAGGGACATGGCACGGATGCATTCAAAAATAAAAAAAAGAAAAAAAAAATCTCAGCCATAGCCAAAGCCATGAAAAGGCATGACAGCCCAACAAGTGCAGGGACTTGCCCCAAAGCCTGTCCAATTGATCCCCATTAAAATCGCAAGATTTGGTTTGCCTTCCCGAAAGGAAATTTCATTTCCTTTCGGGAAGGGAAAGCAAATCTTGCGACCCTGCAAAGAAAGGCTTACAAACACTCTGGAAAGGAGATATGATCAAAAGAAATGCAATTGCAAAAAACCCCCAAAAAAGGGAAAATTGGGAAATTTGGTGACTACAAGAAAGTGGTCAGGGCAGAAGCCAGGTGCAGTGCAAAGCACCAAAAGAGGCCCAAAATAACCTGACAGGTGTTGTAAAAAAAGGGCAAAAATCAAGGAGGCAGACACAACTTGGTGGGGAAGATATGAGCAACATTGCATGGATACTTAAAAAAAGAAAAAAAAAAAATCTCGGCGCAAGTCTAAGCCATGAAAAGGCATGGCATGCAAACAACTGCAGGGACACGCACAACATACACCAAGCCTTGCCAGAGTTGATCCCTGCTGAAGGCCAAAACAAATAAGAAGGGCTTACACACACTCTGGAATGTAGATATGATCAAAGGAAAGGAAATTGAAAAAAAAAAAAAAAGAAAAATGGAAAATTTGGTGACTACAAGAAAGTGGTCTGTGCAGAAGCCCGGTGCAGTGCAAAGCACCAAAAAAAGTTAAAAGAATGCTAACAGTTGTTGTAAAAGCAAAACAAAATCCAAGGAGGTACATACAACTTGGTGGGGAAGATATGAGGGACATGGCACGGATGCATTCAAAAAAAAAAGAAAGAAAAAAAAAATCTCAGCCAGAGCCAAAGCCATGAAAAGGCATGACAGCCCAACAAGTGCAGGGACTTGCCCCAAAGCTTGTCCAATTGATCCCCATTAAAATCGCAAGATTTGGTTTCCCTTCCCGAAAGGAAATTTCATTTCCTTTCGGGAAGGGAAAGCAAATCTTGCGACCCTGCAAAGAAAGGCTTACAAACACTCTGGAAAGGAGATATGATCAAAAGAAATGCAATTGCAAAAAACCCCCAAAAAAGGGAAAATTGGGAAATTTGGTGACTACAAGAAAGTGGTCTGGGCAGAAGCCAGGTGCAGTGCAAAGCACCAAAAGAGGCCAAAAATAACCTGACAGGTGTTGTAAAAAAAGGGCAAAAATCAAGGAGGCAGACACAACTTGGTGGAGAAGATATGAGCAACATTGCATGGATACTTAAAAAAAGAAAAAAAAAAATCTCAGCCAAAGTCAAAGCCATGAAAAGGCATGGCATGCAAACAACTGCAAGGACACGCACAACATACACCAAGCCTTGCCAGAATTGATCCCTGCTGAAGGCCAAAACAAATAAGAAGGGCTTACACACACTCTGGAATGGAGATATGATCAAAGGAAACAAAATTGAAAAAAAAAAAAAAAGAAAAATGGAAAAATTGGTGACTACAAGAAAGTGGTCAGGGCAGAAGCCAGGTGCAGTGCAAAGCACCAAAATAGGCCCAAAATAACCTGACAGGTGTTGTAAAAAAAGGGCAAAAATCAAGGAGGCAGACACAACTTGGTGGGGAAGATATGAGCAACATTGCATGGATACTTAAAAAAAGAAAAAAAAAAAATCTCAGCCAAAGTCTAAGCCATGAAAAGGCATGGCAGGCAAACAACTGCAGGGACACGCACAACATACACCAAGCCTTGCCAGAATTGATCCCTGCTGAAGGCCAAAACAAATAAGAAGGGCTTACACACACTCTGGAATGGAGATATGATCAAAGGAAACAAAATTGAAAAAAAAAAAAAAGAAAAATGGAAAATTTGGTGACTACAAGAAAGTGGTCTGTGCAGAAGCCAGGTGCAGTGCTAAGGACCAAAAAAGGCCAAAAGGATGCTGACAGGTGTAGTAAAAGCAAAACAAAATCCAAGGAGGTACATACAACTTGGTGGGGAAGATATGAGGGACATGGCACGGATGCATTCAAAAATAAAAAAAAGAAAAAAAAAAATCTCAGCCAGAGCCAAAGCTATGAAAAGGCATGACAGCCCAACAAGTGCAGGGACTTGCCCCAAAGCTTGTCCAATTGATCCCCATTAAAATCGCAAGATTTGGTTTCCCTTCCCGAAAGGAAATTTCATTTCCTTTCGGGAAGGGAAAGCAAATCTTGCGACCCTGCAAAGAAAGGCTTACAAACACTCTGGAAAGGAGATATGATCAAAAGAAATGCAATTGCAAAAAACCCCCAAAAAAGGGAAAATTGGGAAATTTGGTGACTACAAGAAAGTGGTCTGGGCAGAAGCCAGGTGCAGTGCAAAGCACCAAAAGAGGCCAAAAATAACCTGACAGGTGTTGTAAAAAAAGGGCAAAAATCAAGGAGGCAGACACAACTTGGTGGGGAAGATATGAGCAACATTGCATGGATACTTAAAAAAAGAAAAAAAAAAATCTCAGCCAAAGTCAAAGCCATGAAAAGGCATGGCATGCAAACAACTGCAGGGACACGCACAACATACAGCAAGCCTTGCCAGAATTGATCCCTGCTGAAGGCCAAAACAAATAAGAAGGGCTTACACACACTCTGGAATGGAGATATGATCAAAGGAAAGGAAATTGAAAAAAAAAAAAAAAGAAAAATGGAAAATTTGGTGACTACAAGAAAGTGGTCTGGGCAGAAGCCAGGTGCAGTGCAAAGCACCAAAAGAGGCCCAAAATAACCTGACAGGTGTTGTAAAAAAAGGGCAAAAATCAAGGAGGCAGACACAACTTGGTGGGGAAGATATGAGCAACATTGCATGGATACTTAAAAAAAGAAAAAAAAAAATCTCGGCGCAAGTCTAAGCCATTAAAAGGCATGGCATGCAAACAACTGCAGGGACACGCACAACATACACCAAGCCTTGCCAGAATTGATCCCTGCTGAAGGCCAAAACAAATAAGAAGGGCTTACACACACTCTGGAATGGAGATATGATCAAAGGAAACAAAATTGAAAAAAAAAAAAAAGAAAAATGGAAAATTTGGTGACTACAAGAAAGTGGTCTGGGCAGAAGCCCGGTGCAGTGCAAAGCACCAAAAAAAGTTAAAAGAACGCTAACAGGTGTTGTAAAAGCAAAACAAAATCCAAGGAGGTACATACAACTTGGTGGGGAAGATATGAGGGACATGGCATGGATGCATTCAAAAAAAAAAAAGAAAAAAAAAAATCTCAGCCAGAGCCAAAGCCATGAAAAGGCATGACAGCCCAACAAGTGCAGGGACTTGCCCCAAAGCTTGTCCAATTGATCCCCATTAAAATCGCAAGATTTGGTTTCCCTTCCCGAAAGGAAATTTCATTTCCTTTCGGGAAGGGAAACCAAATCTTGCGACCCTGCAAAGAAAGGCTTACAAACACTCTGGAAAGGAGATATGATCAAAAGAAATGCAATTGCAAAAAACCCCCAAAAAAGGGAAAATTGGGAAATTTGGTGACTACAAGAAAGTGGTCTGGGCAGAAGCCAGGTGCAGTGCAAAGCACCAAAAGAGGCCAAAAATAACCTGACAGGTGTTGTAAAAAAAGGGCAAAAATCAAGGAGGCAGACACAACTTGGTGGAGAAGATATGAGCAACATTGCATGGATACTTAAAAAAAGAAAAAAAAAAATCTCAGCCAAAGTCAAAGCCATGAAAAGGCATGGCATGCAAACAACTGCAAGGACACGCACAACATACACCAAGCCTTGCCAGAATTGATCCCTGCTGAAGGCCAAAACAAATAAGAAGGGCTTACACACACTCTGGAATGGAGATATGATCAAAGGAAAGGAAATTGAAAAAAAAAAAAAAAAGAAAAATTGAAAATTTGGTGACTACAAGAAAGTGGTCTGTGCAGAAGCCAGGTGCAGTGCAAAGGACCAAAAAAGGCCAAAAGAATGCTGACAGGTGTTGTAAAAGCAAAACAAAATCCAAGGAGGTACATACAACTTGGTGGGGAAGATATGAGGGACATGGCACGGATGCATTCAAAAATAAAAAAAAGAAAAAAAAAATCTCAGCCAGAGCCAAAGCCATGAAAAGACATGACAGCCCAACAAGTGCAGGGACTTGCCCCAAAGCTTGTCCAATTGATCCCCATTAAAATCGCAAGATTTGGTTTCCCTTCCCGAAAGGAAATTTCATTTCCTTTCGGGAAGGGAAAGCAAATCTTGCGACCCTGCAAAGAAAGGCTTACAAACACTCTGGAAAGGAGATATGATCAAAAGAAATGCAATTGCAAAAAACCCCCAAAAAAGGGAAAATTGGGAAATTTGGTGACTACAAGAAAGTGGTCTGGGCAGAAGCCAGGTGCAGTGCAAAGCACCAAAAGAGGCCAAAAATAACCTGACAGGTGTTGTAAAAAAAGGGCAAAAATCAAGGAGGCAGACACAACTTGGTGGAGAAGATATGAGGGACATTGCATGGATACTTAAAAAAAGAAAAAAAAAAATCTCAGCCAAAGTCAAAGCCATGAAAAGGCATGGCATGCAAACAACTGCAAGGACACGCACAACATACACCAAGCCTTGCCAGAATTGATCCCTGCTGAAGGCCAAAACAAATAAGAAGGGCTTACACACACTCTGGAATGGAGATATGATCAAAGGAAACAAAACTGAAAAAAAAAGAAAAAGAAAAATGGAAAATTTGGTGACTACAAGAAAGTGGTCTGGGCAGAAGCCAGGTGCAGTGCAAAGCACCAAAAGAGGCCAAAAATAACCTGACAGGTGTTGTAAAAAAAGGGCAAAAATCAAGGAGGCAGACACAACTTGGTGGGGAAGATATGAGCAACATTGCATGGATACTTAAAAAAAGAAAAAAAAAAAATCTCGGCCCAAGTCTAAGCCATGAAAAGGCATGGCATGAAAACAACTGCAGGGACACGCACATCATACACCAAGCCTTGCCAGAATTGATCCCTGCTGAAGGCCAAAACAAATAAGAAGGGCTTACACACACTCTGGAATGGAGATATGATCAAAGGAAACAAAATTGAAAAAAAAAAAAAAGAAAAATGGAAAATTTGGTGACTACAAGTAAGTGGTCTGGGCAGAAGCCCGGTGCAGTGCAAAGCACCAATAAAAGTTAAAAGAAAGCTAACAGGTGTTGTAAACGCAAAACAAAATCCAAGGAGGTACATACAACTTGGTGGGGAAGATATGAGGGACATGGCACGGATGCATTCAAAAAAAAAAAAGAAAAAAAAAAATCTCAGCCAGAGCCAAAGCCATGAAAAGGCATGACAGCCCAACAAGTGCAGGGACTTGCCCCAAAGCTTGTCCAATTGATCCCCATTAAAATCGCAAGATTTGGTTTCCCTTCCCGAAAGGAAATTTCATTTCCTTTCGGGAAGGGAAACCAAATCTTGCGACCCTGCAAAGAAAGGCTTACAAACACTCTGGAAAGGAGATATGGTCAAAAGAAATGCAATTGCAAAAAACCCCCAAAAAAGGGAAAATTGGGAAATTTGGTGACTACAAGAAAGTGGTCTGGGCAGAAGCCAGGTGCAGTGCAAAGCACCAAAAGAGGCCAAAAACAACCTGACAGGTGTTGTAAAAAAAGGGCAAAAATCAAGGAGGCAGACACAACTTGGTGGGGAAGATATGAGCAACATTGCATGGATACTTAAAAAAAGAAAAAAAAAAATCTCAGCCAAAGTCAAAGCCATGAAAAGGCATGGCATGCAAACAACTGCAAGGACATGCACAACATACACCAAGCCTTGCCAGAATTGATCCCTGCTGAAGGCCAAAACAAATAAGAAGGGCTTACACACACTCTGGAATGGAGATATGATCAAAGGAAAGGAAATTGAAAAAAAAAAAAAAGAAAAATGGAAAATTTGGTGACTACAAGAAAGTGGTCTGGGCAGAAGCCCGGTGCAGTGCAAAGCACCAAAAAAAGTTAAAAGAATGCTAACAGGTGTTGTAAAAGCAAAACAAAATCCAAGGAGGTACATACAACTTGGTGGGGAAGATATGAGGGACATGGCACGGATGCATTCAAAAAAAAAAAAGAAAAAAAAATATCTCAGCCAGAGCCAAAGCCATGAAAAGGCATGACAGCCCAACAAGTGCAGGGACTTGCCCCAAAGCTTGTCCAATTGATCCCCATTAAAATCGCAAGATTTGGTTTCCCTTCCCGAAAGGAAATTTCATTTCCTTTCGGGAAGGGAAACCAAATCTTGCGACCCTGCAAAGAAAGGCTTACAAACACTCTGGAAAGGAGATATGATCAAAAGAAATGCAATTGCAAAAAAACCCCAAAAAAGGGAAAATTGGGAAATTTGGTGACTACAAGAAAGTGGTCTGTGCAGAAGCCAGGTGCAGTGCAAAGCACCAAAAAAGGCCAAAAGGTTGCTGATAGGTGTTGTAAAAGCAAAACAAAATCCAAGGAGGTACATACAACTTGGTGGGGAAGATATGAGGGACATGGCACGGATGCATTCAAAAATAAAAAAAAGAAAAAAAAAATCTCAGCCAGAGCCAAAGCCATGAAAAGGCATGACAGCCCAACAAGTGCAGGGACTTGCCCCAAAGCTTGTCCAATTGATCCCCATTAAAATCGCAAGATTTGGTTTCCCTTCCCGAAAGGAAATTTCATTTCCTTTCGGGAAGGGAAAGCAAATCTTGCGACCCTGCAAAGAAAGGCTTACAAACACTCTGGAAAGGAGATATGATCAAAAGAAATGCAATTGCAAAAAACCCCCAAAAAAGGGAAAATTGGGAAATTTGGTGACTACAAGAAAGTGGTCTGGGCAGAAGCCAGGTGCAGTGCAAAGCACCAAAAGAGGCCAAAAATAACCTGACAGGTGTTGTAAAAAAAGGGCAAAAATCAAGGAGGCAGACACAACTTGGTGGAGAAGATATGAGCAACATTGCATGGATACTTAAACAAAGAAAAAAAAAAATCTCAGCCAAAGTCAAAGCCATGAAAAGGCATGGCATGCAAACAACTGCAGGGACACGCACAACATACACCAAGCCTTGCCAGAATTGATCCCTGCTGAACGCCAAAACAAATAAGAAGGGCTTACACACACTCTGGAATGGAGATATGATCAAAGGAAACAAAATTGAAAAAAAAGAAAAAGAAAAATGGAAAATTTGGTGACTACAAGAAAGTGGTCTGGGCAGAAGCCCGGTGCAGTGCAAAGCACCAAAAAAAGTTAAAAGAATGCTAACAGGTGTTGTAAAAGCAAAACAAAATCCAAGGAGGTACATACAACTTGGTGGGGAAGATATGAGGGACATGGCACGGATGCATTCAAAAAAAAAAGAAAGAAAAAAAAAATCTCAGCCAGAGCCAAAGCCATGAAAAGGCATGACAGCCCAACAAGTGCAGGGACTTGCCCCAAAGCCTGTCCAATTGATCCCCATTAAAATCGCAAGATTTGGTTTCCCTTCCCGAAAGGAAATGAAATTTCCTTTCGGGAAGGGAAACCAAATCTTGCGACCCTGCAAAGAAAGGCTTACAAACACTCTGGAAAGGAGATATGATCAAAAGAAATGCAATTGCAAAAAACCCCCAAAAAAGGGAAAATTGGGAAATTTGGTGACTACAAGAAAGTGGTCTGGGCAGAAGCCAGGTGCAGTGCAAAGCACCAAAAGAGGCCAAAAATAACCTGACAGGTGTTGTAAAAAAAGGGCAAAAATCAAGGAGGCAGACACAACTTGGTGGGGAAGATATGAGCTACATTGCATGGATACTTAAAAAAAGAAAAAAAAAAATCTCAGCCAAAGTCAAAGCCATGAAAAGGCATGGCATGCAAACAACTGCAAGGACACGCACAACATACACCAAGCCTTGCCAGAATTGATCCCTGCTGAAGGCCAAAACAAATAAGAAGGGCTTACACACACTCTGGAATGGAGATATGCTCAAAGGAAACAAAACTGAAAAAAAAAGAAAAAGAAAAATGGAAAATTTGGTGACTACAAGAAAGTGGTCTGGGCAGAAGCCCGGTGCAGTGCAAAGCACCAAAAAAAGTTAAAAGAATGCTAACAGGTGTTGTAAAAGCAAAACAAAATCCAAGGAGGTACATACAACTTGGTTGGGAAGATATGAGGGACATGGCACGGATGCATTCAAAAATAAAAAAAAGAAAAAAAAAAATCTCAGCCAGAGCCAAAGCCATGAAAAGGCATGACAGCCCAACAAGTGCAGGGACTTGCCCCAAAGCCTGTCCAATTGATCCCAATTAAAATCGCAAGATTTGCTTTCCCTTGCCGAAAGGAAATTTCATTTCCTTTCGGCAAGGGAAAGCAAATCTTGCGACCCTGCAAAGAAAGGCTTACAAACACTCTGGAAAGGAGATATGATCAAAAGAAATGCAATTGCAAAAAACCCCCAAAAAAGGGAAAATTGGGAAATTTGGTGACTACAAGAAAGTGGTCTGGGCAGAAGCCAGGTGCAGTGCAAAGCACCAAAAGAGGCCAAAAATAAGCTGAGAGGTGTTGTAAAAAAAGGGCAAAAATCAAGGAGGCAGACACAACTTGGTGGGGAAGATATGAGCGACATTGCATGGATACTTAAAAAAAGAAAAAAAAAAATCTCAGCCAAAGTCAAAGCCATGAAAAGGCATGGCATGCAAACAACTGCAGGGACACGCACAACATACACCAAGCCTTGCCAGAATTGATCCCTGCTGAAGGCCAAAACAAATAAGAAGGGCTTACACACACTCTGGAATGGAGATATGATCAAAGGAAACAAAACTGAAAAAAAAAGAAAAAGAAAAATGGAAAATTTGGTGACTACAAGAAAGTGGTCTGGGCAGAAGCCAGGTGCAGTGCAAAGCACCAAAAGAGGCCAAAAATAACCTGACAGGTGTTGTAAAAAAAGGGCAAAAATCAAGGAGGCAGACACAACTTGGTGGGGAAGATATGAGCGACATTGCATGGATACTTAAAAAAAGAAAAAAAAAAATCTCAGCCAAAGTCAAAGCTATGAAAAGGCATGGCATGCAAACAACTGCAAGGACATGCACAACATACACCAAGCCTTGCCAGAATTGATCCCTGCTGAAGGCCAAAACAAATAAGAAGGGCTTACACACACTCTGGAATGGAGATATGATCAAAGGAAAGGAAATTGAAAAAAAAAAAAAAGAAAAATGGAAAATTTGGTGACTACAAGAAAGTGGTCTGGGCAGAAGCCAGGTGCAGTGCAAAGCACCAAAAAAGGCCAAAAGGATGCTGACAGGTGTTGTAAACGCAAAACAAAATCCAAGGAGGTACATACAACTTGGTGGGGAAGATATGAGGGACATGGCACGGATGCATTCAAAAATAAAAAAAAGAAAAAAAAAATCTCAGCCAGAGCCAAAGCCATGAAAAGGCATGACAGCCCAACAAGTGCAGGGACTTGCCCCAAAGCTTGTCCAATTGATCCCCATTAAAATCGCAAGATTTGGTTTCCCTTCCCGAAAGGAAATTTCATTTCCTTTCGGGAAGGGAAAGCAAATCTTGCGACCCTGCAAAGAAAGGCTTACAAACACTCTGGAAAGGAGATATGATCAAAAGAAATGCAATTGCAAAAAACCCCCAAAAAAGGGAAAATTGGGAAATTTGGTGACTACAAGAAAGTGGTCTGGGCAGAAGCCAGGTGCAGTGCAAAGCACCAAAAGAGGCCAAAAATAACCTGACAGGTGTTGTAAAAAAAGGGCAAAAATCAAGGAGGCAGACACAACTTGGTGGAGAAGATATGAGCAACATTGCATGGATACTTAAACAAAGAAAAAAAAAAATCTCAGCCAAAGTCAAAGCCATGAAAAGGCATGGCATGCAAACAACTGCAGGGACACGCACAACATACACCAAGCCTTGCAAGAATTGATCCCTGCTGAACGCCAAAACAAATAAGAGGGGCTTACACACACTCTGGAATGGAGATATGATCAAAGGAAACAAAATTGAAAAAAAAGAAAACGAAAAATGGAAAATTTGGTGACTACAAGAAAGTGGTCTGGGCAGAAGCCCGGTGCAGTGCAAAGCACCAAAAAAAGTTAAAAGAATGCTAACAGGTGTTGTAAAAGCAAAACAAGATCCAAGGAGGTACATACAACTTGGTGGGGAAGATATGAGGGACATGGCACGGATGCATTCAAAAATAAAAAAAAGAAAAAAAAAATCTCAGCCAGAGCCAAAGCCATGAAAAGGCATGACAGCCCAACAAGTGCAGGGACTTGCCCCAAAGCTTGTCCAATTGATCCCCATTAAAATCGCAAGATTTGCTTTCCCTTCCCGAAAGGAAATTTCATTTCCTTTCGGGAAGGGAAAGCAAATCTTGCGACCCTGCAAAGAAAGGCTTACAAACACTCTGGAAAGGAGATATGATCAAAAGAAATGCAATTGCAAAAAACCCCCAAAAAAGGGAAAATTGGGAAATTTGGTGACTACAAGAAAGTGGTCTGGGCAGAAGCCAGGTGCAGTGCAAAGCACCAAAAGAGGCCAAAAATAACCTGAGAGGTGTTGTAAAAAAAGGGCAAAAATCAAGGAGGCAGACACAACTTGGTGGAGAAGATATGAGCAACATTGCATGGATACTTAAACAAAAAAAAAAAAAAAATCACAGCCAAAGTCAAAGCCATGAAAAGGCATGGCATGCAAACAACTGCAGGGACACGCACAACATACACCAAGCCTTGCCAGAATTGATCCCTGCTGAAGGCCAAAACAAATAAGAGGGGCTTACAAACACTCTGGAATGGAGATATGATCAAAGGAAACAAAATTGAAAAAAAAGAAAAAGAAAAATGGAAAATTTGGTGACTACAAGAAAGTGGTCTGGGCAGAAGCCAGGTGCAGTGCAAAGCACCAAAAGAGGCCAAAAATAACCTGAGAGGTGTTGTAAAAAAAGGGCAAAAATCAAGGAGGCAGACACAACTTGGTGGGGAAGATATGAGCAACATTGCATGGATACTTAAAAAAAGAAAAAAAAAAAATCTCGTCCCAAGTCAAAGCCACGAAAAGGCATGGCATGCAAACAACTGCAGGGACACGCACAACATACACCAAGCCTTGCCAGAATTGATCTCTGCTGAAGGCCAAAACAAATAAGAAGGGCTTACACACACTCTGGAATGGAGATATGATCAAAGGAAACAAAATTGAAAAAAAAAAAAAAGAAAAATGGAAAATTTGGTGACTACAAGAAAGTGGTCTGTGCAGAAGCCAGGTGCAGTGCAAAGCACCAAAAAAGGCCAAAAGGATGCTGACAGGTGTTGTAAAAGCAAAACAAAATCCAAGGAGGTACATACAACTTGGTGGGGAAGATATGAGGGACATGGCACGGATGCATTCAAAAAAAAAAGAAAGAAAAAAAAAATCTCAGCCATAGCCAAAGCCATGAAAAGGCATGACAGCCCAACAAGTGCAGGGACTTGCCCCAAAGCCTGTCCAATTGATCCCCATTAAAATCGCAAGATTTGGTTTCCCTTCCCGAAAGGAAATTTCATTTCCTTTCGGGAAGGGAAAGCAAATCTTGCGACCCTGCAAAGAAAGGCTTACAAACACTCTGGAAAGGAGATATGATCAAAAGAAATGCAATTGCAAAAAACCCCCAAAAAAGGGAAAATTGGGAAATTTGGTGACTACAAGAAAGTGGTCAGGGCAGAAGCCAGGTGCAGTGCAAAGCACCAAAAGAGGCCCAAAATAACCTGACAGGTGTTGTAAAAAAAGGGCAAAAATCAAGGAGGCAGACACAACTTGGTGGGGAAGATATGAGCAACATTGCATGGATACTTAAAAAAAGAAAAAAAAAAAATCTCGGCGCAAGTCTAAGCCATGAAAAGGCATGGCATGCAAACAACTGCAGGGACACGCACAACATACACCAAGCCTTGCCAGAGTTGATCCCTGCTGAAGGCCAAAACAAATAAGAAGGGCTTACACACACTCTGGAATGTAGATATGATCAAAGGAAAGGAAATTGAAAAAAAAAAAAAAAGAAAAATGGAAAATTTGGTGACTACAAGAAAGTGGTCTGTGCAGAAGCCCGGTGCAGTGCAAAGCACCAAAAAAAGTTAAAAGAATGCTAACAGGTGTTGTAAAAGCAAAACAAAATCCAAGGAGGTACATACAACTTGGTGGGGAAGATATGAGGGACATGGCACGGATGCATTCAAAAAAAAAAGAAAGAAAAAAAAAATCTCAGCCAGAGCCAAAGCCATGAAAAGGCATGACAGCCCAACAAGTGCAGGGACTTGCCCCAAAGCCTGTCCAATTGATCCCCATTAAAATCGCAAGATTTGGTTTCCCTTCCCGAAAGGAAATTTCATTTCCTTTCGGGAAGGGAAAGCAAATCTTGCGACCCTGCAAAGAAAGGCTTACAAACACTCTGGAAAGGAGATATGATCAAAAGAAATGCAATTGCAAAAAACCCCCAAAAAAGGGAAAATTGGGAAATTTGGTGACTACAAGAAAGTGGTCTGGGCAGAAGCCAGGTGCAGTGCAAAGCACCAAAAGAGGCCAAAAATAACCTGACAGGTGTTGTAAAAAAAGGGCAAAAATCAAGGAGGCAGACACAACTTGGTGGAGAAGATATGAGCAACATTGCATGGATACTTAAAAAAAGAAAAAAAAAAATCTCAGCCAAAGTCAAAGCCATGAAAAGGCATGGCATGCAAACAACTGCAAGGACACGCACAACATACACCAAGCCTTGCCAGAATTGATCCCTGCTGAAGGCCAAAACAAATAAGAAGGGCTTACACACACTCTGGAATGGAGATATGATCAAAGGAAACAAAATTGAAAAAAAAAAAAAAAGAAAAATGGAAAAATTGGTGACTACAAGAAAGTGGTCAGGGCAGAAGCCAGGTGCAGTGCAAAGCACCAAAATAGGCCCAAAATAACCTGACAGGTGTTGTAAAAAAAGGGCAAAAATCAAGGAGGCAGACACAACTTGGTGGGGAAGATATGAGCAACATTGCATGGATACTTAAAAAAAGAAAAAAAAAAAATCTCAGCCAAAGTCTAAGCCATGAAAAGGCATGGCAGGCAAACAACTGCAGGGACACGCACAACATACACCAAGCCTTGCCAGAATTGATCCCTGCTGAAGGCCAAAACAAATAAGAAGGGCTTACACACACTCTGGAATGGAGATATGATCAAAGGAAACAAAATTGAAAAAAAAAAAAAAGAAAAATGGAAAATTTGGTGACTACAAGAAAGTGGTCTGTGCAGAAGCCAGGTGCAGTGCTAAGGACCAAAAAAGGCCAAAAGGATGCTGACAGGTGTAGTAAAAGCAAAACAAAATCCAAGGAGGTACATACAACTTGGTGGGGAAGATATGAGGGACATGGCACGGATGCATTCAAAAATAAAAAAAAGAAAAAAAAAAATCTCAGCCAGAGCCAAAGCTATGAAAAGGCATGACAGCCCAACAAGTGCAGGGACTTGCCCCAAAGCTTGTCCAATTGATCCCCATTAAAATCGCAAGATTTGGTTTCCCTTCCCGAAAGGAAATTTCATTTCCTTTCGGGAAGGGAAACCAAATCTTGCGACCCTGCAAAGAAAGGCTTACAAACACTCTGGAAAGGAGATATGATCAAAAGAAATGCAATTGCAAAAAACCCCCAAAAAAGGGAAAATTGGGAAATTTGGTGACTACAAGAAAGTGGTCTGGGCAGAAGCCAGGTGCAGTGCAAAGCACCAAAAGAGGCCAAAAATAACCTGACAGGTGTTGTAAAAAAAGGGCAAAAATCAAGGAGGCAGACACAACTTGGTGGGGAAGATATGAGCAACATTGCATGGATACTTAAAAAAAGAAAAAAAAAAATCTCAGCCAAAGTCAAAGCCATGAAAAGGCATGGCATGCAAACAACTGCAGGGACACGCACAACATACAGCAAGCCTTGCCAGAATTGATCCCTGCTGAAGGCCAAAACAAATAAGAAGGGCTTACACACACTCTGGAATGGAGATATGATCAAAGGAAAGGAAATTGAAAAAAAAAAAAAAAGAAAAATGGAAAATTTGGTGACTACAAGAAAGTGGTCTGGGCAGAAGCCAGGTGCAGTGCAAAGCACCAAAAGAGGCCCAAAATAACCTGACAGGTGTTGTAAAAAAAGGGCAAAAATCAAGGAGGCAGACACAACTTGGTGGGGAAGATATGAGCAACATTGCATGGATACTTAAAAAAAGAAAAAAAAAAATCTCGGCGCAAGTCTAAGCCATGAAAAGGCATGGCATGCAAACAACTGCAGGGACACGCACAACATACACCAAGCCTTGCCAGAATTGATCCCTGCTGAAGGCCAAAACAAATAAGAAGGGCTTACACACACTCTGGAATGTAGATATGATCAAAGGAAACAAAATTGAAAAAAAAAAAAAAAGAAAAATGGAAAATTTGGTGACTACAAGAAAGTGGTCAGGGCAGAAGCCAGGTGCAGTGCAAAGCACCAAAAAAAGTTAAAAGAATGCTAACAGGTGTTGTAAAAGCAAAACAAAATCCAAGGAGGTACATACAACTTGGTGGGAAAGATATGAGGGACATGGCACGGATGCATTCAAAAAAAAAAGAAAGAAAAAAAAAATCTCAGCCAGAGCCAAAGCCATGAAAAGGCATGACAGCCCAACAAGTGCAGGGACTTGCCCCAAAGCTTGTCCAATTGATCCCCATTAAAATCGCAAGATTTGGTTTCCCTTCCCGAAAGGAAATTTCATTTCCTTTCGGGAAGGGAAACCAAATCTTGCGACCCTGCAAAGAAAGGCTTACAAACACTCTGGAAAGGAGATATGATCAAAAGAAATGCAATTGCAAAAAACCCCCAAAAAAGGGAAAATTGGGAAATTTGGTGACTACAAGAAAGTGGTCTGGGCAGAAGCCAGGTGCAGTGCAAAGCACCAAAAGAGGCCAAAAATAACCTGACAGGTGTTGTAAAAAAAGGGCAAAAATCAAGGAGGCAGACACAATTTGGTGGGGAAGATATGAGCAACATTGCATGGATACTTAAAAAAAGAAAAAAAAAAATCTCAGCCAAAGTCAAATCCATGAAAAGGCATGGCATGCAAACAACTGCAGGGACACGCACAACATACACCAAGCCTTGCTAGAATTGATCCCTGCTGAAGGCCAAAACAAATAAGAAGGGCTTACACACACTCTGGAATGGAGATATGATCAAAGGAAACAAAACTGAAAAAAAAAAAAAAAGAAAAATGGAAAAATTGGTGACTACAAGAAAGTGGTCTGGGCAGAAGCCAGGTGCAGTGCAAAGCACCAAAAGAGGCCAAAAATAACCTGACAGGTGTTGTAAAAAAAGGGCAAAAATCAAGGAGGCAGACACAACTTGGTGGGGAAGATATGAGCAACATTGCATGGATACTTAAAAAAAGAAAAAAAAAAAATCTCGGCGCAAGTCTAAGCCATGAAAAGGCATGGCATGCAAACAACTGCAGGGACACGCACAACATACACCAAGCCTTGCCAGAATTGATCCCTGCTGAAGGCCAAAACAAATAAGAAGGGCTTACACACACTCTGGAATGGAGATATGATCAAAGGAATGGAAATTGAAAAAAAAAAAAAAGAAAAATGGAAAATTTGGTGACTACAAGTAAGTGGTCTGGGCAGAAGCCAGGTGCAGTGCAAAGCACCAAAAAAAGTTAAAAGAAAGCTAACAGGTGTTGTAAACGCAAAACAAAATCCAAGGAGGTACATACAACTTGGTGGGGAAGATATGAGGGACATGGCACGGATGCATTCAAAAATAAAAAAAAGAAAAAAAAAATCTCAGCCAGAGCCAAAGCCATGAAAAGGCATGACAGCCCAACAAGTGCAGGGACTTGCCCCAAAGCTTGTCCAATTGATCCCCATTAAAATCGCAAGATTTGGTTTCCCTTCCCGAAAGGAAATTTCATTTCCTTTCGGGAAGGGAAACCAAATCTTGCGACCCTGCAAAGAAAGGCTTACAAACACTCTGGAAAGGAGATATGATCAAAAGAAATGCAATTGCAAAAAACCCCCAAAAAAGGGAAAATTGGGAAATTTGGTGACTACAAGAAAGTGGTCTGGGCAGAAGCCAGGTGCAGTGCAAAGCACCAAAAGAGGCCAAAAATAACCTGACAGGTGTTGTAAAACAAGGGCAAAAATCAAGGAGGCAGACACAACTTGGTGGAGAAGATATGAGCAACATTGCATGGATACTTAAAAAAAGAAAAAAAAAAATCTCAGCCAAAGTCAAAGCCATGAAAAGGCATGGCATGCAAACAACTGCAGGGACACGCACAACATACACCAAGCCTTGCCAGAATTGATCCCTGCTGAACGCCAAAACAAATAAGAGGGGCTTACACACACTCTGGAATGGAGATATGATCAAAGGAAACAAAATTGAAAAAAAAGAAAAAGAAAAATGGAAAATTTGGTGACTACAAGAAAGTGGTCTGGGCAGAAGCCCGGTGCAGTGCAAAGCACCAAAAAAAGTTAAAAGAATGCTAACAGGTGTTGTAAAAGCAAAACAAGATCCAAGGAGGTACATACAACTTGGTGGGGAAGATATGAGGGACATGGCACGGATGCATTCAAAAAAAAAAGAAAGAAAAAAAAAATCTCAGCCAGAGCCAAAGCCATGAAAAGGCATGACAGCCCAACAAGTGCAGGGACTTGCCCCAAAGCCTGTCCAATTGATCCCCATTAAAATCGCAAGATTTGCTTTCCCTTCCCGAAAGGAAATGAAATTTCCTTTCGGGAAGGGAAAGCAAATCTTGCGACCCTGCAAAGAAAGGCTTACAAACACTCTGGAAAGGAGATATGATCAAAAGAAATGCAATTGCAAAAAACCCCCAAAAAAGGGAAAATTGGGAAATTTGGTGACTACAAGAAAGTGGTCTGGGCAGAAGCCAGGTGCAGTGCAAAGCACCAAAAGAGGCCAAAAATAACCTGACAGGTGTTGTAAAAAAAGGGCAAAAATCAAGGAGGCAGACACAACTTGGTGGGGAAGATATGAGCAACATTGCATGGATACTTAAAAAAAGAAAAAAAAAAAATCTCAGCCAAAGTCTAAGCCATGAAAAGGCATGGCATGCAAACAACTGCAGGGACACGCACAACATACACCAAGCCTTGCCAGAATTGATCCCTGCTGAAGGCCAAAACAAATAAGAAGGGCTTACACACACTCTGGAATGGAGATATGATAAAGGGAAAGGAAATTGAAAAAAAAAAAAAAGAAAAATGGAAAATTTGGTGACTACAAGAAAGTGGTCTGGGCAGAAGACAGGTGCAGTGCAAAGCACCAAAAGAGGCCAAAAGGATGCTGACAGGTGTTGTAAAAGCAAAACAAAATCCAAGGAGGTACATACAACTTGGTGGGGAAGATATGAGGGACATGGCACGGATGCATTCAAAAATAAAAGAAAGAAAAAAAAAAATCTCAGCCAGAGCCAAAGCCATGAAAAGGCATGACAGCCCAACAAGTGCAGGGACTTGCCCCAAAGCTTGTCCAATTGATCCCCATTAAAATCGCAAGATTTGGTTTCCCTTCCCGAAAGGAAATTTCATTTCCTTTCGGGAAGGGAAAGCAAATCTTGCGACCCTGCAAAGAAAGGCTTACAAACACTCTGGAAAGGAGATATGATCAAAAGAAATGCAATTGCAAAAAACCCCCAAAAAAGGGAAAATTGGGAAATTTGGTGACTACAAGAAAGTGGTCTGGGCAGAAGCCAGGTGCAGTGCAAAGCACCAAAAGAGGCCAAAAATAACCTGACAGGTGTTGTAAAAAAAGGGCAAAAATCAAGGAGGCAGACACAACTTGGTGGAGAAGATATGAGCAACATTGCATGGATACTTAAAAAAAGAAAAAAAAAAATCTCAGCCAAAGTCAAAGCCATGAAAAGGCATGGCATGCAAACAACTGCAAGGACACGCACAACATACACCAAGCCTTGCCAGAATTGATCCCTGCTGAAGGCCAAAACAAATAAGAAGGGCTTACAAACACTCTGGAATGGAGATATGATCAAAGGAAACAAAATTGAAAAAAAAGAAAAAGAAAAATGGAAAATTTGGTGACTACAAGAAAGTGGTCTGGGCAGAAGCCCGGTGCAGTGCAAAGCACCAAAAAAAGTTAAAAGAATGCTAACATGTGTTGTAAAAGCAAAACAAAATCCAAGGAGGTACATACAACTTGGTTGGGAAGATATGAGGGACATGGCACGGATGCATTCAAAAATAAAAAAAAGAAAAAAAAAAATCTCAGCCAGAGCCAAAGCCATGAAAAGGCATGACAGCCCAACAAGTGCAGGGACTTGCCCCAAAGCCTGTCCAATTGATCCCCATTAAAATCGCAAGATTTGGTTTCCCTTCCCGAAAGGAAATTTCATTTCCTTTCGGGAAGGGAAACCAAATCTTGCGACCCTGCAAAGAAAGGCTTACAAACACTCTGGAAAGGAGATATGATCAAAAGAAATGCAATTGCAAAAAACCCCCAAAAAAGGGAAAATTGGGAAATTTGGTGACTACAAGAAAGTGGTCTGGGCAGAAGCCAGGTGCAGTGCAAAGCACCAAAAGAGGCCAAAAATAATCTGACAGGTGTTGTAAAAAAAGGGCAAAAATCAAGGAGGCAGACACAACTTGGTGGGGAAGATATGAGCAACATTGCATGGATACTTAAAAAAAGAAAAAAAAAAATCTCAGCCAAAGTCAAAGCCATGAAAAGGCATGGCATGCAAACAACTGCAGGGACACGCACAACATACACCAAGCCTTGCCAGAATTGATCCCTGCTGAAGGCCAAAACAAATAAGAAGGGCTTACACACACTCTGGAATGGAGATATGATCAAAGGAAAGGAAATTGAAAAAAAAAAGAAAAAGAAAAATGGAAAATTTGGTGACTACAAGAAAGTGGTCTGGGCAGAAGCCCGGTGCAGTGCAAAGCACCAAAAAAAGTTAAAAGAATGCTAACAGGTGTTGTAAAAGCAAAACAAAATCCAAGGAGGTACATACAACTTGGTTGGGAAGATATGAGGGACATGGCACGGATGCATTCAAAAATAAAAAAAAGAAAAAAAAAAATCTCAGCCAGAGCCAAAGCCATGAAAAGGCATGACAGCCCAACAAGTGCAGGGACTTGCCCCAAAGCCTGTCCAATTGATCCCCATTAAAATCGCAAGATTTGCTTTCCCTTGCCGAAAGGAAATTTCATTTCCTTTCGGCAAGGGAAAGCAAATCTTGCGACCCTGCAAAGAAAGGCTTACAAACACTCTGGAAAGGAGATATGATCAAAAGAAATGCAATTGCAAAAAACCCCCAAAAAAGGGAAAATTGATAATTTGGTGACTACAAGAAAGTGGTCTGGGCAGAAGCCAGGTGCAGTGCAAAGCACCAAAAGAGGCCAAAAATAATCTGACAGGTGTTGTAAAAAAAGGGCAAAAATCAAGGGGGCAGACACAACTTGGTGGGGAAGATATGAGCAACATTGCATGGATACTTAAAAAAAGAAAAAAAAAAAATCTCGTCCCAAGTCTAAGCCATGAAAAGGCATGGCATGCAAACAACTGCAGGGACACGCACAACATACAGCAAGCCTTGCCAGAATTGATCCCTGCTGAAGGCTAAAACAAATAAGAAGGGCTTACACACACTCTGGAATGGAGATATGATCAAAGGAAAGGAAATTGAAAAAAAAAAAAAAGAAAAATGGAAAATTTGGTGACTACAAGAAAGTGGTCTGGGCAGAAGCCAGGTGCAGTGCAAAGCACCAAAAAAGGCCAAAAGGATGCTGACAGGTGTTGTAAAAGCAAAACAAAATCCAAGGAGGTACATACAACTTGGTGGGGAAGATATGAGGGACATGGCACGGATGCATTCAAAAATAAAAAAAAGAAAAAAAAAATCTCAGCCAGAGCCAAAGCCATGAAAATGCATGACAGCCCAACAAGTGCAGGGACTTGCCCCAAAGCTTGTCCAATTGATCCCCATTAAAATCGCAAGATTTGGTTTCCCTTCCCGAAAGGAAATTTCATTTCCTTTCGGGAAGGGAAACCAAATCTTGCGACCCTGCAAAGAAAGGCTTACAAACACTCTGGAAAGGAGATATGATCAAAAGAAATGCAATTGCAAAAAACCCCCAAAAAAGGGAAAATTGGGAAATTTGGTGACTACAAGAAAGTGGTCTGGGCAGAAGCCAGGTGCAGTGCAAAGCACCAAAAGAGGCCAAAAATAACCTGACAGGTGTTGTAAAAAAAGGGCAAAAATCAAGGAGGCAGACACAACTTGGTGGGGAAGATATGAGCAACATTGCATGGATACTTAAAAAAAGAAAAAAAAAAATCTCAGCCAAAGTCAAATCCATGAAAAGGCATGGCATGCAAACAACTGCAGGGACACGCACAACATACACCAAGCCTTGCTAGAATTGATCCCTGCTGAAGGCCAAAACAAATAAGAAGGGCTTACACACACTCTGGAATGGAGATATGATCAAAGGAAACAAAATTGAAAAAAAAAAAAAAAGAAAAATGGAAAAATTGGTGACTACAAGAAAGTGGTCTGGGCAGAAGCCAGGTGCAGTGCAAAGCACCAAAAGAGGCCAAAAATAACCTGACAGGTGTTGTAAAAAAAGGGCAAAAATCAAGGAGGCAGACACAACTTGGTGGGGAAGATATGAGCAACATTGCATGGATACTTAAAAAAAGAAAAAAAAAAAATCTCGGCGCAAGTCTAAGCCATGAAAAGGCATGGCATGCAAACAACTGCAGGGACACGCACAACATACACCAAGCCTTGCCAGAATTGATCCCTGCTGAAGGCCAAAACAAATAAGAAGGGCTTACACACACTCTGGAATGGAGATATGATCAAAGGAAAGGAAATTGAAAAAAAAAAAAAAAGAAAAATGGAAAATTTGGTGACTACAAGAAAGTGGTCTGGGCAGAAGCCAGGTGCAGTGCAAAGCACCAAAAGAGGCCAAAAATAACCTGACAGGTGTTGTAAAAAAAAGGGCAAAAATCAAGGAGGCAGACACAACTTGGTGGGGAAGATATGAGGGACATTGCATGGATACTTAAAAAAAGAAAAAAAAAAATCTCAGCCAAAGTCAAAGCCATGAAAAGGCATGGCATGCAAACAACTGCAAGGACACACACAACATACACCAAGCCTTGCCAGAATTGATCCCTGCTGAAGGCCAAAACAAATAAGAGGGGCTTACAAACACTCTGGAATGGAGATATGATCAAAGGAAACAAAATTGAAAAAAAAAAAAAAGAAAAATGGAAAATTTGGTGACTACAAGAAAGTGGTCTGTGCAGAAGCCAGGTGCAGTGCAAAGCACCAAAAAAGGCCAAAAGGATGCTGACAGGTGTTGTAAAAGCAAAACAAAATACAAGGAGGTACATACAACTTGGTGGGGAAGATATGAGGGACATGGCACGGATGCATTCAAAAAAAAAAAAAGAAAAAAAAAAATCTCAGCCAGAGCCAAAGCCATGAAAAGGCATGACAGCCCAACAAGTGCAGGGACTTGCCCCAAAGCTTGTCCAATTGATCCCCATTAAAATCGCAAGATTTGGTTTCCCTTCCCGAAAGGAAATTTCATTTCCTTTCGGGAAGGGAAAGCAAATCTTGCGACCCTGCAAAGAAAGGCTTACAAACACTCTGGAAAGGAGATATGATCAAAAGAAATGCAATTGCAAAAAACCCCCAAAAAAGGGAAAATTGGGAAATTTGGTGACTACAAGAAAGTGGTCTGGGCAGAAGCCAGGTGCAGTGCAAAGCACCAAAAGAGGCCAAAAATAACCTGACAGGTGTTGTAAAAAAAGGACAAAAATCAAGGAGGCAGACACAACTTGGTGGAGAAGATATGAGCAACATTGCATGGATACTTAAAAAAAGAAAAAAAAAAATCTCAGCCAAAGTCATAGACATGAAAAGGCATGGCATGCAAACAACTGCAGGGACACGCACAACATACACCAAGCCTTGCCAGAATTGATCCCTGCTGAAGGCCAAAACAAATAAGAAGGGCTTACACACACTCTGGAATGGAGATATGATCAAAGGAAACAAAATTGAAAAAAAAAAACAAAAGAAAAATGGAAAATTTGGTGACTACAAGAAAGTGGTCTGTGCAGAAGCCAGGTGCAGTGCAAAGCACCATAAAAGGCCAAAAGGATGCTGACAGGTGTTGTAAAAGCAAAACAAAATCCAAGGAGGTACATACAACTTGGTGGGGAAGATATGAGGGACATGGCACGGATGCATTCAAAAATAAAAAAAAGAAAAAAAAAATCTCAGCCAGAGCCAAAGCCATGAAAAGGCATGACAGCCCAACAAGTGCAGGGACTTGCCCCAAAGCCTGTCCAATTGATCCCCATTAAAATCGCAAGATTTGGTTTCCCTTCCCGAAAGGAAATTTCATTTCCTTTCGGGAAGGGAAACCAAATCTTGCGACCCTGCAAAGAAAGGCTTACAAACACTCTGGAAAGGAGATATGATCAAAAGAAATGCAATTGCAAAAAACCCCCAAAAAAGGGAAAATTGGGAAATTTGGTGACTACAAGAAAGTGGTCTGGGCAGAAGCCAGGTGCAGTGCAAAGCACCAAAAGAGGCCAAAAATAACCTGACAGGTGTTGTAAAACAAGGGCAAAAATCAAGGAGGCAGACACAACTTGGTGGGGAAGATATGAGCAACATTGCATGGATACTTAAAAAAAGAAAAAAAAAAAATCTTGGCGCAAGTCTAAGCCATGAAAAGGCATGGCATGCAAACAACTGCAGGGACACGCACAACATACACCAAGCCTTGCCAGAATTGATCCCTGCTGAAGGCCAAAACAAATAAGAAGGGCTTACACACACTCTGGAATGGAGATATGATCAAAGGAAAGGAAATTGAAAAAAAAAAAAAAAGAAAAATGGAAAATTTGGTGACTACAAGAAAGTGGTCTGGGCAGAAGCCCGGTGCAGTGCAAAGCACCAAAAAAAGTTAAAAGAATGCTAACAGGTGTTGTAAAAGCAAAACAAAATCCAAGGAGGTACATACAACTTGGTGGGGAAGATATGAGGGACATTGCATGGATGCATTCAAAAAAAAAAAGAAAAAAAAAAATCTCAGCCAGAGCCAAAGCCATGAAAAGGCATGACAGCCCAACAAGTGCAGGGACTTGCCCCAAAGCTTGTCCAATTGATCCCCATTAAAATCGCAAGATTTGGTTTCCCTTCCCGAAAGGAAATTTCATTTCCTTTCGGGAAGGGAAACCAAATCTTGCGACCCTGCAAAGAAAGGCTTACAAACACTCTGGAAAGGAGATATGATCAAAAGAAATGCAATTGCAAAAAACCCCCAAAAAAGGGAAAATTGGGAAATTTGGTGACTACAAGAAAGTGGTCTGGGCAGAAGCCAGGTGCAGTGCAAAGCACCAAAAGAGGCCAAAAATAACCTGACAGGTGTTGTAAAAAAAGGGCAAAAATCAAGGAGGCAGACACAACTTGGTGGAGAAGATATGAGCAACATTGCATGGATACTTAAACAAAGAAAAAAAAAAATCTCAGCCAAAGTCAAAGCCATGAAAAGGCATGGCATGCAAACAACTGCAGGGACACGCACAACATACACCAAGCCTTGCCAGAATTGATCCCTGCTGAAGGCCAAAACAAATAAGAAGGGCTTACACACACTCTGGAATGGAGATATGATCAAAGGAAAGGAAATTGAAAAAAAAAAAAAAAGAAAAATGGAAAATTTGGTGACTACAAGAAAGTGGTCTGTGCAGAAGCCAGGTGCAGTGCAAAGCACCAAAAGAGGCCAAAAATAACCTGACAGGTGTTGTAAAAAAAGGGCAAAAATCAAGGAGGCAGACACAACTTGGTGGGGAAGATATGAGCAACATTGCATGGATACTTAAAAAAAGAAAAAAAAAAATCTCAGCCAAAGTCAAAGCCATGAAAAGGCATGGCATGCAAACAACTGCAGGGACACGCACAACATACACCAAGCCTTGCCAGAATTGATCCCTGCTGAAGGCCAAAACAAATAAGAAGGGCTTACACACACTCTGGAATGGAGATATGATCAAAGGAAAGGAAATTGAAAAAAAAAAAAAAAAGAAAAATTGAAAATTTGGTGACTAAAAGAAAGTGGTCTGTGCAGAAGCCCGGTGCAGTGCAAATCACCAAAAAAGGACAAAAGGATGCTGACAGGTGTTGTAAAAGCAAAACAAAATCCAAGGAGGTACATACAACTTGGTGGGGAAGATATGAGGGACATGGCACGGATGCATTCAAAAATAAAAATAAGAAAAAAAAAATCTCAGCCAGAGCCAAAGCCATGAAAAGACATGACAGCCCAACAAGTGCAGGGACTTGCCCCAAAGCTTGTCCAATTGATCCCCATTAAAATCGCAAGATTTGGTTTCCCTTCCCGAAAGGAAATTTCATTTCCTTTCGGGAAGGGAAAGCAAATCTTGCGACCCTGCAAAGAAAGGCTTACAAACACTCTGGAAAGGAGATATGATCAAAAGAAATGCAATTGCAAAAAACCCCCAAAAAAGGGAAAATTGGGAAATTTGGTGACTACAAGAAAGTGGTCTGGGCAGAAGCCAGGTGCAGTGCAAAGCACCAAAAGAGGCCAAAAATAACCTGACAGGTGTTGTAAAAAAAGGGCAAAAATCAAGGAGGCAGACACAACTTGGTGGGGAAGATATGAGCAACATTGCATGGATACTTAAAAAAAGAAAAAAAAAAATCTCAGCCAAAGTCAAATCCATGAAAAGGCATGGCATGCAAACAACTGCAAGGACACGCACAACATACACCAAGCCTTGCCAGAATTGATCCCTGCTGGAGGCCAAAACAAATAAAAAGAAAGGCTTACACACACTCTGGAATGGAGATATGATCAAAGGAAACAAAACTGAAAAAAAAACAAAAAGAAAAATGGAAAAATTGGTGACTACAAGAAAGTGGTCTGGGCAGAAGCCAGGTGCAGTGCAAAGCACCAAAAGAGGCCAAAAATAACCTGACAGGTGTTGTAAAAAAAGGGCAAAAATCAAGGAGGCAGACACAACTTGGTGGGGAAGATATGAGCAACATTGCATGGATACTTAAAAAAAGAAAAAAAAAAAATCTCGGCGCAAGTCTAAGCCATGAAAAGGCATGGCATGCAAACAACTGCAGGGACACGCACAACATACACCAAGCCTTGCCAGAATTGATCCCTGCTGAAGGCCAAAACAAATAAGAAGGGCTTACACACACTCTGGAATGGAGATATGATCAAAGGAAAGGAAATTGAAAAAAAAAAAAAAAGAAAAATTGAAAATTTGGTGACTACAAGAAAGTGGTCTGTGCAGAAGCCAGGTGCAGTGCAAAGCACCAAAAGAGGCCAAAAATAACCTGACAGGTGTTGTAAAAAAAGGGCAAAAATCAAGGAGGCAGACACAACTTGGTGGGGAAGATATGAGCAACATTGCATGGATACTTAAAAAAAGAAAAAAAAAAATCTCAGCCAAAGTCAAAGCCATGAAAAGGCATGGCATGCAAACAACTGCAAGGACACGCACAACATACACCAAGCCTTGCCAGAATTGATCCCTGCTGAAGGCCAAAACAAATAAGAAGGGCTTACACACACTCTGGAATGGAGATATGATCAAAGGAAAGGAAATTGAAAAAAAAAAAAAAAGAAAAATGGAAAATTTGGTGACTACAAGAAAGTGGTCTGTGCAGAAGCCAGGTGCAGTGCAAAGCACCAAAAGAGGCCAAAAATAACCTGACAGGTGTTGTAAAAAAAGGGCAAAAATCAAGGAGGCAGACACAACGTGGTGGGGAAGATATGAGCAACATTGCATGGATACTTAAAAAAAGAAAAAAAAAAATCTCAGCCAAAGTCAAAGCCATGAAAAGGCATGGCATGCAAACAACTGCAAGGACACGCACAACATACACCAAGCCTTGCCAGAATTGATCCCTGCTGAAGGCCAAAACAAATAAGAGGGGCTTACAAACACTCTGGAATGGAGATATGATCAAAGGAAACAAAATTGAAAAAAAAAAAAAAGAAAAATGGAAAATTTGGTGACTACAAGAAAGTGGTCTGTGCAGAAGCCAGGTGCAGTGCAAAGCACCAAAAAAGGCCAAAAGGATGCTGACAGGTGTTGTAAAAGCAAAACAAAATCCAAGGAGGTACATACAACTTGGTGGGGAAGATATGAGGGACATGGCACGGATGCATTAAAAAAAAAAAAAAAGAAAAAAAAAAATCTCAGCCAGAGCCAAAGCCATGAAAAGGCATGACAGCCCAACAAGTGCAGGGACTTGCCCCAAAGCTTGTCCAATTGATCCCCATTAAAATCGCAAGATTTGGTTTCCCTTCCCGAAAGGAAATTTCATTTCCTTTCGGGAAGGGAAACCAAATCTTGCGACCCTGCAAAGAAAGGCTTACAAACACTCTGGAAAGGAGATATGATCAAAAGAAATGCAATTGCAAAAAACCCCCAAAAAAGGGAAAATTGGGAAATTTGGTGACTACAAGAAAGTGGTCTGGGCAGAAGCCAGGTGCAGTGCAAAGCACCAAAAGAGGCCAAAAATAACCTGACAGGTGTTGTAAAAAAAGGGCAAAAATCAAGGAGGCAGACATAACTTGGTGGAGAAGATATGAGCAACATTGCATGGATACTTAAAAAAAGAAAAAAAAAAAATCTCAGCCAAAGTCAAAGCCATGAAAAGGCATGGCATGCAAACAACTGCAGGGTCACGCACAACATACACCAAGCCTTGCCAGAATTGATCCCTGCTGAAGGCCAAAACAAATAAGAAGGGCTTACACACACTCTGGAATGGATATATGATCAAAGGAAACAAAATTGAAAAAAAAAAACAAAAGAAAAATTGAAAATTTGGTGACTACAATAAAGTGGTCTGTGCAGAAGCCAGGTGCAGTGCAAAGCACCAAAAAAGGCCAAAAGGATGCTGACAGGTGTTGTAAAAGCAAAACAAAATCCAAGGAGGTACATACAACTTGGTGGGGAAGATATGAGGGACATGGCACGGATGCATTCAAAAATAAAAAAAAAAGAAAAAAAAAATCTCAGCCAGAGCCAAAGCCATGAAAAGGCATGACAGCCCAACAAGTGCAGGGACTTGCCCCAAAGCCTGTCCAATTGATCCCCATTAAAATCGCAAGATTTGGTTTCCCTTCCCGAAAGGAAATTTCATTTCCTTTCGGGAAGGGAAACCAAATCTTGCGACCCTGCAAAGAAAGGCTTACAAACACTCTGGAAAGGAGATATGATCAAAAGAAATGCAATTGCAAAAAACCCCCAAAAAAGGGAAAATTGGGAAATTTGGTGACTACAAGAAAGTGGTCTGGGCAGAAGCCAGGTGCAGTGCAAAGCACCAAAAGAGGCCAAAAATAACCTGACAGGTGTTGTAAAAAAAGGGCAAAAATCAAGGAGGCAGACACAACTTGGTGGGGAAGATATGAGCAACATTGCATGGATACTTAAAAAAAGAAAAAAAAAAAATCTCAGCCAAAGTCAAAGCCATGAAAAGGCATGGCATGCAAACAACTGCAGGGACACGCACAACATACACCAAGCCTTGCCAGAATTGATCCCTGCTGAAGGCCAAAACAAATAAGAAGGGCTTACACACACTCTGGAATGGAGATATGATAAAAGGAAAGGAAATTGAAAAAAAAAAAAAAAGAAAAATGGAAAATTTGGTGACTACAAGAAAGTGGTCAGGGCAGAAGCCAGGTGCAGTGCAAAGCACCAAAAGAGGCCCAAAATAACCTGACAGGTGTTGTAAAAAAAGGGCAAAAATCAAGGAGGCAGACACAACTTGGTGGGGAAGATATGAGCAACATTGCATGGATACTTAAAAAAAGAAAAAAGAAAATCTCAGCCAAAGTCAAAGCCATGAAAAGGCATGGCATGCAAACAACTGCAAGGACACGCACAACATACACCAAGCCTTGCCAGAATTGATCCCTGCTGAAGGCCAAAACAAATAAGAAGGGCTTACACACACTCTGGAATGGAGATATGATCAAAGGAAAGGAAATTGAAAAAAAAAAAAAAAAGAAAAATGGAAAATTTGGTGACTACAAGAAAGTGGTCTGGGCAGAAGCCAGGTGCAGTGCAAAGCACCAAAAGAGGCCCAAAATAACCTGACAGGTGTTGTAAAAAAAGGGCAAAAATCAAGGAGGCAGACACAACTTGGTGGGGAAGATAAGAGCAACATTGCATGGATACTTAAAAAAAGAAAAAAAAAAAATCTCGGCGCAAGTCTAAGCCATGAAAAGGCATGGCATGCAAACAACTGCAGGGACACGCACAACATACACCAAGCCTTGCCAGAATTGATCCCTGCTGAAGGCCAAAACAAATAAGAAGGGCTTACACACACTCTGGAATGGAGATATGATCAAAGGAAACAAAATTGAAAAAAAAAAAAAAAGAAAAATGGAAAAATTGGTGACTACAAGAAAGTGGTCTGTGCAGAAGCCAGGTGCAGTGCAAAGCACCAAAAGAGGCCCAAAATAACCTGACAGGTGTTGTAAAAAAAGGGCAAAAATCAAGGAGGCAGACACAACTTGGTGGGGAAGATATGAGCAACATTGCATGGATACTTAAAAAAAGAAAAAAAAAAAATCTCGTCCCAAGTCAAAGCCATGAAAAGGCATGGCATGCAAACAACTGCAGGGACACGCACAACATACACCAAGCCTTGCCAGAATTGATCCCTGCTGAAGGCCAAAACAAATAAGAAGGGCTTACACACACTCTGGAATGGAGATATGATCAAAGGAAACAAAATTGAAAAAAAAAAAAAAGAAAAATGGAAAATTTGGTGACTACAAGAAAGTGGTCTGGGCAGAAGCCAGGTGCAGTGCAAAGGACCAAAAAAGGCCAAAAGGATGCTGACAGGTGTTGTAAAAGCAAAACAAAATCCAAGGAGGTACATACAACTTGGTGGGGAAGATATGAGGGACATGGCACGGATGCATTCAAAAATAAAAAAAAGAAAAAAAAAAATCTCAGCCAGAGCCAAAGCTATGAAAAGGCATGACAGCCCAACAAGTGCAGGGACTTGCCCCAAAGCTTGTCCAATTGATCCCCATTAAAATCGCAAGATTTGGTTTCCCTTCCCGAAAGGAAATTTCATTTCCTTTCGGGAAGGGAAACCAAATCTTGCGACCCTGCAAAGAAAGGCTTACAAACACTCTGGAAAGGAGATATGATCAAAAGAAATGCAATTGCAAAAAACCCCCAAAAAAGGGAAAATTGGGAAATTTGGTGACTACAAGAAAGTGGTCTGGGCAGAAGCCAGGTGCAGTGCAAAGCACCAAAAGAGGCCAAAAATAACCTGACAGGTGTTGTAAAAAAAGGGCAAAAATCAAGGAGGCAGACACAACTTGGTGGGGAAGATATGAGCGACATTGCATGGATACTTAAAAAAAGAAAAAAAAAAATCTCAGCCAAAGTCAAATCCATGAAAAGGCATGGCATGCAAACAACTGCAAGGACACGCACAACATACACCAAGCCTTGCTAGAATTGATCCCTTCTGAAGGCCAAAACAAATAAGAAGGGCTTACACACACTCTGGAATGGAGATATGATCAAAGGAAACAAAATTGAAAAAAAAAAAAAAAGAAAAATGGAAAAATTGGTGACTACAAGAAAGTGGTCTGGGCAGAAGCCAGGTGCAGTGCAAAGCACCAAAAGAGGCCAAAAATAACCTGACAGGTGTTGTAAAAAAAGGGCAAAAATCAAGGAGGCAGACACAACTTGGTGGGGAAGATATGAGCAACATTGCATGGATACTTAAAAAAAGAAAAAAAAAAATCTCGGCGCAAGTCTAAGCCATGAAAATGCATGGCATGCAAACAACTGCAGGGACACGCACAACATACACCAAGCCTTGCCAGAATTGATCCCTGCTGAAGGCCAAAACAAATAAGAGGGGCTTACAAACACTCTGGAATGGAGATATGATCAAAGGAAACAAAATTGAAAAAAAAAAAAAAGAAAAATGGAAAATTTGGTGACTACAAGAAAGTGGTCTGTGCAGAAGCCAGGTGCAGTGCAAAGCACCAAAAAAGGCCAAAAGGATGCTGACAGGTGTTGTAAAAGCAAAACAAAATCCAAGGAGGTACATACAACTTGGTGGGGAAGATATGAGGGACATGGCACGGATGCATTCAAAAAAAAAAAAAGAAAAAAAAAAATCTCAGCCAGAGCCAAAGCCATGAAAAGGCATGACAGCCCAACAAGTGCAGGGACTTGCCCCAAAGCTTGTCCAATGATCCCCATTAAAATTGCAAGATTTGGTTTCCCTTCCCGAAAGGAAATTTCATTTCCTTTCGGGAAGGGAAAGCAAATCTTGCGACCCTGCAAAGAAAGGCTTACAAACACTCTGGAAAGGAGATATGATCAAAAGAAATGCAATTGCAAAAAACCCCCAAAAAAGGGAAAATTGGGAAATTTGGTGACTACAAGAAAGTGGTCTGGGCAGAAGCCAGGTCCAGTGCAAAGCACCAAAAGAGGCCCAAAATAACCTGACAGGTGTTGTAAAAAAAGGACAAAAATCAAGGAGGCAGACACAACTTGGTGGAGAAGATATGAGCAACATTGCATGGATACTTAAAAAAAGAAAAAAAAAAATCTCAGCCAAAGTCAAAGCCATGAAAAGGCATGGCATGCAAACAACTGCAGAGTCACGCACAACATACACCAAGCCTTGCCAGAATTGATCCCTGCTGAAGGCCAAAACAAATAAGAAGGGCTTACACACACTCTGGAATGGAGATATGATCAAAGGAAACAAAATTGAAAAAAAAAAACAAAAGAAAAATGGAAAATTTGGTGACTACAAGAAAGTGGTCTGTGCAGAAGCCAGGTGCAGTGCAAAGCACCAAAAAAGGCCAAAAGGATGCTGACAGGTGTTGTAAAAGCAAAACAAAATCCAAGGAGGTACATACAACTTGGTGGGGAAGATATGAGGGACATGGCACGGATGCATTCAAAAATAAAAAAAAGAAAAAAAAAATCTCAGCCAGAGCCAAAGCCATGAAAAGGCATGACAGCCCAACAAGTGCAGGGACTTGCCCCAAAGCCTGTCCAATTGATCCCCATTAAAATCGCAAGATTTGCTTTCCCTTCCCGAAAGGAAATTTCATTTCCTTTCGGGAAGGGAAAGCAAATCTTGCGACCCTGCAAAGAAAGGCTTACAAACACTCTGGAAAGGAGATATGATCAAAAGAAATGCAATTGCAAAAAACCCCCAAAAAAGGGAAAATTGGGAAATTTGGTGACTACAAGAAAGTGGTCTGGGCAGAAGCCAGGTGCAGTGCAAAGCACTAAAAGAGGCCCAAAATAACCTGACAGGTGTTGTAAAAAAAGGGCAAAAATCAAGGAGGCAGACACAACTTGGTGGGGAAGATATGAGCAACATTGCATGGATACTTAAAAAAAGAAAAAAAAAAAATCTCGTCCCAAGTCTAAGCCATGAAAAGGCATGGCATGCAAACAACTGCAGGGACACGCACAACGTACACCAAGCCTTGCCAGAATTGATCCCTGCTGAAGGCCAAAACAAATAAGAAGGGCTTACACACACTCTGGAATGGAGATATGATCAAAGGAAACAAAATTGAAAAAAAAAAAAAAAGAAAAATGGAAAAATTGGTGACTACAAGAAAGTGGTCTGGGCAGAAGCCAGGTGCAGTGCAAAGCACCAAAAGAGGCCCAAAATAACCTGACAGGTGTTGTAAAAAAAGGGCAAAAATCAAGGAGGCAGACACAACTTGGTGGGGAAGATATGAGCAACATTGCATGGATACTTAAAAAAAGAAAAAAAAAAAATCTCGGCGCAAGTCTAAGCCATGAAAAGGCATGGCATGCAAACAACTGCAGGGACACGCACAACATACACCAAGCCTTGCCAGAATTGATCCCTGCTGAAGGCCAAAACAAATAAGAGGGGCTTACAAACACTCTGGAATGGAGATATGATCAAAGGAAACAAAATTGAAAAAAAAAAAAAAGAAAAATGGAAAATTTGGTGACTACAAGAAAGTGGTCTGTGCAGAAGCCAGGTGCAGTGCAAAGCACCAAAAAAGGCCAAAAGGATGCTGACAGGTGTTGTAAAAGCAAAACAAAATCCAAGGAGGTACATACAACTTGGTGGGGAAGATATGAGGGACATGGCACGGATGCATTCAAAAAAAAAAAAAGAAAAAAAAAAATCTCAGCCAGAGCCAAAGCCATGAAAAGGCATGACAGCCCAACAAGTGCAGGGACTTGCCCCAAAGCTTGTCCAATTGATCCCCATTAAAATCGCAAGATTTGGTTTCCCTTCCCGAAAGGAAATTTCATTTCCTTTCGGGAAGGGAAACCAAATCTTGCGACCCTGCAAAGAAAGGCTTACAAACACTCTGGAAAGGAGATATGATCAAAAGAAATGCAATTGCAAAAAACCCCCAAAAAAGGGAAAATTGGGAAATTTGGTGACTACAAGAAAGTGGTCTGGGCAGAAGCCAGGTGCAGTGCAAAGCACCAAAAGAGGCCAAAAATAACCTGACAGGTGTTGTAAAAAAAGGGCAAAAATCAAGGAGGCAGACACAACTTGGTGGAGAAGATATGAGCAACATTGCATGGATACTTAAAAAAAGAAAAAAAAAAATCTCAGCCAAAGTCAAAGCCATGAAAAGGCATGGCATGCAAACAACTGCAGAGTCACGCACAACATACACCAAGCCTTGCCAGAATTGATCCCTGCTGAAGGCCAAAACAAATAAGAAGGGCTTACACACACTCTGGAATGGAGATATGATCAAAGGAAACAAAATTGAAAAAAAAAAACAAAAGAAAAATGGAAAATTTGGTGACTACAAGAAAGTGGTCTGTGCAGAAGCCAGGTGCAGTGCAAAGCACCAAAAAAGGCCAAAAGGATGCTGACAGGTGTTGTAAAAGCAAAACAAAATCCAAGGAGGTACATACAACTTGGTGGGGAAGATATGAGGGACATGGCACGGATGCATTCAAAAATAAAAAAAAGAAAAAAAAAATCTCAGCCAGAGCCAAAGCCATGAAAAGGCATGACAGCCCAACAAGTGCAGGGACTTGCCCCAAAGCCTGTCCAATTGATCCCAATTAAAATCGCAAGATTTGGTTTCCCTTCCCGAAAGGAAATGAAATTTCCTTTCGGGAAGGGAAACCAAATCTTGCGACCCTGCAAAGAAAGGCTTACAAACACTCTGGAAAGGAGATATGATCAAAAGAAATGCAATTGCAAAAAACCCCCAAAAAAGGGAAAATTGGGAAATTTGGTGACTACAAGAAAGTGGTCTGGGCAGAAGCCAGGTGCAGTGCAAAGCACCAAAAGAGGCCCAAAATAACCTGACAGGTGTTGTAAAAAAAGGGCAAAAATCAAGGAGGCAGACACAACTTGGTTCTGGAAGATATGAGCAACATTGCATGGATACTTAAAAAAAGAAAAAAAAAAAATCTCAGCCAAAGTCAAAGCCATGAAAAGGCATGGCATGCAAACAACTGCAAGGACACGCACAACATACACCAAGCCTTGCCAGAATTGATCCCTGCTGAAGGCCAAAACAAATAAGAAGGGCTTACACACACTCTGGAATGGAGATATGATCAAAGGAAAGGAAATTGAAAAAAAAAAAAAAGAAAAATGGAAAATTTGGTGACTACAAGAAAGTGGTCTGTGCAGAAGCCAGGTGCAGTGCAAAGCACCAAAAAAGGCCAAAAGGATGCTGACAGGTGTTGTAAAAGCAAAACAAAATCCAAGGAGGTACATACAACTTGGTGGGGAAGATATGAGGGACATGGCACGGATGCATTCAAAAAAAAAAGAAAGAAAAAAAAAAATCTCAGCCAGAGCCAAAGCCATGAAAAGGCATGACAGCCCAACAAGTGCAGGGACTTGCCCCAAAGCTTGTCCAATTGATCCCCATTAAAATCGCAAGATTTGCTTTCCCTTCCCGAAAGGAAATTTCATTTCCTTTCGGGAAGGGAAAGCAAATCTTGCGACCCTGCAAAGAAAGGCTTACAAACACTCTGGAAGGGAGATATGATCAAAAGAAATGCAATTGCAAAAAACCCCCAAAAAAGGGAAAATTGGGAAATTTGGTGACTACAAGAAAGTGGTCTGGGCAGAAGCCAGGTGCAGTGCAAAGCACCAAAAGAGGCCAAAAATAACCTGACAGGTGTTGTAAAAAAAGGGCAAAAATCAAGGAGGCAGACACAACTTGGTGGAGAAGATATGAGCAACATTGCATGGATACTTAAAAAAAGAAAAAAAAAAATCTCAGCCAAAGTCAAAGCCATGAAAAGGCATGGCATGCAAACAACTGCAGGGTCACGCACAACATACACCAAGCCTTGCCAGAATTGATCCCTGCTGAAGGCCAAAACAAATAAGAAGGGCTTACACACACTCTGGAATGGAGATATGATCAAAGGAAACAAAATTGAAAAAAAAAAAACAAAAGAAAAATGGAAAATTTGGTGACTACAAGAAAGTGGTCTGTGCAGAAGCCAGGTGCAGTGCAAAGCACCAAAAAAGGCCAAAAGGATGCTGACAGGTGTTGTAAAAGCAAAACAAAATCCAAGGAGGTACATACAACTTGGTGGGGAAGATATGAGGGACATGGCACGGATGCATTCAAAAATAAAAAAAAGAAAAAAAAAATCTCAGCCAGAGCCAAAGCCATGAAAAGGCATGACAGCCCAACAAGTGCAGGGACTTGCCCCAAAGCCTGTCCAATTGATCCCCATTAAAATCGCAAGATTTGGTTTCCCTTCCCGAAAGGAAATTTCATTTCCTTTCGGGAAGGGAAACCAAATCTTGCGACCCTGCAAAGAAAGGCTTACAAACACTCTGGAAAGGAGATATGATCAAAAGAAATGCAATTGCAAAAAACCCCCAAAAAAGGGAAAATTGGGAAATTTGGTGACTACAAGAAAGTGGTCTGGGCAGAAGCCAGGTGCAGTGCAAAGCACCAAAAGAGGCCAAAAATAACCTGAGAGGTGTTGTAAAAAAAGGGCAAAAATCAAGGAGGCAGACACAACTTGGTGGGGAAGATATGAGGGACATTGCATGGATACTTAAAAAAAGAAAAAAAAAAAATCTCAGCCAAAGTCAAAGCCATGAAAAGGCATGGCATGCAAACAACTGCAGGGACACGCACAACATACACCAAGCCTTGCCAGAATTGATCCCTGCTGAAGGCCAAAACAAATAAGAAGGGCTTACACACACTCTGGAATGGAGATATGATCAAAGGAAAGGAAATTGAAAAAAAAAAAAAAAGAAAAATGTAAAATTTGGTGACTACAAGAAAGTGGTCTGGGCAGAAGCCAGGTGCAGTGCAAAGCACCAAAAGAGGCCCAAAATAACCTGACAGGTGTTGTAAAAAAAGGGCAAAAATCAAGGAGGCAGACACAACTTGGTGGGGAAGATATGAGCAACATTGCATGGATACTTAAAAAAAGAAAAAAAAAAAATCTCGGCGCAAGTCTAAGCCATGAAAAGGCATGGCATGCAAACAACTGCAGGGACACGCACAACATACACCAAGCCTTGCCAGAATTGATCCCTGCTGAAGGCCAAAACAAATAAGAAGGGCTTACACACACTCTGGAATGGAGATATGATCAAAGGAAAGGAAATTGAAAAAAAAAAAAAAAGAAAAATGGAAAATTTGGTGACTACAAGAAAGTGGTCTGTGCAGAAGCCAGGTGCAGTGCAAAGCACCAAAAAAAGTTAAAAGAATGCTAACAGGTGTTGTAAAAGCAAAACAAAATCCAAGGAGGTACATACAACTTGGTGGGGAAGATATGAGGGACATGGCATGGATGCATTCAAAAAAAAAAAAGAAAAAAAAAATCTCAGCCAGAGCCAAAGCCATGAAAAGGCATGACAGCCCAACAAGTGCAGGGACTTGCCCCAAAGCTTGTCCAATTGATCCCCATTAAAATCGCAAGATTTGGTTTCCCTTCCCGAAAGGAAATTTCATTTCCTTTCGGGAAGGGAAACCAAATCTTGCGACCCTGCAAAGAAAGGCTTACAAACACTCTGGAAAGGAGATATGATCAAAAGAAACGCAATTGCAAAAAACCCCCAAAAAAGGGAAAATTGGGAAATTTGGTGACTACAAGAAAGTGGTCTGGGCAGAAGCCAGGTGCAGTGCAAAGCACCAAAAGAGGCCAAAAATAACCTGAGAGGTGTTGTAAAAAAAGGGCAAAAATCAAGGAGGCAGACACAACTTGGTGGGGAAGATATGAGCAACATTGCATGGATACTTAAAAAAAGAAAAAAAAAAAATCTCGTCCCAAGTCTAAGCCATGAAAAGGCATGGCATGCAAACAACTGCAGGGACACGCACAACATACACCAAGCCTTGCCAGAATTGATCCCTGCTGAAGGCCAAAACAAATAAGAAGGGCGTACACACTCTCTGGAATGGAGATATGATCAAAGGAAACAAAATTGAAAAAAAAAAACAAAAGAAAAATGGAAAATTTGGTGACTACAAGAAAGTGGTCTGTGCAGAAGCCAGGTGCAGTGCAAAGCACCAAAAAAGGCCAAAAGGATGCTGACAGGTGTTGTAAAAGCAAAACAAAATCCAAGGAGGTACATACAACTTGGTGGGGAAGATATGAGGGACATGGCACGGATGCATTCAAAAATAAAAAAAAGAAAAAAAAAATCTCAGCCAGAGCCAAAGCCATGAAAAGGCATGACAGCCCAACAAGTACAGGGACTTGCCCCAAAGCCTGTCCAATTGATCCCAATTAAAATCGCAAGATTTGGTTTCCCTTCCCGAAAGGAAATTTCATTTCCTTTCGGGAAGGGAAACCAAATCTTGCGACCCTGCAAAGAAAGGCTTACAAACACTCTGGAAAGGAGATATGATCAAAAGAAATGCAATTGCAAAAAAACCCCAAAAAAGGGAAAATTGGGAAATTTGGTGACTACAAGAAAGTGGTCTGGGCAGAAGCCAGGTGCAGTGCAAAGCACCAAAAGAGGCCAAAAATAACCTGACAGGTGTTGTAAAAAAAGGGCAAAAATCAAGGAGGCAGACACAACTTGGTGGGGAAGATATGAGCAACATTGCATGGATACTTAAAAAACGAAAAAAAAAAAATCTCAGCCAAAGTCAAAGCCATGAAAAGGCATGGCATGCAAACAACAGCAGGGACACGCACAACATACACCAAGCCTTGCCAGAATTGATCCCTGCTGAAGGCCAAAACAAATAAGAAGGGCTTACACACACTCTGGAATGGAGATATGATCAAAGGAAACAAAATTGAAAAAAAAAAAACAAAAGAAAAATGGAAAATTTGGTGACTACAAGAAAGTGGTCTGTGCAGAAGCCAGGTGCAGTGCAAAGCACCAAAAAAGGCCAAAAGGATGCTGACAGGTGTTGTAAAAGCAAAACAAAATCCAAGGAGGTACATACAACTTGGTGGGGAAGATATGAGGGACATGGCACGGATGCATTCAAAAATAAAAAAAAGAAAAAAAAAATCTCAGCCAGAGCCAAAGCCATGAAAAGGCATGACAGCCCAACAAGTGCAGGGACTTGCCCCAAAGCCTGTCCAATTGATCCCCATTAAAATCGCAAGATTTGCTTTCCCTTCCCGAAAGGAAATTTCATTTCCTTTCGGGAAGGGAAAGCAAATCTTGCGACCCTGCAAAGAAAGGCTTACAAACACTCTGGAAAGGAGATATGATCAAAAGAAATGCAATTGCAAAAAACCCCCAAAAAAGGGAAAATTGGGAAATTTGGTGACTACAAGAAAGTGGTCTGGGCAGAAGCCAGGTGCAGTGCAAAGCACCAAAAGAGGCCCAAAATAACCTGACAGGTGTTGTAAAAAAAGGGCAAAAATCAAGGAGGCAGACACAACTTGGTGGGGAAGATATGAGCAACATTGCATGGATACTTAAAAAAAGAAAAAAAAAAAATCTCGTCCCAAGTCTAAGCCATGAAAAGGCATGGCATGCAAACAACTGCAGGGACACGCACAACGTACACCAAGCCTTGCCAGAATTGATCCCTGCTGAAGGCCAAAACAAATAAGAAGGGCTTACACACACTCTGGAATGGAGATATGATCAAAGGAAACAAAATTGAAAAAAAAAAAAAAAGAAAAATGGAAAAATTGGTGACTACAAGAAAGTGGTCTGGGCAGAAGCCAGGTGCAGTGCAAAGCACCAAAAGAGGCCCAAAATAACCTGACAGGTGTTGTAAAAAAAGGGCAAAAATCAAGGAGGCAGACACAACTTGGTGGGGAAGATATGAGCAACATTGCATGGATACTTAAAAAAAGAAAAAAAAAAAATCTCGGCGCAAGTCTAAGCCATGAAAAGGCATGGCATGCAAACAACTGCAGGGACACGCACAACATACACCAAGCCTTGCCAGAATTGATCCCTGCTGAAGGCCAAAACAAATAAGAGGGGCTTACAAACACTCTGGAATGGAGATATGATCAAAGGAAACAAAATTGAAAAAAAAAAAAAAGAAAAATGGAAAATTTGGTGACTACAAGAAAGTGGTCTGTGCAGAAGCCAGGTGCAGTGCAAAGCACCAAAAAAGGCCAAAAGGATGCTGACAGGTGTTGTAAAAGCAAAACAAAATCCAAGGAGGTACATACAACTTGGTGGGGAAGATATGAGGGACATGGCACGGATGCATTCAAAAAAAAAAAAAGAAAAAAAAAAATCTCAGCCAGAGCCAAAGCCATGAAAAGGCATGACAGCCCAACAAGTGCAGGGACTTGCCCCAAAGCTTGTCCAATTGATCCCCATTAAAATCGCAAGATTTGGTTTCCCTTCCCGAAAGGAAATTTCATTTCCTTTCGGGAAGGGAAACCAAATCTTGCGACCCTGCAAAGAAAGGCTTACAAACACTCTGGAAAGGAGATATGATCAAAAGAAATGCAATTGCAAAAAACCCCCAAAAAAGGGAAAATTGGGAAATTTGGTGACTACAAGAAAGTGGTCTGGGCAGAAGCCAGGTGCAGTGCAAAGCACCAAAAGAGGCCAAAAATAACCTGACAGGTGTTGTAAAAAAAGGACAAAAATCAAGGAGGCAGACACAACTTGGTGGAGAAGATATGAGCAACATTGCATGGATACTTAAAAAAAGAAAAAAAAAAATCTCAGCCAAAGTCAAAGCCATGAAAAGGCATGGCATGCAAACAACTGCAGGGACACGCACAACATACACCAAGCCTTGCCAGAATTGATCCCTGCTGAAGGCCAAAACAAATAAGAAGGGCTTACACACACTCTGGAATGGAGATATGATCAAAGGAAACAAAATTGAAAAAAAAAAACAAAAGAAAAATGGAAAATTTGGTGACTACAAGAAAGTGGTCTGTGCAGAAGCCAGGTGCAGTGCAAAGCACCAAAAAAGGCCAAAAGGATGCTGACAGGTGTTGTAAAAGCAAAACAAAATCCAAGGAGGTACATACAACTTGGTGGGGAAGATATGAGGGACATGGCACGGATGCATTCAAAAATAAAAAAAAGAAAAAAAAAATCTCAGCCAGAGCCAAAGCCATGAAAAGGCATGACAGCCCAACAAGTGCAGGGACTTGCCCCAAAGCCTGTCCAATTGATCCCAATTAAAATCGCAAGATTTGGTTTCCCTTCCCGAAAGGAAATTTCATTTCCTTTCGGGAAGGGAAACCAAATCTTGCGACCCTGCAAAGAAAGGCTTACAAACACTCTGGAAAGGAGATATGATCAAAAGAAATGCAATTGCAAAAAACCCCCAAAAAAGGGAAAATTGGGAAATTTGGTGACTACAAGAAAGTGGTCTGGGCAGAAGCCAGGTGCAGTGCAAAGCACCAAAAGAGGCCCAAAATAACCTGACAGGTGTTGTAAAAAAAGGGCAAAAATCAAGGAGGCAGACACAACTTGGTGGGGAAGATATGAGCAACATTGCATGGATACTTAAAAAAAGAAAAAAAAAAAATCTCGGCGCAAGTCTAAGCCATGAAAAGGCATGGCATGCAAACAACTGCAGGGACACGCACAACATACACCAAGCCTTGCCAGAATTGATCCCTGCTGAAGGCCAAAACAAATAAGAGGGGCTTACAAACACTCTGGAATGGAGATATGATCAAAGGAAACAAAATTGAAAAAAAAAAAAAAGAAAAATGGAAAATTTGGTGACTACAAGAAAGTGGTCTGTGCAGAAGCCAGGTGCAGTGCAAAGCACCAAAAAAGGCCAAAAGGATGCTGACAGGTGTTGTAAAAGCAAAACAAAATCCAAGGAGGTACATACAACTTGGTGGGGAAGATATGAGGGACATGGCACGGATGCATTCAAAAAAAAAAAAAGAAAAAAAAAAATCTCAGCCAGAGCCAAAGCCATGAAAAGGCATGACAGCCCAACAAGTGCAGGGACTTGCCCCAAAGCTTGTCCAATTGATCCCCATTAAAATCGCAAGATTTGGTTTCCCTTCCCGAAAGGAAATTTCATTTCCTTTCGGGAAGGGAAACCAAATCTTGCGACCCTGCAAAGAAAGGCTTACAAACACTCTGGAAAGGAGATATGATCAAAAGAAATGCAATTGCAAAAAACCCCCAAAAAAGGGAAAATTGGGAAATTTGGTGACTACAAGAAAGTGGTCTGGGCAGAAGCCAGGTGCAGTGCAAAGCACCAAAAGAGGCCAAAAATAACCTGACAGGTGTTGTAAAAAAAGGACAAAAATCAAGGAGGCAGACACAACTTGGTGGAGAAGATATGAGCAACATTGCATGGATACTTAAAAAAAGAAAAAAAAAAATCTCAGCCAAAGTCAAAGCCATGAAAAGGCATGGCATGCAAACAACTGCAGGGACACGCACAACATACACCAAGCCTTGCCAGAATTGATCCCTGCTGAAGGCCAAAACAAATAAGAAGGGCTTACACACACTCTGGAATGGAGATATGATCAAAGGAAACAAAATTGAAAAAAAAAAACAAAAGAAAAATGGAAAATTTGGTGACTACAAGAAAGTGGTCTGTGCAGAAGCCAGGTGCAGTGCAAAGCACCAAAAAAGGCCAAAAGGATGCTGACAGGTGTTGTAAAAGCAAAACAAAATCCAAGGAGGTACATACAACTTGGTGGGGAAGATATGAGGGACATGGCACGGATGCATTCAAAAATAAAAAAAAGAAAAAAAAAATCTCAGCCAGAGCCAAAGCCATGAAAAGGCATGACAGCCCAACAAGTGCAGGGACTTGCCCCAAAGCCTGTCCAATTGATCCCAATTAAAATCGCAAGATTTGGTTTCCCTTCCCGAAAGGAAATTTCATTTCCTTTCGGGAAGGGAAACCAAATCTTGCGACCCTGCAAAGAAAGGCTTACAAACACTCTGGAAAGGAGATATGATCAAAAGAAATGCAATTGCAAAAAACCCCCAAAAAAGGGAAAATTGGGAAATTTGGTGACTACAAGAAAGTGGTCTGGGCAGAAGCCAGGTGCAGTGCAAAGCACCAAAAGAGGCCAAAAATAACCTGACAGGTGTTGTAAAAAAAGGGCAAAAATCAAGGAGGCAGACACAACTTGGTGGGGAAGATATGAGCAACATTGCATGGATACTTAAAAAAAGAAAAAAAAAAAATCTCAGCCAAAGTCAAAGCCATGAAAAGGCATGGCATGCAAACAACTGCAGGGACACGCACAACATACACCAAGCCTTGCCAGAATTGATCCCTGCTGAAGGCCAAAACAAATAAGAAGGGCTTACACACACTCTGGAATGGAGATATGATCAAAGGAAACAAAATTGAAAAAAAAAAAAAAGAAAAATGGAAAATTTGGTGACTACAAGAAAGTGGTCTGTGCAGAAGCCAGGTGCAGTGCAAAGCACCAAAAAAGGCCAAAAGGATGCTGACAGGTGTTGTAAAAGCAAAACAAAATCCAAGGAGGTACATACAACTTGGTGGGGAAGATATGAGGGACATGGCACGGATGCATTCAAAAAAAAAAGAAAGAAAAAAAAAAATCTCAGCCAGAGCCAAAGCCATGAAAAGGCATGACAGCCCAACAAGTGCAGGGACTTGCCCCAAAGCTTGTCCAATTGATCCCCATTAAAATCGCAAGATTTGGTTTCCCTTCCCGAAAGGAAATGAAATTTCCTTTCGGGAAGGGAAACCAAATCTTGCGACCCTGCAAAGAAAGGCTTACAAACACTCTGGAAGGGAGATATGATCAAAAGAAATGCAATTGCAAAAAACCCCCAAAAAAGGGAAAATTGGGAAATTTGGTGACTACAAGAAAGTGGTCTGGGCAGAAGCCAGGTGCAGTGCAAAGCACCAAAAGAGGCCAAAAATAACCTGACAGGTGTTGTAAAAAAAGGGCAAAAATCAAGGAGGCAGACACAACTTGGTGGAGAAGATATGAGCAACATTGCATGGATACTTAAAAAAAGAAAAAAAAAAATCTCAGCCAAAGTCAAAGCCATGAAAAGGCATGGCATGCAAACAACTGCAGGGTCACGCACAACATACACCAAGCCTTGCCAGAATTGATCCCTGCTGAAGGCCAAAACAAATAAGAAGGGCTTACACACACTCTGGAATGGAGATATGATCAAAGGAAACAAAATTGAAAAAAAAAAAACAAAAGAAAAATTGAAAATTTGGTGACTACAAGAAAGTGGTCTGTGCAGAAGCCAGGTGCAGTGCAAAGCACCAAAAAAGGCCAAAAGGATGCTGACAGGTGTTGTAAAAGCAAAACAAAATCCAAGGAGGTACATACAACTTGGTGGGGAAGATATGAGGGACATGGCACGGATGCATTCAAAAATAAAAAAAAGAAAAAAAAAATCTCAGCCAGAGCCAAAGCCATGAAAAGGCATGACAGCCCAACAAGTGCAGGGACTTGCCCCAAAGCCTGTCCAATTGATCCCCATTAAAATCGCAAGATTTGGTTTCCCTTCCCGAAAGGAAATTTCATTTCCTTTCGGGAAGGGAAACCAAATCTTGCGACCCTGCAAAGAAAGGCTTACAAACACTCTGGAAAGGAGATATGATCAAAAGAAATGCAATTGCAAAAAACCCCCAAAAAAGGGAAAATTGGGAAATTTGGTGACTACAAGAAAGTGGTCTGGGCAGAAGCCAGGTGCAGTGCAAAGCACCAAAAGAGGCCAAAAATAACCTGACAGGTGTTGTAAAAAAAGGGCAAAAATCAAGGAGGCAGACACAACTTGGTGGGGAAGATATGAGCAACATTGCATGGATACTTAAAAAAAGAAAAAAAAAAAATCTCAGCCAAAGTCAAAGCCATGAAAAGGCATGGCATGCAAACAACTGCAGAGTCACGCACAACATACACCAAGCCTTGCCAGAATTGATCCCTGCTGAAGGCCAAAACAAATAAGAAGGGCTTACACACACTCTGGAATGGAGATATGATCAAAGGAAAGGAAATTGAAAAAAAAAAAAAAAGAAAAATGGAAAAATTGGTGACTACAAGAAAGTGGTCTGTGCAGAAGCCAGGTGCAGTGCAAAGCACCAAAAGAGGCCCAAAATAACCTGACAGGTGTTGTAAAAAAAGGGCAAAAATCAAGGAGGCAGACACAACTTGGTGGGGAAGATATGAGCAACATTGCATGGATACTTAAAAAAAGAAAAAAAAAAAATCTCAGCCAAAGTCAAAGCCATGAAAAGGCATGGCATGCAAACAACTGCAGGGTCACGCACAACATACACCAAGCCTTGCCAGAATTGATCCCTGCTGAAGGCCAAAACAAATAAGAAGGGCTTACACACACTCTGGAATGGAGATATGATCAAAGGAAACAAAATTGAAAAAAAAAAAACAAAAGAAAAATTGAAAATTTGGTGACTACAAGAAAGTGGTCTGTGCAGAAGCCAGGTGCAGTGCAAAGCACCAAAAAAGGCCAAAAGGATGCTGACAGGTGTTGTAAAAGCAAAACAAAATCCAAGGAGGTACATACAACTTGGTGGGGAAGATATGAGGGACATGGCACGGATGCATTCAAAAATAAAAAAAAGAAAAAAAAAAATCTCAGCCAGAGCCAAAGCTATGAAAAGGCATGACAGCCCAACAAGTGCAGGGACTTGCCCCAAAGCTTGTCCAATTGATCCCCATTAAAATCGCAAGATTTGGTTTCCCTTCCCAAAAGGAAATTTCATTTCCTTTCGGGAAGGGAAAGCAAATCTTGCGACCCTGCAAAGAAAGGCTTACAAACACTCTGGAAAGGAGATATGATCAAAAGAAATGCAATTGCAAAAAACCCCCAAAAAAGGGAAAATTGGGAAATTTGGTGACTACAAGAAAGTGGTCTGGGCAGAAGCCAGGTGCAGTGCAAAGCACCAAAAGAGGCCAAAAATAACCTGAGAGGTGTTGTAAAAAAAGGGCAAAAATCAAGGAGGCAGACACAACTTGGTGGGGAAGATATGAGGGACATTGCATGGATACTTAAAAAAAGAAAAAAAAAAATCTCAGCCAAAGTCAAAGCCATGAAAAGGCATGGCATGCAAACAACTGCAGGGACACGCACAACATACACCAAGCCTTGCCAGAATTGATCCCTGCTGAAGGCCAAAACAAATAAGAAGGGCTTACACACACTCTGGAATGGAGATATGATCAAAGGAAAGGAAATTGAAAAAAAAAAAAAAGAAAAATGTAAAATTTGGTGACTACAAGAAAGTGGTCTGGGCAGAAGCCAGGTGCAGTGCAAAGCACCAAAAGAGGCCCAAAATAACCTGACAGGTGTTGTAAAAAAAGGGCAAAAATCAAGGAGGCAGACACAACTTGGTGGGGAAGATATGAGCAACATTGCATGGATACTTAAAAAAAGAAAAAAAAAAAATCTCGGCGCAAGTCTAAGCCATTAAAAGGCATGGCATGCAAACAACTGCAGGGACACGCACAACATACACCAAGCCTTGCCAGAATTGATCCCTGCTGAAGGCCAAAACAAATAAGAAGGGCTTACACACACTCTGGAATGGAGATATGATCAAAGGAAAGGAAATTGAAAAAAAAAAAAAAAGAAAAATGGAAAATTTGGTGACTACAAGAAAGTGGTCTGGGCAGAAGCCTGGTGCAGTGCAAAGCACCAAAAAAAGTTAAAAGAATGCTAACAGGTGTTGTAAAAGCAAAACAAAATCCAAGGAGGTACATACAACTTGGTGGGGAAGATATGAGGGACATGGCATGGATGCATTCAAAAAAAAAAAAGAAAAAAAAAAATCTCAGCCAGAGCCAAAGCCATGAAAAGGCATGACAGCCCAACAAGTGCAGGGACTTGCCCCAAAGCTTGTCCAATTGATCCCCATTAAAATCGCAAGATTTGGTTTCCCTTCCCGAAAGGAAATTTCATTTCCTTTCGGGAAGGGAAACCAAATCTTGCGACCCTGCAAAGAAAGGCTTACAAACACTCTGGAAAGGAGATATGATCAAAAGAAACGCAATTGCAAAAAACCCCCAAAAAAGGGAAAATTGGGAAATTTGGTGACTACAAGAAAGTGGTCTGGGCAGAAGCCAGGTGCAGTGCAAAGCACCAAAAGAGGCCAAAAATAACCTGAGAGGTGTTGTAAAAAAAGGGCAAAAATCAAGGAGGCAGACACAACTTGGTGGGGAAGATATGAGCAACATTGCATGGATACTTAAAAAAAGAAAAAAAAAAAATCTCGGCCCAAGTCTAAGCCATGAAAAGGCATGGCATGCAAACAACTGCAGGGACACGCACAACATACACCAAGCCTTGCCAGAATTGATCCCTGCTGAAGGCCAAAACAAATAAGAAGGGCTTACACACACTCTGGAATGGAGATATGATCAAAGGAAACAAAATTGAAAAAAAAAAAAAAGAAAAATGGAAAATTTGGTGACTACAAGAAAGTGGTCTGTGCAGAAGCCAGGTGCAGTGCAAAGGACCAAAAAAGGCCAAAAGTATGCTGACAGGTGTTGTAAAAGCAAAACAAAATCCAAGGAGGTACATACAACTTGGTGGGGAAGATATGAGGGACATGGCACGGATGCATTCAAAAATAAAAAAAAAGAAAAAAAAAAATCTCAGCCAGAGCCAAAGCTATGAAAAGGCATGACAGCCCAACAAGTGCAGGGACTTGCCCCAAAGCTTGTCCAATTGATCCCCATTAAAATCGCAAGATTTGGTTTCCCTTCCCGAAAGGAAATTTCATTTCCTTTCGGGAAGGGAAACCAAATCTTGCGACCCTGCAAAGAAAGGCTTACAAACACTCTGGAAAGGAGATATGATCAAAAGAAATGCAATTGCAAAAAACCCCCAAAAAAGGGAAAATTGGGAAATTTGGTGACTACAAGAAAGTGGTCTGGGCAGAAGCCAGGTGCAGTGCAAAGCACCAAAAGAGGCCAAAAATAACCTGAGAGGTGTTGTAAAAAAAGGGCAAAAATCAAGGAGGCAGACACAACTTGGTGGGGAAGATATGAGGGACATTGCATGGATACTTAAAAAAAGAAAAAAAAAAATCTCAGCCAAAGTCAAAGCCATGAAAAGGCATGGCATGCAAACAACTGCAGGGACACGCACAACATACACCAAGCCTTGCCAGAATTGATCCCTGCTGAAGGCCAAAACAAATAAGAAGGGCTTACACACACTCTGGAATGGAGATATGATCAAAGGAAAGGAAATTGAAAAAAAAAAAAAAAGAAAAATGTAAAATTTGGTGACTACAAGAAAGTGGTCTGGGCAGAAGCCAGGTGCAGTGCAAAGCACCAAAAGAGGCCCAAAATAACCTGACAGGTGTTGTAAAAAAAGGGCAAAAATCAAGGAGGCAGACACAACTTGGTGGGGAAGATATGAGCAACATTGCATGGATACTTAAAAAAAGAAAAAAAAAAAATCTCGGCGCAAGTCTAAGCCATGAAAAGGCATGGCATGCAAACAACTGCAGGGACACGCACAACATACACCAAGCCTTGCCAGAATTGATCCCTGCTGAAGGCCAAAACAAATAAGAAGGGCTTACACACACTCTGGAATGGAGATATGATCAAAGGAAACAAAATTGAAAAAAAAAAAAAAGAAAAATGGAAAATTTGGTGACTACAAGAAAGTGGTCTGTGCAGAAGCCAGGTGCAGTGCAAAGGACCAAAAAAGGCCAAAAGGATGCTGACAAGTGTTGTAAAAGCAAAACAAAATCCAAGGAGGTACATACAACTTGGTGGGGAAGATATGAGGGACATGGCACGGATGCATTCAAAAATAAAAAAAAGAAAAAAAAAAATCTCAGCCAGAGCCAAAGCTATGAAAAGGCATGACAGCCCAACAAGTGCAGGGACTTGCCCCAAAGCTTGTCCAATTGATCCCCATTAAAATCGCAAGATTTGGTTTCCCTTCCCGAAAGGAAATTTCATTTCCTTTCGGGAAGGGAAAGCAAATCTTGCGACCCTGCAAAGAAAGGCTTACAAACACTCTGGAAAGGAGATATGATCAAAAGAAATGCAATTGCAAAAAACCCCCAAAAAAGGGAAAATTGGGAAATTTGGTGACTACAAGAAAGTGGTCTGGGCAGAAGCCAGGTGCAGTGCAAAGCACCAAAAGAGGCCAAAAATAACCTGAGAGGTGTTGTAAAAAAAGGGCAAAAATCAAGGAGGCAGACACAACTTGGTGGGGAAGATATGAGGGACATTGCATGGATACTTAAAAAAAGAAAAAAAAAAATCTCAGCCAAAGTCAAAGCCATGAAAAGGCATGGCATGCAAACAACTGCAGGGACACGCACAACATACACCAAGCCTTGCCAGAATTGATCCCTGCTGAAGGCCAAAACAAATAAGAAGGGCTTACACACACTCTGGAATGGAGATATGATCAAAGGAAAGGAAATTGAAAAAAAAAAAAAAGAAAAATGTAAAATTTGGTGACTACAAGAAAGTGGTCTGGGCAGAAGCCAGGTGCAGTGCAAAGCACCAAAAGAGGCCCAAAATAACCTGACAGGTGTTGTAAAAAAAGGGCAAAAATCAAGGAGGCAGACACAACTTGGTGGGGAAGATATGAGCAACATTGCATGGATACTTAAAAAAAGAAAAAAAAAAAATCTCGGCGCAAGTCTAAGCCATGAAAAGGCATGGCATGCAAACAACTGCAGGGACACGCACAACATACACCAAGCCTTGCCAGAATTGATCCCTGCTGAAGGCCAAAACAAATAAGAAGGGCTTACACACACTCTGGAATGGAGATATGATCAAAGGAAACAAAATTGAAAAAAAAAAAAAAGAAAAATGGAAAATTTGGTGACTACAAGAAAGTGGTCTGGGCAGAAGCCAGGTGCAGTGCAAAGCACCAAAAAAGGCCAAAAGGATGCTGACAGGTGTTGTAAAAGCAAAACAAAATCCAAGGAGGTACATACAACTTGGTGGGGAAGATATGAGGGACATGGCACGGATGCATTCAAAAATAAAAAAAAGAAAAAAAAAATCTCAGCCAGAGCCAAAGCTATGAAAAGGCATGACAGCCCAACAAGTGCAGGGACTTGCCCCAAAGCTTGTCCAATTGATCCCCATTAAAATCGCAAGATTTGGTTTCCCTTCCCGAAAGGAAATTTCATTTCCTTTCGGGAAGGGAAACCAAATCTTGCGACCCTGCAAAGAAAGGCTTACAAACACTCTGGAAAGGAGATATGATCAAAAGAAATGCAATTGCAAAAAACCCCCAAAAAAGGGAAAGTTGGGAAATTGGTGACTACAAGAAAGTGGTCTGGGCAGAAGCCAGGTGCAGTGCAAAGCACCAAAAGAGGCCAAAAATAACCTGACAGGTGTTGTAAAAAAAGGGCAAAAATCAAGGAGGCAGACACAACTTGGTGGGGAAGATATGAGCGACATTGCATGGATACTTAAAAAAAGAAAAAAAAAAATCTCAGCCAAAGTCAAAGCCATGAAAAGGCATGGCATGCAAACAACTGCAGGGACACGCACAACATACACCAAGCCTTGCCAGAATTGATCCCTGCTGAAGGCCAAAACAAATAAGAAGGACTTACACACACTCTGGAATGGAGATATGATCAAAGGAAACAAAATTGAAAAAAAAAAAAAAAGAAAAATGGAAAAATTGGTGACTACAAGAAAGTGGTCTGGGCAGAAGCCAGGTGCAGTGCAAAGCACCAAAAGAGGCCAAAAATAACCTGACAGGTGTTGTAAAAAAAGGGCAAAAATCAAGGAGGCAGACACAACTTGGTGGGGAAGATATGAGCGACATTGCATGGATACTTAAAAAAAGAAAAAAAAAAATCTCAGCCAAAGTCAAAGCCATGAAAAGGCATGGCATGCAAACAACTGCAGGGACACGCACAACATACACCAAGCCTTGCCAGAATTGATCCCTGCTGAATACCAAAACAAATAAGAAGGGCTTACACACACTCTGGAATGGAGATATGATCAAAGGAAAGGAAATTGAAAAAAAAAAAAAAAGAAAAATGGAAAAATTGGTGACTACAAGAAAGTGGTCTGGGCAGAAGCCAGGTGCAGTGCAAAGCACCAAAAGAGGCCAAAAATAACCTGACAGGTGTTGTAAAAAAAGGACAAAAATCAAGGAGGCAGACACAACTTGGTGGGGAAGATATGAGCAACATTGCATGGATACTTAAAAAAAGAAAAAAAAAAAATCTCGGCGCAAGTCTAAGCCATGAAAAGGCATGGCATGCAAACAACTGCAGGGACACGCACAACATACACCAAGCCTTGCCAGAATTGATCCCTGCTGAAGGCCAAAACAAATAAGAAGGGCTTACACACACTCTGGAATGGAGATATGATCAAAGGAAAGGAAATTGAAAAAAAAAAAAAAGAAAAATGGAAAATTTGGTGACTACAAGAAAGTGGTCTGTGCAGAAGCCAGGTGCAGTGCAAAGCACCAAAAAAGGCCAAAAGGATGCTGACAGGTGTTGTAAAAGCAAAACAAAATCCAAGGAGGTACATACAACTTGGTGGGGAAGATATGAGGGACATGGCATGGATGCATTCAAAAAAAAAAAAGAAAAAAAAAAATCTCAGCCAGAGCCAAAGCCATGAAAATGCATGACAGCCCAACAAGTGCAGGGACTTGCCCCAAAGCTTGTCCAATTGATCCCCATTAAAATCGCAAGATTTGCTTTCCCTTCCCGAAAGGAAATTTCATTTCCTTTCGGGAAGGGAAAGCAAATCTTGCGACCCTGCAAAGAAAGGCTTACAAACACTCTGGAAAGGAGATATGATCAAAAGAAATGCAATTGCAAAAAACCCCCAAAAAAGGGAAAATTGGGAAATTTGGTGACTACAAGAAAGTGGTCTGGGCAGAAGCCAGGTGCAGTGCAAAGCACCAAAAGAGGCCAAAAATAACCTGACAGGTGTTGTAAAAAAAGGGCAAAAATCAAGGAGGCAGACACAACTTGGTGGAGAAGATATGAGCAACATTGCATGGATACTTAAAAAAAGAAAAAAAAAAATCTCAGCCAAAGTCAAAGCCATGAAAAGGCATGGCATGCAAACAACTGCAGGGACACGCACAACATACAGCAAGCCTTGCCAGAATTGATCCCTGCTGAAGGCCAAAACAAATAAGAAGGGCTTACACACACTCTGGAATGGAGATATGATCAAAGGAAAGGAAATTGAAAAAAAAAAAAAAAGAAAAATGGAAAATTTGGTGACTACAAGAAAGTGGTCTGGGCAGAAGCCAGGTGCAGTGCAAAGCACCAAAAAAGGCCAAAAGGATGCTGACAGGTGTTGTAAAAGCAAAACAAAATCCAAGGAGGTACATACAACTTGGTGGGGAAGATATGAGGGACATGGCACGGATGCATTCAAAAATAAAAAAAAGAAAAAAAAAATCTCAGCCAGAGCCAAAGCCATGAAAAGGCATGACAGCCCAACAAGTGCAGGGACTTGCCCCAAAGCTTGTCCAATTGATCCCCATTAAAATTGCAAGATTTGGTTTCCCTTCCCGAAAGGAAATTTCATTTCCTTTCGGGAAGGGAAACCAAATCTTGCGACCCTGCAAAGAAAGGCTTACAAACACTCTGGAAAGGAGATATGATCAAAAGAAATGCAATTGCAAAACACCCCCAAAAAAGGGAAAATTGGGAAATTTGGTGACTACAAGAAAGTGGTCTGGGCAGAAGCCAGGTGCAGTGCAAAGCACCAAAAGAGGCCAAAAATAACCTGACAGGTGTTGTAAAAAAAGGGCAAAAATCAAGGAGGCAGACACAACTTGGTGGGGAAGATATGAGCGACATTGCATGGATACTTAAAAAAAGAAAAAAAAAAATCTCAGCCAAAGTCAAAGCCATGAAAAGGCATGGCATGCAAACAACTGCAAGGACACGCACAACATACACCAAGCCTTGCCAGAATTGATCCCTGCTGAAGGCCAAAACAAATAAGAAGGGCTTACACACACTCTGGAATGGAGATATGATCAAAGGAAAGGAAATTGAAAAAAAAAAAAAAAGAAAAATGGAAAATTTGGTGACTACAAGAAAGTGGTCTGTGCAGAAGCCAGGTGCAGTGCAAAGCACCAAAAGAGGCCCAAAATAACCTGACAGGTGTTGTAAAAAAAGGGCAAAAATCAAGGAGGCAGACACAACTTGGTGGGGAAGATATGAGCAACATTGCATGGATACTTAAAAAAAGAAAAAAAAAAAATCTCGGCCCAAGTCTAAGCCATGAAAAGGCATGGCATGCAAACAACTGCAGGGACACGCACAACATACACCAAGCCTTGCCAGAATTGATCCCTGCTGAAGGCCAAAACAAATAAGAAGGGCTTACACACACTCTGGAATGGAGATATGATCAAAGGAAAGGAAATTGACAAAAAAAAAAAAAGAAAAATGGAAAATTTGGTGACTACAAGAAAGTGGTCTGGGCAGAAGCCAGGTGCAGTGCAAAGCACCAAAAAAGGCCAAAAGGATGCTGACAGGTGTTGTAAAAGCAAAACAAAATCCAAGGAGGTACATACAACTTGGTGGGGAAGATATGAGGGACATGGCACGGATGCATTGAAAAATAAAAAAAAGAAAAAAAAAATCTCAGCCAGAGCCAAAGCCATGAAAAGGCATGACAGCCCAACAAGTGCAGGGACTTGCCCCAAAGCTTGTCCAATTGATCCCCATTAAAATCGCAAGATTTGGTTTCCCTTCCCGAAAGGAAATTTCATTTCCTTTCGGGAAGGGAAACCAAATCTTGCGACCCTGCAAAGAAAGGCTTACAAACACTCTGGAAAGGAGATATGATCAAAAGAAATGCAATTGCAAAACACCCCCAAAAAAGGGAAAATTGGGAAATTTGGTGACTACAAGAAAGTGGTCTGGGCAGAAGCCAGGTGCAGTGCAAAGCACCAAAAGAGGCCCAAAATAACCTGACAGGTGTTGTAAAAAAAGGGCAAAAATCAAGGAGGCAGACACAACTTGGTGGGGAAGATATGAGCGACATTGCATGGATACTTAAAAAAAGAAAAAAAAAAATCTCAGCCAAAGTCAAAGCCATGAAAAGGCATGGCATGCAAACAACTGCAGGGACACGCACAACATACACCAAGCCTTGCCAGAATTGATCCCTGCTGAAGGCCAAAACAAATAAGAAGGGCTTACACACACTCTGGAATGTAGATATGATCAAAGGAAACAAAATTGAAAAAAAAAAAAAAGAAAAATGGAAAATTTGGTGACTACAAGAAAGTGGTCTGGGCAGAAGCCAGGTGCAGTGCAAAGCACCAAAACAGGCCAAAAGGATGCTGACAGGTGTTGTAAAAGCAAAACAAAATCCAAGGAGGTACATACAACTTGGTGGGGAAGATATGAGGGACATGGCACGGATGCATTCAAAAAAAAAAAAAGAAAAAAAAAAATCTCAGCCAGAGCCAAAGCCATGAAAAGGCATGACAGCCCAACAAGTGCAGGGACTTGCCCCAAAGCTTGTCCAATTGATCCCCATTAAAATCGCAAGATTTGCTTTCCCTTCCCGAAAGGAAATTTCATTTCCTTTCGGGAAGGGAAAGCAAATCTTGCGACCCTGCAAAGAAAGGCTTACAAACACTCTGGAAAGGAGATATGATCAAAAGAAATGCAATTGCAAAACACCCCCAAAAAAGGGAAAATTGGGAAATTTGGTGACTACAAGAAAGTGGTCTGGGCAGAAGCCAGGTGCAGTGCAAAGCACCAAAAGAGGCCAAAAATAACCTGACAGGTGTTGTAAAAAAAGGGCAAAAATCAAGGAGGCAGACACAACTTGGTGGGGAAGATATGAGCGACATTGCATGGATACTTAAAAAAAGAAAAAAAAAAATCTCAGCCAAAGTCAAAGCCATGAAAAGGCATGGCATGCAAACAACTGCAAGGACACGCACAACATACACCAAGCCTTGCCAGAATTGATCCCTGCTGAAGGCCAAAACAAATAAGAAGGGCTTACACACACTCTGGAATGGAGATATGATCAAAGGAAAGGAAATTGAAAAAAAAAAAAAAAGAAAAATGGAAAATTTGGTGACTACAAGAAAGTGGTCTGTGCAGAAGCCAGGTGCAGTGCAAAGCACCAAAAGAGGCCCAAAATAACCTGACAGGTGTTGTAAAAAAAGGGCAAAAATCAAGGAGGCAGACACAACTTGGTGGGGAAGATATGAGCAACATTGCATGGATACTTAAAAAAAGAAAAAAAAAAAATCTCGGCCCAAGTCTAAGCCATGAAAAGGCATGGCATGCAAACAACTGCAGGGACACGCACAACATACACCAAGCCTTGCCAGAATTGATCCCTGCTGAAGGCCAAAACAAATAAGAAGGGCTTACACACACTCTGGAATGGAGATATGATCAAAGGAAAGGAAATTGACAAAAAAAAAAAAAGAAAAATGGAAAATTTGGTGACTACAAGAAAGTGGTCTGGGCAGAAGCCTGGTGCAGTGCAAAGCACCAAAAAAAGTTAAAAGAATACTAACAGGTGTTGTAAAAGCAAAACAAAATCCAAGGAGGTACATACAACTTGGTGGGGAAGATATGAGGGACATGGCATGGATGCATTCAAAAAAAAAAAAGAAAAAAAAAAATCTCAGCCAGAGCCAAAGCCATGAAAAGGCATGACAGCCCAACAAGTGCAGGGACTTGCCCCAAAGCTTGTCCAATTGATCCCCATTAAAATCGCAAGATTTGGTTTCCCTTCCCGAAAGGAAATTTCATTTCCTTTCGGGAAGGGAAACCAAATCTTGCGACCCTGCAAAGAAAGGCTTACAAACACTCTGGAAAGGAGATATGATCAAAAGAAATGCAATTGCAAAAAACCCCCAAAAAAGGGAAAATTGGGAAATTTGGTGACTACAAGAAAGTGGTCTGGGCAGAAGCCAGGTGCAGTGCAAAGCACCAAAAGAGGCCCAAAATAACCTGAGAGGTGTTGTAAAAAAAGGGCAAAAATCAAGGAGGCAGACACAACTTGGTGGAGAAGATATGAGCAACATTGCATGGATACTTAAAAAAAGAAAAAAAAAAATCTCAGCCAAAGTCAAAGCCATGAAAAGGCATGGCATGCAAACAACTGCAAGGACACGCACAACATACACCAAGCCTTGCCAGAATTGATCCCTGCTGAAGGCCAAAACAAATAAGAAGGGCTTACACACACTCTGGAATGGAGATATGATCAAAGGAAAGGAAATTGAAAAAAAAAAAAAAAGAAAAATGGAAAATTTGGTGACTACAAGAAAGTGGTCTGGGCAGAAGCCCGGTGCAGTGCAAAGCACCAAAAAAAGTTAAAAGAATGCTAACAGGTGTTGTAAAAGCAAAACAAAATCCAAGGAGGTACATACAACTTGGTGGGGAAGATATGAGGGACATGGCATGGATGCATTCAAAAAAAAAAAAGAAAAAAAAAAATCTCAGCCAGAGCCAAAGCCATGAAAAGGCATGACAGCCCAACAAGTGCAGGGACTTGCCCCAAAGCTTGTCCAATTGATCCCCATTAAAATCGCAAGATTTGGTTTCCCTTCCCGAAAGGAAATTTCATTTCCTTTCGGGAAGGGAAACCAAATCTTGCGACCCTGCAAAGAAAGGCTTACAAACACTCTGGAAAGGAGATATGATCAAAAGAAATGCAATTGCAAAAAACCCCCAAAAAAGGGAAAATTGGGAAATTTGGTGACTACAAGAAAGTGGTCTGGGCAGAAGCCAGGTGCAGTGCAAAGCACCAAAAGAGGCCCAAAATAACCTGACAGGTGTTGTAAAAAAAGGGCAAAAATCAAGGAGGCAGACACAACTTGGTGGGGAAGATATGAGCAACATTGCATGGATACTTAAAAAAAGAAAAAAAAAAAATCTCAGCCAAAGTCAAAGCCATGAAAAGGCATGGCATGCAAACAACTGCAGGGACACGCACAACATACACCAAGCCTTGCCAGAATTGATCCCTGCTGAAGGCCAAAACAAATAAGAAGGGCTTACACACACTCTGGAATGGAGATATGATCAAAGGAAAGGAAATTGAAAAAAAAAAAAAAGAAAAATGGAAAAATTGGTGACTACAAGAAAGTGGTCTGGGCAGAAGCCAGGTGCAGTGCAAAGCACCAAAAGAGGCCCAAAATAACCTGACAGGTGTTGTAAAAAAAGGGCAAAAATCAAGGAGGCAGACACAACTTGGTGGGGAAGATATGAGCAACATTGCATGGATACTTAAAAAAAGAAAAAAAAAAAATCTCGGCGCAAGTCTAAGCCATGAAAAGGCATGGCATGCAAACAACTGCAGGGACACGCACAACATACACCAAGCCTTGCCAGAATTGATCCCTGCTGAAGGCCAAAACAAATAAGAAGGGCTTACACACACTCTGGAATGGAGATATGATCAAAGGAAAGGAAATTGAAAAAAAAAAAAAAAGAAAAATGGAAAATTTGGTGACTACAAGAAAGTGGTCTGTGCAGAAGCCAGGTGCAGTGCAAAGGACCAAAAAAGGCCAAAAGGATGCTGACAGGTGTTGTAAAAGCAAAACAAAATCCAAGGAGGTACATACAACTTGGTGGGGAAGATATGAGGGACATGGCACGGATGCATTCAAAAATAAAAAAAAGAAAAAAAAAAATCTCAGCCAGAGCCAAAGCTATGAAAAGGCATGACAGCCCAACAAGTGCAGGGACTTGCCCCAAAGCTTGTCCAATTGATCCCCATTAAAATCGCAAGATTTGGTTTCCCTTCCCGAAAGGAAATTTCATTTCCTTTCGGGAAGGGAAACCAAATCTTGCGACCCTGCAAAGAAAGGCTTACAAACACTCTGGAAAGGAGATATGATCAAAAGAAATGCAATTGCAAAAAACCCCCAAAAAAGGGAAAATTGGGAAATTTGGTGACTACAAGAAAGTGGTCTGGGCAGAAGCCAGGTGCAGTGCAAAGCACCAAAAGAGGCCAAAAATAACCTGACAGGTGTTGTAAAAAAAGGGCAAAAATCAAGGAGGCAGACACAACTTGGTGGGGAAGATATGAGGGACATTGCATGGATACTTAAAAAAAGAAAAAAAAAAAATCTCAGCCAAAGTCAAAGCCATGAAAAGGCATGGCATGCAAACAACTGCAGGGACACGCACAACATACACCAAGCCTTGCCAGAATTGATCCCTGCTGAAGGCCAAAACAAATAAGAAGGGCTTACACACACTCTGGAATGGAGATATGATCAAAGGAAAGGAAATTGAAAAAAAAAAAAAAAGAAAAATGTAAAATTTGGTGACTACAAGAAAGTGGTCTGGGCAGAAGCCAGGTGCAGTGCAAAGCACCAAAAGAGGCCCAAAATAACCTGACAGGTGTTGTAAAAAAAGGGCAAAAATCAAGGAGGCAGACACAACTTGGTGGGGAAGATATGAGCAACATTGCATGGATACTTAAAAAAAGAAAAAAAAAAAATCTCGGCGCAAGTCTAAGCCATTAAAAGGCATGGCATGCAAACAACTGCAGGGACACGCACAACATACACCAAGCCTTGCCAGAATTGATCCCTGCTGAAGGCCAAAACAAATAAGAAGGGCTTACACACACTCTGGAATGGAGATATGATCAAAGGAAACAAAATTGAAAAAAAAAAAACAAAAGAAAAATGGAAAATTTGGTGACTACAAGAAAGTGGTCTGTGCAGAAGCCAGGTGCAGTGCAAAGGACCAAAAAAGGCCAAAAGTATGCTGACAGGTGTTGTAAAAGCAAAACAAAATCCAAGGAGGTACATACAACTTGGTGGGGAAGATATGAGGGACATGGCACGGATGCATTCAAAAATAAAAAAAAGAAAAAAAAAAATCTCAGCCAGAGCCAAAGCTATGAAAAGGCATGACAGCCCAACAAGTGCAGGGACTTGCCCCAAAGCTTGTCCAATTGATCCCCATTAAAATCGCAAGATTTGGTTTCCCTTCCCGAAAGGAAATTTCATTTCCTTTCGGGAAGGGAAACCAAATCTTGCGACCCTGCAAAGAAAGGCTTACAAACACTCTGGAAAGGAGATATGATCAAAAGAAATGCAATTGCAAAAAACCCCCAAAAAAGGGAAAGTTGGGAAATTGGTGACTACAAGAAAGTGGTCTGGGCAGAAGCCAGGTGCAGTGCAAAGCACCAAAAGAGGCCAAAAATAACCTGACAGGTGTTGTAAAAAAAGGGCAAAAATCAAGGAGGCAGACACAACTTGGTGGGGAAGATATGAGCGACATTGCATGGATACTTAAAAAAAGAAAAAAAAAAATCTCAGCCAAAGTCAAAGCCATGAAAAGGCATGGCATGCAAACAACTGCAGGGACACGCACAACATACACCAAGCCTTGCCAGAATTGATCCCTGCTGAAGGCCAAAACAAATAAGAAGGACTTACACACACTCTGGAATGGAGATATGATCAAAGGAAAGGAAATTGAAAAAAAAAAAAAAAGAAAAATGGAAAATTTGGTGACTACAAGAAAGTGGTCTGGGCAGAAGCCAGGTGCAGTGCAAAGCACCAAAAGAGGCCAAAAATAACCTGACAGGTGTTGTAAAAAAAGGGCAAAAATCAAGGAGGCAGACACAACTTGGTGGGGAAGATATGAGCAACAATGCATGGATACTTAAAAAAAGAAAAAAAAAAAATCTCGGCGCAAGTCTAAGCCATGAAAAGGCATGGCATGCAAACAACTGCAGGGACACGCACAACATACACCAAGCCTTGCCAGAATTGATCCCTGCTGAAGGCCAAAACAAATAAGAAGGGCTTACACACACTCTGGAATGGAGATATGATCAAAGGAAAGGAAATTGAAAAAAAAAAAAAAAGAAAAATGGAAAATTTGGTGACTACAAGAAAGTGGTCTGGGCAGAAGCCTGGTGCAGTGCAAAGCACCAAAAAAAGTTAAAAGAATGCTAACAGGTGTTGTAAAAGCAAAACAAAATCCAAGGAGGTACATACAACTTGGTGGGGAAGATATGAGGGACATGGCATGGATGCATTCAAAAAAAAAAAAGAAAAAAAAAAATCTCAGCCAGAGCCAAAGCCATGAAAAGGCATGACAGCCCAACAAGTGCAGGGACTTGCCCCAAAGCTTGTCCAATTGATCCCCATTAAAATCGCAAGATTTGGTTTCCCTTCCCGAAAGGAAATTTCATTTCCTTTCGGGAAGGGAAACCAAATCTTGCGACCCTGCAAAGAAAGGCTTACAAACACTCTGGAAAGGAGATATGATCAAAAGAAATGCAATTGCAAAAAACCCCCAAAAAAGGGAAAATTGGGAAATTTGGTGACTACAAGAAAGTGGTCTGGGCAGAAGCCAGGTGCAGTGCAAAGCACCAAAAGAGGCCCAAAATAACCTGAGAGGTGTTGTAAAAAAAGGGCAAAAATCAAGGAGGCAGACACAACTTGGTGGAGAAGATATGAGCAACATTGCATGGATACTTAAAAAAAGAAAAAAAAAAATCTCAGCCAAAGTCAAAGCCATGAAAAGGCATGGCATGCAAACAACTGCAAGGACACGCACAACATACACCAAGCCTTGCCAGAATTGATCCCTGCTGAAGGCCAAAACAAATAAGAAGGGCTTACACACACTCTGGAATGGAGATATGATCAAAGGAAAGGAAATTGAAAAAAAAAAAAAAAGAAAAATGGAAAATTTGGTGACTACAAGAAAGTGGTCTGGGCAGAAGCCCGGTGCAGTGCAAAGCACCAAAAAAAGTTAAAAGAATGCTAACAGGTGTTGTAAAAGCAAAACAAAATCCAAGGAGGTACATACAACTTGGTGGGGAAGATATGAGGGACATGGCATGGATGCATTCAAAAAAAAAAAAGAAAAAAAAAAATCTCAGCCAGAGCCAAAGCCATGAAAAGGCATGACAGCCCAACAAGTGCAGGGACTTGCCCCAAAGCTTGTCCAATTGATCCCCATTAAAATCGCAAGATTTGGTTTCCCTTCCCGAAAGGAAATTTCATTTCCTTTCGGGAAGGGAAACCAAATCTTGCGACCCTGCAAAGAAAGGCTTACAAACACTCTGGAAAGGAGATATGATCAAAAGAAATGCAATTGCAAAAAACCCCCAAAAAAGGGAAAATTGGGAAATTTGGTGACTACAAGAAAGTGGTCTGGGCAGAAGCCAGGTGCAGTGCAAAGCACCAAAAGAGGCCCAAAATAACCTGAGAGGTGTTGTAAAAAAAGGGCAAAAATCAAGGAGGCAGACACAACTTGGTGGAGAAGATATGAGCAACATTGCATGGATACTTAAAAAAAGAAAAAAAAAAATCTCAGCCAAAGTCAAAGCCATGAAAATGCATGGCATACAAACAACTGCAAGGACACGCACAACATACACCAAGCCTTGCTAGAATTGATCCCTGCTGAAGGCCAAAACAAATAAGAAGGGCTTACACACACTCTGGAATGGAGATATGATCAAAGGAAACAAAATTGAAAAAAAAAAAAAAAGAAAAATGGAAAAAATGGTGACTACAAGAAAGTGGTCTGGGCAGAAGCCAGGTGCAGTGCAAAGCACCAAAAGAGGCCCAAAATAACCTGACAGGTGTTGTAAAAAAAGGGCAAAAATCAAGGAGGCAGATACAACTTGGTGGGGAAGATATGAGCAACATTGCATGGATACTTAAAAAAAGAAAAAAAAAAAATCTCGGCACAAGTCTAAGCCATGAAAAGGCATGGCATGCAAACAACTGCAGGGACACGCACAACATACAGCAAGCCTTGCCAGAATTGATCCCTGCTGAAGGCCAAAACAAATAAGAAGGGCTTACACACACTCTGGAATGGAGATATGATCAAAGGAAAGGAAATTGAAAAAAAAAAAAAAAAGAAAAATGGAAAATTTGGTGACTACAAGAAAGTGGTCTGGGCAGAAGCCAGGTGCAGTGCAAAGCACCAAAAGAGGCCAAAAGGATGCTGACAGGTGTTGTAAAAGCAAAACAAAATCCAAGGAGGTACATACAACTTGGTGGGGAAGATATGAGGGACATGGCACGGATGCATTCAAAAATAAAAAAAAGAAAAAAAAAATCTCAGCCAGAGCCAAAGCCATGAAAAGGCATGACAGCCCAACAAGTGCAGGGACTTGCCCCAAAGCTTGTCCAATTGATCCCCATTAAAATTGCAAGATTTGTTTCCCTTCCCGTAAGGAAATTTCATTTCCTTTCGGGAAGGGAAACCAAATCTTGCGACCCTGCAAAGAAAGGCTTACAAACACTCTGGAAAGGAGATATGATCAAAAGAAATGCAATTGCAAAACACCCCCAAAAAAGGGAAAATTGGGAAATTTGGTGACTACAAGAAAGTGGTCTGGGCAGAAGCCAGGTGCAGTGCAAAGCACCAAAAGAGGCCAAAAATAACCTGACAGGTGTTGTAAAAAAAGGGCAAAAATCAAGGAGGCAGACACAACTTGGTGGAGAAGATATGAGCAACATTGCATGGATACTTAAAAAAAGAAAAAAAAAAATCTCAGCCAAAGTCAAAGCCATGAAAAGGCATGGCATGCAAACAACTGCAAGGACACGCACAACATACACCAAGCCTTGCCAGAATTGATCCCCGCTGAAGGCCAAAACAAATAAGAAGGGCTTACACACACTCTGGAATGGAGATATGATCAAAGGAAACAAAATTGAAAAAAAAAAAAAAAGAAAAATGGAAAAAATGGTGACTACAAGAAAGTGGTCTGGGCAGAAGCCAGGTGCAGTGCAAAGCACCAAAAGAGGCCCAAAATAACCTGACAGGTGTTGTAAAAAAAGGGCAAAAATCAAGGAGGCAGACACAACTTGGTGGGGAAGATATGAGCAACATTGCATGGATACTTAAAAAAAGAAAAAAAAAAAATCTCGGCCCAAGTCTAAGCCATGAAAAGGCATGGCATGCAAACAACTGCAGGGACACGCACAACATACACCAAGCCTTGCCAGAATTGATCCCTGCTGAAGGCCAAAACAAATAAGAAGGGCTTACACACACTCTGGAATGGAGATATGATCAAAGGAAACAAAATTGAAAAAAAAAAAAAAAAGAAAAATGGAAAATTTGGTGACTACAAGAAAGTGGTCTGGGCAGAAGCCCGGTGCAGTGCAAAGCACCAAAAAAAGTTAAAAGAATGCTAACAGGTGTTGTAAAAGCAAAACAAAATCCAAGGAGGTACATACAACTTGGTGGGGAAGATATGAGGGACATGGCATGGATGCATTAAAAAAAAAAAAAGAAAAAAAAAAATCTCAGCCAGAGCCAAAGCCATGAAAAGGCATGACAGCCCAACAAGTGCAGGGACTTGCCCCAAAGCTTGTCCAATTGATCCCCATTAAAATCGGAAGATTTGCTTTCCCTTCCCGAAAGGAAATTTCATTTCCTTTCGGGAAGGGAAAGCAAATCTTGCGACCCTGCAAAGAAAGGCTTACAAACACTCTGGAAAGGAGATATGATCAAAAGAAATGCAATTGCAAAAAACCCCCAAAAAAGGGAAAATTGGGAAATTTGGTGACTACAAGAAAGTGGTCTGGGCAGAAGCCAGGTGCAGTGCAAAGCACCAAAAGAGGCCAAAAATAACCTGACAGGTGTTGTAAAAAAAGGGCAAAAATCAAGGAGGCAGACACAACTTGGTGGAGAAGATATGAGCAACATTGCATGGATACTTAAAAAAAGAAAAAAAAAAATCTCAGCCAAAGTCTAAGCCATGAAAAGGCATGGCATGCAAACAACTGCAGGGACACGCACAACATACACCAAGCCTTGCCAGAATTGATCCCTGCTGAAGGCCAAAACAAATAAGAAGGGCTTACACACACTCTGGAATGGAGATATGATCAAAGGAAAGGAAATTGAAAAAAAAAAAAAAAAGAAAAATTGAAAATTTGGTGACTACAAGAAAGTGGTCTGTGCAGAAGCCAGGTGCAGTGCAAAGCACCAAAAAAGGCCAAAAGGATGCTGACAGGTGTTGTAAAAGCAAAACAAAATCCAAGGAGGTACATACAACTTGGTGGGGAAGATATGAGGGACATGGCACGGATGCATTCAAAAATAAAAAAAAGAAAAAAAAAATCTCAGCCAGAGCCAAAGCCATGAAAAGACATGACAGCCCAACAAGTGCAGGGACTTGCCCCAAAGCTTGTCCAATTGATCCCCATTAAAATCGCAAGATTTGGTTTCCCTTCCCGAAAGGAAATGAAAGTTCCTTTCGGGAAGGGAAACCAAATCTTGCAACCCTGCAAAGAAAGGCTTACAAACACACTGGAAAGGAGATATGATCAAAAGAAATGCAATTGCAAAAAACCCCCAAAAAAGGGAAAATTGGGAAATTTGGTGACTACAAGAAAGTGGTCAGGGCAGAAGCCAGGTGCAGTGCAAAGCACCAAAAGAGGCCAAAAATAACCTGACAGGTGTTGTAAAAAAAGGGCAAAAATCAAGGAGGCAGACACAACTTGGTGGAGAAGATATGAGCAACATTGCATGGATACTTAAAAAAAGAAAAAAAAAAATCTCAGCCAAAGTCAAAGCCATGAAAAGGCATGGCATGCAAACAACTGCAGGGACACGCACAACATACACCAAGCCTTGCCAGAATTGATCCCTGCTGAAGGCCAAAACAAATAAGAAGGGCTTACACACACTCTGGAATGGAGATATGATCAAAGGAAAGGAAATTGAAAAAAAAAAAAAAAGAAAAATGGAAAATTTGGTGACTACAAGAAAGTGGTCTGGGCAGAAGCCAGGTGCAGTGCAAAGCACCAAAAAAGGCCAAAAGGATGCTGACAGGTGTTGTAAAAGCAAAACAAAATCCAAGGAGGTACATACAACTTGGTGGGGAAGATATGAGGGACATGGCACGGATGCATTGAAAAATAAAAAAAAGAAAAAAAAAAATCTCAGCCAGAGCCAAAGCCATGAAAAGGCATGACAGCCCAACAAGTGCAGGGACTTGCCCCAAAGCTTGTCCAATTGATCCCCATTAAAATCGCAAGATTTGGTTTCCCTTCCCGAAAGGAAATTTCATTTCCTTTCGGGAAGGGAAACCAAATCTTGCGACCCTGCAAAGAAAGGCTTACAAACACTCTGGAAAGGAGATATGATCAAAAGAAATGCAATTGCAAAACACCCCCAAAAAAGGGAAAATTGGGAAATTTGGTGACTACAAGAAAGTGGTCTGGGCAGAAGCCAGGTGCAGTGCAAAGCACCAAAAGAGGCCAAAAATAACCTGACAGGTGTTGTAAAAAAAGGGCAAAAATCAAGGAGGCAGACACAACTTGGTGGGGAAGATATGAGCGACATTGCATGGATACTTAAAAAAAGAAAAAAAAAAATCTCAGCCAAAGTCAAAGCCATGAAAAGGCATGGCATGCAAACAACTGCAAGGACACGCACAACATACACCAAGCCTTGCCAGAATTGATCCCCGCTGAAGGCCAAAACAAATAAGAAGGGCTTACACACACTCTGGAATGTAGATATGATCAAAGGAAACAAAATTGAAAAAAAAAAAAAAGAAAAATGGAAAATTTGGTGACTACAAGAAAGTGGTCTGTGCAGAAGCCAGGTGCAGTGCAAAGCACCAAAAAAGGCCAAAAGGATGCTGACAGGTGTTGTAAAAGCAAAACAAAATCCAAGGAGGTACATACAACTTGGTGGGGAAGATATGAGGGACATGGCACGGATGCATTCAAAAAAAAAAAAAGAAAAAAAAAAATCTCAGCCAGAGCCAAAGCCATGAAAAGGCATGACAGCCCAACAAGTGCAGGGACTTGCCCCAAAGCTTGTCCAATTGATCCCCATTAAAATCGCAAGATTTGCTTTCCCTTCCCGAAAGGAAATTTCATTTCCTTTCGGGAAGGGAAAGCAAATCTTGCGACCCTGCAAAGAAAGGCTTACAAACACTCTGGAAAGGAGATATGATCAAAAGAAATGCAATTGCAAAAAACCCCCAAAAAAGGGAAAATTGGGAAATTTGGTGACTACAAGAAAGTGGTCTGGGCAGAAGCCAGGTGCAGTGCAAAGCACCAAAAGAGGCCAAAAATAACCTGACAGGTGTTGTAAAAAAAGGGCAAAAATCAAGGAGGCAGACACAACTTGGTGGAGAAGATATGAGCAACATTGCATGGATACTTAAAAAAAGAAAAAAAAAAATCTCAGCCAAAGTCAAAGCCATGAAAAGGCATGGCATGCAAACAACTGCAGGGACACGCACAACATACACCAAGCCTTGCCAGAATTGATCCCTGCTGAAGGCCAAAACAAATAAGAAGGGCTTACACACACTCTGGAATGGAGATATGATCAAAGGAAAGGAAATTGAAAAAAAAAAACAAAAGAAAAATTGAAAATTTAGTGACTACAAGAAAGTGGTCTGTGCAGAAGCCAGGTGCAGTGCAAAGCACCAGAAAAGGCCAAAAGGATGCTGACAGGTGTTGTAAAAGCAAAACAAAATCCAAGGAGGTACATACAACTTGGTGGGGAAGATATGAGGGACATGGCACGGATGCATTCAAAAAAAAAAAAAGAAAAAAAAAAATCTCAGCCAGAGCCAAAGCCATGAAAAGGCATGACAGCCCAACAAGTGCAGGGACTTGCCCCAAAGCTTGTCCAATTGATCCCCATTAAAATCGCAAGATTTGCTTTCCCTTCCCGAAAGGAAATTTCATTTCCTTTCGGGAAGGGAAAGCAAATCTTGCGACCCTGCAAAGAAAGGCTTACAAACACTCTGGAAAGGAGATATGATCAAAAGAAATGCAATTGCAAAAAACCCCCAAAAAAGGGAAAATTGGGAAATTTGGTGACTACAAGAAAGTGGTCTGGGCAGAAGCCAGGTGCAGTGCAAAGCACCAAAAGAGGCCAAAAATAACCTGACAGGTGTTGTAAAAAAAGGGCAAAAATCAAGGAGGCAGACACAACTTGGTGGAGAAGATATGAGCAACATTGCATGGATACTTAAAAAAAGAAAAAAAAAAATCTCAGCCAAAGTCTAAGCCATGAAAAGGCATGGCATGCAAACAACTGCAGGGACACGCACAACATACACCAAGCCTTGCCAGAATTGATCCCTGCTGAAGGCCAAAACAAATAAGAAGGGCTTACACACACTCTGGAATGGAGATATGATCAAAGGAAAGGAAATTGAAAAAAAAAAAAAAAAGAAAAATGGAAAATTTGGTGACTACAAGAAAGTGGTCTGTGCAGAAGCCAGGTGCAGTGCAAAGCACCAAAAAAGGCCAAAAGGATGCTGACAGGTGTTGTAAAAGCAAAACAAAATACAAGGAGGTACACACACCTTGGTGGGGAAGATATGAGGGACATGGCACGGATGCATTCAAAAATAAAAAAAAGAAAAAAAAAATCTCAGCCAGAGCCAAAGCCATGAAAAGGCATGACAGCCCAACAAGTGCAGGGACTTGCCCCAAAGCTTGTCCAATTGATCCCCATTAAAATCGCAAGATTTGGTTTCCCTTCCCGAAAGGAAATTTCATTTCCTTTCGGGAAGGGAAACCAAATCTTGCGACCCTGCAAAGAAAGGCTTACAAACACTCTGGAAAGGAGATATGATCAAAAGAAATGCAATTGCAAAAAACCCCCAAAAAAGGGAAAATTGGGAAATTTGGTGACTACAAGAAAGTGGTCTGGGCAGAAGCCAGGTGCAGTGCAAAGCACCAAAAGAGGCCAAAAATAACCTGACAGGTGTTGTAAAAAAAGGGCAAAAATCAAGGAGGCAGACACAACTTGGTGGGGAAGATATGAGCAACATTGCATGGATACTTAAAAAAAGAAAAAAAAAAATCTCAGCCAAAGTCAAATCCATGAAAAGGCATGGCATGCAAACAACTGCAGGGACACGCACAACATACACCAAGCCTTGCCAGAATTGATCCCTGCTGAAGGCCAAAACAAATAAGAAGGGCTTACACACACTCTGGAATGGAGATATGATAAAAGGAAAGGAAATTGAAAAAAAAAAAAAAAGAAAAATGGAAAATTTGGTGACTACAAGAAAGTGGTCAGGGCAGAAGCCAGGTGCAGTGCAAAGCACCAAAAGAGGCCCAAAATAACCTGACAGGTGTTGTAAAAAAAGGGCAAAAATCAAGGAGGCAGACACAACTTGGTGGGGAAGATATGAGCAACATTGCATGGATACTTAAAAAAAGAAAAAAAAAAAATCTCAGCCAAAGTCTAAGCCATGAAAAGGCATGGCATGCAAACAACTGCAGGGACACGCACAACATACACCAAGCCTTGCCAGAATTGATCCCTGCTGAAGGCCAAAACAAATAAGAAGGGCTTACACACACTCTGGAATGTAGATATGATCAAAGGAAAGGAAATTGAAAAAAAAAAAAAAAGAAAAATGGAAAATTTGGTGACTAGAAGAAAGTGGTCTGGGCAGAAGCCCGGTGCAGTGCAAAGCACCAAAAAAAGTTAAAAGAATGCTAACAGGTGTTGTAAAAGCAAAACAAAATCCAAGGAGGTACATACAACTTGGTGGGGAAGATATGAGGGACATGGCATGGATGCATTAAAAAAAAAAAAAGAAAAAAAAAAATCTCAGCCAGAGCCAAAGCCATGAAAAGGCATGACAGCCCAACAAGTGCAGGGACTTGCCCCAAAGCTTGTCCAATTGATCCCCATTAAAATCGGAAGATTTGCTTTCCCTTCCCGAAAGGAAATTTCATTTCCTTTCGGGAAGGGAAAGCAAATCTTGCGACCCTGCAAAGAAAGGCTTACAAACACTCTGGAAAGGAGATATGATCAAAAGAAATGCAATTGCAAAAAACCCCCAAAAAAGGGAAAATTGGGAAATTTGGTGACTACAAGAAAGTGGTCTGGGCAGAAGCCAGGTGCAGTGCAAAGCACCAAAAGAGGCCAAAAATAACCTGACAGGTGTTGTAAAAAAAGGGCAAAAATCAAGGAGGCAGACACAACTTGGTGGAGAAGATATGAGCAACATTGCATGGATACTTAAAAAAAGAAAAAAAAAAATCTCAGCCAAAGTCTAAGCCATGAAAAGGCATGGCATGCAAACAACTGCAGGGACACGCACAACATACACCAAGCCTTGCCAGAATTGATCCCTGCTGAACGCCAAAACAAATAAGAAGGGCTTACACACACTCTGGAATGGAGATATGATCAAAGGAAAGGAAATTGAAAAAAAAAAAAAAAAGAAAAATTGAAAATTTGGTGACTACAAGAAAGTGGTCTGTGCAGAAGCCAGGTGCAGTGCAAAGCACCAAAAAAGGCCAAAAGGATGCTGACAGGTGTTGTAAAAGCAAAACAAAATCCAAGGAGGTACATACAACTTGGTGGGGAAGATATGAGGGACATGGCACGGATGCATTCAAAAATAAAAAAAAGAAAAAAAAAATCTCAGCCAGAGCCAAAGCCATGAAAAGACATGACAGCCCAACAAGTGCAGGGACTTGCCCCAAAGCTTGTCCAATTGATCCCCATTAAAATCGCAAGATTTGCTTTCCCTTCCCGAAAGGAAATGAAAGTTCCTTTCGGGAAGGGAAACCAAATCTTGCAACCCTGCAAAGAAAGGCTTACAAACACACTGGAAAGGAGATATGATCAAAAGAAATGCAATTGCAAAAAACCCCCAAAAAAGGGAAAATTGGGAAATTTGGTGACTACAAGAAAGTGGTCAGGGCAGAAGCCAGGTGCAGTGCAAAGCACCAAAAGAGGCCAAAAATAACCTGACAGGTGTTGTAAAAAAAGGGCAAAAATCAAGGAGGCAGACACAACTTGGTGGAGAAGATATGAGCAACATTGCATGGATACTTAAAAAAAGAAAAAAAAAAAATCTCAGCCAAAGTCAAAGCCATGAAAAGGCATGGCATGCAAACAACTGCAGGGACACGCACAACATACACCAAGCCTTGCCAGAATTGATCCCTGCTGAAGGCCAAAACAAATAAGAAGGGCTTACACACACTCTGGAATGGAGATATGATCAAAGGAAAGGAAATTGAAAAAAAAAAAAAAAGAAAAATGGAAAATTTGGTGACTACAAGAAAGTGGTCTGGGCAGAAGCCAGGTGCAGTGCAAAGCACCAAAAAAAGGCCAAAAGGATGCTGACAGGTGTTGTAAAAGCAAAACAAAATCCAAGGAGGTACATACAACTTGGTGGGGAAGATATGAGGGACATGGCACGGATGCATTGAAAAATAAAAAAAAGAAAAAAAAAAATCTCAGCCAGAGCCAAAGCCATGAAAAGGCATGACAGCCCAACAAGTGCAGGGACTTGCCCCAAAGCTTGTCCAATTGATCCCCATTAAAATCGCAAGATTTGGTTTCCCTTCCCGAAAGGAAATTTCATTTCCTTTCGGGAAGGGAAACCAAATCTTGCGACCCTGCAAAGAAAGGCTTACAAACACTCTGGAAAGGAGATATGATCAAAAGAAATGCAATTGCAAAACACCCCCAAAAAAGGGAAAATTGGGAAATTTGGTGACTACAAGAAAGTGGTCTGGGCAGAAGCCAGGTGCAGTGCAAAGCACCAAAAGAGGCCAAAAATAACCTGACAGGTGTTGTAAAAAAAGGGCAAAAATCAAGGAGGCAGACACAACTTGGTGGGGAAGATATGAGCGACATTGCATGGATACTTAAAAAAAGAAAAAAAAAATCTCAGCCAAAGTCAAAGCCATGAAAAGGCATGGCATGCAAACAACTGCAAGGACACGCACAACATACACCAAGCCTTGCCAGAATTGATCCCCGCTGAAGGCCAAAACAAATAAGAAGGGCTTACACACACTCTGGAATGTAGATATGATCAAAGGAAACAAAATTGAAAAAAAAAAAAAGAAAAATGGAAAATTTGGTGACTACAAGAAAGTGGTCTGTGCAGAAGCCAGGTGCAGTGCAAAGCACCAAAAAAAGGCCAAAGGATGCTGACAGGTGTTGTAAAAGCAAAACAAAATCCAAGGAGGTACATACAACTTGGTGGGGAAGATATGAGGGACATGGCACGGATGCATTCAAAAAAAAAAAAAGAAAAAAAAAAATCTCAGCCAGAGCCAAAGCCATGAAAAGGCATGACAGCCCAACAAGTGCAGGGACTTGCCCCAAAGCTTGTCCAATTGATCCCCATTAAAATCGCAAGATTTGCTTTCCCTTCCCGAAAGGAAATTTCATTTCCTTTCGGGAAGGGAAAGCAAATCTTGCGACCCTGCAAAGAAAGGCTTACAAACACTCTGGAAAGGAGATATGATCAAAAGAAATGCAATTGCAAAAAACCCCCAAAAAAGGGAAAATTGGGAAATTTGGTGACTACAAGAAAGTGGTCTGGGCAGAAGCCAGGTGCAGTGCAAAGCACCAAAAGAGGCCAAAAATAACCTGACAGGTGTTGTAAAAAAAGGGCAAAAATCAAGGAGGCAGACACAACTTGGTGGAGAAGATATGAGCAACATTGCATGGATACTTAAAAAAAGAAAAAAAAAAATCTCAGCCAAAGTCAAAGCCATGAAAAGGCATGGCATGCAAACAACTGCAGGGACACGCACAACATACACCAAGCCTTGCCAGAATTGATCCCTGCTGAAGGCCAAAACAAATAAGAAGGGCTTACACACACTCTGGAATGGAGATATGATCAAAGGAAAGGAAATTGAAAAAAAAAAACAAAAGAAAAATTGAAAATTTAGTGACTACAAGAAAGTGGTCTGTGCAGAAGCCAGGTGCAGTGCAAAGCACCAGAAAAGGCCAAAAGGATGCTGACAGGTGTTGTAAAAGCAAAACAAAATCCAAGGAGGTACATACAACTTGGTGGGGAAGATATGAGGGACATGGCACGGATGCATTCAAAAAAAAAAAAAGAAAAAAAAAAATCTCAGCCAGAGCCAAAGCCATGAAAAGGCATGACAGCCCAACAAGTGCAGGGACTTGCCCCAAAGCTTGTCCAATTGATCCCCATTAAAATCGCAAGATTTGCTTTCCCTTCCCGAAAGGAAATTTCATTTCCTTTCGGGAAGGGAAAGCAAATCTTGCGACCCTGCAAAGAAAGGCTTACAAACACTCTGGAAAGGAGATATGATCAAAAGAAATGCAATTGCAAAAAACCCCCAAAAAAGGGAAAATTGGGAAATTTGGTGACTACAAGAAAGTGGTCTGGGCAGAAGCCAGGTGCAGTGCAAAGCACCAAAAGAGGCCAAAAATAACCTGACAGGTGTTGTAAAAAAAGGGCAAAAATCAAGGAGGCAGACACAACTTGGTGGAGAAGATATGAGCAACATTGCATGGATACTTAAAAAAAGAAAAAAAAAAATCTCAGCCAAAGTCTAAGCCATGAAAAGGCATGGCATGCAAACAACTGCAGGGACACGCACAACATACACCAAGCCTTGCCAGAATTGATCCCTGCTGAAGGCCAAAACAAATAAGAAGGGCTTACACACACTCTGGAATGGAGATATGATCAAAGGAAAGGAAATTGAAAAAAAAAAAAAAAAGAAAAATGGAAAATTTGGTGACTACAAGAAAGTGGTCTGTGCAGAAGCCAGGTGCAGTGCAAAGCACCAAAAAAGGCCAAAAGGATGCTGACAGGTGTTGTAAAAGCAAAACAAAATACAAGGAGGTACACACACCTTGGTGGGGAAGATATGAGGGACATGGCACGGATGCATTCAAAAATAAAAAAAAGAAAAAAAAAATCTCAGCCAGAGCCAAAGCCATGAAAAGGCATGACAGCCCAACAAGTGCAGGGACTTGCCCCAAAGCTTGTCCAATTGATCCCCATTAAAATCGCAAGATTTGGTTTCCCTTCCCGAAAGGAAATTTCATTTCCTTTCGGGAAGGGAAACCAAATCTTGCGACCCTGCAAAGAAAGGCTTACAAACACTCTGGAAAGGAGATATGATCAAAAGAAATGCAATTGCAAAAAACCCCCAAAAAAGGGAAAATTGGGAAATTTGGTGACTACAAGAAAGTGGTCTGGGCAGAAGCCAGGTGCAGTGCAAAGCACCAAAAGAGGCCAAAAATAACCTGACAGGTGTTGTAAAAAAAGGGCAAAAATCAAGGAGGCAGACACAACTTGGTGGGGAAGATATGAGCAACATTGCATGGATACTTAAAAAAAGAAAAAAAAAAATCTCAGCCAAAGTCAAATCCATGAAAAGGCATGGCATGCAAACAACTGCAGGGACACGCACAACATACACCAAGCCTTGCCAGAATTGATCCCTGCTGAAGGCCAAAACAAATAAGAAGGGCTTACACACACTCTGGAATGGAGATATGATAAAAGGAAAGGAAATTGAAAAAAAAAAAAAAAAGAAAAATGGAAAATTTGGTGACTACAAGAAAGTGGTCAGGGCAGAAGCCAGGTGCAGTGCAAAGCACCAAAAGAGGCCCAAAATAACCTGACAGGTGTTGTAAAAAAAGGGCAAAAATCAAGGAGGCAGACACAACTTGGTGGGGAAGATATGAGCAACATTGCATGGATACTTAAAAAAAGAAAAAAAAAAAATCTCAGCCAAAGTCTAAGCCATGAAAAGGCATGGCATGCAAACAACTGCAGGGACACGCACAACATACACCAAGCCTTGCCAGAATTGATCCCTGCTGAAGGCCAAAACAAATAAGAAGGGCTTACACACACTCTGGAATGTAGATATGATCAAAGGAAAGGAAATTGAAAAAAAAAAAAAAAGAAAAATGGAAAATTTGGTGACTAGAAGAAAGTGGTCTGGGCAGAAGCCCGGTGCAGTGCAAAGCACCAAAAAAAGTTAAAAGAATGCTAACAGGTGTTGTAAAAGCAAAACAAAATCCAAGGAGGTACATACAACTTGGTGGGGAAGATATGAGGGACATGGCACGGATGCATTCAAAAAAAAAAGAAAGAAAAAAAAAATCTCAGCCAGAGCCAAAGCCATGAAAAGGCATGACAGCCCAACAAGTGCAGGGACTTGCCCCAAAGCCTGTCCAATTGATCCCCATTAAAATCGCAAGATTTGGTTTCCCTTCCCGAAAGGAAATTTCATTTCCTTTCGGGAAGGGAAACCAAATCTTGCGACCCTGCAAAGATAGGCTTACAAACACTCTGGAAAGGAGATATGATCAAAAGAAATGCAATTGCAAAAAACCCCCAAAAAAGGGAAAATTGGGAAATTTGGTGACTACAAGAAAGTGGTCTGGGCAGAAGCCAGGTGCAGTGCAAAGCACCAAAAGAGGCCAAAAATAACCTGACAGGTGTTGTAAAAAAAGGGCAAAAATCAAGGAGGCAGACACAACTTGGTGGAGAAGATATGAGCAACATTGCATGGATACTTAAAAAAAGAAAAAAAAAAATCTCAGCCAAAGTCAAAGCCATGAAAAGGCATGGCATGCAAACAACTGCAGGGACACGCACAACATACAGCAAGCCTTGCCAGAATTGATCCCTGCTGAAGGCCAAAACAAATAAGAAGGGCTTACACACACTCTGGAATGGAGATATGATCAAAGGAAACAAAATTGAAAAAAAAAAAAAAAGAAAAATGGAAAATTTGGTGACTACAAGAAAGTGGTCTGGGCAGAAGCCAGGTGCAGTGCAAAGCACCAAAAAAGGCCAAAAGGATGCTGACAGGTGTTGTAAAAGCAAAACAAAATCCAAGGAGGTACATACAACTTGGTGGGGAAGATATGAGGGACATGGCACGGATGCATTCAAAAATAAAAAAAAGAAAAAAAAAATCTCAGCCAGAGCCAAAGCCATGAAAAGGCATGACAGCCCAACAAGTGCAGGGACTTGCCCCAAAGCTTGTCCAATTGATCCCCATTAAAATTGCAAGATTTGGTTTCCCTTCCCGAAAGGAAATTTCATTTCCTTTCGGGAAGGGAAACCAAATCTTGCGACCCTGCAAAGAAAGGCTTACAAACACTCTGGAAAGGAGATATGATCAAAAGAAATGCAATTGCAAAACACCCCCAAAAAAGGGAAAATTGGGAAATTTGGTGACTACAAGAAAGTGGTCTGGGCAGAAGCCAGGTGCAGTGCAAAGCACCAAAAGAGGCCAAAAATAACCTGACAGGTGTTGTAAAAAAAGGGCAAAAATCAAGGAGGCAGACACAACTTGGTGGGGAAGATATGAGCGACATTGCATGGATACTTAAAAAAAGAAAAAAAAAAATCTCAGCCAAAGTCAAAGCCATGAAAAGGCATGGCATGCAAACAACTGCAAGGACACGCACAACATACACCAAGCCTTGCCAGAATTGATCCCTGCTGAAGGCCAAAACAAATAAGAAGGGCTTACACACACTCTGGAATGTAGATATGATCAAAGGAAACAAAATTGAAAAAAAAAAAAAAGAAAAATGGAAAATTTGGTGACTACAAGAAAGTGGTCTGTGCAGAAGCCAGGTGCAGTGCAAAGCACCAGAAAAGGCCAAAAGGATGCTGACAGGTGTTGTAAAAGCAAAACAAAATCCAAGGAGGTACATACAACTTGGTGGGGAAGATATGAGGGACATGGCACGGATGCATTCAAAAAAAAAAAAAGAAAAAAAAAAATCTCAGCCAGAGCCAAAGCCATGAAAAGGCATGACAGCCCAACAAGTGCAGGGACTTGCCCCAAAGCTTGTCCAATTGATCCCCATTAAAATCGCAAGATTTGGTTTCCCTTCCCGAAAGGAAATTTCATTTCCTTTCGGGAAGGGAAAGCAAATCTTGCGACCCTGCAAAGAAAGGCTTACAAACACTCTGGAAAGGAGATATGATCAAAAGAAATGCAATTGCAAAAAACCCCCAAAAAAGGGAAAATTGGGAAATTTGGTGACTACAAGAAAGTGGTCTGGGCAGAAGCCAGGTGCAGTGCAAAGCACCAAAAGAGGCCAAAAATAACCTGACAGGTGTTGTAAAAAAAGGGCAAAAATCAAGGAGGCAGACACAACTTGGTGGAGAAGATATGAGCAACATTGCATGGATACTTAAAAAAAGAAAAAAAAAAATCTCAGCCAAAGTCTAAGCCATGAAAAGGCATGGCATGCAAACAACTGCAGGGACACGCACAACATACACCAAGCCTTGCCAGAATTGATCCCTGCTGAAGGCCAAAACAAATAAGAAGGGCTTACACACACTCTGGAATGGAGATATGATCAAAGGAAAGGAAATTGAAAAAAAAAAAAAAAAAGAAAAATGGAAAATTTGGTGACTACAAGAAAGTGGTCTGTGCAGAAGCCAGGTGCAGTGCAAAGCACCAAAAAAGGCCAAAAGGATGCTGACAGGTGTTGTAAAAGCAAAACAAAATACAAGGAGGTACACACACCTTGGTGGGGAAGATATGAGGGACATGGCACGGATGCATTCAAAAATAAAAAAAAGAAAAAAAAAATCTCAGCCAGAGCCAAAGCCATGAAAAGGCATGACAGCCCAACAAGTGCAGGGACTTGCCCCAAAGCTTGTCCAATTGATCCCCATTAAAATCGGAAGATTTGCTTTCCCTTCCCGAAAGGAAATTTCATTTCCTTTCGGGAAGGGAAACCAAATCTTGCGACCCTGCAAAGAAAGGCTTACAAACACTCTGGAAAGGAGATATGATCAAAAGAAATGCAATTGCAAAAAACCCCCAAAAAAGGGAAAATTGGGAAATTTGGTGACTACAAGAAAGTGGTCTGTGCAGAAGCCAGGTGCAGTGCAAAGCACCAAAAGAGGCCAAAAATAACCTGACAGGTGTTGTAAAAAAAGGGCAAAAATCAAGGAGGCAGACACAACTTGGTGGGGAAGATATGAGCAACATTGCATGGATACTTAAAAAAAGAAAAAAAAAAATCTCAGCCAAAGTCAAATCCATGAAAAGGCATGGCATGCAAACAACTGCAAGGACACGCACAACATACACCAAGCCTTGCCAGAATTGATCCCTGCTGAAGGCCAAAACAAATAAGAAGGGCTTACACACACTCTGGAATGGAGATATGATAAAAGGAAAGGAAATTGAAAAAAAAAAAAAAAGAAAAATGGAAAATTTGGTGACTACAAGAAAGTGGTCAGGGCAGAAGCCAGGTGCAGTGCAAAGCACCAAAAGAGGCCCAAAATAACCTGACAGGTGTTGTAAAAAAAGGGCAAAAATCAAGGAGGCAGACACAACTTGGTGGGGAAGATATGAGCAACATTGCATGGATACTTAAAAAAAGAAAAAAAAAAAATCTCGGCCCAAGTCTAAGCCATGAAAAGGCATGGCATGCAAACAACTGCAGGGACACGCACAACATACACCAAGCCTTGCCAGAATTGATCCCTGCTGAAGGCCAAAACAAATAAGAAGGGCTTACACACACTCTGGAATGTAGATATGATCAAAGGAAAGGAAATTGAAAAAAAAAAAAAAAGAAAAATGGAAAATTTGGTGACTAGAAGAAAGTGGTCTGGGCAGAAGCCCGGTGCAGTGCAAAGCACCAAAAAAAGTTAAAAGAATGCTAACAGGTGTTGTAAAAGCAAAACAAAATCCAAGGAGGTACATACAACTTGGTGGGGAAGATATGAGGGACATGGCACGGATGCATTCAAAAAAAAAAGAAAGAAAAAAAAAATCTCAGCCAGAGCCAAAGCCATGAAAAGGCATGACAGCCCAACAAGTGCAGGGACTTGCCCCAAAGCCTGTCCAATTGATCCCCATTAAAATCGCAAGATTTGGTTTCCCTTCCCGAAAGGAAATGAAATTTCCTTTCGGGAAGGGAAACCAAATCTTGCGACCCTGCAAAGATAGGCTTACAAACACTCTGGAAAGGAGATATGATCAAAAGAAATGCAATTGCAAAAAACCCCCAAAAAAGGGAAAATTGGGAAATTTGGTGACTACAAGAAAGTGGTCTGGGCAGAAGCCAGGTGCAGTGCAAAGCACCAAAAGAGGCCAAAAATAACCTGACAGGTGTTGTAAAAAAAGGGCAAAAATCAAGGAGGCAGACACAACTTGGTGGAGAAGATATGAGCAACATTGCATGGATACTTAAAAAAAGAAAAAAAAAAATCTCAGCCAAAGTCAAAGCCATGAAAAGGCATGGCATGCAAACAACTGCAGGGACACGCACAACATACAGCAAGCCTTGCCAGAATTGATCCCTGCTGAAGGCCAAAACAAATAAGAAGGGCTTACACACACTCTGGAATGGAGATATGATCAAAGGAAACAAAATTGAAAAAAAAAAAAAAAGAAAAATGGAAAATTTGGTGACTACAAGAAAGTGGTCTGGGCAGAAGCCCGGTGCAGTGCAAAGCACCAGAAAAGGCCAAAAGGATGCTGACAGGTGTTGTAAAAGCAAAACAAAATCCAAGGAGGTACATACAACTTGGTGGGGAAGATATGAGGGACATGGCACGGATGCATTCAAAAAAAAAAAAAGAAAAAAAAAAATCTCAGCCAGAGCCAAAGCCATGAAAAGGCATGACAGCCCAACAAGTGCAGGGACTTGCCCCAAAGCTTGTCCAATTGATCCCCATTAAAATCGCAAGATTTGCTTTCCCTTCCCGAAAGGAAATTTCATTTCCTTTCGGGAAGGGAAAGCAAATCTTGCGACCCTGCAAAGAAAGGCTTACAAACACTCTGGAAAGGAGATATGATCAAAAGAAATGCAATTGCAAAAAACCCCCAAAAAAGGGAAAATTGGGAAATTTGGTGACTACAAGAAAGTGGTCTGGGCAGAAGCCAGGTGCAGTGCAAAGCACCAAAAGAGGCCAAAAATAACCTGACAGGTGTTGTAAAAAAAGGGCAAAAATCAAGGAGGCAGACACAACTTGGTGGAGAAGATATGAGCAACATTGCATGGATACTTAAAAAAAGAAAAAAAAAAATCTCAGCCAAAGTCTAAGCCATGAAAAGGCATGGCATGCAAACAACTGCAGGGACACGCACAACATACACCAAGCCTTGCCAGAATTGATCCCTGCTGAAGGCCAAAACAAATAAGAAGGGCTTACACACACTCTGGAATGGAGATATGATCAAAGGAAAGGAAATTGAAAAAAAAAAAAAAAAGAAAAATGGAAAATTTGGTGACTACAAGAAAGTGGTCTGTGCAGAAGCCAGGTGCAGTGCAAAGCACCAAAAAAGGCCAAAAGGATGCTGACAGGTGTTGTAAAAGCAAAACAAAATACAAGGAGGTACACACACCTTGGTGGGGAAGATATGAGGGACATGGCACGGATGCATTCAAAAATAAAAAAAAGAAAAAAAAAATCTCAGCCAGAGCCAAAGCCATGAAAAGGCATGACAGCCCAACAAGTGCAGGGACTTGCCCCAAAGCTTGTCCAATTGATCCCCATTAAAATCGGAAGATTTGCTTTCCCTTCCCGAAAGGAAATTTCATTTCCTTTCGGGAAGGGAAACCAAATCTTGCGACCCTGCAAAGAAAGGCTTACAAACACTCTGGAAAGGAGATATGATCAAAAGAAATGCAATTGCAAAAAACCCCCAAAAAAGGGAAAATTGGGAAATTTGGTGACTACAAGAAAGTGGTCTGTGCAGAAGCCAGGTGCAGTGCAAAGCACCAAAAGAGGCCAAAAATAACCTGACAGGTGTTGTAAAAAAAGGGCAAAAATCAAGGAGGCAGACACAACTTGGTGGAGAAGATATGAGCAACATTGCATGGATACTTAAAAAAAGAAAAAAAAAAATCTCAGCCAAAGTCAAATCCATGAAAAGGCATGGCATGCAAACAACTGCAAGGACACGCACAACATACACCAAGCCTTGCCAGAATTGATCCCTGCTGAAGGCCAAAACAAATAAGAAGGGCTTACACACACTCTGGAATGGAGATATGATAAAAGGAAAGGAAATTGAAAAAAAAAAAAAAAGAAAAATGGAAAATTTGGTGACTACAAGAAAGTGGTCAGGGCAGAAGCCAGGTGCAGTGCAAAGCACCAAAAGAGGCCCAAAATAACCTGACAGGTGTTGTAAAAAAAGGGCAAAAATCAAGGAGGCAGACACAACTTGGTGGGGAAGATATGAGCAACATTGCATGGATACTTAAAAAAAGAAAAAAAAAAAATCTCAGCCAAAGTCTAAGCCATGAAAAGGCATGGCATGCAAACAACTGCAGGGACACGCACAACATACACCAAGCCTTGCCAGAATTGATCCCTGCTGAAGGCCAAAACAAATAAGAAGGGCTTACACACACTCTGGAATGTAGATATGATCAAAGGAAAGGAAATTGAAAAAAAAAAAAAAAGAAAAATGGAAAATTTGGTGACTAGAAGAAAGTGGTCTGGGCAGAAGCCCGGTGCAGTGCAAAGCACCAAAAAAAGTTAAAAGAATGCTAACAGGTGTTGTAAAAGCAAAACAAAATCCAAGGAGGTACATACAACTTGGTGGGGAAGATATGAGGGACATGGCACGGATGCATTCAAAAAAAAAAGAAAGAAAAAAAAAATCTCAGCCAGAGCCAAAGCCATGAAAAGGCATGACAGCCCAACAAGTGCAGGGACTTGCCCCAAAGCTTGTCCAATTGATCCCCATTAAAATCGCAAGATTTGCTTTCCCTTCCCGAAAGGAAATGAAAGTTCCTTTCGGGAAGGGAAACCAAATCTTGCAACCCTGCAAAGAAAGGCTTACAAACACTCTGGAAAGGAGATATGATCAAAAGAAATGCAATTGCAAAAAACCCCCAAAAAAGGGAAAATTGGGAAATTTGGTGACTACAAGAAAGTGGTCTGGGCAGAAGCCAGGTGCAGTGCAAAGCACCAAAAGAGGCCAAAAATAACCTGACAGGTGTTGTAAAAAAAGGGCAAAAATCAAGGAGGCAGACACAACTTGGTGGAGAAGATATGAGCAACATTGCATGGATACTTAAAAAAAGAAAAAAAAAAATCTCAGCCAAAGTCTAAGCCATGAAAAGGCATGGCATGCAAACAACTGCAGGGACACGCACAACATACAGCAAGCCTTGCCAGAATTGATCCCTGCTGAAGGCCAAAACAAATAAGAAGGGCTTACACACACTCTGGAATGGAGATATGATCAAAGGAAAGGAAATTGAAAAAAAAAAAAAAAAGAAAAATGGAAAATTTGGTGACTACAAGAAAGTGGTCTGTGCAGAAGCCAGGTGCAGTGCAAAGCACCAAAAAAGGCCAAAAGGATGCTGACAGGTGTTGTAAAAGCAAAACAAAATACAAGGAGGTACACACACCTTGGTGGGGAAGATATGAGGGACATGGCACGGATGCATTCAAAAATAAAAAAAAGAAAAAAAAAATCTCAGCCAGAGCCAAAGCCATGAAAAGGCATGACAGCCCAACAAGTGCAGGGACTTGCCCCAAAGCTTGTCCAATTGATCCCCATTAAAATCGCAAGATTTGGTTTCCCTTCCCGAAAGGAAATTTCATTTCCTTTCGGGAAGGGAAACCAAATCTTGCGACCCTGCAAAGAAAGGCTTACAAACACTCTGGAAAGGAGATATGATCAAAAGAAATGCAATTGCAAAAAACCCCCAAAAAAGGGAAAATTGGGAAATTTGGTGACTACAAGAAAGTGGTCTGTGCAGAAGCCAGGTGCAGTGCAAAGCACCAAAAGAGGCCAAAAATAAGCTGAGAGGTGTTGTAAAAAAAGGGCAAAAATCAAGGAGGCAGACACAACTTGGTGGGGAAGATATGAGCAACATTGCATGGATACTTAAAAAAAGAAAAAAAAAAATCTCAGCCAAAGTCAAATCCATGAAAAGGCATGGCATGCAAACAACTGCAAGGACACGCACAACATACACCAAGCCTTGCCAGAATTGATCCCTGCTGAAGGCCAAAACAAATAAGAAGGGCTTACACACACTCTGGAATGGAGATATGATAAAAGGAAAGGAAATTGAAAAAAAAAAAAAAAGAAAAATGGAAAATTTGGTGACTACAAGAAAGTGGTCAGGGCAGAAGCCAGGTGCAGTGCAAAGCACCAAAAGAGGCCCAAAATAACCTGACAGGTGTTGTAAAAAAAGGGCAAAAATCAAGGAGGCAGACACAACTTGGTGGGGAAGATATGAGCAACATTGCATGGATACTTAAAAAAAGAAAAAAAAAAAATCTCGGCCCAAGTCTAAGCCATGAAAAGGCATGGCATGCAAACAACTGCAGGGACACGCACAACATACACCAAGCCTTGCCAGAATTGATCCCTGCTGAAGGCCAAAACAAATAAGAAGGGCTTACACACACTCTGGAATGTAGATATGATCAAAGGAAACAAAATTGAAAAAAAAAAAAAAAGAAAAATGGAAAATTTGGTGACTAGAAGAAAGTGGTCTGGGCAGAAGCCCGGTGCAGTGCAAAGCACCAAAAAAAGTTAAAAGAAAGCTAACAGGTGTTGTAAACGCAAAACAAAATCCAAGGAGGTACATACAACTTGGTGGGGAAGATATGAGGGACATGGCACGGATGCATTCAAAAAAAAAAAAAGAAAAAAAAAAATCTCAGCCAGAGCCAAAGCCATGAAAAGGCATGACAGCCCAACAAGTGCAGGGACTTGCCCCAAAGCTTGTCCAATTGATCCCCATTAAAATCGGAAGATTTGCTTTCCCTTCCCGAAAGGAAATTTCATTTCCTTTCGGGAAGGGAAAGCAAATCTTGCGACCCTGCAAAGAAAGGCTTACAAACACTCTGGAAAGGAGATATGATCAAAAGAAATGCAATTGCAAAAAACCCCCAAAAAAGGGAAAATTGGGAAATTTGGTGACTACAAGAAAGTGGTCTGGGCAGAAGCCAGGTGCAGTGCAAAGCACCAAAAGAGGCCAAAAATAACCTGACAGGTGTTGTAAAAAAAGGGCAAAAATCAAGGAGGCAGACACAACTTGGTGGAGAAGATATGAGCAACATTGCATGGATACTTAAAAAAAGAAAAAAAAAAATCTCAGCCAAAGTCAAAGCCATGAAAAGGCATGGCATGCAAACAACTGCAGGGACACGCACAACATACACCAAGCCTTGCCAGAATTGATCCCTGCTGAAGGCCAAAACAAATAAGAAGGGCTTACACACACTCTGGAATGGAGATATGATCAAAGGAAACAAAATTGAAAAAAAAAAAAAAGAAAAATGGAAAATTTGGTGACTACAAGAAAGTGGTCTGTGCAGAAGCCAGGTGCAGTGCAAAGCACCAAAAAAGGCCAAAAGGATGCTGACAGGTTTTGTAAAAGCAAAACAAAATCCAAGGAGGTACACACACCTTGGTGGGGAAGATATGAGGGACATGGCACGGATGCATTCAAAAATAAAAAAAAGAAAAAAAAAATCTCAGCCAGAGCCAAAGCCATGAAAAGGCATGACAGCCCAACAAGTGCAGGGACTTGCCCCAAAGCTTGTCCAATTGATCCCCATTAAAATCGCAAGATTTGGTTTCCCTTCCCGAAAGGAAATTTCATTTCCTTTCGGGAAGGGAAACCAAATCTTGCGACCCTGCAAAGAAAGGCTTACAAACACTCTGGAAAGGAGATATGATCAAAAGAAATGCAATTGCAAAAAACCCCCAAAAAAGGGAAAATTGGGAAATTTGGTGACTACAAGAAAGTGGTCTGGGCAGAAGCCAGGTGCAGTGCAAAGCACCAAAAGAGGCCAAAAATAACCTGACAGGTGTTGTAAAAAAAGGGCAAAAATCAAGGAGGCAGACACAACTTGGTGGGGAAGATATGAGCGACATTGCATGGATACTTAAAAAAAGAAAAAAAAAAATCTCAGCCAAAGTCAAATCCATGAAAAGGCATGGCATGCAAACAACTGCAGGGACACGCACAACATACACCAAGCCTTGCCAGAATTCATCCCTGCTGGAGGCCAAAACAAATAAGAAGGGCTTACTCACACTCTGGAATGGAGATATGATCAAAGGAAACAAAATTGAAAAAAAAAAAAAAGAAAAATGGAAAATTTGGTGACTACAAGAAAGTGGTCTGTGCAGAAGCCAGGTGCAGTGCAAAGCACCAAAAGAGGCCAAAAATAACCTGACAGGTGTTGTAAAAAAAGGGCAAAAATCAAGGAGGCAGACACAACTTGGTGGGGAAGATAAGAGCAACATTGCATGGATACTTAAAAAAAGAAAAAAAAAAAATCTCGGCCCAAGTCTAAGCCATGAAAAGGCATGGCATGCAAACAACTGCAGGGACACGCACAACATACACCAAGCCTTGCCAGAATTGATCCCTGCTGAAGGCCAAAACAAATAAGAAGGGCTTACACACACTCTGGAATGGAGATATGATCAAAGGAAAGGAAATTGAAAAAAAAAAAAAAAAGAAAAATGGAAAATTTGGTGACTACAAGAAAGTGGTCTGGGCAGAAGCCCGGTGCAGTGCAAAGCACCAAAAAAAGTTAAAAGAATGCTAACAGGTGTTGTAAAAGCAAAACAAAATCCAAGGAGGTACATACAACTTGGTGGGGAAGATATGAGGGACATGGCATGGATGCATTCAAAAAAAAAAAAGAAAAAAAAAAAATCTCAGCCAGAGCCAAAGCCATGAAAAGGCATGACAGCCCAACAAGTGCAGGGACTTGCCCCAAAGCTTGTCCAATTGATCCCCATTAAAATCGCAAGATTTGCTTTCCCTTCCCGAAAGGAAATTTCATTTCCTTTCGGGAAGGGAAAGCAAATCTTGCGACCCTGCAAAGAAAGGCTTACAAACACTCTGGAAAGGAGATATGATCAAAAGAAATGCAATTGCAAAAAACCCCCAAAAAAGGGAAAATTGGGAAATTTGGTGACTACAAGAAAGTGGTCTGGGCAGAAGCCAGGTGCAGTGCAAAGCACCAAAAGAGGCCAAAAATAACCTGACAGGTGTTGTAAAAAAAGGGCAAAAATCAAGGAGGCAGACACAACTTGGTGGAGAAGATATGAGCGACATTGCATGGATACTTAAAAAAAGAAAAAAAAAAATCTCAGCCAAAGTCAAAGCCATGAAAAGGCATGGCATGCAAACAACTGCAGGGACACGCACAACATACAGCAAGCCTTGCCAGAATTGATCCCTGCTGAAGGCCAAAACAAATAAGAAGGGCTTACACACACTCTGGAATGGAGATATGATCAAAGGAAAGGAAATTGAAAAAAAAAAAAAAAAGAAAAATGGAAAATTTGGTGACTACAAGAAAGTGGTCTGTGCAGAAGCCAGGTGCAGTGCAAAGCACCAAAAAAGGCCAAAAGGATGCTGACAGGTGTTGTAAAAGCAAAACAAAATCCAAGGAGGTACATACAACTTGGTGGGGAAGATATGAGGGACATGGCACGGATGCATTCAAAAATAAAAAAAAGAAAAAAAAAATCTCAGCCAGAGCCAAAGCCATGAAAAGACATGACAGCCCAACAAGTGCAGGGACTTGCCCCAAAGCTTGTCCAATTGATCCCCATTAAAATCGCAAGATTTGCTTTCCCTTCCCGAAAGGAAATGAAAGTTCCTTTCGGGAAGGGAAACCAAATCTTGCAACCCTGCAAAGAAAGGCTTACAAACACTCTGGAAAGGAGATATGATCAAAAGAAATGCAATTGCAAAAAACCCCCAAAAAAGGGAAAATTGGGAAATTTGGTGACTACAAGAAAGTGGTCTGGGCAGAAGCCAGGTGCAGTGCAAAGCACCAAAAGAGGCCAAAAATAACCTGACAGGTGTTGTAAAAAAAGGGCAAAAATCAAGGAGGCAGACACAACTTGGTGGAGAAGATATGAGCAACATTGCATGGATACTTAAAAAAAGAAAAAAAAAAATCTCAGCCAAAGTCAAAGCCATGAAAAGGCATGGCATGCAAACAACTGCAGGGACACGCACAACATACACCAAGCCTTGCCAGAATTGATCCCTGCTGAAGGCCAAAACAAATAAGAAGGGCTTACACACACTCTGGAATGGAGATATGATCAAAGGAAAGGAAATTGAAAAAAAAAAAAAAAGAAAAATGGAAAATTTGGTGACTACAAGAAAGTGGTCTGGGCAGAAGCCAGGTGCAGTGCAAAGCACCAAAAAAGGCCAAAAGGATGCTGACAGGTGTTGTAAAAGCAAAACAAAATCCAAGGAGGTACATACAACTTGGTGGGGAAGATATGAGGGACATGGCACGGATGCATTGAAAAATAAAAAAAAGAAAAAAAAAATCTCAGCCAGAGCCAAAGCCATGAAAAGGCATGACAGCCCAACAAGTGCAGGGACTTGCCCCAAAGCTTGTCCAATTGATCCCCATTAAAATCGCAAGATTTGGTTTCCCTTCCCGAAAGGAAATTTCATTTCCTTTCGGGAAGGGAAACCAAATCTTGCGACCCTGCAAAGAAAGGCTTACAAACACTCTGGAAAGGAGATATGATCAAAAGAAATGCAATTGCAAAAAACCCCCAAAAAAGGGAAAATTGGGAAATTTGGTGACTACAAGAAAGTGGTCTGGGCAGAAGCCAGGTGCAGTGCAAAGCACCAAAAGAGGCCAAAAATAACCTGAGAGGTGTTGTAAAAAAAGGGCAAAAATCAAGGAGGCAGACACAACTTGGTGGGGAAGATATGAGCGACATTGCATGGATACTTAAAAAAAGAAAAAAAAAAATCTCAGCCAAAGTCAAAGCCATGAAAAGGCATGGCATGCAAACAACTGCAAGGACACGCACAACATACACCAAGCCTTGCCAGAATTGATCCCTGCTGAAGGCCAAAACAAATAAGAAGGGCTTACACACACTCTGGAATGTAGATATGATCAAAGGAAACAAAATTGAAAAAAAAAAAAAAGAAAAATGGAAAATTTGGTGACTACAAGAAAGTGGTCTGTGCAGAAGCCAGGTGCAGTGCAAAGCACCAAAAAAGGCCAAAAGGATGCTGACAGGTGTTGTAAAAGCAAAACAAAATCCAAGGAGGTACATACAACTTGGTGGGGAAGATATGAGGGACATGGCACGGATGCATTCAAAAAAAAAAAAAGAAAAAAAAAAATCTCAGCCAGAGCCAAAGCCATGAAAAGGCATGACAGCCCAACAAGTGCAGGGACTTGCCCCAAAGCTTGTCCAATTGATCCCCATTAAAATCGCAAGATTTGCTTTCCCTTCCCGAAAGGAAATTTCATTTCCTTTCGGGAAGGGAAAGCAAATCTTGCGACCCTGCAAAGAAAGGCTTACAAACACTCTGGAAAGGAGATATGATCAAAAGAAATGCAATTGCAAAAAACCCCCAAAAAAGGGAAAATTGGGAAATTTGGTGACTACAAGAAAGTGGTCTGGGCAGAAGCCAGGTGCAGTGCAAAGCACCAAAAGAGGCCAAAAACAACCTGAGAGGTTTTGGAAAAAAAGGGCAAAAATCAAGGAGGCAGACACAACTTGGTGGGGAAGATATGAGCAACATTGCATGGATACTTAAAAAAAGAAAAAAAAAAATCTCAGCCAAAGTCAAAGCCATGAAAAGGCATGGCATGCAAACAACTGCAGGGACACGCACAACATACAGCAAGCCTTGCCAGAATTGATCCCTGCTGAAGGCCAAAACAAATAAGAAGGGCTTACACACACTCTGGAATGGAGATATGATCAAAGGAAAGGAAATTGAAAAAAAAAAAAAAAGAAAAATGGAAAATTTGGTGACTACAAGAAAGTGGTCTGGGCAGAAGCCAGGTGCAGTGCAAAGCACCAAAAAAGGCCAAAAGGATGCTGACAGGTGTTGTAAAAGCAAAACAAAATCCAAGGAGGTACATACAACTTGGTGGGGAAGATATGAGGGACATGGCACGGATGCATTCAAAAATAAAAAAAAGAAAAAAAAAATCTCAGCCAGAGCCAAAGCCATGAAAAGGCATGACAGCCCAACAAGTGCAGGGACTTGCCCCAAAGCTTGTCCAATTGATCCCCATTAAAATCGCAAGATTTGGTTTCCCTTCCCGAAAGGAAATGAAAGTTCCTTTCGGGAAGGGAAACCAAATCTTGCGACCCTGCAAAGAAAGGCTTACAAACACTCTGGAAAGGAGATATGATCAAAAGAAATGCAATTGCAAAAAACCCCCAAAAAAGGGAAAATTGGGAAATTTGGTGACTACAAGAAAGTGGTCTGGGCAGAAGCCAGGTGCAGTGCAAAGCACCAAAAGAGGCCAAAAATAACCTGACAGGTGTTGTAAAAAAAGGGCAAAAATCAAGGAGGCAGACACAACTTGGTGGAGAAGATATGAGCAACATTGCATGGATACTTAAAAAAAGAAAAAAAAAAATCTCAGCCAAAGTCAAAGCCATGAAAAGGCATGGCATGCAAACAACTGCAGGGACACGCACAACATACAGCAAGCCTTGCCAGAATTGATCCCTGCTGAAGGCCAAAACAAATAAGAAGGGCTTACACACACTCTGGAATGGAGATATGATCAAAGGAAAGGAAATTGAAAAAAAAAAAAAAAGAAAAATGGAAAATTTGGTGACTACAAGAAAGTGGTCTGGGCAGAAGCCAGGTGCAGTGCAAAGCACCAAAAAAGGCCAAAAGGATGCTGACAGGTGTTGTAAAAGCAAAACAAAATCCAAGGAGGTACATACAACTTGGTGGGGAAGATATGAGGGACATGGCACGGATGCATTCAAAAATAAAAAAAAGAAAAAAAAAATCTCAGCCAGAGCCAAAGCCATGAAAAGGCATGACAGCCCAACAAGTGCAGGGACTTGCCCCAAAGCTTGTCCAATTGATCCCCATTAAAATCGCAAGATTTGCTTTCCCTTCCCGAAAGGAAATTTCATTTCCTTTCGGGAAGGGAAACCAAATCTTGCGACCCTGCAAAGAAAGGCTTACAAACACTCTGGAAAGGAGATATGATCAAAAGAAATGCAATTGCAAAAAACCCCCAAAAAAGGGAAAATTGGGAAATTTGGTGACTACAAGAAAGTGGTCTGGGCAGAAGCCAGGTGCAGTGCAAAGCACCAAAAGAGGCCAAAAATAACCTGACAGGTGTTGTAAAAAAAGGGCAAAAATCAAGGAGGCAGACACAACTTGGTGGGGAAGATATGAGCAACATTGCATGGATACTTAAAAAAAGAAAAAAAAAAATCTCAGCCAAAGTCAAATCCATGAAAAGGCATGGCATGCAAACAACTGCAAGGACACGCACAACATACACCAAGCCTTGCCAGAATTGATCCCTGCTGAAGGCCAAAACAAATAAGAAGGGCTTACACACACTCTGGAATGGAGATATGATAAAAGGAAAGGAAATTGAAAAAAAAAAAAAAAGAAAAATGGAAAAATTTGGTGACTACAAGAAAGTGGTCAGGGCAGAAGCCAGGTGCAGTGCAAAGCACCAAAAGAGGCCCAAAATAACCTGACAGGTGTTGTAAAAAAAGGGCAAAAATCAAGGAGGCAGACACAACTTGGTGGGGAAGATATGAGCAACATTGCATGGATACTTAAAAAAAGAAAAAAAAGAAATCTCGGCCCAAGTCTAAGCCATGAAAAGGCATGGCATGCAAACAACTGCAGGGACACGCACAACATACACCAAGCCTTGCCAGAATTGATCCCTGCTGAAGGCCAAAACAAATAAGAAGGGCTTACACACACTCTGGAATGGAGATATGATCAAAGGAAAGGAAATTGAAAAAAAAAAAAAAAGAAAAATGGAAAATTTGGTGACTAGAAGAAAGTGGTCTGGGCAGAAGCCAGGTGCAGTGCAAAGCACCAAAAAAAGTTAAAAGAATGCTAACAGGTGTTGTAAAAGCAAAACAAAATCCAAGGAGGTACATACAACTTGGTGGGGAAGATATGAGGGACATGGCACGGATGCATTCAAAAAAAAAAGAAAGAAAAAAAAAATCTCAGCCAGAGCCAAAGCCATGAAAAGGCATGACAGCCCAACAAGTGCAGGGACTTGCCCCAAAGCCTGTCCAATTGATCCCCATTAAAATCGCAAGATTTGGTTTCCCTTCCCGAAAGGAAATTTCATTTCCTTTCGGGAAGGGAAACCAAATCTTGCGACCCTGCAAAGATAGGCTTACAAACACTCTGGAAAGGAGATATGATCAAAAGAAATGCAATTGCAAAAAACCCCCAAAAAAGGGAAAATTGGGAAATTTGGTGACTACAAGAAAGTGGTCTGGGCAGAAGCCAGGTGCAGTGCAAAGCACCAAAAGAGGCCAAAAATAACCTGACAGGTGTTGTAAAAAAAGGGCAAAAATCAAGGAGGCAGACACAACTTGGTGGAGAAGATATGAGCGACATTGCATGGATACTTAAAAAAAGAAAAAAAAAAATCTCAGCCAAAGTCAAAGCCATGAAAAGGCATGGCATGCAAACAACTGCAGGGACACGCACAACATACACCAAGCCTTGCCAGAATTGATCCCTGCTGAAGGCCAAAACAAATAAGAAGGGCTTACACACACTCTGGAATGGAGATATGATCAAAGGAAAGGAAATTGAAAAAAAAAAAAAAAAAGAAAAATTGAAAATTTGGTGACTACAAGAAAGTGGTCTGTGCAGAAGCCAGGTGCAGTGCAAAGCACCAAAATAGGCCAAAAGGATGCTGACAGGTGTTGTAAAAGCAAAACAAAATCCAAGGAGGTACATACAACTTGGTGGGGAAGATATGAGGGACATGGCACGGATGCATTCAAAAATAAAAAAAAGAAAAAAAAAATCTCAGCCAGAGCCAAAGCCATGAAAAGACATGACAGCCCAACAAGTGCAGGGACTTGCCCCAAAGCTTGTCCAATTGATCCCCATTAAAATCGCAAGATTTGGTTTCCCTTCCCGAAAGGAAATTTCATTTCCTTTCGGGAAGGGAAAGCAAATCTTGCGACCATGCAAAGAAAGGCTTACAAACACTCTGGAAAGGAGATATGATCAAAAGAAATGCAATTGCAAAAAACCCCCAAAAAAGGGAAAATTGGGAAATTTGGTGACTACAAGAAAGTGGTCTGGGCAGAAGCCAGGTGCAGTGCAAAGCACCAAAAGAGGCCAAAAATAACCTGACAGGTGTTGTAAAAAAAGGGCAAAAATCAAGGAGGCAGACACAACTTGGTGGAGAAGATATGAGCAACATTGCATGGATACTTAAAAAAAGAAAAAAAAAAATCTCAGCCAAAGTCAAAGCCATGAAAAGGCATGGCATGCAAACAACTGCAGGGACACGCACAACATACACCAAGCCTTGCCAGAATTGATCCCTGCTGAAGGCCAAAACAAATAAGAAGGGCTTACACACACTCTGGAATGGAGATATGATCAAAGGAAAGGAAATTGAAAAAAAAAAAAAAAAGAAAAATTGAAAATTTAGTGACTACAAGAAAGTGGTCTGTGCAGAAGCCCGGTGCAGTGCAAAGCACCAAAAAAGGCCAAAAGGATGCTGACAGGTGTTGTAAAAGCAAAACAAAATCCAAGGAGGTACATACAACTTGGTGGGGAAGATATGAGGGACATGGCACGGATGCATTCAAAAATAAAAAAAAGAAAAAAAAAATCTCAGCCAGAGCCAAAGCCATGAAAAGACATGACAGCCCAACAAGTGCAGGGACTTGCCCCAAAGCTTGTCCAATTGATCCCCATTAAAATCGCAAGATTTAGTTTCCCTTCCCGAAAGGAAATTTCATTTCCTTTCGGGAAGGGAAAGCAAATCTTGCGACCCTGCAAAGAAAGGCTTACAAACACTCTGGAAAGGAGATATGATCAAAAGAAATGCAATTGCAAAAAACCCCCAAAAAAGGGAAAATTGGGAAATTTGGTGACTACAAGAAAGTGGTCTGGGCAGAAGCCAGGTGCAGTGCAAAGCACCAAAAGAGGCCAAAAATAACCTGACAGGTGTTGTAAAAAAAGGGCAAAAATCAAGGAGGCAGACACAACTTGGTGGGGAAGATATGAGCGACATTGCATGGATACTTAAAAAAAGAAAAAAAAAAATCTCAGCCAAAGTCAAAGCCATGAAAAGGCATGGCATGCAAACAACTGCAAGGACACGCACAACATACACCAAGCCTTGCTAGAATTGATCCCTGCTGAAAGCCAAAACAAATAAGAAGGGCTTACACACACTCTGGAATGGAAATATGATAAAAGGAAAGGAAATTGAAAAAAAAAAAAAAAGAAAAATGGAAAAATTGGTGACTACAAGAAAGTGGTCTGGGCAGAAGCCAGGTGCAGTGCAAAGCACCAAAAGAGGCCCAAAATAACCTGACAGGTGTTGTAAAAAAAGGGCAAAAATCAAGGAGGCAGACACAACTTGGTGGGGAAGATATGAGCAACATTGCATGGATACTTAAAAAAAGAAAAAAAAAAAATCTCGGCGCAAGTCTAAGCCATGAAAAGGCATGGCATGCAAACAACTGCAGGGACACGCACAACATACACCAAGCCTTGCCAGAATTGATCCCTGCTGAAGGCCAAAACAAATAAGAAGGGCTTACACACACTCTGGAATGGAGATATGATCAAAGGAAAGGAAATTGAAAAAAAAAAAAAAAAAAAAATGGAAAATTTGGTGACTACAAGAAAGTGGTCTGTGCAGAAGCCCGGTGCAGTGCAAAGCACCAAAAAAAGTTAAAAGAATGCTAACAGGTGTTGTAAAAGCAAAACAAAATCCAAGGAGGTACATACAACTTGGTGGGGAAGATATGAGGGACATGGCATGGATGCATTCAAAAAAAAAAAAGAAAAAAAAAAATCTCAGCCAGAGCCAAAGCCATGAAAATGCATGACAGCCCAACAAGTGCAGGGACTTGCCCCAAAGCTTGTCCAATCGATCCCCATTAAAATCGCAAGATTTGCTTTCCCTTCCCGAAAGGAAATTTCATTTCCTTTCGGGAAGGGAAAGCAAATCTTGCGACCCTGCAAAGAAAGGCTTACAAACACTCTGGAAAGGAGATATGATCAAAAGAAATGCAATTGCAAAAAACCCCCAAAAAAGGGAAAATTGGGAAATTTGGTGACTACAAGAAAGTGGTCTGGGCAGAAGCCAGGTGCAGTGCAAAGCACCAAAAGAGGCCAAAAATAACCTGACAGGTGTGGTAAAAAAAGGGCAAAAATCAAGGAGGCAGACACAACTTGGTGGAGAAGATATGAGCGACATTGCATGGATACTTAAAAAAAGAAAAAAAAAAATCTCAGCCAAAGTCAAAGCCATGAAAAGGCATGGCATGCAAACAACTGCAGGGACACGCACAACATACACCAAGCCTTGCCAGAATTGATCCCTGCTGAAGGCCAAAACAAATAAGAAGGGCTTACACACACTCTGGAATGGAGATATGATCAAAGGAAAGGAAATTGAAAAAAAAAAAAAAAAGAAAAATTGAAAATTTGGTGACTACAAGAAAGTGGTCTGTGCAGAAGCCAGGTGCAGTGCAAAGCACCAAAAAAGGCCAAAAGGATGCTGACAGGTGTTGTAAAAGCAAAACAAAATCCAAGGAGGTACATACAACTTGGTGGGGAAGATATGAGGGACATGGCACGAATGCATTCAAAAATAAAAAAAAGAAAAAAAAAATCTCAGCCAGAGCCAAAGCCATGAAAAGACATGACAGCCCAACAAGTGCAGGGACTTGCCCCAAAGCTTGTCCAATTGATCCCCATTAAAATCGCAAGATTTGGTTTCCCTTCCCGAAAGGAAATGAAAGTTCCTTTCGGGAAGGGAAACCAAATCTTGCAACCCTGCAAAGAAAGGCTTACAAACACTCTGGAAAGGAGATATGATCAAAAGAAATGCAATTGCAAAAAACCCCCAAAAAAGGGAAAATTGGGAAATTTGGTGACTACAAGAAAGTGGTCTGGGCAGAAGCCAGGTGCAGTGCAAAGCACCAAAAGAGGCCAAAAATAACCTGACAGGTGTTGTAAAAAAAGGGCAAAAATCAAGGAGGCAGACACAACTTGGTGGAGAAGATATGAGCAACATTGCATGGATACTTAAAAAAAGAAAAAAAAAAATCTCAGCCAAAGTCAAAGCCATGAAAAGGCATGGCATGCAAACAACTGCAGGGACACGCACAACATACACCAAGCCTTGCCAGAATTGATCCCTGCTGAAGGCCAAAACAAATAAGAAGGGCTTACACACACTCTGGAATGGAGATATGATCAAAGGAAAGGAAATTGAAAAAAAAAAAAAAAGAAAAATGGAAAATTTGGTGACTACAAGAAAGTGGTCTGTGCAGAAGCCCGGTGCAGTGCAAAGCACCAAAAAAAGTTAAAAGAATGCTAACAGGTGTTGTAAAAGCAAAACAAAATCCAAGGAGGTACATACAACTTGGTGGGGAAGATATGAGGGACATGGCATGGATGCATTCAAAAAAAAAAAAGAAAAAAAAAAATCTCAGCCAGAGCCAAAGCCATGAAAATGCATGACAGCCCAACAAGTGCAGGGACTTGCCCCAAAGCTTGTCCAATTGATCCCCATTAAAATCGCAAGATTTGCTTTCCCTTCCCGAAAGGAAATTTCATTTCCTTTCGGGAAGGGAAAGCAAATCTTGCGACCCTGCAAAGAAAGGCTTACAAACACTCTGGAAAGGAGATATGATCAAAAGAAATGCAATTGCAAAAAACCCCCAAAAAAGGGAAAATTGGGAAATTTGGTGACTACAAGAAAGTGGTCTGGGCAGAAGCCAGGTGCAGTGCAAAGCACCAAAAGAGGCCAAAAATAACCTGACAGGTGTTGTAAAAAAAGGGCAAAAATCAAGGAGGCAGACACAACTTGGTGGGGAAGATATGAGCAACATTGCATGGATACTTAAAAAAAGAAAAAAAAAAATCTCAGCCAAAGTCTAAGCCATGAAAAGGCATGGCATGCAAACAACTGCAGGGACACGCACAACATACACCAAGCCTTGCCAGAATTGATCCCTGCTGAAGGCCAAAACAAATAAGAAGGGCTTACACACACTCTGGAATGGAGATATGATCAAAGGAAAGGAAATTGAAAAAAAAAAAAAAAGAAAAATGGAAAATTTGGTGACTACAAGAAAGTGGTCTGTGCAGAAGCCAGGTGCAGTGCAAAGCACCAAAAAAGGCCAAAAGGATGCTGACAGGTGTTGTAAAAGCAAAACAAAATACAAGGAGGTACACACACCTTGGTGGGGAAGATATGAGGGACATGGCACGGATGCATTCAAAAATAAAAAAAAGAAAAAAAAAATCTCAGCCAGAGCCAAAGCCATGAAAAGGCATGACAGCCCAACAAGTGCAGGGACTTGCCCCAAAGCTTGTCCAATTGATCCCCATTAAAATCGCAAGATTTGGTTTCCCTTCCCGAAAGGAAATTTCATTTCCTTTCGGGAAGGGAAACCAAATCTTGCGACCCTGCAAAGAAAGGCTTACAAACACTCTGGAAAGGAGATATGATCAAAAGAAATGCAATTGCAAAAAACCCCCAAAAAAGGGAAAATTGGGAAATTTGGTGACTACAAGAAAGTGGTCTGGGCAGAAGCCAGGTGCAGTGCAAAGCACCAAAAGAGGCCCAAAATAACCTGACAGGTGTTGTAAAAAAAGGACAAAAATCAAGGAGGCAGACACAACTTGGTGGGGAAGATATGAGCAACATTGCATGGATACTTAAAAAAAGAAAAAAAAAAATCTCAGCCAAAGTCAAATCCATGAAAAGGCATGGCATGCAAACAACTGCAAGGACACGCACAACATACACCAAGCCTTGCCAGAATTGATCCCTGCTGAAGGCCAAAACAAATAAGAAGGGCTTACACACACTCTGGAATGGAGATATGATCAAAGGAAAGGAAATTGAAAAAAAAAAAAAAAAGAAAAATTGAAAATTTGGTGACTACAAGAAAGTGGTCTGTGCAGAAGCCAGGTGCAGTGCAAAGCACCAAAAAAGGCCAAAAGGATGCTGACAGGTGTTGTAAAAGCAAAACAAAATCCAAGGAGGTACATACAACTTGGTGGGGAAGATATGAGGGACATGGCACGGATGCATTCAAAAAAAAAAAAAGAAAAAAAAGAATCTCAGCCAGAGCCAAAGCCATGAAAAGGCATGACAGCCCAACAAGTGCAGGGACTTGCCCCAAAGCTTGTCCAATTGATCCCCATTAAAATCGCAAGATTTGGTTTCCCTTCCCGAAAGGAAATTTCATTTCCTTTCGGGAAGGGAAAGCAAATCTTGCGACCCTGCAAAGAAAGGCTTACAAACACTCTGGAAAGGAGATATGATCAAAAGAAATGCAATTGCAAAAAACCCCCAAAAAAGGGAAAATTGGGAAATTTGGTGACTACAAGAAAGTGGTCTGGGCAGAAGCCAGGTGCAGTGCAAAGCACCAAAAGAGGCCAAAAATAACCTGACAGGTGTTGTAAAAAAAGGGCAAAAATCAAGGAGGCAGACACAACTTGGTGGGGAAGATATGAGCGACATTGCATGGATACTTAAAAAAAGAAAAAAAAAAATCTCAGCCAAAGTCAAATCCATGAAAAGGCATGGCATGCAAACAACTGCAAGGACACGCACAACATACACCAAGCCTTGCCAGAATTGATCCCTGCTGAAGGCCAAAACAAATAAGAAGGGCTTACACACACTCTGGAATGGAGATATGATCAAAGGAAACAAAATTGAAAAAAAAAAAAAAAGAAAAATGGAAAAATTGGTGACTACAAGAAAGTGGTCTGGGCAGAAGCCAGGTGCAGTGCAAAGCACCAAAAGAGGCCCAAAATAACCTGACAGGTGTTGTAAAAAAAGGGCAAAAATCAAGGAGGCAGACACAACTTGGTGGGGAAGATATGAGCGACATTGCATGGATACTTAAAAAAAGAAAAAAGAAAATCTCAGCCAAAGTCAAAGCCATGAAAAGGCATGGCATGCAAACAACTGCAGGGACACGCACAACATACAGCAAGCCTTGCCAGAATTGATCCCTGCTGAAGGCCAAAACAAATAAGAAGGGCTTACACACACTCTGGAATGGAGATATGATAAAAGGAAAGGAAATTGAAAAAAAAAAAAAAGAAAAATTGAAAATTTCGTGACTACAAGAAAGTGGTCTGGGCAGAAGCCAGGTGCAGTGCAAAGCACCAAAAGAGGCCAAAAATAACCTGACAGGTGTTGTAAAAAAAGGGCAAAAATCAAGGAGGCAGACTCAACTTGGTGGGGAAGATATGAGGGACATTGCATGGATACTTAAAAAAAGAAAAAAAAAAAATCTCGGCGCAAATCTAAGCCATGAAAAGGCATGGCATGCAAACAACTGCAGGGACACGCACAACATACACCAAGCCTTGCCAGAATTGATCCCTGCTGAAGGCCAAAACAAATAAGAAGGGCTTACACACACTCTGGAATGGAGATATGATCAAAGGAAAGGAAATTGAAAAAAAAAAAAAAAGAAAAATGGAAAATTTGGTGACTACAAGAAAGTGGTCTGTGCAGAAGCCAGGTGCAGTGCAAAGCACCAAAAAAAGTTAAAAGAATGCTAACAGGTGTTGTAAAAGCAAAACAAAATCCAAGGAGGTACATACAACTTGGTGGGGAAGATATGAGGGACATGGCATGGATGCATTCAAAAAAAAAAAAGAAAAAAAAAAATCTCAGCCAGAGCCAAAGCCATGAAAAGGCATGACAGCCCAACAAGTGCAGGGACTTGCCCCAAAGCTTGTCCAATTGATCCCCATTAAAATCGCAAGATTTGCTTTCCCTTCCCGAAAGGAAATTTCATTTCCTTTCGGGAAGGGAAAGCAAATCTTGCGACCATGCAAAGAAAGGCTTACAAACACTCTGGAAAGGAGATATGATCAAAAGAAATGCAATTGCAAAAAACCCCCAAAAAAGGGAAAATTGGGAAATTTGGTGACTACAAGAAAGTGGTCTGGGCAGAAGCCAGGTGCAGTGCAAAGCACCAAAAGAGGCCAAAAATAACCTGACAGGTGTTGTAAAAAAAGGGCAAAAATCAAGGAGGCAGACACAACTTGGTGGAGAAGATATGAGCAACATTGCATGGATACTTAAAAAAAGAAAAAAAAAAATCTCAGCCAAAGTCAAAGCCATGAAAAGGCATGGCATGCAAACAACTGCAAGGACACGCACAACATACACCAAGCCTTGCCAGAATTGATCCCTGCTGAAGGCCAAAACAAATAAGAAGGGCTTACACACACTCTGGAATGGAGATATGATCAAAGGAAAGGAAATTGAAAAAAAAAAAAAAGAAAAATGGAAAATTTGGTGACTACAAGAAAGTGGTCTGGGCAGAAGCCCGGTGCAGTGCAAAGCACCAAAAAAAGTTAAAAGAATGCTAACAGGTGTTGTAAAAGCAAAACAAAATCCAAGGAGGTACATACAACTTGGTGGGGAAGATATGAGGGACATGGCACGGATGCATTCAAAAAAAAAAGAAAGAAAAAAAAAATCTCAGCCAGAGCCAAAGCCATGAAAAGGCATGACAGCCCAACAAGTGCAGGGACTTGCCCCAAAGCCTGTCCAATTGATCCCCATTAAAATCGCAAGATTTGCTTTCCCTTCCCGAAAGGAAATTTCATTTCCTTTCGGGAAGGGAAAGCAAATCTTGCGACCCTGCAAAGAAAGGCTTACAAACACTCTGGAAAGGAGATATGATCAAAAGAAATGCAATTGCAAAAAACCCCCAAAAAAGGGAAAATTGGGAAATTTGGTGACTACAAGAAAGTGGTCTGGGCAGAAGCCAGGTGCAGTGCAAAGCACCAAAAGAGGCCAAAAGGATGCTGACAGATGTTGTAAAAGCAAAACAAAATCCAAGGAGGCAGACACAACTTGGTGGGGAAGATATGAGCAACATTGCATGGATACATAAAAAAAGAAAAAAAAAAATCTCAGCCAAAGTCAAAGCCATGAAAAGGCATGGCATGCAAACAACTGCAGGGACACGCACAACATACAGCAAGCCTTGCCAGAATTGATCTCTGCTGAAGGCCAAAACAAATAAGAAGGGCTTACACACACTCTGGAATGGAGATATGATAAAAGGAAAGGAAATTGAAAAAAAAAAAAAAGAAAAATGGAAAATTTGGTGACTACAAGAAAGTGGTCTGTGCAGAAGCCAGGTGCAGTGCAAAGCACCAAAAGAGGCCAAAAATAACCTGAGAGGTGTTGTAAAAAAAGGGCAAAAATCAAGGAGGCAGACACAACTTGGTGGGGAAGATATGAGCAACATTGCATGGATACTTAAAAAAAGAAAAAAAAAAAATCTCAGCCAAAGTCTAAGCCATGAAAAGGCATGGCATGCAAACAACTGCAGGGACACACACAACATACAGGAAGCCTTGCCAGAATTGATCCCTTTTGAAGGCCAAAACAAATAAGAAGGGCTTACACACACTCTGGAATGGAGATATGCTCAAAGGAAAGGAAATTGAAAAAAAAAAAAAAAGAAAAATGGAAAAATTGGTGACTACAAGAAAGTGGTCTGGGCAGAAGCCCGGTGCAGTGCAAAGCACCAGAAAAAGTTAAAAGAATGCTAACAGGTGTTGTAAAAGCAAAACAAAATCCAAGGAGGTACATACAACTTTGTGGGGAAGATATGAGGGACATGGCATGGATGCATTCAAAAAAAAAAAAGAAAAAAAAAAATCTCAGCCAGAGCCAAAGCCATGAAAAGGCATGACAGCCCAACAAGTGCAGGGACTTGCCCCAAACCTTGTCCAATTGATCCCCATTAAAATCGCAAGATTTGCTTTCCCTTCCCGAAAGGAAATTTCATTTCCTTTCGGGAAGGGAAAGCAAATCTTGCGACCCTGCAAAGAAAGGCTTACAAACACTCTGGAAAGAGATATGATCAAAAGAAATGCAATTGCAAAAAACCCCCAAAAAAGGGAAAATTGGGAAATTTGGTGACTACAAGAAAGTGGTCTGGGCAGAAGCCAGGTGCAGTGCAAAGCACCAAAAGAGGCCAAAAATAACCTGACAGGTGTTGTAAAAAAAGGGCAAAAATCAAGGAGGCAGACACAACTTGGTGGGGAAGATATGAGCGACATTGCATGGATACATAAAAAAAGAAAAAAGAAAATCTCAGCCAAAGTCAAAGCCATGAAAAGGCATGGCATGCAAACAACTGCAGGGACACGCACAACATACACCAAGCCTTGCCAGAATTGATCCCTGCTGAAGGCCAAAACAAATAAGAAGGGCTTACACACACTCTGGAATGGAGATATGATAAAAGGAAAGGAAATTGAAAAAAAAAAAAAAGAAAAATTGAAAATTTGGTGACTACAAGAAAGTGGTCTGTGCAGAAGCCAGGTGCAGTGCAAAGCACCAAAAGAGGCCAAAAATAACCTGACAGGTGTTGTAAAAAAAGGGCAAAAATCAAGGAGGCAGACACAACTTGGTGGGGAAGATATGAGCAACATTGCATGGATACTTAAAAAAAGAAAAAAAAAAAATCTCAGCCAAAGTCTAAGCCATGAAAAGGCATGGCATGCAAACAACTGCAGGGACACACACAACATACAGGAAGCCTTGCCAGAATTGATCCCTTTTGAAGGCCAAAACAAATAAGAAGGGCTTACACACACTCTGGAATGGAGATATGCTCAAAGGAAAGGAAATTGAAAAAAAAAAAAAAAGAAAAATGGAAAAATTGGTGACTACAAGAAAGTGGTCTGGGCAGAAGCCCGGTGCAGTGCAAAGCACCAGAAAAAGTTAAAAGAATGCTAACAGGTGTTGTAAAAGCAAAACAAAATCCAAGGAGGTACATACAACTTTGTGGGGAAGATATGAGGGACATGGCATGGATGCATTCAAAAAAAAAAAAGAAAAAAAAAAATCTCAGCCAGAGCCAAAGCCATGAAAAGGCATGACAGCCCAACAAGTGCAGGGACTTGCCCCAAAGCTTGTCCAATTGATCCCCATTAAAATCGCAAGATTTGCTTTCCCTTCCCGAAAGGAAAATTTCCTTTCGGGAAGGGAAAGCAAATCTTGCGACCCTGCAAAGAAAGGCTTACAAACACTCTGGAAAGAGATATGATCAAAAGAAATGCAATTGCAAAAAACCCCCAAAAAAGGGAAAATTGGGAAATTTGGTGACTACAAGAAAGTGGTCTGGGCAGAAGCCAGGTGCAGTGCAAAGCACCAAAAGAGGCCAAAAATAACCTGACAGGTGTTGTAAAAAAAGGGCAAAAATCAAGGAGGCAGACACAACTTGGTGGGGAAGATATGAGCGACATTGCATGGATACTTAAAAAAAGAAAAAAGAAAATCTCAGCCAAAGTCAAAGCCATGAAAAGGCATGGCATGCAAACAACTGCAGGGACACGCACAACATACAGCAAGCCTTGCCAGAATTGATCCCTGCTGAAGGCCAAAACAAATAAGAAGGGCTTACACACACTCTGGAATGGAGATATGATAAAAGGAAAGGAAATTGAAAAAAAAAAAAAAGAAAAATTGAAAATTTCGTGACTACAAGAAAGTGGTCTGGGCAGAAGCCAGGTGCAGTGCAAAGCACCAAAAGAGGCCAAAAATAACCTGACAGGTGTTGTAAAAAAAGGGCAAAAATCAAGGAGGCAGACTCAACTTGGTGGGGAAGATATGAGGGACATTGCATGGATACTTAAAAAAAGAAAAAAAAAAAATCTCGGCGCAAATCTAAGCCATGAAAAGGCATGGCATGCAAACAACTGCAGGGACACGCACAACATACACCAAGCCTTGCCAGAATTGATCCCTGCTGAAGGCCAAAACAAATAAGAAGGGCTTACACACACTCTGGAATGGAGATATGATCAAAGGAAAGGAAATTGAAAAAAAAAAAAAAAGAAAAATGGAAAATTTGGTGACTACAAGAAAGTGGTCTGTGCAGAAGCCAGGTGCAGTGCAAAGCACCAAAAAAAGTTAAAAGAATGCTAACAGGTGTTGTAAAAGCAAAACAAAATCCAAGGAGGTACATACAACTTGGTGGGGAAGATATGAGGGACATGGCATGGATGCATTCAAAAAAAAAAAAGAAAAAAAAAAATCTCAGCCAGAGCCAAAGCCATGAAAAGGCATGACAGCCCAACAAGTGCAGGGACTTGCCCCAAAGCTTGTCCAATTGATCCCCATTAAAATCGCAAGATTTGCTTTCCCTTCCCGAAAGGAAATTTCATTTCCTTTCGGGAAGGGAAAGCAAATCTTGCGACCATGCAAAGAAAGGCTTACAAACACTCTGGAAAGGAGATATGATCAAAAGAAATGCAATTGCAAAAAACCCCCAAAAAAGGGAAAATTGGGAAATTTGGTGACTACAAGAAAGTGGTCTGGGCAGAAGCCAGGTGCAGTGCAAAGCACCAAAAGAGGCCAAAAATAACCTGACAGGTGTTGTAAAAAAAGGGCAAAAATCAAGGAGGCAGACACAACTTGGTGGAGAAGATATGAGCAACATTGCATGGATACTTAAAAAAAGAAAAAAAAAAATCTCAGCCAAAGTCAAAGCCATGAAAAGGCATGGCATGCAAACAACTGCAAGGACACGCACAACATACACCAAGCCTTGCCAGAATTGATCCCTGCTGAAGGCCAAAACAAATAAGAAGGGCTTACACACACTCTGGAATGGAGATATGATCAAAGGAAAGGAAATTGAAAAAAAAAAAAAAGAAAAATGGAAAATTTGGTGACTACAAGAAAGTGGTCTGGGCAGAAGCCCGGTGCAGTGCAAAGCACCAAAAAAAGTTAAAAGAATGCTAACAGGTGTTGTAAAAGCAAAACAAAATCCAAGGAGGTACATACAACTTGGTGGGGAAGATATGAGGGACATGGCACGGATGCATTCAAAAAAAAAAGAAAGAAAAAAAAAATCTCAGCCAGAGCCAAAGCCATGAAAAGGCATGACAGCCCAACAAGTGCAGGGACTTGCCCCAAAGCCTGTCCAATTGATCCCCATTAAAATCGCAAGATTTGGTTTCCCTTCCCGAAAGGAAATTTCATTTCCTTTCGGGAAGGGAAAGCAAATCTTGCGACCCTGCAAAGAAAGGCTTACAAACACTCTGGAAAGGAGATATGATCAAAAGAAATGCAATTGCAAAAAACCCCCAAAAAAGGGAAAATTGGGAAATTTGGTGACTACAAGAAAGTGGTCTGGGCAGAAGCCAGGTGCAGTGCAAAGCACCAAAAGAGGCCAAAAGGATGCTGACAGATGTTGTAAAAGCAAAACAAAATCCAAGGAGGCAGACACAACTTGGTGGGGAAGATATGAGCAACATTGCATGGATACATAAAAAAAGAAAAAAAAAAATCTCAGCCAAAGTCAAAGCCATGAAAAGGCATGGCATGCAAACAACTGCAGGGACACGCACAACATACAGCAAGCCTTGCCAGAATTGATCTCTGCTGAAGGCCAAAACAAATAAGAAGGGCTTACACACACTCTGGAATGGAGATATGATAAAAGGAAAGGAAATTGAAAAAAAAAAAAAAGAAAAATTGAAAATTTGGTGACTACAAGAAAGTGGTCTGTGCAGAAGCCAGGTGCAGTGCAAAGCACCAAAAGAGGCCAAAAATAACCTGAGAGGTGTTGTAAAAAAAGGGCAAAAATCAAGGAGGCAGACACAACTTGGTGGGGAAGATATGAGCAACATTGCATGGATACTTAAAAAAAGAAAAAAAAAAAATCTCAGCCAAAGTCTAAGCCATGAAAAGGCATGGCATGCAAACAACTGCAGGGACACACACAACATACAGGAAGCCTTGCCAGAATTGATCCCTTTTGAAGGCCAAAACAAATAAGAAGGGCTTACACACACTCTGGAATGGAGATATGCTCAAAGGAAAGGAAATTGAAAAAAAAAAAAAAAGAAAAATGGAAAAATTGGTGACTACAAGAAAGTGGTCTGGGCAGAAGCCCGGTGCAGTGCAAAGCACCAGAAAAAGTTAAAAGAATGCTAACAGGTGTTGTAAAAGCAAAACAAAATCCAAGGAGGTACATACAACTTTGTGGGGAAGATATGAGGGACATGGCATGGATGCATTCAAAAAAAAAAAAGAAAAAAAAAAATCTCAGCCAGAGCCAAAGCCATGAAAAGGCATGACAGCCCAACAAGTGCAGGGACTTGCCCCAAACCTTGTCCAATTGATCCCCATTAAAATCGCAAGATTTGCTTTCCCTTCCCGAAAGGAAATTTCATTTCCTTTCGGGAAGGGAAAGCAAATCTTGCGACCCTGCAAAGAAAGGCTTACAAACACTCTGGAAAGAGATATGATCAAAAGAAATGCAATTGCAAAAAACCCCCAAAAAAGGGAAAATTGGGAAATTTGGTGACTACAAGAAAGTGGTCTGGGCAGAAGCCAGGTGCAGTGCAAAGCACCAAAAGAGGCCAAAAATAACCTGACAGGTGTTGTAAAAAAAGGGCAAAAATCAAGGAGGCAGACACAACTTGGTGGGGAAGATATGAGCGACATTGCATGGATACATAAAAAAAGAAAAAAGAAAATCTCAGCCAAAGTCAAAGCCATGAAAAGGCATGGCATGCAAACAACTGCAGGGACACGCACAACATACACCAAGCCTTGCCAGAATTGATCCCTGCTGAAGGCCAAAACAAATAAGAAGGGCTTACACACACTCTGGAATGGAGATATGATAAAAGGAAAGGAAATTGAAAAAAAAAAAAAAGAAAAATTGAAAATTTGGTGACTACAAGAAAGTGGTCTGGGCAGAAGCCAGGTGCAGTGCAAAGCACCAAAAGAGGCCAAAAATAACCTGACAGGTGTTGTAAAAAAAGGGCAAAAATCAAGGAGGCAGACACAACTTGGTGGGGAAGATATGAGCAACATTGCATGGATACTTAAAAAAAGAAAAAAAAAAAATCTCAGCCAAAGTCTAAGCCATGAAAAGGCATGGCATGCAAACAACTGCAGGGACACACACAACATACAGGAAGCCTTGCCAGAATTGATCCCTTTTGAAGGCCAAAACAAATAAGAAGGGCTTACACACACTCTGGAATGGAGATATGCTCAAAGGAAAGGAAATTGAAAAAAAAAAAAAAAGAAAAATGGAAAAATTGGTGACTACAAGAAAGTGGTCTGGGCAGAAGCCCGGTGCAGTGCAAAGCACCAGAAAAAGTTAAAAGAATGCTAACAGGTGTTGTAAAAGCAAAACAAAATCCAAGGAGGTACATACAACTTTGTGGGGAAGATATGAGGGACATGGCATGGATGCATTCAAAAAAAAAAAAGAAAAAAAAAAATCTCAGCCAGAGCCAAAGCCATGAAAAGGCATGACAGCCCAACAAGTGCAGGGACTTGCCCCAAACCTTGTCCAATTGATCCCCATTAAAATCGCAAGATTTGCTTTCCCTTCCCGAAAGGAAATTTCATTTCCTTTCGGGAAGGGAAAGCAAATCTTGCGACCCTGCAAAGAAAGGCTTACAAACACTCTGGAAAGAGATATGATCAAAAGAAATGCAATTGCAAAAAACCCCCAAAAAAGGGAAAATTGGGAAATTTGGTGACTACAAGAAAGTGGTCTGGGCAGAAGCCAGGTGCAGTGCAAAGCACCAAAAGAGGCCAAAAATAACCTGACAGGTGTTGTAAAAAAAGGGCAAAAATCAAGGAGGCAGACACAACTTGGTGGGGAAGATATGAGCGACATTGCATGGATACATAAAAAAAGAAAAAAGAAAATCTCAGCCAAAGTCAAAGCCATGAAAAGGCATGGCATGCAAACAACTGCAGGGACACGCACAACATACACCAAGCCTTGCCAGAATTGATCCCTGCTGAAGGCCAAAACAAATAAGAAGGGCTTACACACACTCTGGAATGGAGATATGATAAAAGGAAAGGAAATTGAAAAAAAAAAAAAAGAAAAATTGAAAATTTCGTGACTACAAGAAAGTGGTCTGGGCAGAAGCCAGGTGCAGTGCAAAGCACCAAAAGAGGCCAAAAATAACCTGACAGGTGTTGTAAAAAAAGGGCAAAAATCAAGGAGGCAGACACAACTTGGTGGGGAAGATATGAGCGACATTGCATGGATACTTAAAAAAAGAAAAAAGAAAATCTCAGCCAAAGTCAAAGCCATGAAAAGGCATGGCATGCAAACAACTGCAGGGACACGCACAACATACACCAAGCCTTGCCAGAATTGATCCCTGCTGAAGGCCAAAACAAATAAGAAGGGCTTACACACACTCTGGAATGGAGATATGATAAAAGGAAAGGAAATTGAAAAAAAAAAAAAAGAAAAATTGAAAATTTGGTGACTACAAGAAAGTGGTCTGTGCAGAAGCCAGGTGCAGTGCAAAGCACCAAAAGAGGCCCAAAATAACCTGACAGGTGTTGTAAAAAAAGGGCAAAAATCAAGGAGGCAGACACAACTTGGTGGAGAAGATATGAGCGACATTGCATGGATACTTAAAAAAAGAAAAAAAAAAATCTCAGCCAAAGTCAAAGCCATGAAAAGGCATGGCATGCAAACAACTGCAGGGACACGCACAACATACAGCAAGCCTTGCCAGAATTGATCCCTGCTGAAGGCCAAAACAAATAAGAAGGGCTTACACACACTCTGGAATGGAGATATGATCAAAGGAAAGGAAATTGAAAAAAAAAAAAAAAAGAAAAATTGAAAATTTGGTGACTACAAGAAAGTGGTCTGTGCAGAAGCCAGGTGCAGTGCAAAGCACCAAAAAAGGCCAAAAGGATGCTGACAGGTGTTGTAAAAGCAAAACAAAATCCAAGGAGGTACATACAACTTGGTGGAGAAGATATGAGGGACATGGCACGGATGAATTCAAAAATAAAAAAAAGAAAAAAAAAATCTCAGCCAGAGCCAAAGCCATGAAAAGACATGACAGCCCAACAAGTGCAGGGACTTGCCCCAAAGCTTGTCCAATTGATCCCCATTACAATCGCAAGATTTGCTTTCCCTTCCCGAAAGGAAATTTCATTTCCTTTCGGGAAGGGAAAGCAAATCTTGCGACCCTGCAAAGAAAGGCTTACAAACACTCTGGAAAGGAGATATGATCAAAAGAAATGCAATTGCAAAAAACCCCCAAAAAAGGGAAAATTGGGAAATTTGGTGACTACAAGAAAGTGGTCTGGGCAGAAGCCAGGTGCAGTGCAAAGCACCAAAAGAGGGCAAAAATAACCTGAGAGGTGTTGTAAAAAAAGGGCAAAAATCAAGGAGGCAGACACAACTTGGTGGGGAAGATATGAGCGACATTGCATGGATACTTAAAAAAAGAAAAAAAAAAATCTCAGCCAAAGTCAAAGCCATGAAAAGGCATGGCATGCAAACAACTGCAGGGACACGCACAACATACAGCAAGCCTTGCCAGAATTGATCCCTGCTGAAGGCCAAAACAAAAAAGAAGGGCTTACACACACTCTGGAATGGAGATATGATAAAAGGAAAGGAAATTGAAAAAAAAAAAAAAGAAAAATTGAAATTTTCGTGACTACAAGAAAGTGGTCTGTGCAGAAGCCAGGTGCAGTGCAAAGCACCAAAAGAGGCCCAAAATAACCTGACAGGTGTTGTAAAAAAAGGGCAAAAATCAAGGAGGCAGACACAACTTGGTGGAGAAGATATGAGCAACATTGCATGGATACTTAAAAAAAGAAAAAAAAAAATCTCAGCCAAAGTCAAAGCCATGAAAAGGCATGGCATGCAAACAACTGCAAGGACACGCACAACATACACCAAGCCTTGCCAGAATTGATCCCTGCTGAAGGCCAAAACAAATAAGAAGGGCTTACACACACTCTGGAATGGAGATATGATCAAAGGAAAGGAAATTGAAAAAAAAAAAAAAAGAAAAATGGAAAATTTGGTGACTACAAGAAAGTGGTCTGGGCAGAAGCCAGGTGCAGTGCAAAGCACCAAAAAAGGCCAAAAGGATGCTGACAGGTGTTGTAAAAGCAAAACAAAATCCAAGATGGTACATACAACTTGGTGGGGAAGATATGAGGGACATGGCACGGATGCATTCAAAAAAAAAAAAAGAAAAAAAAAAATCTCAGCCAGAGCCAAAGCCATGAAAAGGCAGGACAGCCCAACAAGTGCAGGGACTTGCCCCAAAGCTTGTCCAATTGATCCCCATTAAAATCGCAAGATTTGCTTTCCCTTCCCGAAAGGAAATTTCATTTCCTTTCGGGAAGGGAAACCAAATCTTGCGACCATGCAAAGAAAGGCTTACAAACACTCTGGAAAGGAGATATGATCAAAAGAAATGCAATTGCAAAAAACCCCCAAAAAAGGGAAAATTGGGAAATTTGGTGACTACAAGAAAGTGGTCTGGGCAGAAGCCAGGTGCAGTGCAAAGCACCAAAAGAGGCCAAAAATAACCTGAGAGGTGTTGTAAAAAAAGGGCAAAAATCAAGGAGGCAGACACAACTTGGTGGGGAAGATATGAGCAACATTGCATGGATACTTAAAAAAAGAAGAAAAAAAATCTCAGCCAAAGTCAAAGCCATGAAAAGGCATGGCATGCAAACAACTGCAAGGACACGCACAACATACAACAAGCCTTGCCAGAATTGATCCCTGCTGAAGGCCAAAACAAATAAGAAGGGCTTACACACACTCTGGAATGGAGATATGATCAAAGGAAACAAAATTGAAAAAAAAAAAAAAGAAAAATGGAAAAATTGGTGACTACAAGAAAGTGGTCTGGGCAGAAGCCAGGTGCAGTGCAAAGCACCAAAAGAGGCCCAAAATAACCTGACAGGTGTTGTAAAAAAAGGGCAAAAATCAAGGAGGCAGACACAACTTGGTGGGGAAGATATGAGCAACATTGCATGGATACTTAAAAAAAGAAAAAAAAAAAATCTCAGCCAAAGTCTAAGCCATGAAAAGGCATGGCATGCAAACAACTGCAGGGACACGCACAACATACACCAAGCCTTGCCAGAATTGATCCCTGCTGAAGGCCAAAACAAATAAGAAGGGCTTACACACACTCTGGAATGGAGATATGATCAAAGGAAAGGAAATTGAAAAAAAAAAAAAAAGAAAAATGGAAAATTTGGTGACTACAAGAAAGTGGTCTGGGCAGAAGCCCGGTGCAGTGCAAAGCACCAAAAAAAGTTAAAAGAATGCTAACAGGTGTTGTAAAAGCAAAACAAAATCCAAGGAGGTACATACAACTTGGTGGGGAAGATATGCGGGACATGGCACGGATGCATTCAAAAAAAAAAGAAAGAAAAAAAAAATCTCAGCCAGAGCCAAAGCCATGAAATGGCATGACAGCCCAACAAGTGCAGGGACTTGCCCCAAAGCCTGTCCAATTGATCCCCATTAAAATCGCAAGGTTTGGTTTCCCTTCCCGAAAGGAAATTTCATTTCCTTTCGGGAAGGGAAAGCAAATCTTGCGACCCTGCAAAGAAAGGCTTACAAACACTCTGGAAAGGAGATATGATCAAAAGAAATGCAATTGCAAAAAACCCCCAAAAAAGGGAAAATTGGGAAATTTGGTGACTACAAGAAAGTGGTCTGGGCAGAAGCCAGGTGCAGTGCAAAGCACCAAAAGAGGCCAAAAATAACCTGACAGGTGTTGTAAAAAAAGGGCAAAAATCAAGGAGGCAGACACAACTTGGTGGGGAATATATGAGCTACATTGCATGGATACTTAAAAAAAGAAAAAAAAAAATCTCAGCCAAAGTCAAAGCCATGAAAAGGCATGGCATGCAAACAACTGCAGGGACACGCACAACATACAGCAAGCCTTGCCAGAATTGATCCCTGCTGAAGGCCAAAACAAATAAGAGGGGCTTACAAACACTCTGGAATGGAGATATGATCAAAAGAAACAAAATTGAAAAAAAAAAAAAAGAAAAATATAAAATTTGGTGACTACAAGAAAGTGGTCTGGGCAGAAGCCCGGTGCAGTGCAAAGCACCAAAAAAAGTTAAAAGAATGCTAACAGGTGTTGTAAAAGCAAAACAAAATCCAAGGAGGTACATACAACTTGGTGGGGAAGATATGAGGGACATGGCACGGATGCATTCAAAAAAAAAAAAGAAAAAAAAAATCTCAGCCAGAGCCAAAGCCATGAAAAGGCATGACAGCCCAACAAGTGCAGGGACTTGCCCCAAAGCTTGTCGAATTGATCCCCATTAAAATCGCAAGATTTGGTTTCCCTTCCCGAAAGGAAATTTCATTTCCTTTCGGGAAGGGAAACCAAATCTTGCGACCCTGCAAAGAAAGGCTTACAAACACTCTGGAAAGGAGATATGATCAAAAGAGATGCAATTGCAAAAAACCCCCAAAAAAGGGAAAATTGGGAAATTTGGTGACTACAAGAAAGTGGTCTGGGCAGAAGCCAGGTGCAGTGCAAAGCACCAAAAGAGGCCAAAAATAACCTGAGAGGTGTTGTAAAAAAAGGGCAAAAATCAAGGAGGCAGACACAACTTGGTGGGGAAGATATGAGCAACATTGCATGGATACTTAAAAAAAGAAAAAAAAAAATCTCAGCCAAAGTCAAAGCCATGAAAAGACATGGCATGCAAACAACTGCAAGGACACGCACAACATACACCAAGCCTTGCCAGAATTGATCCCTGCTGAAGGCCAAAACAAATAAGAGGGGCTTACACACACTCTGGAATGGAGATATGATCAAAGGAAACAAAATTGAAAAAAAAGAAAAAGAAAAATGGAAAATTTGGTGACTACAAGAAAGTGGTCTGGGCAGAAGCCCGTTGCAGTGCAAAGCACCAAAAGAGGCCAAAAATAACCTGACAGGTGTTGTAAAAAAAGGGCAAAAATCAAGGAGGCAGACACAACTTGGTGGGGAAGATATGAGCAACATTGCATGGATACTTAAAAAAAGAAAAAAAAAAATCTCAGCCAAAGTCAAAGCCATGAAAAGGCATGGCATGCAAACAACTGCAGGGACACGCACAACATACACCAAGCCTTGCCAGAATTGATCCCTGCTGAAGGCCAAAACAAATAAGAGGGGCTTACAAACACTCTGGAATGGAGATATGATCAGAGGAAACAAAATTGAAAAAAAAGAAAAAGAAAAATGGAAAATTTGGTGACTACAAGAAAGTGGTCTGGGCAGAAGCCAGGTGTAGTGCAAAGCACCAAAAAAAGTTAAAAGAATGCTAACAGGTGTTGTAAAAGCAAAACAAAATCCAAGGAGGTACATACAACTTGGTGGGGAAGATATGAGGGACATGGCACGGATGCATTCAAAAAAAAAAGAAAGAAAAAAAAAATCTCAGCCAGAGCCAAAGCCATGAAAAGGCATGACAGCCCAACAAGTGAAGGGACTTGCCCCAAAGCTTGTCCAATTGATCCCCATTAAAATCGCAAGATTTGGTTTCCCTTCCCGAAAGGAAATTTCATTTCCTTTCGGGAAGGGAAACCAAATCTTGCGACCCTGCAAAGAAAGGCTTACAAACACTCTGGAAAGGAGATATGATCAAAAGAAATGCAATTGCAAAAAACCCCCAAAAAAGGGAAAATTGGGAAATTTGGTGACTACAAGAAAGTGGTCTGGGCAGAAGCCAGGTGCAGTGCAAAGCACCAAAAGAGGCCAAAAATAACCTGACAGGTGTTGTAAAAAAAGGGCAAAAATCAAGGAGGCAGACACAACTTGGTGGGGAAGATATGAGCAACATTGCATGGATACTTAAAAAAAGAAAAAAAAAAATCTCAGCCAAAGTCTAAGCCATGAAAAGGCATGGCATGCAAACAACTGCAGGGACACGCACAACATACACCAAGCCTTGCCAGAATTGATCCCTGCTGAAGGCCAAAACAAATAAGAGGGGCTTACAAACACTCTGGAATGGAGATATGATCAAAGGAAACAAAATTGAAAAAAAAGAAAAAGAAAAATGGAAAATTTGGTGACTACAAGAAAGTGGTCTGGGCAGAAGCCAGGTGCAGTGCAAAGCACCAAAAAAGGCCAAAAGGATGCTGACAGGTGTTGTAAAAGCAAAACAAAATCCAAGGAGGTACATACAACTTGGTGGGGAAGATATGAGGGACATGGCACGGATGCATTCAAAAATAAAAAAAAGAAAAAAAAAATCTCAGCCAGAGCCAAAGCCATGAAAAGGCATGACAGCCCAACAAGTGCAGGGACTTGCCCCAAAGCCTGTCCAATTGATCCCCATTAAAATCGCAAGATTTGCTTTCCCTTCCCGAAAGGAAATTTCATTTCCTTTCGGGAAGGGAAACCAAATCTTGCGACCCTGCAAAGAAAGGCTTACAAACACTCTGGAAAGGAGATATGATCAAAAGAAATGCAATTGCAAAAAACCCCCAAAAAAGGGAAAATTGGGAAATTTGGTGACTACAAGAAAGTGGTCTGGGCAGAAGCCAGGTGCAGTGCAAAGCACCAAAAGAGGCCAAAAATAACCTGACAGGTGTTGTAAAAAAAGGGCAAAAATCAAGGAGGCAGACACAACTTGGTGGGGAAGATATGAGCGACATTGCATGGATACTTAAAAAAAGAAAAAAAAAAATCTCAGCCAAAGTCAAAGCCATGAAAAGGCATGGCATGCAAACAACTGCAAGGACACGCACAACATACACCAAGCCTTGCCAGAATTGATCCCTGCTGAAGGCCAAAACAAATAAGAGGGGCTTACAAACACTCTGGAATGGAGATATGATCAAAGGAAACAAAATTGAAAAAAAAAAAAAAGAAAAATGGAAAATTTGGTGACTACAAGAAAGTGGTCTGGGCAGAAGCCCGGTGCAGTGCAAAGCACCAAAAAAAGTTAAAAGAATGCTAACAGGTGTTGTAAAAGCAAAACAAAATCCAAGGAGGTACATACAACTTGGTTGGGAAGATATGAGGGACATGGCACGGATGCATTCAAAAAAAAAAAAAAGAAAAAAAAAATCTCAGCCAGAGCCAAAGCCATGAAAAGGCATGACAGCCCAACAAGTGCAGGGACTTGCCCCAAAGCCTGTCCAATTGATCCCCATTAAAATCGCAAGATTTGCTTTCCCTTGCCGAAAGGAAATTTCATTTCCTTTCGGCAAGGGAAAGCAAATCTTGCGACCCTGCAAAGAAAGGCTTACAAACACTCTGGAAAGGAGATATGATCAAAAGAAATGCAATTGCAAAAAACCCCCAAAAAAGGGAAAATTGGGAAATTTGGTGACTACAAGAAAGTGGTCTGGGCAGAAGCCAGGTGCAGTGCAAAGCACCAAAAGAGGCCAAAAATAATCTGACAGGTGTTGTAAAAAAAGGGCAAAAATCAAGGAGGCAGACACAACTTGGTGGGGAAGATATGAGCAACATTGCATGGATACTTAAAAAAAGAAAAAAAAAAATCTCAGCCAAAGTCAAAGCCATGAAAAGGCATGGCATGCAAACAACTGCAGGGACACGCACAACATACACCAAGCCTTGCCAGTATTGATCCCTGCTGAAGGCCAAAACAAATAAGAAGGGCTTACACACACTCTGGAATGGAGATATGATCAAAGGAAACAAAATTGAAAAAAAAAAAAAAGAAAAATGGAAAATTTGGTGACTACACAAAAGTGGTCTGGGCAGAAGCCAGGTGCAGTGCAAAGCACCAAAAGAGGCCCAAAATAACCTGACAGGTGTTGTAAAAAAAGGGCAAAAATCAAGGAGGCAGACACAACTTGGTGGGGAAGATATGAGCAACATTGCATGTATACTTAAAAAAAGAAAAAAAAAAAATCTCGGCGCAAGTCTAAGCCATGAAAAGGCATGGCATGCAAACAACTGCAGGGACACGCACAACATACACCAAGCCTTGCCAGAATTGATCCCTGCTGAAGGCCAAAACAAATAAGAAGGGCTTACACACACTCTGGAATGGAGATATGATCAAAAGAAATGCAATTGCAAAAAACCCCCAAAAAAGGGAAAATTGGGAAATTTGGTGACTACAAGAAAGTGGTCTGGGCAGAAGCCAGGTGCAGTGCAAAGCACCAAAAGAGGCCAAAAATAACCTGACAGGTGTTGTAAAAAAAGGGCAAAAATCAAGGAGGCAGACACAACTTGGTGGGGAAGATATGAGCAACATTGCATGGATACTTAAAAAAAGAAAAAAAAAAATCTCAGCCAAAGTCAAAGCCATGAAAAGGCATGGCATGCAAACAACTGCAGGGACACGCACAACATACACCAAGCCTTGCCAGTATTGATCCCTGCTGAAGGCCAAAACAAATAAGAAGGGCTTACACACACTCTGGAATGGAGATATGATCAAAGGAAACAAAATTGAAAAAAAAAAAAAAGAAAAATGGAAAATTTGGTGACTACACAAAAGTGGTCTGGGCAGAAGCCAGGTGCAGTGCAAAGCACCAAAAGAGGCCCAAAATAACCTGACAGGTGTTGTAAAAAAAGGGCAAAAATCAAGGAGGCAGACACAACTTGGTGGGGAAGATATGAGCAACATTGCATGGATACTTAAAAAAAGAAAAAAAAAAAATCTCGGCGCAAGTCTAAGCCATGAAAAGGCATGGCATGCAAACAACTGCAGGGACACGCACAACATACACCAAGCCTTGCCAGAATTGATCCCTGCTGAAGGCCAAAACAAATAAGAAGGGCTTACACACACTCTGGAATGGAGATATGATCAAAGGAAAGGAAATTGAAAAAAAAAAAAAAAGAAAAATGGAAAATTTGGTGACTACAAGAAAGTGGTCTGGGCAGAAGCCCGGTGCAGTGCAAAGCACCAAAAAAAGTTAAAAGAATGCTAACAGGTGTTGTAAAAGCAAAACAAAATCCAAGGAGGTACATACAACTTGGTGGGGAAGATATGAGGGACATGGCACGGATGCATTCAAAAAAAAAAGAAAGAAAAAAAAAATCTCAGCCAGAGCCAAAGCCATGAAATGGCATGACAGCCCAACAAGTGCAGGGACTTGCCCCAAAGCCTGTCCAATTGATCCCCATTAAAATCGCAAGATTTGCTTTCCCTTCCCGAAAGGAAATTTCATTTCCTTTCGGGAAGGGAAACCAAATCTTGCGACCCTGCAAAGAAAGGCTTACAAACACTCTGGAAAGGAGATATGATCAAAAGAAATGCAATTGCAAAAAACCCCCAAAAAAGGGAAAATTGGGAAATTTGCTGACTACAATAAAGTGGTCTGGGCAGAAGCCAGGTGCAGTGCAAAGCACCAAAAGAGGCCAAAAATAACCTGACAGGTGTTGTAAAAAAAGGGCAAAAATCAAGGAGGCAGACACAACTTGGTGGGGAAGATATGAGCGACATTGCATGGATACTTAAAAAAAGAAAAAAAAAAATCTCAGCCAAAGTCAAAGCCATGAAAAGGCATGGCATGCAAACAACTGCAAGGACACGCACAACATACACCAAGCCTTGCCAGAATTGATCCCTGCTGAAGGCCAAAACAAATAAGAGGGGCTTACAAACACTCTGGAATGGAGATATGATCAAAGGAAACAAAATTGAAAAAAAAAAAAAAGAAAAATGGAAAATTTGGTGACTACAAGAAAGTGGTCTGGGCAGAAGCCCGGTGCAGTGCAAAGCACCAAAAAAAGTTAAAAGAATGCTAACAGGTGTTGTAAAAGCAAAACAAAATCCAAGGAGGTACATACAACTTGGTTGGGAAGATATGAGGGACATGGCACGGATGCATTCAAAAAAAAAAAAAAGAAAAAAAAAAATCTCAGCCAGAGCCAAAGCCATGAAAAGGCATGACAGCCCAACAAGTGCAGGGACTTGCCCCAAAGCCTGTCCAATTGATCCCCATTAAAATCGCAAGATTTGCTTTCCCTTGCCGAAAGGAAATTTCATTTCCTTTCGGCAAGGGAAAGCAAATCTTGCGACCCTGCAAAGAAAGGCTTACAAACACTCTGGAAAGGAGATATGATCAAAAGAAATGCAATTGCAAAAAACCCCCAAAAAAGGGAAAATTGGGAAATTTGGTGACTACAAGAAAGTGGTCTGGGCAGAAGCCAGGTGCAGTGCAAAGCACCAAAAGAGGCCAAAAATAATCTGACAGGTGTTGTAAAAAAAGGGCAAAAATCAAGGAGGCAGACACAACTTGGTGGGGAAGATATGAGCAACATTGCATGGATACTTAAAAAAAGAAAAAAAAAAATCTCAGCCAAAGTCAAAGCCATGAAAAGGCATGGCATGCAAACAACTGCAGGGACACGCACAACATACACCAAGCCTTGCCAGTATTGATCCCTGCTGAAGGCCAAAACAAATAAGAAGGGCTTACACACACTCTGGAATGGAGATATGATCAAAGGAAACAAAATTGAAAAAAAAAAAAAAGAAAAATGGAAAATTTGGTGACTACACAAAAGTGGTCTGGGCAGAAGCCAGGTGCAGTGCAAAGCACCAAAAGAGGCCCAAAATAACCTGACAGGTGTTGTAAAAAAAGGGCAAAAATCAAGGAGGCAGACACAACTTGGTGGGGAAGATATGAGCAACATTGCATGGATACTTAAAAAAAGAAAAAAAAAAAATCTCGGCGCAAGTCTAAGCCATGAAAAGGCATGGCATGCAAACAACTGCAGGGACACGCACAACATACACCAAGCCTTGCCAGAATTGATCCCTGCTGAAGGCCAAAACAAATAAGAAGGGCTTACACACACTCTGGAATGGAGATATGATCAAAGGAAAGGAAATTGAAAAAAACCCCCAAAAAAGGGAAAATTGGGAAATTTGGTGACTACAAGAAAGTGGTCTGGGCAGAAGCCAGGTGCAGTGCAAAGCACCAAAAGAGGCCAAAAATAACCTGACAGGTGTTGTAAAAAAAGGGCAAAAATCAAGGAGGCAGACACAACTTGGTGGGGAAGATATGAGCAACATTGCATGGATACTTAAAAAAAGAAAAAAAAAAATCTCAGCCAAAGTCAAAGCCATGAAAAGGCATGGCATGCAAACAACTGCAGGGACACGCACAACATACACCAAGCCTTGCCAGTATTGATCCCTGCTGAAGGCCAAAACAAATAAGAAGGGCTTACACACACTCTGGAATGGAGATATGATCAAAGGAAACAAAATTGAAAAAAAAAAAAAAGAAAAATGGAAAATTTGGTGACTACACAAAAGTGGTCTGGGCAGAAGCCAGGTGCAGTGCAAAGCACCAAAAGAGGCCCAAAATAACCTGACAGGTGTTGTAAAAAAAGGGCAAAAATCAAGGAGGCAGACACAACTTGGTGGGGAAGATATGAGCAACATTGCATGTATACTTAAAAAAAGAAAAAAAAAAAATCTCGGCGCAAGTCTAAGCCATGAAAAGGCATGGCATGCAAACAACTGCAGGGACACGCACAACATACACCAAGCCTTGCCAGAATTGATCCCTGCTGAAGGCCAAAACAAATAAGAAGGGCTTACACACACTCTGGAATGGAGATATGATCAAAGGAAAGGAAATTGAAAAAAAAAAAAAAAGAAAAATGGAAAATTTGGTGACTACAAGAAAGTGGTCTGGGCAGAAGCCCGGTGCAGTGCAAAGCACCAAAAAAAGTTAAAAGAATGCTAACAGGTGTTGTAAAAGCAAAACAAAATCCAAGGAGGTACATACAACTTGGTGGGGAAGATATGAGGGACATGGCACGGATGCATTCAAAAAAAAAAGAAAGAAAAAAAAAATCTCAGCCAGAGCCAAAGCCATGAAATGGCATGACAGCCCAACAAGTGCAGGGACTTGCCCCAAAGCCTGTCCAATTGATCCCCATTAAAATCGCAAGATTTGCTTTCCCTTCCCGAAAGGAAATTTCATTTCCTTTCGGGAAGGGAAAGCAAATCTTGCGACCCTGCAAAGAAAGGCTTACAAACACTCTGGAAAGGAGATATGATCAAAAGAAATGCAATTGCAAAAAACCCCCAAAAAAGGGAAAATTGGGAAATTTGGTGACTACAAGAAAGTGGTCTGGGCAGAAGCCCGGTGCAGTGCAAAGCACCAAAAGAGGCCAAAAATAACCTGACAGGTGTTGTAAAAAAAGGGCAAAAATCAAGGAGGCAGACACAACTTGGTGGGGAATATATGAGCTACATTGCATGGATACTTAAAAAAAGAAAAAAAAAAATCTCAGCCAAAGTCAAAGCCATGAAAAGGCATGGCATGCAAACAACTGCAGGGACACGCACAACATACACCAGGCCTTGCCAGAATTGATCCCTGCATAAGGCCAAAACAAATAAGAGGGGCTTACAAACACTCTGGAATGGAGATATGATCAAAGGAAACAAAATTGAAAAAAAAAGAAAAAGAAAAATGGAAAATTTGGTGACTACAAGAAAGTGGTCTGGGCAGAAGCCAGGTGCAGTGCAAAGCACCAAAAGAGGCCCAAAATAACCTGACAGGTGTTGTAAAAAAAGGGCAAAAATCAAGGAGGCAGACACAACTTGGTGGGGAAGATATGAGCAACATTGCATGGATACTTAAAAAAAGAAAAATAAAAAATCTCATCCCAAGTCTAAGCCATGAAAAGGCATGGCATGCAAACAACTGCAGGGACATGCACAACATACACCAAGCCTTGCCAGAATTGATCCCTGCTGAAGGCCAAAACAAATAAGAAGGGCTTACACACACTCTGGAATGGAGATATGATCAAAGGAAACAAAATTGAAAAAAAAAAAAAAGAAAAATGGAAAATTTGGTGACTACAAGAAAGTGGTCTGGGCAGAAGCCCAGTGCAGTGCAAAGCACCAAAAAAAGTTAAAAGAATGCTAACAGGTGTTGTAAAAGCAAAACAAAATCCAAGGAGGTACATACAACTTGGTGGGGAAGATATGAGGGACATGGCACGGATGCATTCAAAAAAAAAAGAAAGAAAAAAAAAATCTCAGCCAGAGCCAAAGCCATGAAAAGGCATGACAGCCCAACAAGTGCAGGGACTTGCCCCAAAGCTTGTCCAATTGATCCCCATTAAAATCGCAAGATTTGGTTTCCCTTCCCGAAAGGAAATTTCATTTCCTTTCGGGAAGGGAAACCAAATCTTGCGACCCTGCAAAGAAAGGCTTACAAACACTCTGGAAAGGAGATATGATCAAAAGAAATGCAATTGCAAAAAACCCCCAAAAAAGGGAAAATTGGGAAATTTGGTGACTACAAGAAAGTGGTCTGGGCAGAAGCCCGGTGCAGTGCAAAGCACCAAAAGAGGCCAAAAATAACCTGACAGGTGTTGTAAAAAAAGGGCAAAAATCAAGGCGGCAGACACAACTTGGTGGGGAATATATGAGCTACATTGCATGGATACTTAAATAAAGAAAAAAAAAAATCTCAGCCAAAGTCAAAGCCATGAAAAGGCATGGCATGCAAACAACTGCAAGGACACGCACAACATACACCAAGCCTTGCCAGAATTGATCCCTGCTGAAGGCCAAAACAAATAAGAGGGGCTTACAAACACTCTGGAATGGAGATATGATCAAAAGAAACAAAATTGAAAAAAAAGAAAAAGAAAAATGGAAAATTTGGTGACTACAAGAAAGTGGTCTGGGCAGAAGCCAGGTGCAGTGCAAAGCACCAAAAAAAGTTAAAAGAATGCTAACAGGTGTTGTAAAAGCAAAACAAAATCCAAGGAGGTACATACAACTTGGTTGGGAAGATATGAGGGACATGGCACGGATGCATTCAAAAAAAAAAGAAAGAAAAAAAAAATCTCAGCCAGAGCCAAAGCCATGAAAAGGCATGACAGCCCAACAAGTGCAGGGACGTGCCCCAAAGCCTGTCCAATTGATCCCCATTAAAATCGCAAGATTTGCTTTCCCTTCCCGAAAGGAAATTTCATTTCCTTTCGGGAAGGGAAAGCAAATCTTGCGACCCTGCAAAGAAAGGCTTACAAACACTCTGGAAAGGAGATATGATCAAAAGAAATGCAATTGCAAAAAACCCCCAAAAAAGGGAAAATTGGGAAATTTGGTGACTACAAGAAAGTGGTCTGGGCAGAAGCCAGGTGCAGTGCAAAGCACCAAAAGAGACCAAAAATAACCTGACAGGTGTTGTAAAAAAAGGGCAAAAATCAAGGAGGCAGACACAACTTGGTGGGGAAGATATGAGCGACATTGCATGGATACTTAAAAAAAGAAAAAAAAAAATCTCAGCCAAAGTCAAAGCCATGAAAAGGCATGGCATGCAAACAACTGCAGGGACACGCACAACATACACCAAGCCTTGCCAGAATTGATCCCTGCTGAAGGCCAAAACAAATAAGAGGGGCTTACAAACACTCTGGAATGGAGATATGATCAGAGGAAACAAAATTGAAAAAAAAGAAAAAGAAAAATGGAAAATTTGGTGACTACAAGAAAGTGGTCTGGGCAGAAGCCCGGTGCAGTGCAAAGCACCAAAAAAAGTTAAAAGAATGCTAACAGGTGTTGTAAAAGCAAAACAAAATCCAAGGAGGTACATACAACTTGGTGGGGAAGATATGAGGGACATGGCACGGATGCATTCAAAAAAAAAAGAAAGAAAAAAAAAATCTCAGCCAGAGCCAAAGCCATGAAAAGGCATGACAGCCCAACAAGTGAAGGGACTTGCCCCAAAGCTTGTCCAATTGATCCCCATTAAAATCGCAAGATTTGGTTTCCCTTCCCGAAAGGAAATGAAATTTCCTTTCGGGAAGGGAAACCAAATCTTGCGACCCTGCAAAGAAAGGCTTACAAACACTCTGGAAAGGAGATATGATCAAAAGAAATGCAATTGCAAAAAACCCCCAAAAAAGGGAAAATTGGGAAATTTACTGACTACAAGAAAGTGGTCTGGGCAGAAGCCAGGTGCAGTGCAAAGCACCAAAAGAGGCCAAAAATAACCTGACAGGTGTTGTAAAAAAAGGGCAAAAATCAAGGAGGCAGACACAACTTGGTGGGGAAGATATGAGCAACATTGCATGGATACTTAAAAAAAGAAAAAAAAAAAATCTCGTCCCAAGTCAAAGCCATGAAAAGGCATGGCATGCAAACAACTGCAGGGACACGCACAACATACACCAAGCCTTGCCAGAATTGATCCCTGCTGAAGGCCAAAACAAATAAGAAGGGCTTACACACACTCTGGAATGGAGATATGATCAAAGGAAACAAAACTGAAAAAAAAAGAAAAAGAAAAATTGAAAATTTGGTGACTAGAAGAAAGTGGTCTGGGCAGAAGCCAGGTGCAGTGCAAAGCACCAAAAGAGGCCAAAAATAACCTGACAGGTGTTGTAAAAAAAGGGCAAAAATCAAGGAGGCAGACACAACTTGGTGGGGAAGATATGAGCAACATTGCATGGATACTTAAAAAAAGAAAAAAAAAAATCTCAGCCAAAGTCAAAGCCATGAAAAGGCATGGCATGCAAGCAACTGCAGGGACACGCACAATATACACCAAGCCTTGCCAGAATTGATCCCTGCTGAAGGCCAAAACAAATAAGAAGGGCTTACACACACTCTGGAATGGAGATATGATCAAAGGAAAGGAAATTGAAAAAAAAAAAAAAGAAAAATTAAAAATTTGGTGACTACAAGAAAGTGGTCTGGGCAGAAGCCAGGTGCAGTGCAAAGCAACAAAAGAGGCCAAAAATAACCTGACAGGTGTTGTAAAAAAAGGGCAAAAATCAAGGAGGCAGACACAACTTGGTGGGGAAGATATGAGCAACATTGCATGGATACTTAAAAAAAGAAAAAAAAAAATCTCGGCCCAAGTCTAAGCCATGAAAAGGCATGGCATGCAAACAACTGCAGGGACACGCACAACATACAGCAAGCCTTGCCAGAATTGATCCCTGCTGAAGGCCAAAACAAATAAGAGGGGCTTACACACACTCTGGAATGGAGATATGATCAAAGGAAACAAAATTGAAAAAAAAAAAAAAAGAAAAATGGAAAATTTGGTGACTAGAAGAAAGTGGTCTGGGCAGAAGCCCGGTGCAGTGCAAAGCACCAAAAAAGTTAAAAGAATGCTAACAGGTGTTGTAAAAGCAAAACAAAATCCAAGGAGGTACATACAACTTGGTGGGGAAGATATGAGGGACATGGCACGGATGCATTCAAAAAAAAAAAAAGAAAAAAAAAAATCTCAGCCAGAGCCAAAGCCATGAAAAGGCATGACAGCCCAACAAGTGAAGGGACTTGCCCCAAAGCTTGTCCAATTGATCCCCATTAAAATCGCAAGATTTGCTTTCCCTTCCCGAAAGGAAATTTCATTTCCTTTCGGGAAGGGAAAGCAAATCTTGCGACCCTGCAAAGAAAGGCTTACAAACACTCTGGAAAGGAGATATGATCAAAAGAAATGCAATTGCAAAAAACCCCCAAAAAAGGGAAAATTGGGAAATTTGGTGACTACAAGAAAGTGGTCTGGGCAGAAGCCAGGTGCAGTGCAAAGCACCAAAAGAGGCCCAAAATAACCTGACAGGTGTTGTAAAAAAAGGGCAAAAATCAAGGAGGCAGACACAACTTGGTGGAGAAGATATGAGCAACATTGCATGGATACTTAAAAAAAGAAAAAAAAAAATCTCAGCCAAAGTCAAAGCCATGAAAAGGCATGGCATGCAAACAACTGCAGGGACACGCACAACATACACCAAGCCTTGCCAGAATTGATCCCTGCTGAAGGCCAAAACAAATAAGAGGGGCTTACAAACACTCTGGAATGGAGATATGATCAAAGGAAACAAAATTGAAAAAAAAGAAAAAGAAAAATTAAAAATTTGGTGACTACAAGAAAGTGGTCTGGGCAGAAGCCAGGTGCAGTGCAAAGCACCAAAAAAGGCCAAAAGGATGCTGACAGGTGTTGTAAAAGCAAAACAAAATCCAAGGAGGTACATACAACTTGGTTGGGAAGATATGAGGGACATGGCACGGATGCATTCAAAAATAAAAAAAAGAAAAAAAAAATCTCAGCCAGAGCCAAAGCCATGAAAAGGCATGACAGCCCAACAAGTGCAGGGACTTGCCCCAAAGCCTGTCCAATTGATCCCCATTAAAATCGCAAGATTTGCTTTCCCTTCCCGAAAGGAAATTTCATTTCCTTTCGGGAAGGGAAAGCAAATCTTGCGACCCTGCAAAGAAAGGCTTACAAACACTCTGGAAAGGAGATATGATCAAAAGAAATGCAATTGCAAAAAACCCCCAAAAAAGGGAAAATTGGGAAATTTGGTGACTACAAGAAAGTGGTCTGGGCAGAAGCCAGGTGCAGTGCAAAGCACCAAAAGAGGCCAAAAATAATCTGACAGGTGTTGTAAAAAAAGGGCAAAAATCAAGGAGGCAGACACAACTTGGTGGGGAAGATATGAGCAACATTGCATGGATACTTAAAAAAAGAAAAAAAAAATCTCAGCCAAAGTCAAAGCCATGAAAAGGCATGGCATGCAAACAACTGCAGGGACACGCACAACATACACCAAGCCTTGCCAGAATTGATCCCTGCTGAAGGCCAAAACAAATAAGAAGGGCTTACACACACTCTGGAATGGAGATATGATCAAAGGAAAGGAAATTGAAAAAAAAAAAAAAGAAAAATGGAAAATTTGGTGACTACAAGTAAGTGGTCTGGGCAGAAGCCCGGTGCAGTGCAAAGCACCAAAAAAAGTTAAAAGAAAGCTAACAGGTGTTGTAAACGCAAAACAAAATCCAAGGAGGTACATACAACTTGGTGGGGAAGATATGAGGGACATGGCATGGATGCATTCAAAAAAAAAAAAGAAAAAAAAAAATCTCAGCCAGAGCCAAAGCCATGAAAAGGCATGACAGCCCAACAAGTGAAGGGACTTGCCCCAAAGCTTGTCCAATTGATCCCCATTAAAATCGCAAGATTTGATTTCCCTTCCCGAAAGGAAATTTCATTTCCTTTCGGGAAGGGAAACCAAATCTTGCGACCCTGCAAAGAAAGGCTTACAAACACTCTGGAAAGGAGATATGATCAAAAGAAATGCAATTGCAAAAAACCCCCAAAAAAGGGAAAATTGGGAAATTTGGTGACTACAAGAAAGTGGTCTGGGCAGAAGCCAGGTGCAGTGCAAAGCACCAAAAGAGGCCAAAAATAACCTGACAGGTGTTGTAAAAAAAGGGCAAAAATCAAGGAGGCAGACACAACTTGGTGGGGAAGATATGAGCAACATTGCATGGATACTTAAAAAAAGAAAAAAAAAAATCTCAGCCAAAGTCAAAGCCATGAAAAGGCATGGCATGCAAACAACTGCAGGGACACGCACAACATACACCAAGCCTTGCCAGAATTGATCCCTGCTGAAGGCCAAAACAAATAAGAAGGGCTTACACACACTCTGGAATGGAGATATGATAAAAGGAAAGGAAATTGAAAAAAAAAAAAAAGAAAAATTGAAAATTTGGTGACTACAAGAAAGTGGTCTGGGCAGAAGCCAGGTGCAGTGCAAAGCACCAAAAAAGGCCAAAAGGATGCTGACAGGTGTTGTAAAAGCAAAACAAAATCCAAGGAGGTACATACAACTTGGTTGGGAAGATATGAGGGACATAGCACGGATGCATTCAAAAATAAAAAAAAGAAAAAAAAAATCTCAGCCAGAGCCAAAGCCATGAAAAGGCATGACAGCCCAACAAGCGCAGGGACTTGCCCCAAAGCTTGTCCAATTGATCCCCATTAAAATCGCAAGATTTGGTTTCCCTTCCCGAAAGGAAATGAAAGTTCCTTTCGGGAAGGGAAAGCAAATCTTGCGACCCTGCAAAGAAAGGCTTACAAACACTCTGGAAAGGAGATATGATCAAAAGAAATGCAATTGCAAAAAACCCCCAAAAAAGGGAAAATTGGGAAATTTGGTGACTACAAGAAAGTGGTCTGGGCAGAAGCCAGGTGCAGTGCAAAGCACCAAAAGAGGCCAAAAATAACCTGACAGGTGTTGTAAAAAAAGGGCAAAAATCAAGGAGGCAGACACAACTTGGTGGAGAAGATATGAGCAACATTGCATGGATACTTAAAAAAAGAAAAAAAAAAATCTCAGCCAAAGTCAAAGCCATGAAAAGGCATGGCATGCAAACAACTGCAGGGACACGCACAACATACACCAAGCCTTGCCAGAATTGATCCCTGCTGAAGGCCAAAACAAATAAGAGGGGCTTACACACACTCTGGAATGGAGATATGATCAAAGGAAACAAAATTGAAAAAAAAGAAAAAGAAAAATTGAAAATTTGGTGACTACAAGAAAGTGGTCTGGGCAGAAGCCAGGTGCAGTGCAAAGCACCAAAAAAAGTTAAAAGAATGCTAACAGGTGTTGTAAAAGCAAAACAAAATCCAAGGAGGTACATACAACTTGGTGGGGAAGATATGAGGGACATGGCACGGATGCATTCAAAATAAAAAGAAAGAAAAAAAAAATCTCAGCCAGAGCCAAAGCCATGAAAAGGCATGACAGCCCAACAAGTGCAGGGACTTGCCCCAAAGCCTGTCCAATTGATCCCCATTAAAATCGCAAGATTTGCTTTCCCTTCCCGAAAGGAAATTTCATTTCCTTTCGGGAAGGGAAAGCAAATCTTGCGACCCTGCAAAGAAAGGCTTACAAACACTCTGGAAAGGAGATATGATCAAAAGAAATGCAATTGCAAAAAACCCCCAAAAAAGGGAAAATTGGGAAATTTGGTGGCTACAAGAAAGTGGTCTGGGCAGAAGCCAGGTGCAGTGCAAAGCACCAAAAGAGGCCAAAAATAACCTGACAGGTGTTGTAAAAAAAGGGCAAAAATCAAGGAGGCAGACACAACTTGGTGGGGAAGATATGAGCGACATTGCATGGATACTTAAAAAAAGAAAAAAAAAAATCTCAGCCAAAGTCAAAGCCATGAAAAGGCATGGCATGCAAACAACTGCAGGGACACGCACAACATACAGCAAGCCTTGCCAGAATTGATCTCTGCTGAAGGCCAAAACAAATAAGAAGGGCTTACACACACTCTGGAATGGAGATATGATAAAAGGAAAGGAAATTGAAAAAAAAAAAAAAGAAAAATTGAAAATTTGGTGTCTACAAGAAAGTGGTCTGTGCAGAAGCCAGGTGCAGTGCAAAGCACCAAAAGAGGCCAAAAATAACCTGAGAGGTGTTGTAAAAAAAGGGCAAAAATCAAGGAGGCAGACACAACTTGGTGGGGAAGATATGAGCAACATTGCATGGATACTTAAAAAAAGAAAAAAAAAAAATCTCAGCCAAAGTCTAAGCCATGAAAAGGCATGGCATGCAAACAACTGCAGGGACACACACAACATACAGGAAGCCTTGCCAGAATTGATCCCTTTTGAAGGCCAAAACAAATAAGAAGGGCTTACACACACTCTGGAATGGAGATATGCTCAAAGGAAAGGAAATTGAAAAAAAAAAAAAAAGAAAAATGGAAAAATTGGTGACTACAAGAAAGTGGTCTGGGCAGAAGCCCGGTGCAGTGCAAAGCACCAGAAAAAGTTAAAAGAATGCTAACAGGTGTTGTAAAAGCAAAACAAAATCCAAGGAGGTACATACAACTTTGTGGGGAAGATATGAGGGACATGGCATGGATGCATTCAAAAAAAAAAAAGAAAAAAAAAAATCTCAGCCAGAGCCAAAGCCATGAAAAGGCATGACAGCCCAACAAGTGCAGGGACTTGCCCCAAACCTTGTCCAATTGATCCCCATTAAAATCGCAAGATTTGCTTTCCCTTCCCGAAAGGAAATTTCATTTCCTTTCGGGAAGGGAAAGCAAATCTTGCGACCCTGCAAAGAAAGGCTTACAAACACTCTGGAAAGAGATATGATCAAAAGAAATGCAATTGCAAAAAACCCCCAAAAAAGGGAAAATTGGGAAATTTGGTGACTACAAGAAAGTGGTCTGGGCAGAAGCCAGGTGCAGTGCAAAGCACCAAAAGAGGCCAAAAATAACCTGACAGGTGTTGTAAAAAAAGGGCAAAAATCAAGGAGGCAGACACAACTTGGTGGGGAAGATATGAGCGACATTGCATGGATACATAAAAAAAGAAAAAAGAAAATCTCAGCCAAAGTCAAAGCCATGAAAAGGCATGGCATGCAAACAACTGCAGGGACACGCACAACATACACCAAGCCTTGCCAGAATTGATCCCTGCTGAAGGCCAAAACAAATAAGAAGGGCTTACACACACTCTGGAATGGAGATATGATAAAAGGAAAGGAAATTGAAAAAAAAAAAAAAGAAAAATTGAAAATTTGGTGACTACAAGAAAGTGGTCTGTGCAGAAGCCAGGTGCAGTGCAAAGCACCAAAAGAGGCCAAAAATAACCTGACAGGTGTTGTAAAAAAAGGGCAAAAATCAAGGAGGCAGACACAACTTGGTGGGGAAGATATGAGCGACATTGCATGGATACATAAAAAAAGAAAAAAGAAAATCTCAGCCAAAGTCAAAGCCATGAAAAGGCATGGCATGCAAACAACTGCAGGGACACGCACAACATACACCAAGCCTTGCCAGAATTGATCCCTGCTGAAGGCCAAAACAAATAAGAAGGGCTTACACACACTCTGGAATGGAGATATGATAAAAGGAAAGGAAATTGAAAAAAAAAAAAAAGAAAAATTGAAAATTTGGTGACTACAAGAAAGTGGTCTGTGCAGAAGCCAGGTGCAGTGCAAAGCACCAAAAGAGGCCAAAAATAACCTGACAGGTGTTGTAAAAAAAGGGCAAAAATCAAGGAGGCAGACACAACTTGGTGGGGAAGATATGAGCAACATTGCATGGATACTTAAAAAAAGAAAAAAAAAAAATCTCAGCCAAAGTCTAAGCCATGAAAAGGCATGGCATGCAAACAACTGCAGGGACACACACAACATACAGGAAGCCTTGCCAGAATTGATCCCTTTTGAAGGCCAAAACAAATAAGAAGGGCTTACACACACTCTGGAATGGAGATATGCTCAAAGGAAAGGAAATTGAAAAAAAAAAAAAAAGAAAAATGGAAAAATTGGTGACTACAAGAAAGTGGTCTGGGCAGAAGCCCGGTGCAGTGCAAAGCACCAGAAAAAGTTAAAAGAATGCTAACAGGTGTTGTAAAAGCAAAACAAAATCCAAGGAGGTACATACAACTTTGTGGGGAAGATATGAGGGACATGGCATGGATGCATTCAAAAAAAAAAAAGAAAAAAAAAAATCTCAGCCAGAGCCAAAGCCATGAAAAGGCATGACAGCCCAACAAGTGCAGGGACTTGCCCCAAAGCTTGTCCAATTGATCCCCATTAAAATCGCAAGATTTGCTTTCCCTTCCCGAAAGGAAATTTCATTTCCTTTCGGGAAGGGAAAGCAAATCTTGCGACCCTGCAAAGAAAGGCTTACAAACACTCTGGAAAGAGATATGATCAAAAGAAATGCAATTGCAAAAAACCCCCAAAAAAGGGAAAATTGGGAAATTTGGTGACTACAAGAAAGTGGTCTGGGCAGAAGCCAGGTGCAGTGCAAAGCACCAAAAGAGGCCAAAAATAACCTGACAGGTGTTGTAAAAAAAGGGCAAAAATCAAGGAGGCAGACACAACTTGGTGGGGAAGATATGAGCGACATTGCATGGATACATAAAAAAAGAAAAAAGAAAATCTCAGCCAAAGTCAAAGCCATGAAAAGGCATGGCATGCAAACAACTGCAGGGACACGCACAACATACACCAAGCCTTGCCAGAATTGATCCCTGCTGAAGGCCAAAACAAATAAGAAGGGCTTACACACACTCTGGAATGGAGATATGATAAAAGGAAAGGAAATTGAAAAAAAAAAAAAAGAAAAATTGAAAATTTCGTGACTACAAGAAAGTGGTCTGGGCAGAAGCCAGGTGCAGTGCAAAGCACCAAAAGAGGCCAAAAATAACCTGACAGGTGTTGTAAAAAAAGGGCAAAAATCAAGGAGGCAGACACAACTTGGTGGGGAAGATATGAGCGACATTGCATGGATACTTAAAAAAAGAAAAAAGAAAATCTCAGCCAAAGTCAAAGCCATGAAAAGGCATGGCATGCAAACAACTGCAGGGACACGCACAACATACACCAAGCCTTGCCAGAATTGATCCCTGCTGAAGGCCAAAACAAATAAGAAGGGCTTACACACACTCTGGAATGGAGATATGATAAAAGGAAAGGAAATTGAAAAAAAAAAAAAAGAAAAATTGAAAATTTGGTGACTACAAGAAAGTGGTCTGTGCAGAAGCCAGGTGCAGTGCAAAGCACCAAAAGAGGCCCAAAATAACCTGACAGGTGTTGTAAAAAAAGGGCAAAAATCAAGGAGGCAGACACAACTTGGTGGAGAAGATATGAGCGACATTGCATGGATACTTAAAAAAAGAAAAAAAAAAATCTCAGCCAAAGTCAAAGCCATGAAAAGGCATGGCATGCAAACAACTGCAGGGACACGCACAACATACAGCAAGCCTTGCCAGAATTGATCCCTGCTGAAGGCCAAAACAAATAAGAAGGGCTTACACACACTCTGGAATGGAGATATGATCAAAGGAAAGGAAATTGAAAAAAAAAAAAAAAAGAAAAATTGAAAATTTGGTGACTACAAGAAAGTGGTCTGTGCAGAAGCCAGGTGCAGTGCAAAGCACCAAAAAAGGCCAAAAGGATGCTGACAGGTGTTGTAAAAGCAAAACAAAATCCAAGGAGGTACATACAACTTGGTGGAGAAGATATGAGGGACATGGCACGGATGCATTCAAAAATAAAAAAAAGAAAAAAAAAATCTCAGCCAGAGCCAAAGCCATGAAAAGACATGACAGCCCAACAAGTGCAGGGACTTGCCCCAAAGCTTGTCCAATTGATCCCCATTACAATCGCAAGATTTGCTTTCCCTTCCCGAAAGGAAATTTCATTTCCTTTCGGGAAGGGAAAGCAAATCTTGCGACCCTGCAAAGAAAGGCTTACAAACACTCTGGAAAGGAGATATGATCAAAAGAAATGCAATTGCAAAAAACCCCCAAAAAAGGGAAAATTGGGAAATTTGGTGACTACAAGAAAGTGGTCTGGGCAGAAGCCAGGTGCAGTGCAAAGCACCAAAAGAGGGCAAAAATAACCTGAGAGGTGTTGTAAAAAAAGGGCAAAAATCAAGGAGGCAGACACAACTTGGTGGGGAAGATATGAGCGACATTGCATGGATACTTAAAAAAAGAAAAAAAAAAATCTCAGCCAAAGTCAAAGCCATGAAAAGGCATGGCATGCAAACAACTGCAGGGACACGCACAACATACAGCAAGCCTTGCCAGAATTGATCCCTGCTGAAGGCCAAAACAAATAAGAAGGGCTTACACACACTCTGGAATGGAGATATGATAAAAGGAAAGGAAATTGAAAAAAAAAAAAAAGAAAAATTGAAATTTTCGTGACTACAAGAAAGTGGTCTGTGCAGAAGCCAGGTGCAGTGCAAAGCACCAAAAGAGGCCCAAAATAACCTGACAGGTGTTGTAAAAAAAGGGCAAAAATCAAGGAGGCAGACACAACTTGGTGGAGAAGATATGAGCAACATTGCATGGATACTTAAAAAAAGAAAAAAAAAAATCTCAGCCAAAGTCAAAGCCATGAAAAGACATGGCATGCAAACAACTGCAAGGACACGCACAACATACACCAAGCCTTGCCAGAATTGATCCCTGCTGAAGGCCAAAACAAATAAGAGGGGCTTACACACACTCTGGAATGGAGATATGATCAAAGGAAACAAAATTGAAAAAAAAGAAAAAGAAAAATGGAAAATTTGGTGACTACAAGAAAGTGGTCTGGGCAGAAGCCCGGTGCAGTGCAAAGCACCAAAAAAAGTTAAAAGAATGCTAACAGGTGTTGTAAAAGCAAAACAAAATCCAAGGAGGTACATACAACTTGGTTGGGAAGATATGAGGGACATGGCACGGATGCATTCAAAAAAAAAAGAAAGAAAAAAAAAATCTCAGCCAGAGCCAAAGCCATGAAAAGGCATGACAGCCCAACAAGTGCAGGGACTTGCCCCAAAGCTTGTCCAATTGATCCCCATTAAAATCGCAAGATTTGGTTTCCCTTCCCGAAAGGAAATTTCATTTCCTTTCGGGAAGGGAAACCAAATCTTGCGACCCTGCAAAGAAAGGCTTACAAACACTCTGGAAAGGAGATATGATCAAAAGAAATGCAATTGCAAAAAACCCCCAAAAAAGGGAAAATTGGGAAATTTGCTGACTACAAGAAAGTGGTCTGGGCAGAAGCCAGGTGCAGTGCAAAGCACCAAAAGAGGCCAAAAATAACCTGACAGGTGTTGTAAAAAAAGGGCAAAAATCAAGGAGGCAGACACAACTTGGTGGGGAAGATATGAGCAACATTGCAAGGATACTTAAAAAAAGAAAAAAAAAAAATCTCGTCCCAAGTCTAAGCCATGAAAAGGCATGGCATGCAAACAACTGCAGGGACACGCACAACATACACCAAGCCTTGCCAGAATTGATCCCTGCTGAAGGCCAAAACAAATAAGAAGGGCTTACACACACTATGGAATGGAGATATGATCAAAGGAAACAAAACTGAAAAAAAAAGAAAAAGAAAAATGGAAAATTTGGTGACTACAAGAAAGTGGTCTGGGCAGAAGCCAGGTGCAGTGCAAAGCACCAAAAGAGGCCAAAAATAACCTGACAGGTGTTGTAAAAAAAGGGCAAAAATCAAGGAGGCAGACACAACTTGGTGGGGAAGATATGAGCAACATTGCATGGATACTTAAAAAAAGAAAAAAAAAAAATCTCGTCCCAAGTCTAAGCCATGAAAAGGCATGGCATGCAAACAACTGCAGGGACACGCACAACATACACCAAGCCTTGCCAGAATTGATCCCTGCTGAAGGCCAAAACAAATAAGAAGGGCTTACACACACTCTGGAATGGAGATATGATCAAAGGAAAGAAAATTGAAAAAAAAAAAAAGAAAAATGGAAAATTTGGTGACTACAAGTAAGTGGTCTGGGCAGAAGCCAGGTGCAGTGCAAAGCACCAAAAAAAGTTAAAAGAATGCTAACATGTGTTGTAAACGCAAAACAAAATCCAAGGAGGTACATACAACTTGGTGGGGAAGATATGAGGGACATGGCACGGATGCATTCAAAAATAAAAAAAAGAAAAAAAAAATCTCAGCCAGAGCCAAAGCCATGAAAAGGCATGACAGCCCAACAAGTGCAGGGACTTGCCCCAAAGCCTGTCCAATTGATCCCCATTAAAATCGCAAGATTTGCTTTCCCTTCCCGAAAGGAAATTTCATTTCCTTTCGGGAAGGGAAACCAAATCTTGCGACCCTGCAAAGAAAGGCTTACAAACACTCTGGAAAGGAGATATGATCAAAAGAAATGCAATTGCAAAAAACCCCCAAAAAAGGGAAAATTGGGAAATTTGGTGACTACAAGAAAGTGGTCTGGGCAGAAGCCAGGTGCAGTGCAAAGCACCAAAAGAGGCCAAAAATAACCTGACAGGTGTTGTAAAAAAAGGGCAAAAATCAAGGAGGCAGACACAACTTGGTGGGGAAGATATGAGCAACATTGCATGGATACTTAAAAAAAGAAAAAAAAAAATCTCAGCCAAAGTCTAAGCCATGAAAAGGCATGGCATGCAAACAACTGCAGGGACACGCACAACATACACCAAGCCTTGCCAGAATTGATCCCTGCTGAAGGCCAAAACAAATAAGAGGGGCTTACAAACACTCTGGAATGGAGATATGATCAAAGGAAACAAAATTGAAAAAAAAGAAAAAGAAAAATGGAAAATTTGGTGACTACAAGAAAGTGGTCTGGGCAGAAGCCAGGTGTAGTGCAAAGCACCAAAAAAAGTTAAAAGAATGCTAACAGGTGTTGTAAAAGCAAAACAAAATCCAAGGAGGTACATACAACTTGGTGGGGAAGATATGAGGGACATGGCACGGATGCATTCAAAAAAAAAAGAAAGAAAAAAAAAATCTCAGCCAGAGCCAAAGCCATGAAAAGGCATGACAGCCCAACAAGTGAAGGGACTTGCCCCAAAGCTTGTCCAATTGATCCCCATTAAAATCGCAAGATTTGGTTTCCCTTCCCGAAAGGAAATTTCATTTCCTTTCGGGAAGGGAAACCAAATCTTGCGACCCTGCAAAGAAAGGCTTACAAACACTCTGGAAAGGAGATATGATCAAAAGAAATGCAATTGCAAAAAACCCCCAAAAAAGGGAAAATTGGGAAATTTGGTGACTACAAGAAAGTGGTCTGGGCAGAAGCCAGGTGCAGTGCAAAGCACCAAAAGAGGCCAAAAATAACCTGACAGGTGTTGTAAAAAAAGGGCAAAAATCAAGGAGGCAGACACAACTTGGTGGGGAAGATATGAGCAACATTGCATGGATACTTAAAAAAAGAAAAAAAAAAAAATCTCGTCCCAAGTCTAAGCCATGAAAAGGCATGGCATGCAAACAACTGCAGGGACACGCACAACATACACCAAGCCTTGCCAAAATTGATCCCTGCTGAAGGCCAAAACAAATAAGAAGGGCTTACACACACTCTGGAATGGAGATATGATAAAGGGAAAGGAAATTGAAAAAAAAAAAAAAAGAAAAATGGAAAATTTGGTGACTACAAGAAAGTGGTCTGGGCAGAAGCCAGGTGCAGTGCAAAGCACCAAAAAAGGCCAAAAGGATGCTGACAGGTGTTGTAAAAGCAAAACAAAATCCAAGGAGGTACATACAACTTGGTGGGGAAGATATGAGGGACATGGCACGGATGCATTCAAAAATAAAAAAAAGAAAAAAAAAATCTCAGCCAGAGCCAAAGCCATGAAAAGGCATGACAGCCCAACAAGTGCAGGGACTTGCCCCAAAGCCTGTCCAATTGATCCCCATTAAAATCGCAAGATTTGCTTTCCCTTCCCGAAAGGAAATTTCATTTCCTTTCGGGAAGGGAAACCAAATCTTGCGACCCTGCAAAGAAAGGCTTACAAACACTCTGGAAAGGAGATATGATCAAAAGAAATGCAATTGCAAAAAACCCCCAAAAAAGGGAAAATTGGGAAATTTGGTGACTACAAGAAAGTGGTCTGGGCAGAAGCCAGGTGCAGTGCAAAGCACCAAAAGAGGCCAAAAATAACCTGACAGGTGTTGTAAAAAAAGGGCAAAAATCAAGGAGGCAGACACAACTTGGTGGGGAAGATATGAGCGACATTGCATGGATACTTAAAAAAAGAAAAAAAAAAATCTCAGCCAAAGTCAAAGCCATGAAAAGGCATGGCATGCAAACAACTGCAAGGACACGCACAACATACACCAAGCCTTGCCAGAATTGATCCCTGCTGAAGGCCAAAACAAATAAGAGGGGCTTACAAACACTCTGGAATGGAGATATGATCAAAGGAAACAAAATTGAAAAAAAAAAAAAAGAAAAATGGAAAATTTGGTGACTACAAGAAAGTGGTCTGGGCAGAAGCCCGGTGCAGTGCAAAGCACCAAAAAAAGTTAAAAGAATGCTAACAGGTGTTGTAAAAGCAAAACAAAATCCAAGGAGGTACATACAACTTGGTTGGGAAGATATGAGGGACATGGCACGGATGCATTCAAAAAAAAAAAAAAGAAAAAAAAAAATCTCAGCCAGAGCCAAAGCCATGAAAAGGCATGACAGCCCAACAAGTGCAGGGACTTGCCCCAAAGCCTGTCCAATTGATCCCCATTAAAATCGCAAGATTTGCTTTCCCTTGCCGAAAGGAAATTTCATTTCCTTTCGGCAAGGGAAAGCAAATCTTGCGACCCTGCAAAGAAAGGCTTACAAACACTCTGGAAAGGAGATATGATCAAAAGAAATGCAATTGCAAAAAACCCCCAAAAAAGGGAAAATTGGGAAATTTGGTGACTACAAGAAAGTGGTCTGGGCAGAAGCCAGGTGCAGTGCAAAGCACCAAAAGAGGCCAAAAATAATCTGACAGGTGTTGTAAAAAAAGGGCAAAAATCAAGGAGGCAGACACAACTTGGTGGGGAAGATATGAGCAACATTGCATGGATACTTAAAAAAAGAAAAAAAAAAATCTCAGCCAAAGTCAAAGCCATGAAAAGGCATGGCATGCAAACAACTGCAGGGACACGCACAACATACACCAAGCCTTGCCAGTATTGATCCCTGCTGAAGGCCAAAACAAATAAGAAGGGCTTACACACACTCTGGAATGGAGATATGATCAAAGGAAACAAAATTGAAAAAAAAAAAAAAGAAAAATGGAAAATTTGGTGACTACACAAAAGTGGTCTGGGCAGAAGCCAGGTGCAGTGCAAAGCACCAAAAGAGGCCCAAAATAACCTGACAGGTGTTGTAAAAAAAGGGCAAAAATCAAGGAGGCAGACACAACTTGGTGGGGAAGATATGAGCAACATTGCATGTATACTTAAAAAAAGAAAAAAAAAAAATCTCGGCGCAAGTCTAAGCCATGAAAAGGCATGGCATGCAAACAACTGCAGGGACACGCACAACATACACCAAGCCTTGCCAGAATTGATCCCTGCTGAAGGCCAAAACAAATAAGAAGGGCTTACACACACTCTGGAATGGAGATATGATCAAAAGAAATGCAATTGCAAAAAACCCCCAAAAAAGGGAAAATTGGGAAATTTGGTGACTACAAGAAAGTGGTCTGGGCAGAAGCCAGGTGCAGTGCAAAGCACCAAAAGAGGCCAAAAATAACCTGACAGGTGTTGTAAAAAAAGGGCAAAAATCAAGGAGGCAGACACAACTTGGTGGGGAAGATATGAGCAACATTGCATGGATACTTAAAAAAAGAAAAAAAAAAATCTCAGCCAAAGTCAAAGCCATGAAAAGGCATGGCATGCAAACAACTGCAGGGACACGCACAACATACACCAAGCCTTGCCAGTATTGATCCCTGCTGAAGGCCAAAACAAATAAGAAGGGCTTACACACACTCTGGAATGGAGATATGATCAAAGGAAACAAAATTGAAAAAAAAAAAAAAGAAAAATGGAAAATTTGGTGACTACACAAAAGTGGTCTGGGCAGAAGCCAGGTGCAGTGCAAAGCACCAAAAGAGGCCCAAAATAACCTGACAGGTGTTGTAAAAAAAGGGCAAAAATCAAGGAGGCAGACACAACTTGGTGGGGAAGATATGAGCAACATTGCATGGATACTTAAAAAAAGAAAAAAAAAAAATCTCGTCCCAAGTCAAAGCCATGAAAAGGCATGGCATGCAAACAACTGCAGGGACACGCACAACATACACCAAGCCTTGCCAGAATTGATCCCTGCTGAAGGCCAAAACAAATAAGAAGGGCTTACACACACTCTGGAATGGAGATATGATCAAAGGAAAGGAAATTGAAAAAAAAAAAAAAAGAAAAATGGAAAATTTGGTGACTACAAGAAAGTGGTCTGGGCAGAAGCCCGGTGCAGTGCAAAGCACCAAAAAAAGTTAAAAGAATGCTAACAGGTGTTGTAAAAGCAAAACAAAATCCAAGGAGGTACATACAACTTGGTGGGGAAGATATGAGGGACATGGCACGGATGCATTCAAAAAAAAAAGAAAGAAAAAAAAAATCTCAGCCAGAGCCAAAGCCATGAAATGGCATGACAGCCCAACAAGTGCAGGGACTTGCCCCAAAGCCTGTCCAATTGATCCCCATTAAAATCGCAAGATTTGCTTTCCCTTCCCGAAAGGAAATTTCATTTCCTTTCGGGAAGGGAAAGCAAATCTTGCGACCCTGCAAAGAAAGGCTTACAAACACTCTGGAAAGGAGATATGATCAAAAGAAATGCAATTGCAAAAAACCCCCAAAAAAGGGAAAATTGGGAAATTTGGTGACTACAAGAAAGTGGTCTGGGCAGAAGCCCGGTGCAGTGCAAAGCACCAAAAGAGGCCAAAAATAACCTGACAGGTGTTGTAAAAAAAGGGCAAAAATCAAGGAGGCAGACACAACTTGGTGGGGAATATATGAGCTACATTGCATGGATACTTAAAAAAAGAAAAAAAAAAATCTCAGCCAAAGTCAAAGCCATGAAAAGGCATGGCATGCAAACAACTGCAAGGACACGCACAACATACACCAAGCCTTGCCAGAATTGATCCCTGCTGAAGGCCAAAACAAATAAGAGGGGCTTACAAACACTCTGGAATGGAGATATGATCAAAGGAAACAAAATTGAAAAAAAAAAAAAAGAAAAATGGAAAATTTGGTGACTACAAGAAAGTGGTCTGGGCAGAAGCCCGGTGCAGTGCAAAGCACCAAAAAAAGTTAAAAGAATGCTAACAGGTGTTGTAAAAGCAAAACAAAATCCAAGGAGGTACATACAACTTGGTTGGGAAGATATGAGGGACATGGCACGGATGCATTCAAAAAAAAAAAAAAGAAAAAAAAAAATCTCAGCCAGAGCCAAAGCCATGAAAAGGCATGACAGCCCAACAAGTGCAGGGACTTGCCCCAAAGCCTGTCCAATTGATCCCCATTAAAATCGCAAGATTTGCTTTCCCTTGCCGAAAGGAAATTTCATTTCCTTTCGGCAAGGGAAAGCAAATCTTGCGACCCTGCAAAGAAAGGCTTACAAACACTCTGGAAAGGAGATATGATCAAAAGAAATGCAATTGCAAAAAACCCCCAAAAAAGGGAAAATTGGGAAATTTGGTGACTACAAGAAAGTGGTCTGGGCAGAAGCCAGGTGCAGTGCAAAGCACCAAAAGAGGCCAAAAATAATCTGACAGGTGTTGTAAAAAAAGGGCAAAAATCAAGGAGGCAGACACAACTTGGTGGGGAAGATATGAGCAACATTGCATGGATACTTAAAAAAAGAAAAAAAAAAATCTCAGCCAAAGTCAAAGCCATGAAAAGGCATGGCATGCAAACAACTGCAGGGACACGCACAACATACACCAAGCCTTGCCAGTATTGATCCCTGCTGAAGGCCAAAACAAATAAGAAGGGCTTACACACACTCTGGAATGGAGATATGATCAAAGGAAACAAAATTGAAAAAAAAAAAAAAGAAAAATGGAAAATTTGGTGACTACACAAAAGTGGTCTGGGCAGAAGCCAGGTGCAGTGCAAAGCACCAAAAGAGGCCCAAAATAACCTGACAGGTGTTGTAAAAAAAGGGCAAAAATCAAGGAGGCAGACACAACTTGGTGGGGAAGATATGAGCAACATTGCATGTATACTTAAAAAAAGAAAAAAAAAAAATCTCGGCGCAAGTCTAAGCCATGAAAAGGCATGGCATGCAAACAACTGCAGGGACACGCACAACATACACCAAGCCTTGCCAGAATTGATCCCTGCTGAAGGCCAAAACAAATAAGAAGGGCTTACACACACTCTGGAATGGAGATATGATCAAAAGAAATGCAATTGCAAAAAACCCCCAAAAAAGGGAAAATTGGGAAATTTGGTGACTACAAGAAAGTGGTCTGGGCAGAAGCCAGGTGCAGTGCAAAGCACCAAAAGAGGCCAAAAATAACCTGACAGGTGTTGTAAAAAAAGGGCAAAAATCAAGGAGGCAGACACAACTTGGTGGGGAAGATATGAGCAACATTGCATGGATACTTAAAAAAAGAAAAAAAAAAATCTCAGCCAAAGTCAAAGCCATGAAAAGGCATGGCATGCAAACAACTGCAGGGACACGCACAACATACACCAAGCCTTGCCAGTATTGATCCCTGCTGAAGGCCAAAACAAATAAGAAGGGCTTACACACACTCTGGAATGGAGATATGATCAAAGGAAACAAAATTGAAAAAAAAAAAAAAGAAAAATGGAAAATTTGGTGACTACACAAAAGTGGTCTGGGCAGAAGCCAGGTGCAGTGCAAAGCACCAAAAGAGGCCCAAAATAACCTGACAGGTGTTGTAAAAAAAGGGCAAAAATCAAGGAGGCAGACACAACTTGGTGGGGAAGATATGAGCAACATTGCATGTATACTTAAAAAAAGAAAAAAAAAAAATCTCGGCGCAAGTCTAAGCCATGAAAAGGCATGGCATGCAAACAACTGCAGGGACACGCACAACATACACCAAGCCTTGCCAGAATTGATCCCTGCTGAAGGCCAAAACAAATAAGAAGGGCTTACACACACTCTGGAATGGAGATATGATCAAAGGAAAGGAAATTGAAAAAAAAAAAAAAAGAAAAATGGAAAATTTGGTGACTACAAGAAAGTGGTCTGGGCAGAAGCCCGGTGCAGTGCAAAGCACCAAAAAAAGTTAAAAGAATGCTAACAGGTGTTGTAAAAGCAAAACAAAATCCAAGGAGGTACATACAACTTGGTGGGGAAGATATGAGGGACATGGCACGGATGCATTCAAAAAAAAAAGAAAGAAAAAAAAAATCTCAGCCAGAGCCAAAGCCATGAAATGGCATGACAGCCCAACAAGTGCAGGGACTTGCCCCAAAGCCTGTCCAATTGATCCCCATTAAAATCGCAAGATTTGCTTTCCCTTCCCGAAAGGAAATTTCATTTCCTTTCGGGAAGGGAAAGCAAATCTTGCGACCCTGCAAAGAAAGGCTTACAAACACTCTGGAAAGGAGATATGATCAAAAGAAATGCAATTGCAAAAAACCCCCAAAAAAGGGAAAATTGGGAAATTTGGTGACTACAAGAAAGTGGTCTGGGCAGAAGCCCGGTGCAGTGCAAAGCACCAAAAGAGGCCAAAAATAACCTGACAGGTGTTGTAAAAAAAGGGCAAAAATCAAGGAGGCAGACACAACTTGGTGGGGAATATATGAGCTACATTGCATGGATACTTAAAAAAAGAAAAAAAAAAATCTCAGCCAAAGTCAAAGCCATGAAAAGGCATGGCATGCAAACAACTGCAGGGACACGCACAACATACACCAGGCCTTGCCAGAATTGATCCCTGCATAAGGCCAAAACAAATAAGAGGGGCTTACAAACACTCTGGAATGGAGATATGATCAAAGGAAACAAAATTGAAAAAAAAAGAAAAAGAAAAATGGAAAATTTGGTGACTACAAGAAAGTGGTCTGGGCAGAAGCCAGGTGCAGTGCAAAGCACCAAAAGAGGCCCAAAATAACCTGACAGGTGTTGTAAAAAAAGGGCAAAAATCAAGGAGGCAGACACAACTTGGTGGGGAAGATATGAGCAACATTGCATGGATACTTAAAAAAAGAAAAATAAAAAATCTCATCCCAAGTCTAAGCCATGAAAAGGCATGGCATGCAAACAACTGCAGGGACATGCACAACATACACCAAGCCTTGCCAGAATTGATCCCTGCTGAAGGCCAAAACAAATAAGAAGGGCTTACACACACTCTGGAATGGAGATATGATCAAAGGAAACAAAATTGAAAAAAAAAAAAAAGAAAAATGGAAAATTTGGTGACTACAAGAAAGTGGTCTGGGCAGAAGCCCAGTGCAGTGCAAAGCACCAAAAAAAGTTAAAAGAATGCTAACAGGTGTTGTAAAAGCAAAACAAAATCCAAGGAGGTACATACAACTTGGTGGGGAAGATATGAGGGACATGGCACGGATGCATTCAAAAAAAAAAGAAAGAAAAAAAAAATCTCAGCCAGAGCCAAAGCCATGAAAAGGCATGACAGCCCAACAAGTGCAGGGACTTGCCCCAAAGCTTGTCCAATTGATCCCCATTAAAATCGCAAGATTTGCTTTCCCTTCCCGAAAGGAAATTTCATTTCCTTTCGGGAAGGGAAACCAAATCTTGCGACCCTGCAAAGAAAGGCTTACAAACACTCTGGAAAGGAGATATGATCAAAAGAAATGCAATTGCAAAAAACCCCCAAAAAAGGGAAAATTGGGAAATTTGGTGACTACAAGAAAGTGGTCTGGGCAGAAGCCCGGTGCAGTGCAAAGCACCAAAAGAGGCCAAAAATAACCTGACAGGTGTTGTAAAAAAAGGGCAAAAATCAAGGCGGCAGACACAACTTGGTGGGGAAGATATGAGCAACATTGCATGGATACTTAAATAAAGAAAAAAAAAAATCTCAGCCAAAGTCAAAGCCATGAAAAGGCATGGCATGCAAACAACTGCAAGGACACGCACAACATACACCAAGCCTTGCCAGAATTGATCCCTGCTGAAGGCCAAAACAAATAAGAGGGGCTTACAAACACTCTGGAATGGAGATATGATCAAAAGAAACAAAATTGAAAAAAAAGAAAAAGAAAAATGGAAAATTTGGTGACTACAAGAAAGTGGTCTGGGCAGAAGCCAGGTGCAGTGCAAAGCACCAAAAAAAGTTAAAAGAATGCTAACAGGTGTTGTAAAAGCAAAACAAAATCCAAGGAGGTACATACAACTTGGTTGGGAAGATATGAGGGACATGGCACGGATGCATTCAAAAAAAAAAGAAAGAAAAAAAAAATCTCAGCCAGAGCCAAAGCCATGAAAAGGCATGACAGCCCAACAAGTGCAGGGACGTGCCCCAAAGCCTGTCCAATTGATCCCCATTAAAATCGCAAGATTTGCTTTCCCTTCCCGAAAGGAAATTTCATTTCCTTTCGGGAAGGGAAAGCAAATCTTGCGACCCTGCAAAGAAAGGCTTACAAACACTCTGGAAAGGAGATATGATCAAAAGAAATGCAATTGCAAAAAACCCCCAAAAAAGGGAAAATTGGGAAATTTGGTGACTACAAGAAAGTGGTCTGGGCAGAAGCCAGGTGCAGTGCAAAGCACCAAAAGAGACCAAAAATAACCTGACAGGTGTTGTAAAAAAAGGGCAAAAATCAAGGAGGCAGACACAACTTGGTGGGGAAGATATGAGCGACATTGCATGGATACTTAAAAAAAGAAAAAAAAAAATCTCAGCCAAAGTCAAAGCCATGAAAAGGCATGGCATGCAAACAACTGCAGGGACACGCACAACATACACCAAGCCTTGCCAGAATTGATCCCTGCTGAAGGCCAAAACAAATAAGAGGGGCTTACAAACACTCTGGAATGGAGATATGATCAGAGGAAACAAAATTGAAAAAAAAGAAAAAGAAAAATGGAAAATTTGGTGACTACAAGAAAGTGGTCTGGGCAGAAGCCCGGTGCAGTGCAAAGCACCAAAAAAAGTTAAAAGAATGCTAACAGGTGTTGTAAAAGCAAAACAAAATCCAAGGAGGTACATACAACTTGGTGGGGAAGATATGAGGGACATGGCACGGATGCATTCAAAAAAAAAAGAAAGAAAAAAAAAATCTCAGCCAGAGCCAAAGCCATGAAAAGGCATGACAGCCCAACAAGTGAAGGGACTTGCCCCAAAGCTTGTCCAATTGATCCCCATTAAAATCGCAAGATTTGGTTTCCCTTCCCGAAAGGAAATGAAATTTCCTTTCGGGAAGGGAAACCAAATCTTGCGACCCTGCAAAGAAAGGCTTACAAACACTCTGGAAAGGAGATATGATCAAAAGAAATGCAATTGCAAAAAACCCCCAAAAAAGGGAAAATTGGGAAATTTGGTGACTACAAGAAAGTGGTCTGGGCAGAAGCCAGGTGCAGTGCAAAGCACCAAAAGAGGCCAAAAATAACCTGACAGGTGTTGTAAAAAAAGGGCAAAAATCAAGGAGGCAGACACAACTTGGTGGGGAAGATATGAGCAACATTGCATGGATACTTAAAAAAAGAAAAAAAAAAAATCTCGTCCCAAGTCAAAGCCATGAAAAGGCATGGCATGCAAACAACTGCAGGGACACGCACAACATACACCAAGCCTTGCCAGAATTGATCCCTGCTGAAGGCCAAAACAAATAAGAAGGGCTTACACACACTCTGGAATGGAGATATGATCAAAGGAAACAAAACTGAAAAAAAAAGAAAAAGAAAAATTGAAAATTTGGTGACTAGAAGAAAGTGGTCTGGGCAGAAGCCAGGTGCAGTGCAAAGCACCAAAAGAGGCCAAAAATAACCTGACAGGTGTTGTAAAAAAAGGGCAAAAATCAAGGAGGCAGACACAACTTGGTGGGGAAGATATGAGCAACATTGCATGGATACTTAAAAAAAGAAAAAAAAAAATCTCGGCCCAAGTCTAAGCCATGAAAAGGCATGGCATGCAAACAACTGCAGGGACACGCACAACATACAGCAAGCCTTGCCAGAATTGATCCCTGCTGAAGGCCAAAACAAATAAGAGGGGCTTACACACACTCTGGAATGGAGATATGATCAAAGGAAACAAAATTGAAAAAAAAAAAAAAAGAAAAATGGAAAATTTGGTGACTAGAAGAAAGTGGTCTGGGCAGAAGCCCGGTGCAGTGCAAAGCACCAAAAAAGTTAAAAGAATGCTAACAGGTGTTGTAAAAGCAAAACAAAATCCAAGGAGGTACATACAACTTGGTGGGGAAGATATGAGGGACATGGCACGGATGCATTCAAAAAAAAAAAAAGAAAAAAAAAAATCTCAGCCAGAGCCAAAGCCATGAAAAGGCATGACAGCCCAACAAGTGAAGGGACTTGCCCCAAAGCTTGTCCAATTGATCCCCATTAAAATCGCAAGATTTGCTTTCCCTTCCCGAAAGGAAATTTCATTTCCTTTCGGGAAGGGAAACCAAATCTTGCGACCCTGCAAAGAAAGGCTTACAAACACTCTGGAAAGGAGATATGATCAAAAGAAATGCAATTGCAAAAAACCCCCAAAAAAGGGAAAATTGGGAAATTTGGTGACTACAAGAAAGTGGTCTGGGCAGAAGCCAGGTGCAGTGCAAAGCACCAAAAGAGGCCCAAAATAACCTGACAGGTGTTGTAAAAAAAGGGCAAAAATCAAGGAGGCAGACACAACTTGGTGGAGAAGATATGAGCAACATTGCATGGATACTTAAAAAAAGAAAAAAAAAAATCTCAGCCAAAGTCAAAGCCATGAAAAGGCATGGCATGCAAACAACTGCAGGGACACGCACAACATACACCAAGCCTTGCCAGAATTGATCCCTGCTGAAGGCCAAAACAAATAAGAGGGGCTTACAAACACTCTGGAATGGAGATATGATCAAAGGAAACAAAATTGAAAAAAAAGAAAAAGAAAAATTAAAAATTTGGTGACTACAAGAAAGTGGTCTGGGCAGAAGCCAGGTGCAGTGCAAAGCACCAAAAAAGGCCAAAAGGATGCTGACAGGTGTTGTAAAAGCAAAACAAAATCCAAGGAGGTACATACAACTTGGTTGGGAAGATATGAGGGACATGGCACGGATGCATTCAAAAATAAAAAAAAGAAAAAAAAAATCTCAGCCAGAGCCAAAGCCATGAAAAGGCATGACAGCCCAACAAGTGCAGGGACTTGCCCCAAAGCCTGTCCAATTGATCCCCATTAAAATCGCAAGATTTGCTTTCCCTTCCCGAAAGGAAATTTCATTTCCTTTCGGGAAGGGAAAGCAAATCTTGCGACCCTGCAAAGAAAGGCTTACAAACACTCTGGAAAGGAGATATGATCAAAAGAAATGCAATTGCAAAAAACCCCCAAAAAAGGGAAAATTGGGAAATTTGGTGACTACAAGAAAGTGGTCTGGGCAGAAGCCAGGTGCAGTGCAAAGCACCAAAAGAGGCCAAAAATAATCTGACAGGTGTTGTAAAAAAAGGGCAAAAATCAAGGAGGCAGACACAACTTGGTGGGGAAGATATGAGCAACATTGCATGGATACTTAAAAAAAGAAAAAAAAAATCTCAGCCAAAGTCAAAGCCATGAAAAGGCATGGCATGCAAACAACTGCAGGGACACGCACAACATACACCAAGCCTTGCCAGAATTGATCCCTGCTGAAGGCCAAAACAAATAAGAAGGGCTTACACACACTCTGGAATGGAGATATGATCAAAGGAAAGGAAATTGAAAAAAAAAAAAAAGAAAAATGGAAAATTTGGTGACTACAAGTAAGTGGTCTGGGCAGAAGCCCGGTGCAGTGCAAAGCACCAAAAAAAGTTAAAAGAAAGCTAACAGGTGTTGTAAACGCAAAACAAAATCCAAGGAGGTACATACAACTTGGTGGGGAAGATATGAGGGACATGGCATGGATGCATTCAAAAAAAAAAAAGAAAAAAAAAAATCTCAGCCAGAGCCAAAGCCATGAAAAGGCATGACAGCCCAACAAGTGAAGGGACTTGCCCCAAAGCTTGTCCAATTGATCCCCATTAAAATCGCAAGATTTGATTTCCCTTCCCGAAAGGAAATTTCATTTCCTTTCGGGAAGGGAAACCAAATCTTGCGACCCTGCAAAGAAAGGCTTACAAACACTCTGGAAAGGAGATATGATCAAAAGAAATGCAATTGCAAAAAACCCCCAAAAAAGGGAAAATTGGGAAATTTGGTGACTACAAGAAAGTGGTCTGGGCAGAAGCCAGGTGCAGTGCAAAGCACCAAAAGAGGCCAAAAATAACCTGACAGGTGTTGTAAAAAAAGGGCAAAAATCAAGGAGGCAGACACAACTTGGTGGGGAAGATATGAGCAACATTGCATGGATACTTAAAAAAAGAAAAAAAAAAATCTCAGCCAAAGTCAAAGCCATGAAAAGGCATGGCATGCAAACAACTGCAGGGACACGCACAACATACACCAAGCCTTGCCAGAATTGATCCCTGCTGAAGGCCAAAACAAATAAGAAGGGCTTACACACACTCTGGAATGGAGATATGATAAAAGGAAAGGAAATTGAAAAAAAAAAAAAAGAAAAATTGAAAATTTGGTGACTACAAGAAAGTGGTCTGGGCAGAAGCCAGGTGCAGTGCAAAGCACCAAAAAAGGCCAAAAGGATGCTGACAGGTGTTGTAAAAGCAAAACAAAATCCAAGGAGGCAGATACAACTTGGTTGGGAAGATATGAGGGACATAGCACGGATGCATTCAAAAATAAAAAAAAGAAAAAAAAAATCTCAGCCAGAGCCAAAGCCATGAAAAGGCATGACAGCCCAACAAGCGCAGGGACTTGCCCCAAAGCTTGTCCAATTGATCCCCATTAAAATCGCAAGATTTGGTTTCCCTTCCCGAAAGGAAATGAAAGTTCCTTTCGGGAAGGGAAAGCAAATCTTGCGACCCTGCAAAGAAAGGCTTACAAACACTCTGGAAAGGAGATATGATCAAAAGAAATGCAATTGCAAAAAACCCCCAAAAAAGGGAAAATTGGGAAATTTGGTGACTACAAGAAAGTGGTCTGGGCAGAAGCCAGGTGCAGTGCAAAGCACCAAAAGAGGCCAAAAATAACCTGACAGGTGTTGTAAAAAAAGGGCAAAAATCAAGGAGGCAGACACAACTTGGTGGAGAAGATATGAGCAACATTGCATGGATACTTAAAAAAAGAAAAAAAAAAATCTCAGCCAAAGTCAAAGCCATGAAAAGGCATGGCATGCAAACAACTGCAGGGACACGCACAACATACACCAAGCCTTGCCAGAATTGATCCCTGCTGAAGGCCAAAACAAATAAGAGGGGCTTACACACACTCTGGAATGGAGATATGATCAAAGGAAACAAAATTGAAAAAAAAGAAAAAGAAAAATTGAAAATTTGGTGACTACAAGAAAGTGGTCTGGGCAGAAGCCAGGTGCAGTGCAAAGCACCAAAAAAAGTTAAAAGAATGCTAACAGGTGTTGTAAAAGCAAAACAAAATCCAAGGAGGTACATACAACTTGGTGGGGAAGATATGAGGGACATGGCACGGATGCATTCAAAATAAAAAGAAAGAAAAAAAAAATCTCAGCCAGAGCCAAAGCCATGAAAAGGCATGACAGCCCAACAAGTGCAGGGACTTGCCCCAAAGCCTGTCCAATTGATCCCCATTAAAATCGCAAGATTTGCTTTCCCTTCCCGAAAGGAAATTTCATTTCCTTTCGGGAAGGGAAAGCAAATCTTGCGACCCTGCAAAGAAAGGCTTACAAACACTCTGGAAAGGAGATATGATCAAAAGAAATGCAATTGCAAAAAACCCCCAAAAAAGGGAAAATTGGGAAATTTGGTGGCTACAAGAAAGTGGTCTGGGCAGAAGCCAGGTGCAGTGCAAAGCACCAAAAGAGGCCAAAAATAACCTGACAGGTGTTGTAAAAAAAGGGCAAAAATCAAGGAGGCAGACACAACTTGGTGGGGAAGATATGAGCGACATTGCATGGATACTTAAAAAAAGAAAAAAAAAAATCTCAGCCAAAGTCAAAGCCATGAAAAGGCATGGCATGCAAACAACTGCAGGGACACGCACAACATACACCAAGCCTTGCCAGAATTGATCCCTGTTGAAGGCCAAAACAAATAAGAGGGGCTTACAAACACTCTGGAATGGAGATATGATCAAAGGAAACAAAATTGAAAAAAAAGAAAAAGAAAAATGGAAAATTTGGTGACTACAAGAAAGTGGTCTGGGCAGAAGCCAGGTGCAGTGCAAAGCACCAAAAAAAGTTAAAAGAATGTTAACAGGTGTTGTAAAAGCAAAACAAAATCCAAGGAGGTACATACAACTTGGTGGGGAAGATATGAGGGACATGGCACGGATGCATTCAAAAAAAAAAGAAAGAAAAAAAAAATCTCAGCCAGAGCCAAAGCCATGAAAAGGCATGACAGCCCAACAAGTGAAGGGACTTGCCCCAAAGCTTGTCCAATTGATCCCCATTAAAATCGCAAGATTTGGTTTCCCTTCCCGAAAGGAAATTTCATTTCCTTTCGGGAAGGGAAACCAAATCTTGCGACCCTGCAAAGAAAGGCTTACAAACACTCTGGAAAGGAGATATGATCAAAAGAAATGCAATTGCAAAAAACCCCCAAAAAAGGGAAAATTGGGAAATTTGGTGACTACAAGAAAGTGGTCTGGGCAGAAGCCAGGTGCAGTGCAAAGCACCAAAAGAGGCCAAAAATAACCTGACAGGTGTTGTAAAAAAAGGGCAAAAATCAAGGAGGCAGACACAACTTGGTGGGGAAGATATGAGCAACATTGCATGGATACTTAAAAAAAGAAAAAAAAAAAATCTCGTCCCAAGTCTAAGCCATGAAAAGGCATGGCATGCAAACAACTGCAGGGACACGCACAACATACACCAAGCCTTGCCAAAATTGATCCCTGCTGAAGGCCAAAACAAATAAGAAGGGCTTACACACACTCTGGAATGGAGATATGATAAAGGGAAAGGAAATTGAAAAAAAAAAAAAAAGAAAAATTGAAAATTTGGTGACTACAAGAAAGTGGTCTGGGCAGAAGCCAGGTGCAGTGCAAACCACCAAAAAAGGCCAAAAGGATGCTGACAGGTGTTTTAAAAGCAAAACAAAATCCAAGGAGGTACATACAACTTGGTGGGGAAGATATGAGGGACATGGCACGGATGCATTCAAAAATAAAAAAAAGAAAAAAAAAATCTCAGCCAGAGCCAAAGCCATGAAAAGGCATGACAGCCCAACAAGTGCAGGGACTTGCCCCAAAGCCTGTCCAATTGATCCCCATTAAAATCGCAAGATTTGCTTTCCCTTGCCGAAAGGAAATTTCATTTCCTTTCGGCAAGGGAAAGCAAATCTTGCGACCCTGCAAAGAAAGGCTTACAAACACTCTGGAAAGGAGATATGATCAAAAGAAATGCAATTGCAAAAAACCCCCAAAAAAGGGAAAATTGGGAAATTTGGTGACTACAAGAAAGTGGTCTGGGCAGAAGTCAGGTGCAGTGCAAAGCACCAAAAGAGGCCAAAAATAATCTGACAGGTGTTGTAAAAAAAGGGCAAAAATCAAGGAGGCAGACACAACTTGGTGGGGAAGATATGAGCAACATTGCATGGATACTTAAAAAAAGAAAAAAAAAAATCTCAGCCAAAGTCAAAGCCATGAAAAGGCATGGCATGCAAACAACTGCAGGGACACGCACAACATACAGCAAGCCTTGCCAGAATTGATCCCTGCTGAAGGCCAAAACAAATAAGAAGGGCTTACACACACTCTGGAATGGAGATATGATCAAAGGAAACAAAACTGAAAAAAAAAAAAAAGAAAAATGGAAAATTTGGTGACTACAAGTAAGTGGTCTGGGCAGAAGCCAGGTGCAGTGCAAAGCACCAAAAAAAGTTAAAAGAAAGCTAACAGGTGTTGTAAACGCAAAACAAAATCCAAGGAGGTACATACAACTTGGTGGGGAAGATATGAGGGACATGGCATGGATGCATTCAAAAAAAAAAAAGAAAAAAAAAAATCTCAGCCAGAGCCAAAGCCATGAAAAGGCATGACAGCCCAACAAGTGCAGGGACTTGCCCCAAAGCTTGTCCAATTGATCCCCATTAAAATCGCAAGATTTGGTTTCCCTTCCCGAAAGGAAATTTCATTTCCTTTCGGGAAGGGAAACCAAATCTTGCGACCCTGCAAAGAAAGGCTTACAAACACTGTGGAAAGAAGATATGATCAAAAGAAATGCAATTGCAAAAAACCCCCAAAAAAGGAAAATTGGGTAATTTGGTGACTACAAGAAAGTGGTCTGGGCAGAAGCCAGGTGCAGTGCAAAGCACCAAAAGAGGCCAAAAATAACCTGACAGGTGTTGTAAAAAAAGGGCAAAAATCAAGGAGGCAGACACAACTTGGTGGAGAAGATATGAGCAACATTGCATGGATACTTAAAAAAAGAAAAAAAAAAAATCTCGTCCCAAGTCAAAGCCATGAAAAGGCATGGCATGCAAACAACTGCAGGGACACGCACAACATACAGCAAGCCTTGCCAGAATTGATCCCTGCTGAAGGCCAAAACAAATAAGAAGGGCTTACACACTCTCTGGAATGGAGATATGATCAAAGGAAACAAAACTGAAAAAAAAAGAAAAAGAAAAATGGAAAATTTGGTGACTACAAGAAAGTGGTCTGGGCAGAAGCCAGGTGCAGTGCAAAGCACCAAAAGAGGCCAAAAATAACCTGACAGGTGTTGTAAAAAAAGGGCAAAAATCAAGGAGGCAGACACAACTTGGTGGGGAAGATATGAGCAACATTGCATGGATACTTAAAAAAAGAAAAAAAAAAAAATCTCGTCCCAAGTCTAAGCCATGAAAAGGCATGGCATGCAAGCAACTGCAGGGACACGCACAACATACACCAAGCCTTGCCAGAATTGATCCCTGCTGAAGGCCAAAACAAATAAGAAGGGCTTACACACACTCTGGAATGGAGATATGATCAAAGGAAACAAAATTGAAAAAAAAGAAGAAGAAAAATGGAAAATTTGGTGACTACAAGAAAGTGGTCTGGGCAGAAGCCCGGTGCAGTGCAAAGAACCAAAAAAGGTTAAAAGAATGCTAACAGGTGTTGTAAAAGCAAAACAAAATCCAAGGAGGTACATACAACTTGGTGGGGAAGATATGAGGGACATGGCATGGATGCATTCAAAAAAAAAAAAGAAAAAAAAAAATCTCAGCCAGAGCCAAAGCCATGAAAAGGCATGACAGCCCAACAAGTGCAGGGACTTGCCCCAAAGCCTGTCCAATTGATCCCCATTAAAATCGCAAGATTTGCTTTCCCTTCCCGAAAGGAAATTTCATTTCCTTTCGGGAAGGGAAAGCAAATCTTGCGACCCTGCAAAGAAAGGCTTACAAACACTCTGGAAAGGAGATATGATCAAAAGAAATGCAATTGCAAAAAACCCCCAAAAAAGGGAAAATTGGGAAATTTGGTGACTACAAGAAAGTGGTCTGGGCAGAAGCCAGGTGCAGTGCAAAGCACCAAAAGAGGCCAAAAATAACCTGACAGGTGTTGTAAAAAAAGGGCAAAAATCAAGGAGGCAGACACAACTTGGTGGGGAAGATATGAGCAACATTGCATGGATACTTAAAAAAAGAAAAAAAAAATCTCAGCCAAAGTCAAAGCCATGAAAAGGCATGGCATGCAAACAACTGCAGGGACACGCACAACATACACCAAGCCTTGCCAGAATTGATCCCTGCTGAAGGCCAAAACAAATAAGAAGGGCTTACACACACTCTGGAATGGAGATATGATAAAAGGAAAGGAAATTGAAAAAAAAAAAAAAGAAAAATTAAAAATTTGGTGACTACAAGAAAGTGGTCTGGGCAGAAGCCCGGTGCAGTGCAAAGCACCAAAAAAGGCCAAAAGGATGCTGACAGGTGTTGTAAAAGCAAAACAAAATCCAAGGGGGTACATACAACTTGGTTGGGAAGATATGAGGGACATGGCACGGATGCATTCAAAAATAAAAAAAAGAAAAAAAAAAATCTCAGCCAGAGCCAAAGCCATGAAAAGGCATGACAGCCCAACAAGTGCAGGGACTTGCCCCAAAGCCTGTCCAATTGATCCCCATTAAAATCGCAAGATTTGCTTTCCCTTCCCGAAAGGAAATTTCATTTCCTTTCGGGAAGGGAAACCAAATCTTGCGACCCTGCAAAGAAAGGCTTACAAACACTCTGGAAAGGAGATATGATCAAAAGAAATGCAATTGCTAAAAACCCCCAAAAAAGGGAAAATTGGGAAATTTGGTGACTACAAGAAAGTGGTCTGGGCAGAAGCCAGGTGCAGTGCAAAGCACCAAAAGAGGCCAAAAATAACCTGACAGGTGTTGTAAAAAAAGGGCAAAAATCAAGGAGGCAGACACAACTTGGTGGGGAAGATATGAGCAACATTGCATGGATACTTAAAAAAAGAAAAAAAAAAATCTCAGCCAAAGTCAAAGCCATGAAAAGGCATGGCATGCAAACAACTGCAAGGACACGCACAACATACACCAAGCCTTGCCAGAATTGATCCCTGCTGAAGGCCAAAACAAATAAGAAGGGCTTACACACACTCTGGAATGGAGATATGATCAAAGGAAACAAAATTGAAAAAAAAAAAAAAGAAAAATGGAAAATTTGGTGACTACAAGTAAGTGGTCTGGGCAGAAGCCAGGTGCAGTGCAAAGCACCAAAAAAAGTTAAAAGAAAGCTAACAGGTGTTGTAAACGCAAAACAAAATCCAAGGAGGTACATACAACTTGGTGGGGAAGATATGAGGGACATGGCATGGATGCATTCAAAAAAAAAAAAGAAAAAAAAAAATCTCAGCCAGAGCCAAAGCCATGAAAAGGCATGACAGCCCAACAAGTGCAGGGACTTGCCCCAAAGCTTTACCAATTGATCCCCATTAAAATCGCAAGATTTGGTTTCCCTTCCCGAAAGGAAATGAAAGTTCCTTTCGGGAAGGGAAAGCAAATCTTGCGACCCTGCAAAGAAAGGCTTACAAACACTCTGGAAAGGAGATATGATCAAAAGAAATGCAATTGCAAAAAACCCCCAAAAAAGGGAAAATTGGGAAATTTGGTGACTACAAGAAAGTGGTCTGGGCAGAAGCCAGGTGCAGTGCAAAGCACCAAAAGAGGCCAAAAATAACCTGACAGGTGTTGTAAAAAAAGGGCAAAAATCAAGGAGGCAGACACAACTTGGTGGAGAAGATATGAGCAACATTGCACGGATACTTAAAAAAAGAAAAAAAAAAAATCTCAGCCAAAGTCAAAGCCATGAAAAGGCATGGCATGCAAACAACTGCAGGGACACGCACAACATACAGCAAGCCTTGCCAGAATTGATCCCTGCTGAAGGCCAAAACAAATAAGAAGGGCTTACACACACTCTGGAATGGAGATATGATCAAAGGAAACAAAACTGAAAAAAAAAGAAAAAGAAAAATGGAAAATTTGGTGACTACAAGAAAGTGGTCTGGGCAGAAGCCAGGTGCAGTGCAAAGCACCAAAAGAGGCCAAAAATAACCTGACAGGTGTTGTAAAAAAGGGCAAAAATCAAGGAGGCAGACACAACTTGGTGGGGAAGATATGAGCAACATTGCATGGATACTTAAAAAAAGAAAAAAAAAAAAATCTCGTCCCAAGTCTAAGCCATGAAAAGGCATGGCATGCAAACAACTGCAGGGACACGCACAACATACACCAAGCCTTGCCAGAATTGATCCCTGCTGAAGGCCAAAACAAATAAGAAGGGCTTACACACACTCTGGAATGGAGATATGATCAAAGGAAACAAAATTGAAAAAAAAGAAAAAGAAAAATGGAAAATTTGGTGACTACAAGTAAGTGGTCTGGGCAGAAGCCAGGTGCAGTGCAAAGCACCAAAAAAAGTTAAAAGGATGCTGACAGGTGTTGTAAAAGCAAAACAAAATCCAAGGGGGTACATACAACTTGGTTGGGAAGATATGAGGGACATGGCACGGATGCATTCAAAAATAAAAAAAAGAAAAAAAAAAATCTCAGCCAGAGCCAAAGCCATGAAAAGGCATGACAGCCCAACAAGTGCAGGGACTTGCCCCAAAGCCTGTCCAATTGATCCCCATTAAAATCGCAAGATTTGCTTTCCCTTCCCGAAAGGAAATTTCATTTCCTTTCGGGAAGGGAAACCAAATCTTGCGACCCTGCAAAGAAAGGCTTACAAACACTCTGGAAAGGAGATATGATCAAAAGAAATGCAATTGCTAAAAACCCCCAAAAAAGGGAAAATTGGGAAATTTGGTGACTACAAGAAAGTGGTCTGGGCAGAAGCCAGGTGCAGTGCAAAGCACCAAAAGAGGCCAAAAATAACCTGACAGGTGTTGTAAAAAAAGGGCAAAAATCAAGGAGGCAGACACAACTTGGTGGGGAAGATATGAGCAACATTGCATGGATACTTAAAAAAAGAAAAAAAAAAATCTCAGCCAAAGTCAAAGCCATGAAAAGGCATGGCATGCAAACAACTGCAAGGACACGCACAACATACACCAAGCCTTGCCAGAATTGATCCCTGCTGAAGGCCAAAACAAATAAGAAGGGCTTACACACACTCTGGAATGGAGATATGATCAAAGGAAACAAAATTGAAAAAAAAAAAAAAGAAAAATGGAAAATTTGGTGACTACAAGTAAGTGGTCTGGGCAGAAGCCAGGTGCAGTGCAAAGCACCAAAAAAAGTTAAAAGAAAGCTAACAGGTGTTGTAAACGCAAAACAAAATCCAAGGAGGTACATACAACTTGGTGGGGAAGATATGAGGGACATGGCATGGATGCATTCAAAAAAAAAAAAGAAAAAAAAAAATCTCAGCCAGAGCCAAAGCCATGAAAAGGCATGACAGCCCAACAAGTGCAGGGACTTGCCCCAAAGCTTTACCAATTGATCCCCATTAAAATCGCAAGATTTGGTTTCCCTTCCCGAAAGGAAATGAAAGTTCCTTTCGGGAAGGGAAAGCAAATCTTGCGACCCTGCAAAGAAAGGCTTACAAACACTCTGGAAAGGAGATATGATCAAAAGAAATGCAATTGCAAAAAACCCCCAAAAAAGGGAAAATTGGGAAATTTGGTGACTACAAGAAAGTGGTCTGGGCAGAAGCCAGGTGCAGTGCAAAGCACCAAAAGAGGCCAAAAATAACCTGACAGGTGTTGTAAAAAAAGGGCAAAAATCAAGGAGGCAGACACAACTTGGTGGAGAAGATATGAGCAACATTGCACGGATACTTAAAAAAAGAAAAAAAAAAAATCTCAGCCAAAGTCAAAGCCATGAAAAGGCATGGCATGCAAACAACTGCAGGGACACGCACAACATACAGCAAGCCTTGCCAGAATTGATCCCTGCTGAAGGCCAAAACAAATAAGAAGGGCTTACACACACTCTGGAATGGAGATATGATCAAAGGAAACAAAACTGAAAAAAAAAGAAAAAGAAAAATGGAAAATTTGGTGACTACAAGAAAGTGGTCTGGGCAGAAGCCAGGTGCAGTGCAAAGCACCAAAAGAGGCCAAAAATAACCTGACAGGTGTTGTAAAAAAGGGCAAAAATCAAGGAGGCAGACACAACTTGGTGGGGAAGATATGAGCAACATTGCATGGATACTTAAAAAAAGAAAAAAAAAAAAATCTCGTCCCAAGTCTAAGCCATGAAAAGGCATGGCATGCAAACAACTGCAGGGACACGCACAACATACACCAAGCCTTGCCAGAATTGATCCCTGCTGAAGGCCAAAACAAATAAGAAGGGCTTACACACACTCTGGAATGGAGATATGATCAAAGGAAACAAAATTGAAAAAAAAGAAAAAGAAAAATGGAAAATTTGGTGACTACAAGTAAGTGGTCTGGGCAGAAGCCAGGTGCAGTGCAAAGCACCAAAAAAAGTTAAAAGAATGCTAACAGGTGTTGTAAACGCAAAACAAAATCCAAGGAGGTTCATACAACTTGGTGGGGAAGATATGAGGGACATGGCACGGATGCATTCAAAAAAAAAAGAAAGAAAAAAAAAATCTCAGCCAGAGCCAAAGCCATGAAAAGGCATGACAGCCCAACAAGTGCAGGGACTTGCCCCAAAGCCTGTCCAATTGATCCCCATTAAAATCGCAAGATTTGCTTTCCCTTCCCGAAAGGAAATTTCATTTCCTTTCGGGAAGGGAAAGCAAATCTTGCGACCCTGCAAAGAAAGGCTTACAAACACTCTGGAAAGGAGATATGATCAAAAGAAATGCAATTGCAAAAAACCCCCAAAAAAGGGAAAATTGGGAAATTTGGTGACTACAAGAAAGTGGTCTGGGCAGAAGCCAGGTGCAGTGCAAAGCACCAAAAGAGGCCAAAAATAACCTGACAGGTGTTGTAAAAAAAGGGCAAAAATCAAGGAGGCAGACACAACTTGGTGGAGAAGATATGAGCAACATTGCATGGATACTTAAAAAAAGAAAAAAAAAAATCTCAGCCAAAGTCAAAGCCATGAAAAGGCATGGCATGCAAACAACTGCAGGGACACGCACAACATACACCAAGCCTTGCCAGAATTGATCCCTGCTGAAGGCCAAAACAAATAAGAAGGGCTTACACACACTCTGGAATGGAGATATGATCAAAGGAAAGGAAATTGAAAAAAAAAAAAAAGAAAAATTAAAAATTTGGTGACTACAAGAAAGTGGTCTGGGCAGAAGCCAGGTGCAGTGCAAAGCACCAAAAGAGGCCAAAAATAACCTGACAGGTGTTGTAAAAAAAGGGCAAAAATCAAGGAGGCAGACACAACTTGGTGGGGAAGATATGAGCAACATTGCATGGATACTTAAAAAAAGAAAAAAAAAAATCTCAGCCAAAGTCAAAGCCATGAAAAGGCATGGCATGCAAACAACTGCAGGGACACGCACAACATACACCAAGCCTTGCCAGAATTGATCCCTGCTGAAGGCCAAAACAAATAAGAGGGGCTTACACACACTCTGGAATGGAGATATGATCAAAGGAAACAAAATTGAAAAAAAAAGAAAAAGAAAAATGGAAAATTTGGTGACTACAAGAAAGTGGTCTGGGCAGAAGCCCGGTGCAGTGCAAAGCACCAAAAAAAGTTAAAAGAATGCTAACAGGTGTTGTAAAAGCAAAACAAAATCCAAGGAGGTACATACAACTTGGTGGGGAAGATATGAGGGACATGGCACGGATGCATTCAAAAAAAAAAAAGAAAAAAAAAATCTCAGCCAGAGCCAAAGCCATGAAAAGGCATGACAGCCCAACAAGTGCAGGGACTTGCCCCAAAGCTTGTCCAATTGATCCCCATTAAAATCGCAAGATTTGGTTTCCCTTCCCGAAAGGAAATGAAATTTCCTTTCGGGAAGGGAAACCAAATCTTGCGACCCTGCAAAGAAAGGCTTACAAACACTCTGGAAAGGAGATATGATCAAAAGAAATGCAATTGCAAAAAACCCCCAAAAAAGGGAAAATTGGGAAATTTGGTGACTACAAGAAAGTGGTCTGGGCAGAAGCCCGGTGCAGTGCAAAGCACCAAAAGAGGCCAAAAATAACCTGACAGGTGTTGTAAAAAAAGGGCAAAAATCAAGGCGGCAGACACAACTTGGTGGGGAATATATGAGCTACATTGCATGGATACTTAAATAAAGAAAAAAAAAAATCTCAGCCAAAGTCAAAGCCATGAAAAGGCATGGCATGCAAACAACTGCAAGGACACGCACAACATACACCAAGCCTTGCCAGAATTGATCCCTGCTGAAGGCCAAAACAAATAAGAGGGGCTTACAAACACTCTGGAATGGAGATATGATCAAAAGAAACAAAATTGAAAAAAAAGAAAAAGAAAAATGGAAAATTTGGTGACTACAAGAAAGTGGTCTGGGCAGAAGCCAGGTGCAGTGCAAAGCACCAAAAAAAGTTAAAAGAATGCTAACAGGTGTTGTAAAAGCAAAACAAAATCCAAGGAGGTACATACAACTTGGTTGGGAAGATATGAGGGACATGGCACGGATGCATTCAAAAAAAAAAGAAAGAAAAAAAAAATCTCAGCCAGAGCCAAAGCCATGAAAAGGCATGACAGCCCAACAAGTGCAGGGACTTGCCCCAAAGCCTGTCCAATTGATCCCCATTAAAATCGCAAGATTTGCTTTCCCTTCCCGAAAGGAAATTTCATTTCCTTTCGGGAAGGGAAAGCAAATCTTGCGACCCTGCAAAGAAAGGCTTACAAACACTCTGGAAAGGAGATATGATCAAAAGAAATGCAATTGCAAAAAACCCCCAAAAAAGGGAAAATTGGGAAATTTGGTGACTACAAGAAAGTGGTCTGGGCAGAAGCCAGGTGCAGTGCAAAGCACCAAAAGAGACCAAAAATAACCTGACAGGTGTTGTAAAAAAAGGGCAAAAATCAAGGAGGCAGACACAACTTGGTGGGGAAGATATGAGCGACATTGCATGGATACTTAAAAAAAGAAAAAAAAAAATCTCAGCCAAAGTCAAAGCCATGAAAAGGCATGGCATGCAAACAACTGCAGGGACACGCACAACATACACCAAGCCTTGCCAGAATTGATCCCTGCTGAAGGCCAAAACAAATAAGAGGGGCTTACAAACACTCTGGAATGGAGATACGATCAGAGGAAACAAAATTGAAAAAAAAGAAAAAGAAAAATGGAAAATTTGGTGACTACAAGAAAGTGGTCTGGGCAGAAGCCCGGTGCAGTGCAAAGCACCAAAAAAAGTTAAAAGAATGCTAACAGGTGTTGTAAAAGCAAAACAAAATCCAAGGAGGTACATACAACTTGGTGGGGAAGATATGAGGGACATGGCACGGATGCATTCAAAAAAAAAAGAAAGAAAAAAAAAATCTCAGCCAGAGCCAAAGCCATGAAAAGGCATGACAGCCCAACAAGTGAAGGGACTTGCCCCAAAGCTTGTCCAATTGATCCCCATTAAAATCGCAAGATTTGGTTTCCCTTCCCGAAAGGAAATGAAATTTCCTTTCGGGAAGGGAAACCAAATCTTGCGACCCTGCAAAGAAAGGCTTACAAACACTCTGGAAAGGAGATATGATCAAAAGAAATGCAATTGCAAAAAACCCCCAAAAAAGGGAAAATTGGGAAATTTACTGACTACAAGAAAGTGGTCTGGGCAGAAGCCAGGTGCAGTGCAAAGCACCAAAAGAGGCCAAAAATAACCTGACAGGTGTTGTAAAAAAAGGGCAAAAATCAAGGAGGCAGACACAACTTGGTGGGGAAGATATGAGCAACATTGCATGGATACTTAAAAAAAGAAAAAAAAAAAATCTCGTCCCAAGTCTAAGCCATGAAAAGGCATGGCATGCAAACAACTGCAGGGACACGCACAACATACACCAAGCCTTGCCAGAATTGATCCCTGCTGAAGGCCAAAACAAATAAGAAGGGCTTACAAACACTCTGGAATGGAGATATGATCAAAGGAAACAAAACTGAAAAAAAAAGAAAAAGAAAAATTGAAAATTTGGTGACTAGAAGAAAGTGGTCTGGGCAGAAGCCAGGTGCAGTGCAAAGCACCAAAAGAGGCCAAAAATAACCTGACAGGTGTTGTAAAAAAAGGGCAAAAATCAAGGAGGCAGACACAACTTGGTGGGGAAGATATGAGCAACATTGCATGGATACTTAAAAAAAGAAAAAAAAAAATCTCAGCCAAAGTCAAAGCCATGAAAAGGCATGGCATGCAAGCAACTGCAGGGACACGCACAACATACACCAAGCCTTGCCAGAATTGATCCCTGCTGAAGGCCAAAACAAATAAGAAGGGCTTACACACACTCTGGAATGGAGATATGATCAAAGGAAAGGAAATTGAAAAAAAAAAAAAAGAAAAATTAAAAATTTGGTGACTACAAGAAAGTGGTCTGGGCAGAAGCCAGGTGCAGTGCAAAGCACCAAAAGAGGGCAAAAATAACCTGACAGGTGTTGTAAAAAAAGGGCAAAAATCAAGGAGGCAGACACAACTTGGTGGGGAAGATATGAGCAACATTGCATGGATACTTAAAAAAAGAAAAAAAAAAATCTCAGCCAAAGTCAAAGCCATGAAAAGGCATGGCATGCAAACAACTGCAGGGACACGCACAACATACACCAAGCCTTGCCAGAATTGATCCCTGCTGAAGGCCAAAACAAATAAGAGGGGCTTACACACACTCTGGAATGGAGATATGATCAAAGGAAACAAAATTGAAAAAAAAAGAAAAAGAAAAATGGAAAATTTGGTGACTACAATAAAGTGGTCTGGGCAGAAGCCCGGTGCAGTGCAAAGCACCAAAAAAAGTTAAAAGAATGCTAACAGGTGTTGTAAAAGCAAAACAAAATCCAAGGAGGTACATACAACTTGGTTGGGAAGATATGAGGGACATGGCACGGATGCATTCAAAAAAAAAAGAAAGAAAAAAAAAATCTCAGCCAGAGCCAAAGCCATGAAAAGGCATGACAGCCCAACAAGTGCAGGGACTTGCCCCAAAGCCTGTCCAATTGATCCCCATTAAAATCGCAAGATTTTGTTTCCCTTCCCAAAAGGAAATGAAATTTCCTTTCGGGAAGGGAAAGCAAATCTTGCGACCCTGCAAAGAAAGGCTTACAAACACGCATGAAAGGAGATATGATCGAAAGAAATGCAATTGCAAAAAACCCCCAAAAAAGGGAAAATTGGGAAATTTGGTGACTACAAGAAAGTGGTCTGGGCAGAAGCCAGGTGCAGTGCAAAGCAACAAAAGAGGCCAAAAATAACCTGACAGGTGTTGTAAAAAAAGGGCAAAAATCAAGGAGGCAGACACAACTTGGTGGGGAAGATATGAGCAACATTGCATGGATACTTAAAAAAAGAAAAAAAAAAATCTCGGCCCAAGTCTAAGCCATGAAAAGGCATGGCATGCAAACAACTGCAGGGACACGCACAACATACAGCAAGCCTTGCCAGAATTGATCCCTGCTGAAGGCCAAAACAAATAAGAGGGGCTTACACACACTCTGGAATGGAGATATGATCAAAGGAAAGGAAATTGAAAAAAAAGAAAAAGAAAAATGGAAAATTTGGTGACTACAAGAAAGTGGTCTGGGCAGAAGCCCGGTGCAGTGCAAAGCACCAAAAAAAGTTAAAAGAATGCTAACAGGTGTTGTAAAAGCAAAACAAAATCCAAGGAGGTACATACAACTTGGTTGGGAAGATATGAGGGACATGGCACGGATGCATTCAAAAAAAAAAGAAAGAAAAAAAAAATCTCAGCCAGAGCCAAAGCCATGAAAAGGCATGACAGCCCAACAAGTGCAGGGACTTGCCCCAAAGCTTGTCCAATTGATCCCCATTAAAATCGCAAGATTTGGTTTCCCTTCCCGAAAGGAAATGAAATTTCCTTTCGGGAAGGGAAACCAAATCTTGCGACCCTGCAAAGAAAGGCTTACAAACACTCTGGAAAGGAGATATGATCAAAAGAAATGCAATTGCAAAAAACCCCCAAAAAAGGGAAAATTGGGAAATTTGGTGACTACAAGAAAGTGGTCTGGGCAGAAGCCAGGTGCAGTGCAAAGCACCAAAAGAGGGCAAAAATAACCTGAGAGGTGTTGTAAAAAAAGGGCAAAAATCAAGGAGGCAGACACAACTTGGTGGGGAAGATATGAGCGACATTGCATGGATACTTAAAAAAAGAAAAAAAAAAATCTCAGCCAAAGTCAAAGCCATGAAAAGGCATGGCATGCAAACAACTGCAGGGACACGCACAACATACACCAAGCCTTGCCAGAATTGATCCCTGCTGAAGGCCAAAACAAATAAGAGGGGCTTACAAACACTCTGGAATGGAGATATGATCAAAGGAAACAAAATTGAAAAAAAAGAAAAAGAAAAATGGAAAATTTGGTGACTAGAAGAAAGTGGTCTGGGCAGAAGCCCGGTGCAGTGCAAAGCACCAAAAAAGTTAAAAGAATGCTAACAGGTGTTGTAAAAGCAAAACAAAATCCAAGGAGGTACATACAACTTGGTGGGGAAGATATGAGGGACATGGCACGGATGCATTCAAAAAAAAAAAAAGAAAAAAAAAAATCTCAGCCAGAGCCAAAGCCATGAAAAGGCATGACAGCCCAACAAGTGAAGGGACTTGCCCCAAAGCTTGTCCAATTGATCCCCATTAAAATCGCAAGATTTGCTTTCCCTTCCCGAAAGGAAATTTCATTTCCTTTCGGGAAGGGAAAGCAAATCTTGCGACCCTGCAAAGAAAGGCTTACAAACACTCTGGAAAGGAGATATGATCAAAAGAAATGCAATTGCAAAAAACCCCCAAAAAAGGGAAAATTGGGAAATTTGGTGACTACAAGAAAGTGGTCTGGGCAGAAGCCAGGTGCAGTGCAAAGCACCAAAAGAGGCCCAAAATAACCTGACAGGTGTTGTAAAAAAAGGGCAAAAATCAAGGAGGCAGACACAACTTGGTGGAGAAGATATGAGCAACATTGCATGGATACTTAAAAAAAGAAAAAAAAAAATCTCAGCCAAAGTCAAAGCCATGAAAAGGCATGGCATGCAAACAACTGCAGGGACACGCACAACATACACCAAGCCTTGCCAGAATTGATCCCTGCTGAAGGCCAAAACAAATAAGAGGGGCTTACAAACACTCTGGAATGGAGATATGATCAAAGGAAACAAAATTGAAAAAAAAGAAAAAGAAAAATTAAAAATTTGGTGACTACAAGAAAGTGGTCTGGGCAGAAGCCAGGTGCAGTGCAAAGCACCAAAAAAGGCCAAAAGGATGCTGACAGGTGTTGTAAAAGCAAAACAAAATCCAAGGAGGTACATACAACTTGGTTGGGAAGATATGAGGGACATGGCACGGATGCATTCAAAAATAAAAAAAAGAAAAAAAAAAATCTCAGCCAGAGCCAAAGCCATGAAAAGGCATGACAGCCCAACAAGTGCAGGGACTTGCCCCAAAGCCTGTCCAATTGATCCCCATTAAAATCGCAAGATTTGCTTTCCCTTGCCGAAAGGAAATTTCATTTCCTTTCGGCAAGGGAAAGCAAATCTTGCGACCCTGCAAAGAAAGGCTTACAAACACTCTGGAAAGGAGATATGATCAAAAGAAATGCAATTGCAAAAAACCCCCAAAAAAGGGAAAATTGGGAAATTTGGTGACTACAAGAAAGTGGTCTGGGCAGAAGCCAGGTGCAGTGCAAAGCACCAAAAGAGGCCAAAAATAATCTGACAGGTGTTGTAAAAAAAGGGCAAAAATCAAGGAGGCAGACACAACTTGGTGGGGAAGATATGAGCAACATTGCATGGATACTTAAAAAAAGAAAAAAAAAATCTCAGCCAAAGTCAAAGCCATGAAAAGGCATGGCATGCAAACAACTGCAGGGACACGCACAACATACACCAAGCCTTGCCAGAATTGATCCCTGCTGAAGGCCAAAACAAATAAGAAGGGCTTACACACACTCTGGAATGGAGATATGATCAAAGGAAACAAAATTGAAAAAAAAAAAAAAGAAAAATGGAAAATTTGGTGACTACAAGTAAGTGGTCTGGGCAGAAGCCCGGTGCAGTGCAAAGCACCAAAAAAAGTTAAAAGAAAGCTAACAGGTGTTGTAAACGCAAAACAAAATCCAAGGAGGTACATACAACTTGGTGGGGAAGATATGAGGGACATGGCATGGATGCATTCAAAAAAAAAAAAGAAAAAAAAAAATCTCAGCCAGAGCCAAAGCCATGAAAAGGCATGACAGCCCAACAAGTGAAGGGACTTGCCCCAAAGCTTGTCCAATTGATCCCCATTAAAATCGCAAGATTTGATTTCCCTTCCCGAAAGGAAATGAAAGTTCCTTTCGGGAAGGGAAACCAAATCTTGCGACCCTGCAAAGAAAGGCTTACAAACACTCTGGAAAGGAGATATGATCAAAAGAAATGCAATTGCAAAAAACCCCCAAAAAAGGGAAAATTGGGAAATTTGGTGACTACAAGAAAGTGGTCTGGGCAGAAGCCAGGTGCAGTGCAAAGCACCAAAAGAGGCCAAAAATAACCTGACAGGTGTTGTAAAAAAAGGGCAAAAATCAAGGCGGCAGACACAACTTGGTGGGGAAGATATGAGCAACATTGCATGGATACTTAAAAAAAGAAAAAAAAAAATCTCAGCCAAAGTCAAAGCCATGAAAAGGCATGGCATGCAAACAACTGCAGGGACACGCACAACATACACCAAGCCTTGCCAGAATTGATCCCTGCTGAAGGCCAAAACAAATAAGAAGGGCTTACACACACTCTGGAATGGAGATATGATAAAAGGAAAGGAAATTGAAAAAAAAAAAAAAAGAAAAATTGAAAATTTGGTGACTACAAGAAAGTGGTCTGGGCAGAAGCCAGGTGCAGTGCAAAGCACCAAAAAAGGCCAAAAGGATGCTGACAGGTGTTGTAAAAGCAAAACAAAATCCAAGGAGGCAGATACAACTTGGTTGGGAAGATATGAGGGACATAGCACGGATGCATTCAAAAATAAAAAAAAGAAAAAAAAAATCTCAGCCAGAGCCAAAGCCATGAAAAGGCATGACAGCCCAACAAGTGCAGGGACTTGCCCCAAAGCTTGTCCAATTGATCCCCATTAAAATCGCAAGATTTGGTTTCCCTTCCCGAAAGGAAATGAAAGTTCCTTTCGGGAAGGGAAAGCAAATCTTGCGACCCTGCAAAGAAAGGCTTACAAACACTCTGGAAAGGAGATATGATCAAAAGAAATGCAATTGCAAAAAACCCCCAAAAAAGGGAAAATTGGGAAATTTGGTGACTACAAGAAAGTGGTCTGGGCAGAAGCCAGGTGCAGTGCAAAGCACCAAAAGAGGCCAAAAATAACCTGACAGGTGTTGTAAAAAAAGGGCAAAAATCAAGGAGGCAGACACAACTTGGTGGAGAAGATATGAGCAACATTGCATGGATACTTAAAAAAAGAAAAAAAAAAATCTCAGCCAAAGTCAAAGCCATGAAAAGGCATGGCATGCAAACAACTGCAGGGACACGCACAACATACACCAAGCCTTGCCAGAATTGATCCCTGCTGAAGGCCAAAACAAATAAGAGGGGCTTACACACACTCTGGAATGGAGATATGATCAAAGGAAACAAAATTGAAAAAAAAGAAAAAGAAAAATTGAAAATTCGGTGACTACAAGAAAGTGGTCTGGGCAGAAGCCAGGTGCAGTGCAAAGCACCAAAAAAAGTTAAAAGAATGCTAACAGGTGTTGTAAAAGCAAAACAAAATCCAAGGAGGTACATACAACTTGGTGGGGAAGATATGAGGGACATGGCACGGATGCATTCAAAATAAAAAGAAAGAAAAAAAAAATCTCAGCCAGAGCCAAAGCCATGAAAAGGCATGACAGCCCAACAAGTGCAGGGACTTGCCCCAAAGCCTGTCCAATTGATCCCCATTAAAATCGCAAGATTTGGTTTCCCTTCCCGAAAGGAAATTTCATTTCCTTTCGGGAAGGGAAACCAAATCTTGCGACCCTGCAAAGAAAGGCTTACAAACACTCTGGAAAGGAGATATGATCAAAAGAAATGCAATTGCAAAAAACCCCCAAAAAAGGGAAAATTGGGAAATTTGGTGGCTACAAGAAAGTGGTCTGGGCAGAAGCCAGGTGCAGTGCAAAGCACCAAAAGAGGCCAAAAATAACCTGACAGGTGTTGTAAAAAAAGGGCAAAAATCAAGGAGGCAGACACAACTTGGTGGGGAAGATATGAGCAACATTGCATGGATACTTAAAAAAAGAAAAAAAAAAATCTCAGCCAAAGTCAAAGCCATGAAAAGGCATGGCATGCAAACAACTGCAGGGACACGCACAACATACACCAAGCCTTGCCAGAATTGATCCCTGTTGAAGGCCAAAACAAATAAGAGGGGCTTACAAACACTCTGGAATGGAGATATGATCAAAGGAAACAAAATTGAAAAAAAAGAAAAAGAAAAATGGAAAATTTGGTGACTACAAGAAAGTGGTCTGGGCAGAAGCCAGGTGCAGTGCAAAGCACCAAAAAAAGTTAAAAGAATGTTAACAGGTGTTGTAAAAGCAAAACAAAATCCAAGGAGGTACATACAACTTGGTGGGGAAGATATGAGGGACATGGCACGGATGCATTCAAAAAAAAAAGAAAGAAAAAAAAAATCTCAGCCAGAGCCAAAGCCATGAAAAGGCATGACAGCCCAACAAGTGAAGGGACTTGCCCCAAAGCTTGTCCAATTGATCCCCATTAAAATCGCAAGATTTGGTTTCCCTTCCCGAAAGGAAATTTCATTTCCTTTCGGGAAGGGAAAGCAAATCTTGCGACCCTGCAAAGAAAGGCTTACAAACACTCTGGAAAGGAGATATGATCAAAAGAAATGCAATTGCAAAAAACCCCCAAAAAAGGGAAAATTGGGAAATTTGGTGACTACAAGAAAGTGGTCTGGGCAGAAGCCAGGTGCAGTGCAAAGCACCAAAAGAGGCCAAAAATAACCTGACAGGTGTTGTAAAAAAAGGGCAAAAATCAAGGAGGCAGACACAACTTGGTGGGGAAGATATGAGCAACATTGCATGGATACTTAAAAAAAGAAAAAAAAAAAATCTCGTCCCAAGTCTAAGCCATGAAAAGGCATGGCATGCAAACAACTGCAGGGACACGCACAACATACACCAAGCCTTGCCAAAATTGATCCCTGCTGAAGGCCAAAACAAATAAGAAGGGCTTACACACACTCTGGAATGGAGATATGATAAAGGGAAAGGAAATTGAAAAAAAAAAAAAAAGAAAAATTGAAAATTTGGTGACTACAAGAAAGTGGTCTGGGCAGAAGCCAGGTGCAGTGCAAACCACCAAAAAAGGCCAAAAGGATGCTGACAGGTGTTTTAAAAGCAAAACAAAATCCAAGGAGGTACATACAACTTGGTGGGGAAGATATGAGGGACATGGCACGGATGCATTCAAAAATAAAAAAAAGAAAAAAAAAATCTCAGCCAGAGCCAAAGCCATGAAAAGGCATGACAGCCCAACAAGTGCAGGGACTTGCCCCAAAGCCTGTCCAATTGATCCCCATTAAAATCGCAAGATTTGCTTTCCCTTGCCGAAAGGAAATGAAATTTCCTTTCGGGAAGGGAAACCAAATCTTGCGACCCTGCAAAGAAAGGCTTACAAACACTCTGGAAAGGAGATATGATCAAAAGAAATGCAATTGCAAAAAACCCCCAAAAAAGGGAAAATTGGGAAATTTGGTGACTACAAGAAAGTGGTCTGGGCAGAAGCCAGGTGCAGTGCAAAGCACCAAAAGAGGCCAAAAATAACCTGACAGGTGTTGTAAAAAAAGGGCAAAAATCAAGGAGGCAGACACAACTTGGTGGGGAAGATATGAGCAACATTGCATGGATACTTAAAAAAAGAAAAAAAAAAAATCTCGTCCCAAGTCTAAGCCATGAAAAGGCATGGCATGCAAACAACTGCAGGGACACGCACAACATACACCAAGCCTTGCCAAAATTGATCCCTGCTGAAGGCCAAAACAAATAAGAAGGGCTTACACACACTCTGGAATGGAGATATGATAAAGGGAAAGGAAATTGAAAAAAAAAAAAAAAGAAAAATTGAAAATTTGGTGACTACAAGAAAGTGGTCTGGGCAGAAGCCAGGTGCAGTGCAAACCACCAAAAAAGGCCAAAAGGATGCTGACAGGTGTTTTAAAAGCAAAACAAAATCCAAGGAGGTACATACAACTTGGTGGGGAAGATATGAGGGACATGGCACGGATGCATTCAAAAATAAAAAAAAGAAAAAAAAAATCTCAGCCAGAGCCAAAGCCATGAAAAGGCATGACAGCCCAACAAGTGCAGGGACTTGCCCCAAAGCTTTACCAATTGATCCCCATTAAAATCGCAAGATTTGGTTTCCCTTCCCGAAAGGAAATGAAAGTTCCTTTCGGGAAGGGAAAGCAAATCTTGCGACCCTGCAAAGAAAGGCTTACAAACACTCTGGAAAGGAGATATGATCAAAAGAAATGCAATTGCAAAAAACCCCCAAAAAAGGGAAAATTGGGAAATTTGGTGACTACAAGAAAGTGGTCTGGGCAGAAGCCAGGTGCAGTGCAAAGCACCAAAAGAGGCCAAAAATAACCTGACAGGTGTTGTAAAAAAAGGGCAAAAATCAAGGAGGCAGACACAACTTGGTGGAGAAGATATGAGCAACATTGCATGGATACTTAAAAAAAGAAAAAAAAAAAATCTCAGCCAAAGTCAAAGCCATGAAAAGGCATGGCATGCAAACAACTGCAGGGACACGCACAACATACAGCAAGCCTTGCCAGAATTGATCCCTGCTGAAGGCCAAAACAAATAAGAAGGGCTTACACACACTCTGGAATGGAGATATGATCAAAGGAAACAAAACTGAAAAAAAAAGAAAAAGAAAAATGGAAAATTTGGTGACTACAAGAAAGTGGTCTGGGCAGAAGCCAGGTGCAGTGCAAAGCACCAAAAGAGGCCAAAAATAACCTGACAGGTGTTGTAAAAAAGGGCAAAAATCAAGGAGGCAGACACAACTTGGTGGGGAAGATATGAGCAACATTGCATGGATACTTAAAAAAAGAAAAAAAAAAAAATCTCGTCCCAAGTCTAAGCCATGAAAAGGCATGGCATGCAAACAACTGCAGGGACACGCACAACATACACCAAGCCTTGCCAGAATTGATCCCTGCTGAAGGCCAAAACAAATAAGAAGGGCTTACACACACTCTGGAATGGAGATATGATCAAAGGAAACAAAATTGAAAAAAAAGAAAAAGAAAAATGGAAAATTTGGTGACTACAAGTAAGTGGTCTGGGCAGAAGCCAGGTGCAGTGCAAAGCACCAAAAAAAGTTAAAAGAATGCTAACAGGTGTTGTAAACGCAAAACAAAATCCAAGGAGGTACATACAACTTGGTGGGGAAGATATGAGGGACATGGCACGGATGCATTCAAAAAAAAAAGAAAGAAAAAAAAAATCTCAGCCAGAGCCAAAGCCATGAAAAGGCATGACAGCCCAACAAGTGCAGGGACTTGCCCCAAAGCCTGTCCAATTGATCCCCATTAAAATCGCAAGATTTGCTTTCCCTTCCCGAAAGGAAATTTCATTTCCTTTCGGGAAGGGAAAGCAAATCTTGCGACCCTGCAAAGAAAGGCTTACAAACACTCTGGAAAGGAGATATGATCAAAAGAAATGCAATTGCAAAAAACCCCCAAAAAAGGGAAAATTGGGAAATTTGGTGACTACAAGAAAGTGGTCTGGGCAGAAGCCAGGTGCAGTGCAAAGCACCAAAAGAGGCCAAAAATAACCTGACAGGTGTTGTAAAAAAAGGGCAAAAATCAAGGAGGCAGACACAACTTGGTGGAGAAGATATGAGCAACATTGCATGGATACTTAAAAAAAGAAAAAAAAAAATCTCAGCCAAAGTCAAAGCCATGAAAAGGCATGGCATGCAAACAACTGCAGGGACACGCACAACATACACCAAGCCTTGCCAGAATTGATCCCTGCTGAAGGCCAAAACAAATAAGAAGGGCTTACACACACTCTGGAATGGAGATATGATCAAAGGAAAGGAAATTGAAAAAAAAAAAAAAAGAAAAATGGAAAATTTTGTGACTACAAGAAAGTGGTCTGGGCAGAAGCCCGGTGCAGTGCAAAGCACCAAAAGAGGCCAAAAATAACCTGACAGGTGTTGTAAAAAAAGGGCAAAAATCAAGGAGGCAGACACAACTTGGTGGGGAAGATATGAGCAACATTGCATGGATACTTAAAAAAAGAAAAAAAAAAAAATCTCGTCCCAAGTCTAAGCCATGAAAAGGCATGGCATGCAAACAACTGCAGGGACACGCACAACATACACCAAGCCTTGCCAGAATTGATCCCTGCTGAAGGCCAAAACAAATAAGAAGGGCTTACACACACTCTGGAATGGAGATATGATCAAAGGAAACAAAATTGAAAAAAAAGAAGAAGAAAAATGGAAAATTTGGTGACTACAAGAAAGTGGTCTGGGCAGAAGCCCGGTGCAGTGCAAAGAACCAAAAAAGGTTAAAAGAATGCTAACAGGTGTTGTAAAAGCAAAACAAAATCCAAGGAGGTACATACAACTTGGTGGGGAAGATATGAGGGACATGGCATGGATGCATTCAAAAAAAAAAAAGAAAAAAAAAAATCTCAGCCAGAGCCAAAGCCATGAAAAGGCATGACAGCCCAACAAGTGCAGGGACTTGCCCCAAAGCCTGTCCAATTGATCCCCATTAAAATCGCAAGATTTGCTTTCCCTTCCCGAAAGGAAATTTCATTTCCTTTCGGGAAGGGAAAGCAAATCTTGCGACCCTGCAAAGAAAGGCTTACAAACACTCTGGAAAGGAGATATGATCAAAAGAAATGCAATTGCAAAAAACCCCCAAAAAAGGGAAAATTGGGAAATTTGGTGACTACAAGAAAGTGGTCTGGGCAGAAGCCAGGTGCAGTGCAAAGCACCAAAAGAGGCCAAAAATAACCTGACAGGTGTTGTAAAAAAAGGGCAAAAATCAAGGAGGCAGACACAACTTGGTGGGGAAGATATGAGCAACATTGCATGGATACTTAAAAAAAGAAAAAAAAAATCTCAGCCAAAGTCAAAGCCATGAAAAGGCATGGCATGCAAACAACTGCAGGGACACGCACAACATACACCAAGCCTTGCCAGAATTGATCCCTGCTGAAGGCCAAAACAAATAAGAAGGGCTTACACACACTCTGGAATGGAGATATGATCAAAGGAAAGGAAATTGAAAAAAAAAAAAAAGAAAAATTAAAAATTTGGTGACTACAAGAAAGTGGTCTGGGCAGAAGCCCGGTGCAGTGCAAAGCACCAAAAAAGGCCAAAAGGATGCTGACAGGTGTTGTAAAAGCAAAACAAAATCCAAGGAGGTACATACAACTTGGTTGGGAAGATATGAGGGACATGGCACGGATGCATTCAAAAATAAAAAAAAGAAAAAAAAAAATCTCAGCCAGAGCCAAAGCCATGAAAAGGCATGACAGCCCAACAAGTGCAGGGACTTGCCCCAAAGCCTGTCCAATTGATCCCCATTAAAATCGCAAGATTTGCTTTCCCTTCCCGAAAGGAAATTTCATTTCCTTTCGGGAAGGGAAAGCAAATCTTGCGACCCTGCAAAGAAAGGCTTACAAACACTCTGGAAAGGAGATATGATCAAAAGAAATGCAATTGCAAAAAACCCCCAAAAAAGGGAAAATTGGGAAATTTGGTGACTACAAGAAAGTGGTCTGGGCAGAAGCCAGGTGCAGTGCAAAGCACCAAAAGAGGCCAAAAATAACCTGACAGGTGTTGTAAAAAAAGGGCAAAAATCAAGGAGGCAGACACAACTTGGTGGAGAAGATATGAGCAACATTGCATGGATACTTAAAAAAAGAAAAAAAAAAATCTCAGCCAAAGTCAAAGCCATGAAAAGGCATGGCATGCAAACAACTGCAGGGACACGCACAACATACACCAAGCCTTGCCAGAATTGATCCCTGCTGAAGGCCAAAACAAATAAGAAGGGCTTACACACACTCTGGAATGGAGATATGATCAAAGGAAAGGAAATTGAAAAAAAAAAAAAAAGAAAAATGGAAAATTTTGTGACTACAAGAAAGTGGTCTGGGCAGAAGCCCGGTGCAGTGCAAAGCACCAAAAGAGGCCAAAAATAACCTGACAGGTGTTGTAAAAAAAGGGCAAAAATCAAGGAGGCAGACACAACTTGGTGGGGAAGATATGAGCAACATTGCATGGATACTTAAAAAAAGAAAAAAAAAAAAATCTCGTCCCAAGTCTAAGCCATGAAAAGGCATGGCATGCAAACAACTGCAGGGACACGCACAACATACACCAAGCCTTGCCAGAATTGATCCCTGCTGAAGGCCAAAACAAATAAGAAGGGCTTACACACACTCTGGAATGGAGATATGATCAAAGGAAACAAAATTGAAAAAAAAGAAGAAGAAAAATGGAAAATTTGGTGACTACAAGAAAGTGGTCTGGGCAGAAGCCCGGTGCAGTGCAAAGAACCAAAAAAGGTTAAAAGAATGCTAACAGGTGTTGTAAAAGCAAAACAAAATCCAAGGAGGTACATACAACTTGGTGGGGAAGATATGAGGGACATGGCATGGATGCATTCAAAAAAAAAAAAGAAAAAAAAAAATCTCAGCCAGAGCCAAAGCCATGAAAAGGCATGACAGCCCAACAAGTGCAGGGACTTGCCCCAAAGCCTGTCCAATTGATCCCCATTAAAATCGCAAGATTTGCTTTCCCTTCCCGAAAGGAAATTTCATTTCCTTTCGGGAAGGGAAAGCAAATCTTGCGACCCTGCAAAGAAAGGCTTACAAACACTCTGGAAAGGAGATATGATCAAAAGAAATGCAATTGCAAAAAACCCCCAAAAAAGGGAAAATTGGGAAATTTGGTGACTACAAGAAAGTGGTCTGGGCAGAAGCCAGGTGCAGTGCAAAGCACCAAAAGAGGCCAAAAATAACCTGACAGGTGTTGTAAAAAAAGGGCAAAAATCAAGGAGGCAGACACAACTTGGTGGAGAAGATATGAGCAACATTGCATGGATACTTAAAAAAAGAAAAAAAAAAATCTCAGCCAAAGTCAAAGCCATGAAAAGGCATGGCATGCAAACAACTGCAGGGACACGCACAACATACACCAAGCCTTGCCAGAATTGATCCCTGCTGAAGGCCAAAACAAATAAGAAGGGCTTACACACACTCTGGAATGGAGATATGATCAAAGGAAAGGAAATTGAAAAAAAAAAAAAAGAAAAATTAAAAATTTGGTGACTACAAGAAAGTGGTCTGGGCAGAAGCCAGGTGCAGTGCAAAGCACCAAAAAAAGTTAAAAGAATGATAACAGGTGTTGTAAAAGCAAAACAAAATCCAAGGAGGTACATACAACTTGGTTGGGAAGATATGAGGGACATGGCACGGATGCATTCAAAAAAAAAAGAAAGAAAAAAAAAATCTCAACCAGAGCCAAAGCCATGAAAAGGCATGACAGCCCAACAAGTGCAGGGACTTGCCCCAAAGCCTGTCCAATTGATCCCCATTAAAATCGCAAGATTTTGTTTCCCTTCCCAAAAGGAAATGAAATTTCCTTTCGGGAAGGGAAAGCAAATCTTGCGACCCTGCAAAGAAAGGCTTACAAACACTCATGAAAGGAGATATGATCAAAAGAAATGCAATTGCAAAAAACCCCCAAAAAAGGGAAAATTGGGAAATTTGGTGACTACAAGAAAGTGGTCTGGGCAGAAGCCAGGTGCAGTGCAAAGCACCAAAAGAGGCCAAAAATAACCTGACAGGTGTTGTAAAAAAAGGGCAAAAATCAAGGAGGCAGACACAACTTGGTGGGGAAGATATGAGCTACATTGCATGGATACTTAAAAAAAGAAAAAAAAAAATCTCAGCCAAAGTCAAAGCCATGAAAAGGCATGGCATGCAAACAACTGCAGGGACACGCACAACATACAGCAAGCCTTGCCAGAATTGATCCCTGCTGAAGGCCAAAACAAATAAGAGGGGCTTACACACACTCTGGAATGGAGATATGATCAAAGGAAACAAAATTGAAAAAAAAGAAAAAGAAAAATGGAAAATTTGGTGACTACAAGAAAGTGGTCTGGGCAGAAGCCCGGTGCAGTGCAAAGCACCAAAAAAAGTTAAAAGAATGCTAACAGGTGTTGTAAAAGCAAAACAAAATCCAAGGAGGTACATACAACTTGGTTGGGAAGATATGAGGGACATGGCACGGATGCATTCAAAAAAAAAAGAAAGAAAAAAAAAATCTCAGCCAGAGCCAAAGCCATGAAAAGGCATGACAGCCCAACAAGTGCAGGGACTTGCCCCAAAGCTTGTCCAATTGATCCCCATTAAAATCGCAAGATTTGGTTTCCCTTCCCGAAAGGAAATGAAATTTCCTTTCGGGAAGGGAAACCAAATCTTGCGACCCTGCAAAGAAAGGCTTACAAACACTCTGGAAAGGAGATATGATCAAAAGAAATGCAATTGCAAAAAACCCCCAAAAAAGGGAAAATTGGGAAATTTGGTGACTACAAGAAAGTGGTCTGGGCAGAAGCCAGGTGCAGTGCAAAGCACCAAAAGAGGGCAAAAATAACCTGAGAGGTGTTGTAAAAAAAGGGCAAAAATCAAGGAGGCAGACACAACTTGGTGGGGAAGATATGAGCGACATTGCATGGATACTTAAAAAAAGAAAAAAAAAAATCTCAGCCAAAGTCTAAGCCATGAAAAGGCATGGCATGCAAACAACTGCAGGGACACGCACAACATACACCAAGCCTTGCCAGAATTGATCCCTGCTGAAGGCCAAAACAAATAAGAGGGGCTTACAAACACTCTGGAATGGAGATATGATCAAAGGAAACAAAATTGAAAAAAAAGAAAAAGAAAAATGGAAAATTTGGTGACTAGAAGAAAGTGGTCTGGGCAGAAGCCCGGTGCAGTGCAAAGCACCAAAAAAGTTAAAAGAATGCTAACAGGTGTTGTAAAAGCAAAACAAAATCCAAGGAGGTACATACAACTTGGTGGGGAAGATATGAGGGACATGGCACGGATGCATTCAAAAAAAAAAAAAGAAAAAAAAAAATCTCAGCCAGAGCCAAAGCCATGAAAAGGCATGACAGCCCAACAAGTGAAGGGACTTGCCCCAAAGCTTGTCCAATTGATCCCCATTAAAATCGCAAGATTTGCTTTCCCTTGCCGAAATGAAATTTCATTTCCTTTCGGCAAGGGAAAGCAAATCTTGCGACCCTGCAAAGAAAGGCTTACAAACACTCTGGAAAGGAGATATGATCAAAAGAAATGCAATTGCAAAAAACCCCCAAAAAAGGGAAAATTGGGAAATTTGGTGACTACAAGAAAGTGGTCTGGGCAGAAGCCAGGTGCAGTGCAAAGCACCAAAAGAGGCCCAAAATAACCTGACAGGTGTTGTAAAAAAAGGGCAAAAATCAAGGAGGCAGACACAACTTGGTGGAGAAGATATGAGCAACATTGCATGGATACTTAAAAAAAGAAAAAAAAAAATCTCAGCCAAAGTCAAAGCCATGAAAAGGCATGGCATGCAAACAACTGCAGGGACACGCACAACATACACCAAGCCTTGCCAGAATTGATCCCTGCTGAAGGCCAAAACAAATAAGAGGGGCTTACAAACACTCTGGAATGGAGATATGATCAAAGGAAACAAAATTGAAAAAAAAGAAAAAGAAAAATTAAAAATTTGGTGACTACAAGAAAGTGGTCTGGGCAGAAGCCCGGTGCAGTGCAAAGCACCAAAAAAGGCCAAAAGGATGCTGACAGGTGTTGTAAAAGCAAAACAAAATCCAAGGAGGTACATACAACTTGGTTGGGAAGATATGAGGGACATGGCACGGATGCATTCAAAAATAAAAAAAAGAAAAAAAAAAATCTCAGCCAGAGCCAAAGCCATGAAAAGGCATGACAGCCCAACAAGTGCAGGGACTTGCCCCAAAGCCTGTCCAATTGATCCCCATTAAAATCGCAAGATTTGCTTTCCTTTCCCGAAAGGAAATTTCATTTCCTTTCGGGAAGGGAAACCAAATCTTGCGACCCTGCAAAGAAAGGCTTACAAACACTCTGGAAAGGAGATATGATCAAAAGAAATGCAATTGCAAAAAACCCCCAAAAAAGGGAAAATTGGGAAATTTGGTGACTACAAGAAAGTGGTCTGGGCAGAAGCCAGGTGCAGTGCAAAGCACCAAAAGAGGCCAAAAATAATCTGACAGGTGTTGTAAAAAAAGGGCAAAAATCAAGGAGGCAGACACAACTTGGTGGGGAAGATATGAGCAACATTGCATGGATACTTAAAAAAAGAAAAAAAAAATCTCAGCCAAAGTCAAAGCCATGAAAAGGCATGGCATGCAAACAACTGCAGGGACACGCACAACATACACCAAGCCTTGCCAGAATTGATCCCTGCTGAAGGCCAAAACAAATAAGAAGGGCTTACACACACTCTGGAATGGAGATATGATCAAAGGAAACAAAATTGAAAAAAAAAAAAAAGAAAAATGGAAAATTTGGTGACTACAAGTAAGTGGTCTGGGCAGAAGCCCGGTGCAGTGCAAAGCACCAAAAAAAGTTAAAAGAAAGCTAACAGGTGTTGTAAACGCAAAACAAAATCCAAGGAGGTACATACAACTTGGTGGGGAAGATATGAGGGACATGGCACGGATGCATTCAAAAAAAAAAAAGAAAAAAAAAAATCTCAGCCAGAGCCAAAGCCATGAAAAGGCATGACAGCCCAACAAGTGCAGGGACTTGCCCCAAAGCTTGTCCAATTGATCCCCATTAAAATCGCAAGATTTGATTTCCCTTCCCGAAAGGAAATTTCATTTCCTTTCGGGAAGGGAAAGCAAATCTTGCGACCCTGCAAAGAAAGGCTTACAAACACTCTGGAAAGGAGATATGATCAAAAGAAATGCAATTGCAAAAAACCCCCAAAAAAGGGAAAATTGGGAAATTTGGTGACTACAAGAAAGTGGTCTGGGCAGAAGCCAGGTGCAGTGCAAAGCACCAAAAGAGGCCAAAAATAACCTGACAGGTGTTGTAAAAAAAGGGCAAAAATCAAGGAGGCAGACACAACTTGGTGGGGAAGATATGAGCAACATTGCATGGATACTTAAAAAAAGAAAAAAAAAAATCTCAGCCAAAGTCAAAGCCATGAAAAGGCATGGCATGCAAACAACTGCAAGGACACGCACAACATACACCAAGCCTTGCCAGAATTGATCCCTGCTGAAGGCCAAAACAAATAAGAAGGGCTTACACACACTCTGGAATGGAGATATGATCAAAGGAAAGGAAATTGAAAAAAAAAAAAAAGAAAAATTGAAAATTTGGTGACTACAAGAAAGTGGTCTGGGCAGAAGCCAGGTGCAGTGCAAAGCACCAAAAAAGGCCAAAAGGATGCTGACAGGTGTTGTAAAAGCAAAACAAAATCCAAGGAGGTACATACAACTTGGTTGGGAAGATATGAGGGACATAGCACGGATGCATTCAAAAATAAAAAAAAGAAAAAAAAAATCTCAGCCAGAGCCAAAGCCATGAAAAGGCATGACAGCCCAACAAGTGCAGGGACTTGCCCCAAAGCTTGTCCAATTGATCCCCATTAAAATCGCAAGATTTGGTTTCCCTTCCCGAAAGGAAATGAAAGTTCCTTTCGGGAAGGGAAACCAAATCTTGCGACCCTGCAAAGAAAGGCTTACAAACACTCTGGAAAGGAGATATGATCAAAAGAAATGCAATTGCAAAAAACCCCCAAAAAAGGGAAAATTGGGAAATTTGGTGACTACAAGAAAGTGGTCTGGGCAGAAGCCAGGTGCAGTGCAAAGCACCAAAAGAGGCCAAAAATAACCTGACAGGTGTTGTAAAAAAAGGGCAAAAATCAAGGAGGCAGACACAACTTGGTGGAGAAGATATGAGCAACATTGCATGGATACTTAAAAAAAGAAAAAAAAAAATCTCAGCCAAAGTCAAAGCCATGAAAAGGCATGGCATGCAAACAACTGCAGGGACACGCACAACATACAGCAAGCCTTGCCAGAATTGATCCCTGCTGAAGGCCAAAACAAATAAGAGGGGCTTACACACACTCTGGAATGGAGATATGATCAAAGGAAACAAAATTGAAAAAAAAGAAAAAGAAAAATGGAAAATTTGGTGACTACAAGAAAGTGGTCTGGGCAGAAGCCCGGTGCAGTGCAAAGCACCAAAAAAAGTTAAAAGAATGCTAACAGGTGTTGTAAAAGCAAAACAAAATCCAAGGAGGTACATACAACTTGGTGGGGAAGATATGAGGGACATGGCACGGATGCATTCAAAATAAAAAGAAAGAAAAAAAAAATCTCAGCCAGAGCCAAAGCCATGAAAAGGCATGACAGCCCAACAAGTGCAGGGACTTGCCCCAAAGCCTGTCCAATTGATCGCCATTAAAATCGCAAGATTTGGTTTCCCTTCCCGAAAGGAAATTTCATTTCCTTTCGGGAAGGGAAACCAAATCTTGCGACCCTGCAAAGAAAGGCTTACAAACACTCTGGAAAGGAGATATGATCAAAAGAAATGCAATTGCAAAAAACCCCCAAAAAAGGGAAAATTGGGAAATTTGGTGGCTACAAGAAAGTGGTCTGGGCAGAAGCCAGGTGCAGTGCAAAGCACCAAAAGAGGCCAAAAATAACCTGACAGGTGTTGTAAAAAAAGGGCAAAAATCAAGGAGGCAGACACAACTTGGTGGGGAAGATATGAGCGACATTGCATGGATACTTAAAAAAAGAAAAAAAAAAATCTCAGCCAAAGTCAAAGCCATGAAAAGGCATGGCATGCAAACAACTGCAGGGACACGCACAACATACACCAAGCCTTGCCAGAATTGATCCCTGTTGAAGGCCAAAACAAATAAGAGGGGCTTACAAACACTCTGGAATGGAGATATGATCAAAGGAAACAAAATTGAAAAAAAAGAAAAAGAAAAATGGAAAATTTGGTGACTACAAGAAAGTGGTCTGGGCAGAAGCCAGGTGCAGTGCAAAGCACCAAAAAAAGTTAAAAGAATGTTAACAGGTGTTGTAAAAGCAAAACAAAATCCAAGGAGGTACATACAACTTGGTGGGGAAGATATGAGGGACATGGCACGGATGCATTCAAAAAAAAAAGAAAGAAAAAAAAAATCTCAGCCAGAGCCAAAGCCATGAAAAGGCATGACAGCCCAACAAGTGAAGGGTCTTGCCCCAAAGCTTGTCCAATTGATCCCCATTAAAATCGCAAGATTTGGTTTCCCTTCCCGAAAGGAAATTTCATTTCCTTTCGGGAAGGGAAACCAAATCTTGCGACCCTGCAAAGAAAGGCTTACAAACACTCTGGAAAGGAGATATGATCAAAAGAAATGCAATTGCAAAAAACCCCCAAAAAAGGGAAAATTGGGAAATTTGGTGACTACAAGAAAGTGGTCTGGGCAGAAGCCAGGTGCAGTGCAAAGCACCAAAAGAGGCCAAAAATAACCTGACAGGTGTTGTAAAAAAAGGGCAAAAATCAAGGAGGCAGACACAACTTGGTGGGGAAGATATGAGCAACATTGCATGGATACTTAAAAAAAGAAAAAAAAAAAATCTCGTCCCAAGTCTAAGCCATGAAAAGGCATGGCATGCAAACAACTGCAGGGACACGCACAACATACACCAAGCCTTGCCAAAATTGATCCCTGCTGAAGGCCAAAACAAATAAGAAGGGCTTACACACACTCTGGAATGGAGATATGATAAAGGGAAAGGAAATTGAAAAAAAAAAAAAAAGAAAAATTGAAAATTTGGTGACTACAAGAAAGTGGTCTGGGCAGAAGCCCGGTGCAGTGCAAAGCACCAAAAAAGGCCAAAAGGATGCTGACAGGTGTTTTAAAAGCAAAACAAAATCCAAGGAGGTACATACAACTTGGTGGGGAAGATATGAGGGACATGGCACGGATGCATTCAAAAATAAAAAAAAGAAAAAAAAAATCTCAGCCAGAGCCAAAGCCATGAAAAGGCATGACAGCCCAACAAGTGCAGGGACTTGCCCCAAAGCCTGTCCAATTGATCCCCATTAAAATCGCAAGATTTGCTTTCCCTTGCCGAAAGGAAATTTCATTTCCTTTCGGCAAGGGAAAGCAAATCTTGCGACCCTGCAAAGAAAGGCTTATAAACACTCTGGAAAGGAGATATGATCAAAAGAAATGCAATTGCAAAAAACCCCCAAAAAAGGGAAAATTGGGAAATTTGGTGACTACAAGAAAGTGGTCTGGGCAGAAGCCAGGTGCAGTGCAAAGCACCAAAAGAGGCCAAAAATAACCTGAGAGGTGTTGTAAAAAAAGGGCAAAAATCAAGGAGGCAGACACAACTTGGTGGGGAAGATATGAGCAACATTCCATGGATACTTAAAAAAAGAAAAAAAAAAATCTCAGCCAAAGTCAAAGCCATGAAAAGGCATGGCATGCAAACAACTGCAGGGACACGCACAACATACACCAAGCCTTGCCAGTATTGATCCCTGCTGAAGGCCAAAACAAATAAGAAGGGCTTACACACACTCTGGAATGGAGATATGATCAAAGGAAACAAAACTGAAAAAAAAAGAAAAAGAAAAAAGGAAAATTTGGTGACTACAAGAAAGTGGTCTGGGCAGAAGCCAGGTGCAGTGCAAAGCACCAAAAGAGGCCAAAAATAACCTGACAGGTGTTGTAAAAAAAGGGCAAAAATCAAGGAGGCAGACACAACTTGGTGGGGAAGATATGAGCAACATTGCATGGATACTTAAAAAAAGAAAAAAAAAAAATCTCGTCCCAAGTCTAAGCCATGAAAAGGCATGGCATGCAAACAACTGCAGGGACACGCACAACATACACCAAGCCTTGCCAGAATTGATCCCTGCTGAAGGCCAAAACAAATAAGAAGGGCTTACACACACTCTGGAATGGAGATATGATCAAAGGAAACAAAACTGAAAAAAAAAAAAAAGAAAAATGGAAAATTTGGTGACTACAAGTAAGTGGTCTGGGCAGAAGCCAGGTGCAGTGCAAAGCACCAAAAAAAGTTAAAAGAAAGCTAACAGGTGTTGTAAACGCAAAACAAAATCCAAGGAGGTACATACAACTTGGTGGGGAAGATATGAGGGACATGGCATGGATGCATTCAAAAAAAAAAAAGAAAAAAAAAAATCTCAGCCAGAGCCAAAGCCATGAAAAGGCATGACAGCCCAACAAGTGCAGGGACTTGCCCCAAAGCTTGTCCAATTGATCCCCATTAAAATCGCAAGTTTTGGTTTCCCTTCCCGAAAGGAAATTTCATTTCCTTTCGGGAAGGGAAACCAAATCTTGCGACCCTGCAAAGAAAGGCTTACAAACACTGTGGAAAGAAGATATGATCAAAAGAAATGCAATTGCAAAAAACCCCCAAAAAAGGGAAAATTGGGAAATTTGGTGACTACAAGAAAGTGGTCTGTGCAGAAGCCAGGTGCAGTGCAAAGCACCAAAAGAGGCCAAAAATAACCTGACAGGTGTTGTAAAAAAAGGGCAAAAATCAAGGAGGCAGACACAACTTGGTGGAGAAGATATGAGCAACATTGCATGGATACTTAAAAAAAGAAAAAAAAAAAATCTCAGCCAAAGTCAAAGCCATGAAAAGGCATGGCATGCAAACAACTGCAGGGACACGCACAACATACAGCAAGCCTTGCCAGAATTGATCCCTGCTGAAGGCCAAAACAAATAAGAAGGGCTTACACACACTCTGGAATGGAGATATGATCAAAGGAAAGGAAATTGAAAAAAAAAGAAAAAGAAAAATGGAAAATTTGGTGACTACAAGAAAGTGGTCTGGGCAGAAGCCAGGTGCAGTGCAAAGCACCAAAAGAGGCCAAAAATAACCTGACAGGTGTTGTAAAAAAAGGGCAAAAATCAAGGAGGCAGACACAACTTGGTGGGGAAGATATGAGCAACATTGCATGGATACTTAAAAAAAGAAAAAAAAAAAAATCTCGTCCCAAGTCTAAGCCATGAAAAGGCATGGCATGCAAACAACTGCAGGGACACGCACAACATACACCAAGCCTTGCCAGAATTGATCCCTGCTGAAGGCCAAAACAAATAAGAAGGGCTTACACACACTCTGGAATGGAGATATGATCAAAGGAAACAAAATTGAAAAAAAAGAAGAAGAAAAATGGAAAATTTGGTGACTACAAGAAAGTGGTCTGGGCAGAAGCCCGGTGCAGTGCAAAGTACCAAAAAAGGTTAAAAGAATGCTAACAGGTGTTGTAAAAGCAAAACAAAATCCAAGGAGGTACATACAACTTGGTGGGGAAGATATGAGGGACATGGCATGGATGCATTCAAAAAAAAAAAAGAAAAAAAAAAATCTCAGCCAGAGCCAAAGCCATGAAAAGGCATGACAGCCCAACAAGTGCAGGGACTTGCCCCAAAGCCTGTCCAATTGATCCCCATTAAAATCGCAAGATTTGCTTTCCCTTCCCGAAAGGAAATTTCATTTCCTTTCGGGAAGGGAAAGCAAATCTTGCGACCCTGCAAAGAAAGGCTTACAAACACTCTGGAAAGGAGATATGATCAAAAGAAATGCAATTGCAAAAAACCCCCAAAAAAGGGAAAATTGGGAAATTTGGTGACTACAAGAAAGTGGTCTGGGCAGAAGCCAGGTGCAGTGCAAAGCACCAAAAGAGACCAAAAATAACCTGACAGGTGTTGTAAAAAAAGGGCAAAAATCAAGGAGGCAGACACAACTTGGTGGGGAAGATATGAGCAACATTGCATGGATACTTAAAAAAAGAAAAAAAAAATCTCAGCCAAAGTCAAAGCCATGAAAAGGCATGGCATGCAAACAACTGCAGGGACACGCACAACATACACCAAGCCTTGCCAGAATTGATCCCTGCTGAAGGCCAAAACAAATAAGAAGGGCTTACACACACTCTGGAATGGAGATATGATAAAAGGAAAGGAAATTGAAAAAAAAAAAAAAGAAAAATTAAAAATTTGGTGACTACAAGAAAGTGGTCTGGGCAGAAGCCCGGTGCAGTGCAAAGCACCAAAAAAGGCCAAAAGGATGCTGACAGGTGTTGTAAAAGCAAAACAAAATCCAAGGAGGTACATACAACTTGGTTGGGAAGATATGAGGGACATGGCACGGATGCATTCAAAAATAAAAAAAAGAAAAAAAAAAATCTCAGCCAGAGCCAAAGCCATGAAAAGGCATGACAGCCCAACAAGTGCAGGGACTTGCCCCAAAGCCTGTCCAATTGATCCCCATTAAAATCGCAAGATTTGCTTTCCCTTCCCGAAAGGAAATTTCATTTCCTTTCGGGAAGGGAAACCAAATCTTGCGACCCTGCAAAGAAAGGCTTACAAACACTCTGGAAAGGAGATATGATCAAAAGAAATGCAATTGCAAAAAACCCCCAAAAAAGGGAAAATTGGGAAATTTGGTGACTACAAGAAAGTGGTCTGGGCAGAAGCCAGGTGCAGTGCAAAGCACCAAAAGAGGCCAAAAATAACCTGACAGGTGTTGTAAAAAAAGGGCAAAAATCAAGGAGGCAGACACAACTTGGTGGGGAAGATATGAGCAACATTGCATGGATACTTAAAAAAAGAAAAAAAAAAATCTCAGCCAAAGTCAAAGCCATGAAAAGGCATGGCATGCAAACAACTGCAAGGACACGCACAACATACACCAAGCCTTGCCAGAATTGATCCCTGCTGAAGGCCAAAACAAATAAGAAGGGCTTACACACACTCTCGAATGGAGATATGATCAAAGGAAACAAAATTGAAAAAAAAGAAGAAGAAAAATGGAAAATTTGGTGACTACAAGAAAGTGGTCTGGGCAGAAGCCCGGTGCAGTGCAAAGCACCAAAAAAGGCCAAAAGGATGCAGACAGGTGTTGTAAAAGCAAAACAAAATCCAAGGAGGTACATACAACTTGGTTGGGAAGATATGAGGGACATGGCACGGATGCATTCAAAAATAAAAAAAAGAAAAAAAAAAATCTCAGCCAGAGCCAAAGCCATGAAAAGGCATGACAGCCCAACAAGTGCAGGGACTTGCCCCAAAGCCTGTCCAATTGATCCCCATTAAAATCGCAAGATTTGGTTTCCCTTCCCGAACGGAAATTTCATTTCCTTTCGGGAAGGGAAAGCAAATCTTGCGACCCTGCAAAGAAAGGCTTACAAACACTCTGGAAAGGAGATATGATCAAAAGAAATGCAATTGCAAAAAACCCCCAAAAAAGGGAAAATTGGGAAATTTGGTGACTACAAGAAAGTGGTCTGGGCAGAAGCCAGGTGCAGTGCAAAGCACCAAAAGAGGCCAAAAATAACCTGACAGGTGTTGTAAAAAAAGGGCAAAAATCAAGGAGGCAGACACAACTTGGTGGAGAAGATATGAGCAACATTGCATGGATACTTAAAAAAAGAAAAAAAAAAAATCTCAGCCAAAGTCAAAGCCATGAAAAGGCATGGCATGCAAACAACTGCAGGGACACGCACAACATACAGCAAGCCTTGCCAGAATTGATCCCTGCTGAAGGCCAAAACAAATAAGAAGGGCTTACACACACTCTGGAATGGAGATATGATCAAAGGAAACAAAACTGAAAAAAAAAAAAAAAGAAAAATGGAAAATTTGGTGACTACAAGAAAGTGGTCTGGGCAGAAGCCAGGTGCAGTGCAAAGCACCAAAAGAGGCCAAAAATAACCTGACAGGTGTTGTAAAAAAGGGCAAAAATCAAGGAGGCAGACACAACTTGGTGGGGAAGATATGAGCAACATTGCATGGATACTTAAAAAAAGAAAAAAAAAAAAATCTCGTCCCAAGTCTAAGCCATGAAAAGGCATGGCATGCAAACAACTGCAGGGACACGCACAACATACACCAAGCCTTGCCAGAATTGATCCCTGCTGAAGGCCAAAACAAATAAGAAGGGCTTACACACACTCTGGAATGGAGATATGATCAAAGGAAACAAAATTGAAAAAAAAGAAAAAGAAAAATGGAAAATTTGGTGACTACAAGTAAGTGGTCTGGGCAGAAGCCAGGTGCAGTGCAAAGCACCAAAAAAAGTTAAAAGAATGCTAACAGGTGTTGTAAACGCAAAACAAAATCCAAGGAGGTACATACAACTTGGTGGGGAAGATATGAGGGACATGGCACGGATGCATTCAAAAAAAAAAGAAAGAAAAAAAAAATCTCAGCCAGAGCCAAAGCCATGAAAAGGCATGACAGCCCAACAAGTGCAGGGACTTGCCCCAAAGCCTGTCCAATTGATCCCCATTAAAATCGCAAGATTTGCTTTCCCTTCCCGAAAGGAAATTTCATTTCCTTTCGGGAAGGGAAAGCAAATCTTGCGACCCTGCAAAGAAAGGCTTACAAACACTCTGGAAAGGAGATATGATCAAAAGAAATGCAATTGCAAAAAACCCCCAAAAAAGGGAAAATTGGGAAATTTGGTGACTACAAGAAAGTGGTCTGGGCAGAAGCCAGGTGCAGTGCAAAGCACCAAAAGAGGCCAAAAATAACCTGACAGGTGTTGTAAAAAAAGGGCAAAAATCAAGGAGGCAGACACAACTTGGTGGAGAAGATATGAGCAACATTGCATGGATACTTAAAAAAAGAAAAAAAAAAATCTCAGCCAAAGTCAAAGCCATGAAAAGGCATGGCATGCAAACAACTGCAGGGACACGCACAACATACACCAAGCCTTGCCAGAATTGATCCCTGCTGAAGGCCAAAACAAATAAGAAGGGCTTACACACACTCTGGAATGGAGATATGATAAAAGGAAAGGAAATTGAAAAAAAAAAAAAGAAAAATTAAAAATTTGGTGACTACAAGAAAGTGGTCTGGGCAGAAGCCCGGTGCAGTGCAAAGCACCAAAAAAGGCCAAAAGGATGCTGACAGGTGTTGTAAAAGCAAAACAAAATCCAAGGAGGTACATACAACTTGGTTGGGAAGATATGAGGGACATGGCACGGATGCATTCAAAAATAAAAAAAAGAAAAAAAAAAATCTCAGCCAGAGCCAAAGCCATGAAAAGGCATGACAGCCCAACAAGTGCAGGGACTTGCCCCAAAGCCTGTCCAATTGATCCCCATTAAAATCACAAGATTTGCTTTCCCTTCCCGAAAGGAAATTTCATTTCCTTTCGGGAAGGGAAAGCAAATCTTGCGACCCTGCAAAGAAAGGCTTACAAACACTCTGGAAAGGAGATATGATCAAAAGAAATGCAATTGCAAAAAACCCCCAAAAAAGGGAAAATTGGGAAATTTGGTGACTACAAGAAAGTGGTCTGGGCAGAAGCCAGGTGCAGTGCAAAGCACCAAAAGAGGCCAAAAATAACCTGACAGGTGTTGTAAAAAAAGGGCAAAAATCAAGGAGGCAGACACAACTTGGTGGGGAAGATATGAGCAACATTGCATGGATACTTAAAAAAAGAAAAAAAAAAATCTCAGCCAAAGTCAAAGCCATGAAAAGGCATGGCATGCAAACAACTGCAGGGACACGCACAACATACACCAAGCCTTGCCAGAATTGATCCCTGCTGAAGGCCAAAACAAATAAGAAGGGCTTACACACACTCTGGAATGGAGATATGATCAAAGGAAACAAAATTGAAAAAAAAAAAAAAGAAAAATGGAAAATTTGGTGACTACAAGAAAGTGGTCTGGGCAGAAGCCCGGTGCAGTGCAAAGCACCAAAAGAGGCCAAAAATAACCTGACAGGTGTTGTAAAAAACGGGCAAAAATCAAGGAGGCAGACACAACTTGGTGGGGAAGATATGAGCAACATTGCATGGATACTTAAAAAAAGAAAAAAAAAAAAATCTCGTCCCAAGTCTAAGCCATGAAAAGGCATGGCATGCAAACAACTGCAGGGACACGCACAACATACACCAAGCCTTGCCAGAATTGATCCCTGCTGAAGGCCAAAACAAATAAGAAGGGCTTACACACACTCTGGAATGGAGATATGATCAAAGGAAACAAAATTGAAAAAAAAGAAAAAGAAAAATGGAAAATTTGGTGACTACAAGTAAGTGGTCTGGGCAGAAGCCAGGTGCAGTGCAAAGCACCAAAAAAGTTAAAAGAATGCTAACAGGTGTTGTAAACGCAAAACAAAATCCAAGGAGGTACATACAACTTGGTGGGGAAGATATGAGGGACATGGCACGGATGCATTCAAAAAAAAAAGAAAGAAAAAAAAAATCTCAGCCAGAGCCAAAGCTATGAAAAGGCATGACAGCCCAACAAGTGCAGGGACTTGCCCCAAAGCCTGTCCAATTGATCCCCATTAAAATCGCAAGATTTGCTTTCCCTTCCCGAAAGGAAATTTCATTTCCTTTCGGGAAGGGAAAGCAAATCTTGCGACCCTGCAAAGAAAGGCTTACAAACACTCTGGAAAGGAGATATGATCAAAAGAAATGCAATTGCAAAAAACCCCCAAAAAAGGGAAAATTGGGAAATTTGGTGACTACAAGAAAGTGGTCTGGGCAGAAGCCAGGTGCAGTGCAAAGCACCAAAAGAGGCCCAAAATAACCTGACAGGTGTTGTAAAAAAAGGGCAAAAATCAAGGAGGCAGACACAACTTGGTGGGGAAGATATGAGCAACATTGCATAGATACTTAAAAAAAGAAAAAAAAAAATCTCAGCCAAAGTCAAAGCCATGAAAAGGCATGGCATGCAAACAACTGCAGGGACACGCACAACATACACCAAGCCTTGCCAGAATTGATCCCTGCTGAAGGCCAAAACAAATAAGAAGGGCTTACACACACTCTGGAATGGAGATATGATCAAAGGAAAGGAAATTGAAAAAAAAAAAAAGAAAAATTAAAAATTTGGTGACTACAAGAAAGTGGTCTGGGCAGAAGCCCGGTGCAGTGCAAAGCACCAAAAAAGGCCAAAAGGATGCTGACAGGTGTTGTAAAAGCAAAACAAAATCCAAGGAGGTACATACAACTTGGTTGGGAAGATATGAGGGACATGGCACGGATGCATTCAAAAATAAAAAAAAGAAAAAAAAAAATCTCAGCCAGAGCCAAAGCCATGAAAAGGCATGACAGCCCAACAAGTGCAGGGACTTGCCCCAAAGCCTGTCCAATTGATCCCCATTAAAATCACAAGATTTGCTTTCCCTTCCCGAAAGGAAATTTCATTTCCTTTCGGGAAGGGAAAGCAAATCTTGCGACCCTGCAAAGAAAGGCTTACAAACACTCTGGAAAGGAGATATGATCAAAAGAAATGCAATTGCAAAAAACCCCCAAAAAAGGGAAAATTGGGAAATTTGGTGACTACAAGAAAGTGGTCTGGGCAGAAGCCAGGTGCAGTGCAAAGCACCAAAAGAGGCCAAAAATAACCTGACAGGTGTTGTAAAAAAAGGGCAAAAATCAAGGAGGCAGACACAACTTGGTGGGGAAGATATGAGCAACATTGCATGGATACTTAAAAAAAGAAAAAAAAAAATCTCAGCCAAAGTCAAAGCCATGAAAAGGCATGGCATGCAAACAACTGCAGGGACACGCACAACATACACCAAGCCTTGCCAGAATTGATCCCTGCTGAAGGCCAAAACAAATAAGAAGGGCTTACACACACTCTGGAATGGAGATATGATCAAAGGAAACAAAATTGAAAAAAAAAAAAAAGAAAAATGGAAAATTTGGTGACTACAAGAAAGTGGTCTGGGCAGAAGCCCGGTGCAGTGCAAAGCACCAAAAGAGGCCAAAAATAACCTGACAGGTGTTGTAAAAAACGGGCAAAAATCAAGGAGGCAGACACAACTTGGTGGGGAAGATATGAGCAACATTGCATGGATACTTAAAAAAAGAAAAAAAAAAAAATCTCGTCCCAAGTCTAAGCCATGAAAAGGCATGGCATGCAAACAACTGCAGGGACACGCACAACATACACCAAGCCTTGCCAGAATTGATCCCTGCTGAAGGCCAAAACAAATAAGAAGGGCTTACACACACTCTGGAATGGAGATATGATCAAAGGAAACAAAATTGAAAAAAAAGAAAAAGAAAAATGGAAAATTTGGTGACTACAAGTAAGTGGTCTGGGCAGAAGCCAGGTGCAGTGCAAAGCACCAAAAAAGTTAAAAGAATGCTAACAGGTGTTGTAAACGCAAAACAAAATCCAAGGAGGTACATACAACTTGGTGGGGAAGATATGAGGGACATGGCACGGATGCATTCAAAAAAAAAAGAAAGAAAAAAAAAATCTCAGCCAGAGCCAAAGCTATGAAAAGGCATGACAGCCCAACAAGTGCAGGGACTTGCCCCAAAGCCTGTCCAATTGATCCCCATTAAAATCGCAAGATTTGCTTTCCCTTCCCGAAAGGAAATTTCATTTCCTTTCGGGAAGGGAAAGCAAATCTTGCGACCCTGCAAAGAAAGGCTTACAAACACTCTGGAAAGGAGATATGATCAAAAGAAATGCAATTGCAAAAAACCCCCAAAAAAGGGAAAATTGGGAAATTTGGTGACTACAAGAAAGTGGTCTGGGCAGAAGCCAGGTGCAGTGCAAAGCACCAAAAGAGGCCCAAAATAACCTGACAGGTGTTGTAAAAAAAGGGCAAAAATCAAGGAGGCAGACACAACTTGGTGGGGAAGATATGAGCAACATTGCATAGATACTTAAAAAAAGAAAAAAAAAAATCTCAGCCAAAGTCAAAGCCATGAAAAGGCATGGCATGCAAACAACTGCAGGGACACGCACAACATACACCAAGCCTTGCCAGAATTGATCCCTGCTGAAGGCCAAAACAAATAAGAAGGGCTTACACACACTCTGGAATGGAGATATGATCAAAGGAAAGGAAATTGAAAAAAAAAAAAAAGAAAAATGGAAAATTTGGTGACTACAAGAAAGTGGTCTGGGCAGAAGCCCGGTGCAGTGCAAAGCACCAAAAAAGGCCAAAAGGATGCTGACAGGTGTTGTAAAAGCAAAACAAAATCCAAGGAGGTACATACAACTTGGTTGGGAAGATATGAGGGACATGGCACGGATGCATTCAAAAATAAAAAAAAGAAAAAAAAAAATCTCAGCCAGAGCCAAAGCCATGAAAAGGCATGACAGCCCAACAAGTGCAGGGACTTGCCCCAAAGCCTGTCCAATTGATCCCCATTAAAATCGCAAGATTTGCTTTCCCTTCCCGAAAGGAAATTTCATTTCCTTTCGGGAAGGGAAACCAAATCTTGCGACCCTGCAAAGAAAGGCTTACAAACACTCTGGAAAGGAGATATGATCAAAAGAAATGCAATTGCAAAAAACCCCCAAAAAAGGGAAAATTGGGAAATTTGGTGACTACAAGAAAGTGGTCTGGGCAGAAGCCAGGTGCAGTGCAAAGCACCAAAAGAGGCCAAAAATAACCTGACAGGTGTTGTAAAAAAAGGGCAAAAATCAAGGAGGCAGACACAACTTGGTGGGGAAGATATGAGCAACATTGCATGGATACTTAAAAAAAGAAAAAAAAAAATCTCAGCCAAAGTCAAAGCCATGAAAAGGCATGGCATGCAAACAACTGCAAGGACACGCACAACATACACCAAGCCTTGCCAGAATTGATCCCTGCTGAAGGCCAAAACAAATAAGAAGGGCTTACACACACTCTCGAATGGAGATATGATCAAAGGAAACAAAATTGAAAAAAAAGAAGAAGAAAAATGGAAAATTTGGTGACTACAAGAAAGTGGTCTGGGCAGAAGCCCGGTGCAGTGCAAAGCACCAAAAAAGGCCAAAAGGATGCAGACAGGTGTTGTAAAAGCAAAACAAAATCCAAGGAGGTACATACAACTTGGTTGGGAAGATATGAGGGACATGGCACGGATGCATTCAAAAATAAAAAAAAGAAAAAAAAAAATCTCAGCCAGAGCCAAAGCCATGAAAAGGCATGACAGCCCAACAAGTGCAGGGACTTGCCCCAAAGCCTGTCCAATTGATCCCCATTAAAATCGCAAGATTTGGTTTCCCTTCCCGAACGGAAATTTCATTTCCTTTCGGGAAGGGAAACCAAATCTTGCGACCCTGCAAAGAAAGGCTTACAAACACTCTGGAAAGGAGATATGATCAAAAGAAATGCAATTGCAAAAAACCCCCAAAAAAGGGAAAATTGGGAAATTTGGTGACTACAAGAAAGTGGTCTGGGCAGAAGCCAGGTGCAGTGCAAAGCACCAAAAGAGGCCAAAAATAACCTGACAGGTGTTGTAAAAAAAGGGCAAAAATCAAGGAGGCAGACACAACTTGGTGGAGAAGATATGAGCAACATTGCATGGATACTTAAAAAAAGAAAAAAAAAAAATCTCAGCCAAAGTCAAAGCCATGAAAAGGCATGGCATGCAAACAACTGCAGGGACACGCACAACATACAGCAAGCCTTGCCAGAATTGATCCCTGCTGAAGGCCAAAACAAATAAGAAGGGCTTACACACACTCTGGAATGGAGATATGATCAAAGGAAACAAAACTGAAAAAAAAAAAAAAAGAAAAATGGAAAATTTGGTGACTACAAGAAAGTGGTCTGGGCAGAAGCCAGGTGCAGTGCAAAGCACCAAAAGAGGCCAAAAATAACCTGACAGGTGTTGTAAAAAAGGGCAAAAATCAAGGAGGCAGACACAACTTGGTGGGGAAGATATGAGCAACATTGCATGGATACTTAAAAAAAGAAAAAAAAAAAAATCTCGTCCCAAGTCTAAGCCATGAAAAGGCATGGCATGCAAACAACTGCAGGGACACGCACAACATACACCAAGCCTTGCCAGAATTGATCCCTGCTGAAGGCCAAAACAAATAAGAAGGGCTTACACACACTCTGGAATGGAGATATGATCAAAGGAAACAAAATTGAAAAAAAAGAAAAAGAAAAATGGAAAATTTGGTGACTACAAGTAAGTGGTCTGGGCAGAAGCCAGGTGCAGTGCAAAGCACCAAAAAAAGTTAAAAGAATGCTAACAGGTGTTGTAAACGCAAAACAAAATCCAAGGAGGTACATACAACTTGGTGGGGAAGATATGAGGGACATGGCACGGATGCATTCAAAAAAAAAAGAAAGAAAAAAAAAATCTCAGCCAGAGCCAAAGCCATGAAAAGGCATGACAGCCCAACAAGTGCAGGGACTTGCCCCAAAGCCTGTCCAATTGATCCCCATTAAAATCGCAAGATTTGCTTTCCCTTCCCGAAAGGAAATTTCATTTCCTTTCGGGAAGGGAAAGCAAATCTTGCGACCCTGCAAAGAAAGGCTTACAAACACTCTGGAAAGGAGATATGATCAAAAGAAATGCAATTGCAAAAAACCCCCAAAAAAGGGAAAATTGGGAAATTTGGTGACTACAAGAAAGTGGTCTGGGCAGAAGCCAGGTGCAGTGCAAAGCACCAAAAGAGGCCAAAAATAACCTGACAGGTGTTGTAAAAAAAGGGCAAAAATCAAGGAGGCAGACACAACTTGGTGGAGAAGATATGAGCAACATTGCATGGATACTTAAAAAAAGAAAAAAAAAAATCTCAGCCAAAGTCAAAGCCATGAAAAGGCATGGCATGCAAACAACTGCAGGGACACGCACAACATACACCAAGCCTTGCCAGAATTGATCCCTGCTGAAGGCCAAAACAAATAAGAAGGGCTTACACACACTCTGGAATGGAGATATGATAAAAGGAAAGGAAATTGAAAAAAAAAAAAAGAAAAATTAAAAATTTGGTGACTACAAGAAAGTGGTCTGGGCAGAAGCCCGGTGCAGTGCAAAGCACCAAAAAAGGCCAAAAGGATGCTGACAGGTGTTGTAAAAGCAAAACAAAATCCAAGGAGGTACATACAACTTGGTTGGGAAGATATGAGGGACATGGCACGGATGCATTCAAAAATAAAAAAAAGAAAAAAAAAAATCTCAGCCAGAGCCAAAGCCATGAAAAGGCATGACAGCCCAACAAGTGCAGGGACTTGCCCCAAAGCTTGTCCAATTGATCCCCATTAAAATCGCAAGATTTGCTTTCCCTTCCCGAAAGGAAATTTCATTTCCTTTCGGGAAGGGAAACCAAATCTTGCGACCCTGCAAAGAAAGGCTTACAAACACTCTGGAAAGGAGATATGATCAAAAGAAATGCAATTGCAAAAAACCCCCAAAAAAGGGAAAATTGGGAAATTTGGTGACTAGAAGAAAGTGGTCTGGGCAGAAGCCAGGTGCAGTGCAAAGCACCAAAAGAGGCCAAAAATAACCTGACAGGTGTTGTAAAAAAAGGGCAAAAATCAAGGAGGCAGACACAACTTGGTGGGGAAGATATGAGCAACATTGCATGGATACTAAAAAAAAGAAAAAAAAAAATCTCAGCCAAAGTCAAAGCCATGAAAAGGCATGGCATGCAAACAACTGCAGGGACACGCACAACATACACCAAGCCTTGCCAGAATTGATCCCTGCTGAAGGCCAAAACAAATAAGAAGGGCTTACACACACTCTGGAATGGAGATATGATCAAAGGAAACAAAATTGAAAAAAAAAAAAAAGAAAAATGGAAAATTTGGTGACTACAAGAAAGTGGTCTGGGCAGAAGCCCGGTGCAGTGCAAAGCACCAAAAGAGGCCAAAAATAACCTGACAGGTGTTGTAAAAAACGGGCAAAAATCAAGGAGGCAGACACAACTTGGTGGGGAAGATATGAGCAACATTGCATGGATACTTAAAAAAAGAAAAAAAAAAAAATCTCGTCCCAAGTCTAAGCCATGAAAAGGCATGGCATGCAAACAACTGCAGGGACACGCACAACATACACCAAGCCTTGCCAGAATTGATCCCTGCTGAAGGCCAAAACAAATAAGAAGGGCTTACACACACTCTGGAATGGAGATATGATCAAAGGAAACAAAATTGAAAAAAAAGAAAAAGAAAAATGGAAAATTTGGTGACTACAAGTAAGTGGTCTGGGCAGAAGCCAGGTGCAGTGCAAAGCACCAAAAAAGTTAAAAGAATGCTAACAGGTGTTGTAAACGCAAAACAAAATCCAAGGAGGTACATACAACTTGGTGGGGAAGATATGAGGGACATGGCACGGATGCATTCAAAAAAAAAAGAAAGAAAAAAAAAATCTCAGCCAGAGCCAAAGCCATGAAAAGGCATGACAGCCCAACAAGTGCAGGGACTTGCCCCAAAGCCTGTCCAATTGATCCCCATTAAAATCGCAAGATTTGCTTTCCCTTCCCGAAAGGAAATTTCATTTCCTTTCGGGAAGGGAAACCAAATCTTGCGACCCTGCAAAGAAAGGCTTACAAACACTCTGGAAAGGAGATATGATCAAAAGAAATGCAATTGCAAAAAACCCCCAAAAAAGGGAAAATTGGGAAATTTGGTGACTACAAGAAAGTGGTCTGGGCAGAAGCCCGGTGCAGTGCAAAGCACCAAAAAAAGTTAAAAGAAAGCTAACAGGTGTTGTAAACGCAAAACAAAATCCAAGGAGGTACATACAACTTGGTGGGGAAGATATGAGGGACATGGCATGGATGCATTCAAAAAAAAAAAAGAAAAAAAAAAATCTCAGCCAGAGCCAAAGCCATGAAAAGGCATGACAGCCCAACAAGTGCAGGGACTTGCCCCAAAGCTTGTCCAATTGATCCCCATTAAAATCGCAAGATTTGCTTTCCCTTCCCGAAAGGAAATTTCATTTCCTTTCGGGAAGGGAAAGCAAATCTTGCGACCCTGCAAAGAAAGGCTTACAAACACTCTGGAAAGGAGATATGATCAAAAGAAATGCAATTGCAAAAAACCCCCAAAAAAGGGAAAATTGGGAAATTTGCTGACTACAAGAAAGTGGTCTGGGCAGAAGCCAGGTGCAGTGCAAAGCACCAAAAGAGGCCAAAAATAACCTGACAGGTGTTGTAAAAAAAGGGCAAAAATCAAGGAGGCAGACACAACTTGGTGGGGAAGATATGAGGGACATTGCATGGATACTTAAAAAAAGAAAAAAAAAAATCTCAGCCAAAGTCAAAGCCATGAATAGGCATGGCATGCAAACAACTGCAGGGACACGCACAACATACACCAAGCCTTGCCAGAATTGATCCCTGCTGAAGGCCAAAACAAATAAGAAGGGCTTACACACACTCTGGAATGGAGATATGATCAAAGGAAACAAAATTGAAAAAAAAAAAAAAGAAAAATGGAAAATTTGGTGACTACAAGAAAGTGGTCTGGGCAGAAGCCCGGTGCAGTGCAAAGCACCAAAAAAAGTTAAAAGAAAGCTAACAGGTGTTGTAAACGCAAAACAAAATCCAAGGAGGTACATACAACTTGGTGGGGAAGATATGAGGGACATGGCATGGATGCATTCAAAAAAAAAAAAGAAAAAAAAAAATCTCAGCCAGAGCCAAAGCCATGAAAAGGCATGACAGCCCAACAAGTGCAGGGACTTGCCCCAAAGCTTGTCCAATTGATCCCCATTAAAATCACAAGATTTGGTTTCCCTTCCCGAAAGGAAATTTCATTTCCTTTCGGTAAGGGAAAGCAAATCTTGCGACCCTGCAAAGAAAGGCTTACAAACACTCTGGAAAGGAGATATGATCAAAAGAAATGCAATTGCAAAAAACCCCCAAAAAAGGGAAAATTGGGAAATTTGGTGACTACAAGAAAGTGGTCTGGGCAGAAGCCAGGTGCAGTGCAAAGCACCAAAAGAGGCCAAAAATAACCTGACAGGTGTTGTAAAAAAAGGGCAAAAATCAAGGAGGCAGACACAACTTGGTGGAGAAGATATGAGCAACATTGCATGGATACTTAAAAAAAGAAAAAAAAAAATCTCAGCCAAAGTCAAAGCCATGAAAAGGCATGGCATGCAAACAACTGCAGGGACACGCACAACATACACCAAGCCTTGCCAGAATTGATCCCTGCTGAAGGCCAAAACAAATAAGAAGGGCTTACACACACTCTGGAATGGAGATATGATAAAAGGAAAGGAAATTGAAAAAAAAAAAAAGAAAAATTAAAAATTTGGTGACTACAAGAAAGTGGTCTGGGCAGAAGCCCGGTGCAGTGCAAAGCACCAAAAAAGGCCAAAAGGATGCTGACAGGTGTTGTAAAAGCAAAACAAAATCCAAGGAGGTACATACAACTTGGTTGGGAAGATATGAGGGACATGGCACGGATGCATTCAAAAATAAAAAAAAGAAAAAAAAAAATCTCAGCCAGAGCCAAAGCCATGAAAAGGCATGACAGCCCAACAAGTGCAGGGACTTGCCCCAAAGCTTGTCCAATTGATCCCCATTAAAATCGCAAGATTTGCTTTCCCTTCCCGAAAGGAAATTTCATTTCCTTTCGGGAAGGGAAAGCAAATCTTGCGACCCTGCAAAGAAAGGCTTACAAACACTCTGGAAAGGAGATATGATCAAAAGAAATGCAATTGCAAAAAACCCCCAAAAAAGGGAAAATTGGGAAATTTGGTGACTAGAAGAAAGTGGTCTGGGCAGAAGCCAGGTGCAGTGCAAAGCACCAAAAGAGGCCAAAAATAACCTGACAGGTGTTGTAAAAAAAGGGCAAAAATCAAGGAGGCAGACACAACTTGGTGGGGAAGATATGAGCAACATTGCATGGATACTAAAAAAAAGAAAAAAAAAAATCTCAGCCAAAGTCAAAGCCATGAAAAGGCATGGCATGCAAACAACTGCAGGGACACGCACAACATACACCAAGCCTTGCCAGAATTGATCCCTGCTGAAGGCCAAAACAAATAAGAAGGGCTTACACACACTCTGGAATGGAGATATGATCAAAGGAAACAAAATTGAAAAAAAAAAAAAAGAAAAATGGAAAATTTGGTGACTACAAGAAAGTGGTCTGGGCAGAAGCCCGGTGCAGTGCAAAGCACCAAAAGAGGCCAAAAATAACCTGACAGGTGTTGTAAAAAACGGGCAAAAATCAAGGAGGCAGACACAACTTGGTGGGGAAGATATGAGCAACATTGCATGGATACTTAAAAAAAGAAAAAAAAAAAAATCTCGTCCCAAGTCTAAGCCATGAAAAGGCATGGCATGCAAACAACTGCAGGGACACGCACAACATACACCAAGCCTTGCCAGAATTGATCCCTGCTGAAGGCCAAAACAAATAAGAAGGGCTTACACACACTCTGGAATGGAGATATGATCAAAGGAAACAAAATTGAAAAAAAAGAAAAAGAAAAATGGAAAATTTGGTGACTACAAGTAAGTGGTCTGGGCAGAAGCCAGGTGCAGTGCAAAGCACCAAAAAAGTTAAAAGAATGCTAACAGGTGTTGTAAACGCAAAACAAAATCCAAGGAGGTACATACAACTTGGTGGGGAAGATATGAGGGACATGGCACGGATGCATTCAAAAAAAAAAGAAAGAAAAAAAAAATCTCAGCCAGAGCCAAAGCCATGAAAAGGCATGACAGCCCAACAAGTGCAGGGACTTGCCCCAAAGCCTGTCCAATTGATCCCCATTAAAATCGCAAGATTTGCTTTCCCTTCCCGAAAGGAAATTTCATTTCCTTTCGGGAAGGGAAACCAAATCTTGCGACCCTGCAAAGAAAGGCTTACAAACACTCTGGAAAGGAGATATGATCAAAAGAAATGCAATTGCAAAAAACCCCCAAAAAAGGGAAAATTGGGAAATTTGGTGACTACAAGAAAGTGGTCTGGGCAGAAGCCCGGTGCAGTGCAAAGCACCAAAAAAAGTTAAAAGAAAGCTAACAGGTGTTGTAAACGCAAAACAAAATCCAAGGAGGTACATACAACTTGGTGGGGAAGATATGAGGGACATGGCATGGATGCATTCAAAAAAAAAAAAGAAAAAAAAAAATCTCAGCCAGAGCCAAAGCCATGAAAAGGCATGACAGCCCAACAAGTGCAGGGACTTGCCCCAAAGCTTGTCCAATTGATCCCCATTAAAATCGCAAGATTTGCTTTCCCTTCCCGAAAGGAAATTTCATTTCCTTTCGGGAAGGGAAAGCAAATCTTGCGACCCTGCAAAGAAAGGCTTACAAACACTCTGGAAAGGAGATATGATCAAAAGAAATGCAATTGCAAAAAACCCCCAAAAAAGGGAAAATTGGGAAATTTGCTGACTACAAGAAAGTGGTCTGGGCAGAAGCCAGGTGCAGTGCAAAGCACCAAAAGAGGCCAAAAATAACCTGACAGGTGTTGTAAAAAAAGGGCAAAAATCAAGGAGGCAGACACAACTTGGTGGGGAAGATATGAGGGACATTGCATGGATACTTAAAAAAAGAAAAAAAAAAATCTCAGCCAAAGTCAAAGCCATGAATAGGCATGGCATGCAAACAACTGCAGGGACACGCACAACATACACCAAGCCTTGCCAGAATTGATCCCTGCTGAAGGCCAAAACAAATAAGAAGGGCTTACACACACTCTGGAATGGAGATATGATCAAAGGAAACAAAATTGAAAAAAAAAAAAAAGAAAAATGGAAAATTTGGTGACTACAAGAAAGTGGTCTGGGCAGAAGCCCGGTGCAGTGCAAAGCACCAAAAAAAGTTAAAAGAAAGCTAACAGGTGTTGTAAACGCAAAACAAAATCCAAGGAGGTACATACAACTTGGTGGGGAAGATATGAGGGACATGGCATGGATGCATTCAAAAAAAAAAAAGAAAAAAAAAAATCTCAGCCAGAGCCAAAGCCATGAAAAGGCATGACAGCCCAACAAGTGCAGGGACTTGCCCCAAAGCTTGTCCAATTGATCCCCATTAAAATCACAAGATTTGGTTTCCCTTCCCGAAAGGAAATTTCATTTCCTTTCGGTAAGGGAAAGCAAATCTTGCGACCCTGCAAAGAAAGGCTTACAAACACTCTGGAAAGGAGATATGATCAAAAGAAATGCAATTGCAAAAAACCCCCAAAAAAGGGAAAATTGGGAAATTTGGTGACTACAAGAAAGTGGTCTGGGCAGAAGCCAGGTGCAGTGCAAAGCACCAAAAGAGGCCAAAAATAACCTGACAGGTGTTGTAAAAAAAGGGCAAAAATCAAGGAGGCAGACACAACTTGGTGGGGAAGATATGAGCAACATTGCATGGATACTTAAAAAAAGAAAAAAAAAATCTCAGCCAAAGTCAAAGCCATGAAAAGGCATGGCATGCAAACAACTGCAAGGACACGCACAACATACACCAAGCCTTGCCAGAATTGATCCCTGCTGAAGGCCAAAACAAATAAGAAGGGCTTACACACACTCTGGAATGGAGATATGATCAAAGGAAAAAAAATTGAAAAAAAAAAAAAAGAAAAATTGAAAATTTGGTGACTACAAGAAAGTGGTCTGTGCAGAAGCCAGGTGCAGTGCAAAGCACCAAAAAAGGCCAAAAGGATGCTGACAGGTGTTGTAAAAGCAAAACAAAATCCAAGGAGGTACATACAACTTGGTTGGGAAGATATGAGGGACATGGCACGGATGCATTCAAAAATAAAAAGAAAGAAAAAAAAAATCTCAGCCAGAGCCAAAGCCATGAAAAGGCATGACAGCCCAACAAGTGCAGGGACTTGCCCCAAAGCCTGTCCAATTGATCCCCATTAAAATCGCAAGATTTGGTTTCCCTTCCCGAAAGGAAATTTCATTTCCTTTCGGGAAGGGAAACCAAATCTTGCGACCCTGCAAAGAAAGGCTTACAAACACTCTGGAAAGGAGATATGATCAAAAGAAATGCAATTGCAAAAAACCCCCAAAAAAGGGAAAATTGGGAAATTTGGTGACTACAAGAAAGTGGTCTGGGCAGAAGCCAGGTGCAGTGCAAAGCACCAAAAGAGGCCAAAAATAACCTGACAGGTGTTGTAAAAAAAGGGCAAAAATCAAGGAGGCAGACACAACTTGGTGGGGAAGATATGAGCAACATTGCATGGATACTTAAAAAAAGAAAAAAAAAAATCTCAGCCAAAGTCAAAGCCATGAAAAGGCATGGCATGCAAACAACTGCAGGGACACGCACAACATACACCAAGCCTTGCAAGAATTGATCCCTGCTGAAAGCCAAAACAAATAAGAGGGGCTTACACACACTCTGGAATGGAGATATGATCAAAGGAAACAAAATTGGAAAAAAAAAAAAGAAAAATGGAAAATTTGGTGACTAGAAGAAAGTGGTCTGGGCAGAAGCCAGGTGCAGTGCAAAGCACCAAAAGAGGCCAAAAATAACCTGACAGGTGTTGTAAAAAAAGGGCAAAAATCAAGGAGGCAGACACAACTTGGTGGGGAAGATATGAGCAACATTGCATGGATACTTAAAAAAAGAAAAAAAAAAATCTCGTCCCAAGTCTAAGCCATGAAAAGGCATGGCATGCAAACAACTGCAGGGACACGCACAACATACACCCAGCCTTGCCAGAATTGATCCCTGCTGAAGGCCAAAACAAATAAGAAGGGCTTACACACACTCTGGAATGGAGATATGATCAAAGGAAACAAAATTGAAAAAAAAAAAAAAGAAAAATGGAAAATTTGGTGACTACAAGAAAGTGGTCTGGGCAGAAGCCCGGTGCAGTGCAAAGCACCAAAAAAAGTTAAAAGAAAGCTAACAGGTGTTGTAAACGCAAAACAAAATCCAAGGCGGTACATACAACTTGGTGGAGAAGATATGAGGGACATGGCACGGATGCATTCAAAAAAAAAAAAGAAAAAAAAAAAAATCTCAGCCAGAGCCAAAGCCATGAAAAGGCATGACAGCCCAACAAGTGCAGGGACTTGCCCCAAAGCTTGTCCAATTGATCCCCATTAAAATCGCAAGATTTGGTTTCCCTTCCCGAAAGGAAATTTCATTTCCTTTCGGGAAGGGAAACCAAATCTTGCGACCCTGCAAAGAAAGGCTTACAAACACTCTGGAAAGGAGATATGATCAAAAGAAATGCAATTGCAAAAAACCCCCAAAAAAGGGAAAATTGGGAAATTTGGTGACTACAAGAAAGTGGTCTGGGCAGAAGCCAGGTGCAGTGCAAAGCACCAAAAGAGGCCAAAAATAACCTGACAGGTGTTGTAAAAAAAGGGCAAAAATCAAGGAGGCAGACACAACTTGGTGGGGAAGATATGAGCAACATTGCATGGATACTTAAAAAAAGAAAAAAAAAAATCTCAGCCAAAGTCAAAGCCATGAAAAGGCATGGCATGCAAACAACTGCAGGGACACGCACAACATACACCAAGCCTTGCCAGAATTGATCCCTGCTGAAGGCCAAAACAAATAAGAAGGGCTTACACACACTCTGGAATGGAGATATGATAAAAGGAAAGGAAATTGAAAAAAAAAAAAAGAAAAATTAAAAATTTGGTGACTACAAGAAAGTGGTCTGGGCAGAAGCCCGGTGCAGTGCAAAGCACCAAAAAAGGCCAAAAGGATGCTGACAGGTGTTGTAAAAGCAAAACAAAATCCAAGGAGGTACATACAACTTGGTTGGGAAGATATGAGGGACATGGCACGGATGCATTCAAAAATAAAAAAAAGAAAAAAAAAAATCTCAGCCAGAGCCAAAGCCATGAAAAGGCATGACAGCCCAACAAGTGCAGGGACTTGCCCCAAAGCCTGTCCAATTGATCCCCATTAAAATCACAAGATTTGCTTTCCCTTCCCGAAAGGAAATTTCATTTCCTTTCGGGAAGGGAAAGCAAATCTTGCGACCCTGCAAAGAAAGGCTTACAAACACTCTGGAAAGGAGATATGATCAAAAGAAATGCAATTGCAAAAAACCCCCAAAAAAGGGAAAATTGGGAAATTTGGTGACTACAAGAAAGTGGTCTGGGCAGAAGCCAGGTGCAGTGCAAAGCACCAAAAGAGGCCAAAAATAACCTGACAGGTGTTGTAAAAAAAGGGCAAAAATCAAGGAGGCAGACACAACTTGGTGGGGAAGATATGAGCAACATTGCATGGATACTTAAAAAAAGAAAAAAAAAAATCTCAGCCAAAGTCAAAGCCATGAAAAGGCATGGCATGCAAACAACTGCAGGGACACGCACAACATACACCAAGCCTTGCCAGAATTGATCCCTGCTGAAGGCCAAAACAAATAAGAAGGGCTTACACACACTCTGGAATGGAGATATGATCAAAGGAAACAAAATTGAAAAAAAAAAAAAAGAAAAATGGAAAATTTGGTGACTACAAGAAAGTGGTCTGGGCAGAAGCCCGGTGCAGTGCAAAGCACCAAAAGAGGCCAAAAATAACCTGACAGGTGTTGTAAAAAACGGGCAAAAATCAAGGAGGCAGACACAACTTGGTGGGGAAGATATGAGCAACATTGCATGGATACTTAAAAAAAGAAAAAAAAAAAAATCTCGTCCCAAGTCTAAGCCATGAAAAGGCATGGCATGCAAACAACTGCAGGGACACGCACAACATACACCAAGCCTTGCCAGAATTGATCCCTGCTGAAGGCCAAAACAAATAAGAAGGGCTTACACACACTCTGGAATGGAGATATGATCAAAGGAAACAAAATTGAAAAAAAAGAAAAAGAAAAATGGAAAATTTGGTGACTACAAGTAAGTGGTCTGGGCAGAAGCCAGGTGCAGTGCAAAGCACCAAAAAAGTTAAAAGAATGCTAACAGGTGTTGTAAACGCAAAACAAAATCCAAGGAGGTACATACAACTTGGTGGGGAAGATATGAGGGACATGGCACGGATGCATTCAAAAAAAAAAGAAAGAAAAAAAAAATCTCAGCCAGAGCCAAAGCCATGAAAAGGCATGACAGCCCAACAAGTGCAGGGACTTGCCCCAAAGCCTGTCCAATTGATCCCCATTAAAATCGCAAGATTTGCTTTCCCTTCCCGAAAGGAAATTTCATTTCCTTTCGGGAAGGGAAAGCAAATCTTGCGACCCTGCAAAGAAAGGCTTACAAACACTCTGGAAAGGAGATATGATCAAAAGAAATGCAATTGCAAAAAACCCCCAAAAAAGGGAAAATTGGGAAATTTGGTGACTACAAGAAAGTGGTCTGGGCAGAAGCCAGGTGCAGTGCAAAGCACCAAAAGAGGCCCAAAATAACCTGACAGGTGTTGTAAAAAAAGGGCAAAAATCAAGGAGGCAGACACAACTTGGTGGGGAAGATATGAGCAACATTGCATAGATACTTAAAAAAAGAAAAAAAAAAATCTCAGCCAAAGTCAAAGCCATGAAAAGGCATGGCATGCAAACAACTGCAGGGACACGCACAACATACACCAAGCCTTGCCAGAATTGATCCCTGCTGAAGGCCAAAACAAATAAGAAGGGCTTACACACACTCTGGAATGGAGATATGATCAAAGGAAAGGAAATTGAAAAAAAAAAAAAAGAAAAATGGAAAATTTGGTGACTACAAGAAAGTGGTCTGGGCAGAAGCCCGGTGCAGTGCAAAGCACCAAAAAAGGCCAAAAGGATGCTGACAGGTGTTGTAAAAGCAAAACAAAATCCAAGGAGGTACATACAACTTGGTTGGGAAGATATGAGGGACATGGCACGGATGCATTCAAAAATAAAAAAAAGAAAAAAAAAAATCTCAGCCAGAGCCAAAGCCATGAAAAGGCATGACAGCCCAACAAGTGCAGGGACTTGCCCCAAAGCCTGTCCAATTGATCCCCATTAAAATCGCAAGATTTGCTTTCCCTTCCCGAAAGGAAATTTCATTTCCTTTCGGGAAGGGAAACCAAATCTTGCGACCCTGCAAAGAAAGGCTTACAAACACTCTGGAAAGGAGATATGATCAAAAGAAATGCAATTGCAAAAAACCCCCAAAAAAGGGAAAATTGGGAAATTTGGTGACTACAAGAAAGTGGTCTGGGCAGAAGCCAGGTGCAGTGCAAAGCACCAAAAGAGGCCAAAAATAACCTGACAGGTGTTGTAAAAAAAGGGCAAAAATCAAGGAGGCAGACACAACTTGGTGGGGAAGATATGAGCAACATTGCATGGATACTTAAAAAAAGAAAAAAAAAAATCTCAGCCAAAGTCAAAGCCATGAAAAGGCATGGCATGCAAACAACTGCAAGGACACGCACAACATACACCAAGCCTTGCCAGAATTGATCCCTGCTGAAGGCCAAAACAAATAAGAAGGGCTTACACACACTCTCGAATGGAGATATGATCAAAGGAAACAAAATTGAAAAAAAAGAAGAAGAAAAATGGAAAATTTGGTGACTACAAGAAAGTGGTCTGGGCAGAAGCCCGGTGCAGTGCAAAGCACCAAAAAAGGCCAAAAGGATGCTGACAGGTGTTGTAAAAGCAAAACAAAATCCAAGGAGGTACATACAACTTGGTTGGGAAGATATGAGGGACATGGCACGGATGCATTCAAAAATAAAAAAAAGAAAAAAAAAAATCTCAGCCAGAGCCAAAGCCATGAAAAGGCATGACAGCCCAACAAGTGCAGGGACTTGCCCCAAAGCCTGTCCAATTGATCCCCATTAAAATCGCAAGATTTGGTTTCCCTTCCCGAACGGAAATTTCATTTCCTTTCGGGAAGGGAAACCAAATCTTGCGACCCTGCAAAGAAAGGCTTACAAACACTCTGGAAAGGAGATATGATCAAAAGAAATGCAATTGCAAAAAACCCCCAAAAAAGGGAAAATTGGGAAATTTGGTGACTACAAGAAAGTGGTCTGGGCAGAAGCCAGGTGCAGTGCAAAGCACCAAAAGAGGCCAAAAATAACCTGACAGGTGTTGTAAAAAAAGGGCAAAAATCAAGGAGGCAGACACAACTTGGTGGAGAAGATATGAGCAACATTGCATGGATACTTAAAAAAAGAAAAAAAAAAAATCTCAGCCAAAGTCAAAGCCATGAAAAGGCATGGCATGCAAACAACTGCAGGGACACGCACAACATACAGCAAGCCTTGCCAGAATTGATCCCTGCTGAAGGCCAAAACAAATAAGAAGGGCTTACACACACTCTGGAATGGAGATATGATCAAAGGAAACAAAACTGAAAAAAAAAAAAAAAGAAAAATGGAAAATTTGGTGACTACAAGAAAGTGGTCTGGGCAGAAGCCAGGTGCAGTGCAAAGCACCAAAAGAGGCCAAAAATAACCTGACAGGTGTTGTAAAAAAGGGCAAAAATCAAGGAGGCAGACACAACTTGGTGGGGAAGATATGAGCAACATTGCATGGATACTTAAAAAAAGAAAAAAAAAAAAATCTCGTCCCAAGTCTAAGCCATGAAAAGGCATGGCATGCAAACAACTGCAGGGACACGCACAACATACACCAAGCCTTGCCAGAATTGATCCCTGCTGAAGGCCAAAACAAATAAGAAGGGCTTACACACACTCTGGAATGGAGATATGATCAAAGGAAACAAAATTGAAAAAAAAGAAAAAGAAAAATGGAAAATTTGGTGACTACAAGTAAGTGGTCTGGGCAGAAGCCAGGTGCAGTGCAAAGCACCAAAAAAAGTTAAAAGAATGCTAACAGGTGTTGTAAACGCAAAACAAAATCCAAGGAGGTACATACAACTTGGTGGGGAAGATATGAGGGACATGGCACGGATGCATTCAAAAAAAAAAGAAAGAAAAAAAAAATCTCAGCCAGAGCCAAAGCCATGAAAAGGCATGACAGCCCAACAAGTGCAGGGACTTGCCCCAAAGCCTGTCCAATTGATCCCCATTAAAATCGCAAGATTTGCTTTCCCTTCCCGAAAGGAAATTTCATTTCCTTTCGGGAAGGGAAAGCAAATCTTGCGACCCTGCAAAGAAAGGCTTACAAACACTCTGGAAAGGAGATATGATCAAAAGAAATGCAATTGCAAAAAACCCCCAAAAAAGGGAAAATTGGGAAATTTGCTGACTACAAGAAAGTGGTCTGGGCAGAAGCCAGGTGCAGTGCAAAGCACCAAAAGAGGCCAAAAATAACCTGACAGGTGTTGTAAAAAAAGGGCAAAAATCAAGGAGGCAGACACAACTTGGTGGAGAAGATATGAGCAACATTGCATGGATACTTAAAAAAAGAAAAAAAAAAATCTCAGCCAAAGTCAAAGCCATGAAAAGGCATGGCATGCAAACAACTGCAGGGACACGCACAACATACACCAAGCCTTGCCAGAATTGATCCCTGCTGAAGGCCAAAACAAATAAGAAGGGCTTACACACACTCTGGAATGGAGATATGATAAAAGGAAAGGAAATTGAAAAAAAAAAAAAGAAAAATTAAAAATTTGGTGACTACAAGAAAGTGGTCTGGGCAGAAGCCCGGTGCAGTGCAAAGCACCAAAAAAGGCCAAAAGGATGCTGACAGGTGTTGTAAAAGCAAAACAAAATCCAAGGAGGTACATACAACTTGGTTGGGAAGATATGAGGGACATGGCACGGATGCATTCAAAAATAAAAAAAAGAAAAAAAAAAATCTCAGCCAGAGCCAAAGCCATGAAAAGGCATGACAGCCCAACAAGTGCAGGGACTTGCCCCAAAGCTTGTCCAATTGATCCCCATTAAAATCGCAAGATTTGCTTTCCCTTCCCGAAAGGAAATGAAATTTCCTTTCGGGAAGGGAAACCAAATCTTGCGACCCTGCAAAGAAAGGCTTACAAACACTCTGGAAAGGAGATATGATCAAAAGAAATGCAATTGCAAAAAACCCCCAAAAAAGGGAAAATTGGGAAATTTGGTGACTAGAAGAAAGTGGTCTGGGCAGAAGCCAGGTGCAGTGCAAAGCACCAAAAGAGGCCAAAAATAACCTGACAGGTGTTGTAAAAAAAGGGCAAAAATCAAGGAGGCAGACACAACTTGGTGGGGAAGATATGAGCAACATTGCATGGATACTAAAAAAAAGAAAAAAAAAAATCTCAGCCAAAGTCAAAGCCATGAAAAGGCATGGCATGCAAACAACTGCAGGGACACGCACAACATACACCAAGCCTTGCCAGAATTGATCCCTGCTGAAGGCCAAAACAAATAAGAAGGGCTTACACACACTCTGGAATGGAGATATGATCAAAGGAAACAAAATTGAAAAAAAAAAAAAAGAAAAATGGAAAATTTGGTGACTACAAGAAAGTGGTCTGGGCAGAAGCCCGGTGCAGTGCAAAGCACCAAAAGAGGCCAAAAATAACCTGACAGGTGTTGTAAAAAACGGGCAAAAATCAAGGAGGCAGACACAACTTGGTGGGGAAGATATGAGCAACATTGCATGGATACTTAAAAAAAGAAAAAAAAAAAAATCTCGTCCCAAGTCTAAGCCATGAAAAGGCATGGCATGCAAACAACTGCAGGGACACGCACAACATACACCAAGCCTTGCCAGAATTGATCCCTGCTGAAGGCCAAAACAAATAAGAAGGGCTTACACACACTCTGGAATGGAGATATGATCAAAGGAAACAAAATTGAAAAAAAAGAAAAAGAAAAATGGAAAATTTGGTGACTACAAGTAAGTGGTCTGGGCAGAAGCCAGGTGCAGTGCAAAGCACCAAAAAAGTTAAAAGAATGCTAACAGGTGTTGTAAACGCAAAACAAAATCCAAGGAGGTACATACAACTTGGTGGGGAAGATATGAGGGACATGGCACGGATGCATTCAAAAAAAAAAGAAAGAAAAAAAAAATCTCAGCCAGAGCCAAAGCCATGAAAAGGCATGACAGCCCAACAAGTGCAGGGACTTGCCCCAAAGCCTGTCCAATTGATCCCCATTAAAATCGCAAGATTTGCTTTCCCTTCCCGAAAGGAAATTTCATTTCCTTTCGGGAAGGGAAACCAAATCTTGCGACCCTGCAAAGAAAGGCTTACAAACACTCTGGAAAGGAGATATGATCAAAAGAAATGCAATTGCAAAAAACCCCCAAAAAAGGGAAAATTGGGAAATTTGGTGACTACAAGAAAGTGGTCTGGGCAGAAGCCCGGTGCAGTGCAAAGCACCAAAAAAAGTTAAAAGAAAGCTAACAGGTGTTGTAAACGCAAAACAAAATCCAAGGAGGTACATACAACTTGGTGGGGAAGATATGAGGGACATGGCATGGATGCATTCAAAAAAAAAAAAGAAAAAAAAAAATCTCAGCCAGAGCCAAAGCCATGAAAAGGCATGACAGCCCAACAAGTGCAGGGACTTGCCCCAAAGCTTGTCCAATTGATCCCCATTAAAATCGCAAGATTTGCTTTCCCTTCCCGAAAGGAAATTTCATTTCCTTTCGGGAAGGGAAAGCAAATCTTGCGACCCTGCAAAGAAAGGCTTACAAACACTCTGGAAAGGAGATATGATCAAAAGAAATGCAATTGCAAAAAACCCCCAAAAAAGGGAAAATTGGGAAATTTGCTGACTACAAGAAAGTGGTCTGGGCAGAAGCCAGGTGCAGTGCAAAGCACCAAAAGAGGCCAAAAATAACCTGACAGGTGTTGTAAAAAAAGGGCAAAAATCAAGGAGGCAGACACAACTTGGTGGGGAAGATATGAGGGACATTGCATGGATACTTAAAAAAAGAAAAAAAAAAATCTCAGCCAAAGTCAAAGCCATGAAAAGGCATGGCATGCAAACAACTGCAGGGACACGCACAACATACACCAAGCCTTGCCAGAATTGATCCCTGCTGAAGGCCAAAACAAATAAGAAGGGCTTACACACACTCTGGAATGGAGATATGATCAAAGGAAACAAAATTGAAAAAAAAAAAAAAGAAAAATGGAAAATTTGGTGACTACAAGAAAGTGGTCTGGGCAGAAGCCCGGTGCAGTGCAAAGCACCAAAAAAAGTTAAAAGAAAGCTAACAGGTGTTGTAAACGCAAAACAAAATCCAAGGAGGTACATACAACTTGGTGGGGAAGATATGAGGGACATGGCATGGATGCATTCAAAAAAAAAAAAGAAAAAAAAAAATCTCAGCCAGAGCCAAAGCCATGAAAAGGCATGACAGCCCAACAAGTGCAGGGACTTGCCCCAAAGCTTGTCCAATTGATCCCCATTAAAATCACAAGATTTGGTTTCCCTTCCCGAAAGGAAATTTCATTTCCTTTCGGTAAGGGAAAGCAAATCTTGCGACCCTGCAAAGAAAGGCTTACAAACACTCTGGAAAGGAGATATGATCAAAAGAAATGCAATTGCAAAAAACCCCCAAAAAAGGGAAAATTGGGAAATTTGGTGACTACAAGAAAGTGGTCTGGGCAGAAGCCAGGTGCAGTGCAAAGCACCAAAAGAGGCCAAAAATAACCTGACAGGTGTTGTAAAAAAAGGGCAAAAATCAAGGAGGCAGACACAACTTGGTGGAGAAGATATGAGCAACATTGCATGGATACTTAAAAAAAGAAAAAAAAAAATCTCAGCCAAAGTCAAAGCCATGAAAAGGCATGGCATGCAAACAACTGCAGGGACACGCACAACATACACCAAGCCTTGCCAGAATTGATCCCTGCTGAAGGCCAAAACAAATAAGAAGGGCTTACACACACTCTGGAATGGAGATATGATAAAAGGAAAGGAAATTGAAAAAAAAAAAAAGAAAAATTAAAAATTTGGTGACTACAAGAAAGTGGTCTGGGCAGAAGCCCGGTGCAGTGCAAAGCACCAAAAGAGGCCAAAAGGATGCTGACAGGTGTTGTAAAAGCAAAACAAAATCCAAGGAGGTACATACAACTTGGTTGGGAAGATATGAGGGACATGGCACGGATGCATTCAAAAATAAAAAAAAGAAAAAAAAAAATCTCAGCCAGAGCCAAAGCCATGAAAAGGCATGACAGCCCAACAAGTGCAGGGACTTGCCCCAAAGCTTGTCCAATTGATCCCCATTAAAATCGCAAGATTTGCTTTCCCTTCCCGAAAGGAAATTTCATTTCCTTTCGGGAAGGGAAACCAAATCTTGCGACCCTGCAAAGAAAGGCTTACAAACACTCTGGAAAGGAGATATGATCAAAAGAAATGCAATTGCAAAAAACCCCCAAAAAAGGGAAAATTGGGAAATTTGGTGACTAGAAGAAAGTGGTCTGGGCAGAAGCCAGGTGCAGTGCAAAGCACCAAAAGAGGCCAAAAATAACCTGACAGGTGTTGTAAAAAAAGGGCAAAAATCAAGGAGGCAGACACAACTTGGTGGGGAAGATATGAGCAACATTGCATGGATACTAAAAAAAAGAAAAAAAAAAATCTCAGCCAAAGTCAAAGCCATGAAAAGGCATGGCATGCAAACAACTGCAGGGACACGCACAACATACACCAAGCCTTGCCAGAATTGATCCCTGCTGAAGGCCAAAACAAATAAGAAGGGCTTACACACACTCTGGAATGGAGATATGATCAAAGGAAACAAAATTGAAAAAAAAAAAAAAGAAAAATGGAAAATTTGGTGACTACAAGAAAGTGGTCTGGGCAGAAGCCCGGTGCAGTGCAAAGCACCAAAAGAGGCCAAAAATAACCTGACAGGTGTTGTAAAAAACGGGCAAAAATCAAGGAGGCAGACACAACTTGGTGGGGAAGATATGAGCAACATTGCATGGATACTTAAAAAAAGAAAAAAAAAAAAATCTCGTCCCAAGTCTAAGCCATGAAAAGGCATGGCATGCAAACAACTGCAGGGACACGCACAACATACACCAAGCCTTGCCAGAATTGATCCCTGCTGAAGGCCAAAACAAATAAGAAGGGCTTACACACACTCTGGAATGGAGATATGATCAAAGGAAACAAAATTGAAAAAAAAGAAAAAGAAAAATGGAAAATTTGGTGACTACAAGTAAGTGGTCTGGGCAGAAGCCAGGTGCAGTGCAAAGCACCAAAAAAGTTAAAAGAATGCTAACAGGTGTTGTAAACGCAAAACAAAATCCAAGGAGGTACATACAACTTGGTGGGGAAGATATGAGGGACATGGCACGGATGCATTCAAAAAAAAAAGAAAGAAAAAAAAAATCTCAGCCAGAGCCAAAGCCATGAAAAGGCATGACAGCCCAACAAGTGCAGGGACTTGCCCCAAAGCCTGTCCAATTGATCCCCATTAAAATCGCAAGATTTGCTTTCCCTTCCCGAAAGGAAATTTCATTTCCTTTCGGGAAGGGAAACCAAATCTTGCGACCCTGCAAAGAAAGGCTTACAAACACTCTGGAAAGGAGATATGATCAAAAGAAATGCAATTGCAAAAAACCCCCAAAAAAGGGAAAATTGGGAAATTTGGTGACTACAAGAAAGTGGTCTGGGCAGAAGCCCGGTGCAGTGCAAAGCACCAAAAAAAGTTAAAAGAAAGCTAACAGGTGTTGTAAACGCAAAACAAAATCCAAGGAGGTACATACAACTTGGTGGGGAAGATGAGGGACATGGCATGGATGCATTCAAAAAAAAAAAAGAAAAAAAAAAATCTCAGCCAGAGCCAAAGCCATGAAAAGGCATGACAGCCCAACAAGTGCAGGGACTTGCCCCAAAGCTTGTCCAATTGATCCCCATTAAAATCGCAAGATTTGCTTTCCCTTCCCGAAAGGAAATTTCATTTCCTTTCGGGAAGGGAAAGCAAATCTTGCGACCCTGCAAAGAAAGGCTTACAAACACTCTGGAAAGGAGATATGATCAAAAGAAATGCAATTGCAAAAAACCCCCAAAAAAGGGAAAATTGGGAAATTTGCTGACTACAAGAAAGTGGTCTGGGCAGAAGCCAGGTGCAGTGCAAAGCACCAAAAGAGGCCAAAAATAACCTGACAGGTGTTGTAAAAAAAGGGCAAAAATCAAGGAGGCAGACACAACTTGGTGGGGAAGATATGAGGGACATTGCATGGATACTTAAAAAAAGAAAAAAAAAAATCTCAGCCAAAGTCAAAGCCATGAATAGGCATGGCATGCAAACAACTGCAGGGACACGCACAACATACAGCAAGCCTTGCCAGAATTGATCCCTGCTGAAGGCCAAAACAAATAAGAAGGGCTTACACACACTCTGGAATGGAGATATGATCAAAGGAAACAAAATTGAAAAAAAAAAAAAAGAAAAATGGAAAATTTGGTGACTACAAGAAAGTGGTCTGGGCAGAAGCCCGGTGCAGTGCAAAGCACCAAAAAAAGTTAAAAGAAAGCTAACAGGTGTTGTAAACGCAAAACAAAATCCAAGGAGGTACATACAACTTGGTGGGGAAGATATGAGGGACATGGCATGGATGCATTCAAAAAAAAAAAAGAAAAAAAAAAATCTCAGCCAGAGCCAAAGCCATGAAAAGGCATGACAGCCCAACAAGTGCAGGGACTTGCCCCAAAGCTTGTCCAATTGATCCCCATTAAAATCACAAGATTTGGTTTCCCTTCCCGAAAGGAAATTTCATTTCCTTTCGGTAAGGGAAACCAAATCTTGCGACCCTGCAAAGAAAGGCTTACAAACACTCTGGAAAGGAGATATGATCAAAAGAAATGCAATTGCAAAAAACCCCCAAAAAAGGGAAAATTGGGAAATTTGGTGACTACAAGAAAGTGGTCTGGGCAGAAGCCAGGTGCAGTGCAAAGCACCAAAAGAGGCCAAAAATAACCTGACAGGTGTTGTAAAAAAAGGGCAAAAATCAAGGAGGCAGACACAACTTGGTGGGGAAGATATGAGCAACATTGCATGGATACTTAAAAAAAGAAAAAAAAAATCTCAGCCAAAGTCAAAGCCATGAAAAGGCATGGCATGCAAACAACTGCAAGGACACGCACAACATACACCAAGCCTTGCCAGAATTGATCCCTGCTGAAGGCCAAAACAAATAAGAAGGGCTTACACACACTCTGGAATGGAGATATGATCAAAGGAAAAAAAATTGAAAAAAAAAAAAAAGAAAAATTGAAAATTTGGTGACTACAAGAAAGTGGTCTGTGCAGAAGCCAGGTGCAGTGCAAAGCACCAAAAAAGGCCAAAAGGATGCTGACAGGTGTTGTAAAAGCAAAACAAAATCCAAGGAGGTACATACAACTTGGTTGGGAAGATATGAGGGACATGGCACGGATGCATTCAAAAATAAAAAGAAAGAAAAAAAAAATCTCAGCCAGAGCCAAAGCCATGAAAAGGCATGACAGCCCAACAAGTGCAGGGACTTGCCCCAAAGCCTGTCCAATTGATCCCCATTAAAATCGCAAGATTTGGTTTCCCTTCCCGAAAGGAAATTTCATTTCCTTTCGGGAAGGGAAACCAAATCTTGCGACCCTGCAAAGAAAGGCTTACAAACACTCTGGAAAGGAGATATGATCAAAAGAAATGCAATTGCAAAAAACCCCCAAAAAAGGGAAAATTGGGAAATTTGGTGACTACAAGAAAGTGGTCTGGGCAGAAGCCAGGTGCAGTGCAAAGCACCAAAAGAGGCCAAAAATAACCTGACAGGTGTTGTAAAAAAAGGGCAAAAATCAAGGAGGCAGACACAACTTGGTGGGGAAGATATGAGCAACATTGCATGGATACTTAAAAAAAGAAAAAAAAAAATCTCAGCCAAAGTCAAAGCCATGAAAAGGCATGGCATGCAAACAACTGCAGGGACACGCACAACATACACCAAGCCTTGCAAGAATTGATCCCTGCTGAAAGCCAAAACAAATAAGAGGGGCTTACACACACTCTGGAATGGAGATATGATCAAAGGAAACAAAATTGGAAAAAAAAAAAAGAAAAATGGAAAATTTGGTGACTAGAAGAAAGTGGTCTGGGCAGAAGCCAGGTGCAGTGCAAAGCACCAAAAGAGGCCAAAAATAACCTGACAGGTGTTGTAAAAAAAGGGCAAAAATCAAGGAGGCAGACACAACTTGGTGGGGAAGATATGAGCAACATTGCATGGATACTTAAAAAAAGAAAAAAAAAAATCTCGTCCCAAGTCTAAGCCATGAAAAGGCATGGCATGCAAACAACTGCAGGGACACGCACAACATACACCCAGCCTTGCCAGAATTGATCCCTGCTGAAGGCCAAAACAAATAAGAAGGGCTTACACACACTCTGGAATGGAGATATGATCAAAGGAAACAAAATTGAAAAAAAAAAAAAAGAAAAATGGAAAATTTGGTGACTACAAGAAAGTGGTCTGGGCAGAAGCCCGGTGCAGTGCAAAGCACCAAAAAAAGTTAAAAGAAAGCTAACAGGTGTTGTAAACGCAAAACAAAATCCAAGGCGGTACATACAACTTGGTGGAGAAGATATGAGGGACATGGCACGGATGCATTCAAAAAAAAAAAAGAAAAAAAAAAAAATCTCAGCCAGAGCCAAAGCCATGAAAAGGCATGACAGCCCAACAAGTGCAGGGACTTGCCCCAAAGCTTGTCCAATTGATCCCCATTAAAATCGCAAGATTTGGTTTCCCTTCCCGAAAGGAAATTTCATTTCCTTTCGGGAAGGGAAACCAAATCTTGCGACCCTGCAAAGAAAGGCTTACAAACACTCTGGAAAGGAGATATGATCAAAAGAAATGCAATTGCAAAAAACCCCCAAAAAAGGGAAAATTGGGAAATTTGGTGACTACAAGAAAGTGGTCTGGGCAGAAGCCAGGTGCAGTGCAAAGCACCAAAAGAGGCCAAAAATAACCTGACAGGTGTTGTAAAAAAAGGGCAAAAATCAAGGAGGCAGACACAACTTGGTGGGGAAGATATGAGCAACATTGCATGGATACTTAAAAAAAGAAAAAAAAAAATCTCAGCCAAAGTCAAAGCCATGAAAAGGCATGGCATGCAAACAACTGCAAGGACACGCACAACATACACCAAGCCTTGCCAGAATTGATCCCTGCTGAAGGCCAAAACAAATAAGAAGGGCTTACACACACTCTGGAATGGAGATATGATCAAAGGAAACAAAATTGAAAAAAAAGGAAAAGAAAAATTGAAATTTTGGTGACTACAAGAAAGTGGTCTGGGCAGAAGCCAGGTGCAGTGCAAAGCACCAAAAAAGGCCAAAAGGATGCTGACAGGTGTTGTAAAAGCAAAACAAAATCCAAGGAGGTACATACAACTTGGTTGGGAAGATATGAGGGACATGGCACGGATGCATTCAAAAATAAAAAAAAGAAAAAAAAAAATCTCAGCCATAGCCAAAGCCATGAAAAGGCATGACAGCCCAACAAGTGCAGGGACTTGCCCCAAAGCCTGTCCAATTGATCCCCATTAAAATCGCAAGATTTGCTTTCCCTTCCCGAAAGGAAATTTCATTTCCTTTCGGGAAGGGAAACCAAATCTTGCGACCCTGCAAAGAAAGGCTTACAAACACTCTGGAAAGGAGATATGATCAAAAGAAATGCAATTGCAAAAAACCCCCAAAAAAGGGAAAATTGGGAAATTTGCTGACTACAAGAAAGTGGTCTGGGCAGAAGCCAGGTGCAGTGCAAAGCACCAAAAGAGGCCCAAAATAACCTGACAGGTGTTGTAAAAAAAGGGCAAAAATCAAGGAGGCAGACACAACTTGGTGGAGAAGATATGAGCAACATTGCATGGATACTTAAAAAAAGAAAAAAAAAAATCTCAGCCAAAGTCAAAGCCATGAAAAGGCATGGCATGCAAACAACTGCAAGGACACGCACAACATACACCAAGCCTTGCCAGAATTGATCCCTGCTGAAGGCCAAAACAAATAAGAAGGGCTTACACACACTCTGGAATGGAGATATGATCAAAGGAAACAAAATTGAAAAAAAAGGAAAAGAAAAATTGAAAATTTGGTGACTACAAGAAAGTGGTCTGGGCAGAAGCCAGGTGCAGTGCAAAGCACCAAAAAAGGCCAAAAGGATGCTGACAGGTGTTGTAAAAGCAAAACAAAATCCAAGGAGGTACATACAACTTGGTTGGGAAGATATGAGGGACATGGCACGGATGCATTCAAAAATAAAAAAAAGAAAAAAAAAAATCTCAGCCATAGCCAAAGCCATGAAAAGGCATGACAGCCCAACAAGTGCAGGGACTTGCCCCAAAGCCTGTCCAATTGATCCCCATTAAAATCGCAAGATTTGGTTTCCCTTCCCGAAAGGAAATTTCATTTCCTTTCGGGAAGGGAAAGCAAACCTTGCGACCCTGCAAAGAAAGGCTTACAAACACTCTGGAAAGGAGATATGATCAAAAGAAATGCAATTGCAAAAAACCCCCAAAAAAGGGAAAATTGGGAAATTTGGTGACTACAAGAAAGTGGTCTGGGCAGAAGCCAGGTGCAGTGCAAAGCACCAAAAGAGGCCAAAAATAACCTGAGAGGTGTTGTAAAAAAAGGGCAAAAATCAAGGAGGCAGACACAACTTGGTGGGGAAGATATGAGCAACATTGCATGGATACTTAAAAAAAGAAAAAAAAAAATCTCAGCCAAAGTCAAAGCCATGAAAAGGCATGGCATGCAAACAACTGCAGGGACACGCACAACATACACCAAGCCTTGCCAGAATTGATCCCTGCTGAAAGCCAAAACAAATAAGAAGGGCTTACACACACTCTGGAATGGAGATATGATCAAAGGAAACAAAATTGGAAAAAAAAAAAAGAAAAATGGAAAATTTGGTGACTACAAGAAAGTGGTCTGGGCAGAAGCCAGGTGCAGTGCAAAGCACCAAAAGAGGCCAAAAATAACCTGACAGGTGTTGTAAAAAAAGGGCAAAAATCAAGGAGGCAGACACAACTTGGTGGGGAAGATATGAGCAACATTGCATGGATACTTAAAAAAAGAAAAAAAAAAAAATCTCGTCCCAAGTCTAAGCCATGAAAAGGCATGGCATGCAAACAACTGCAGGGACACGCACAACATACACCCAGCCTTGCCAGAATTGATCCCTGCTGAAGGCCAAAACAAATAAGAAGGGCTTACAAACACTCTGGAATGGAGATATGATCAAAGGAAACAAAATTGAAAAAAAAAAAAAAGAAAAATTGAAAATTTGGTGACTACAAGAAAGTGGTCTGGGCAGAAGCCAGGTGCAGTGCAAAGCACCAAAAAAGGCCAAAAGGATGCTGACAGGTGTTGTAAAAGCAAAACAAAATCCAAGGAGGTACATACAACTTGGTTGGGAAGATATGAGGGACATGGCACGGATGCATTCAAAAATAAAAAAAAGAAAAAAAAAATCTCAGCCAGAGCCAAAGCCATGAAAAGGCATGACAGCCCAACAAGTGCAGGGACTTGCCCCAAAGCCTGTCCAATTGATCCCCATTAAAATCGCAAGATTTGCTTTCCCTTCCCGAAAGGAAATTTCATTTCCTTTCGGGAAGGGAAACCAAATCTTGCGACCCTGCAAAGAAAGGCTTACAAACACTCTGGAAAGGAGATATGATCAAAAGAAATGCAATTGCAAAAAACCCCCAAAAAAGGGAAAATTGGGAAATTTGGTGACTACAAGAAAGTGGTCTGGGCAGAAGCCAGGTGCAGTGCAAAGCACCAAAAGAGGCCAAAAATAACCTGACAGGTGTTGTAAAAAAAGGGCAAAAATCAAGGAGGCAGACACAACTTGGTGGGGAAGATATGAGCAACATTGCATGGATACTTAAAAAAAGAAAAAAAAAAATCTCAGCCAAAGTCAAAGCCATGAAAAGGCATGGCATGCAAACAACTGCAGGGACACGCACAACATACACCAAGCCTTGCCAGAATTGATCCCTGCTGAAGGCCAAAACAAATAAGAAGGGCTTACACACACTCTGGAATGGAGATATGATCAAAGGAAAGGAAATTGAAAAAAAAGAAAAAGAAAAATGGAAAATTTGGTGACTACAAGAAAGTGGTCTGGGCAGAAGCCAGGTGCAGTGCAAAGCACCAAAAGAGGCCAAAAATAACCTGACAGGTGTTGTAAAAAAAGGGCAAAAATCAAGGAGGCAGACACAACTTGGTGGGGAAGATATGAGCAACATTGCATGGATACTTAAAAAAAGAAAAAAAAAAAATCTCATCCCAAGTCTAAGCCATGAAAAGGCATGGCATGCAAACAACTGCAGGGACACGCACAACATACACCAAGCCTTGCCAGAATTGATCCCTGCTGAAGGCCAAAACAAATAAGAAGGGCTTACACACACTCTGGAATGGAGATATGATCAAAGGAAACAAAATTGAAAAAAAAAAAAAAAAAAAGAAAAATGGAAAATTTGGTGACTACAAGAAAGTGGTCTGGGCAGAAGCCCGGTGCAGTGCAAAGCACCAAAAAAAGTTAAAAGAATGCTAACAGGTGTTGTAAAAGCAAAACAAAATCCAAGGAGGTACATACAACTTTGTTGGGAAGATATGAGGGACATGGCACGGATGCATTCAAAAAAAAAAAAAGAAAAAAAAAAATCTCAGCCAGAGCCAAAGCCATGAAAAGGCATGACAGCCCAACAAGTGCAGGGACTTGCCCCAAAGCTTGTCCAATTGATCCCCATTAAAATCGCAAGATTTGGTTTCCCTTCCCGAAAGGAAATTTCATTTCCTTTCGGGAAGGGAAACCAAATCTTGCGACCCTGCAAAGAAAGGCTTACAAACACTCTGGAAAGGAGATATGATCAAAAGAAATGCAATTGCAAAAAACCCCCAAAAAAGGGAAAATTGGGAAATTTGGTGACTACAAGAAAGTGGTCTGGGCAGAAGCCAGGTGCAGTGCAAAGCACCAAAAGAGGCCAAAAATAACCTGAGAGGTGTTGTAAAAAAAGGGCAAAAATCAAGGAGGCAGACACAACTTGGTGGGGAAGATATGAGCAACATTGCATGGATACTTAAAAAAAGAAAAAAAAAAATCTCAGCCAAAGTCAAAGCCATGAAAAGGCATGGCATGCAAACAACTGCAGGGACACGCACAACATACACCAAGCCTTGCCAGAATTGATCCCTGCTGAAGGCCAAAACAAATAAGAAGGGCTTACACACACTCTGGAATGGAGATATGATCAAAGGAAACAAAATTGAAAAAAAAGAAAAAGAAAAATTGAAAATTTGGTGACTACAAGAAAGTGGTCTGGGCAGAAGCCAGGTGCAGTGCAAAGCACCAAAAAAGGCCAAAAGGATGCTGACAGGTGTTGTAAAAGCAAAACAAAATCCAAGGAGGTACATACAACTTGGTGGGGAAGATATGAGGGACATGGCACGGATGCATTCAAAAATAAAAAAAAGAAAAAAAAAAATCTCAGCCATAGCCAAAGCCATGAAAAGGCATGACAGCCCAACAAGTGCAGGGACTTGCCCCAAAGCCTGTCCAATTGATCCCCATTAAAATCGCAAGATTTAGTTTCATTTCCTTTCGGGAAGGGAAACCAAATCTTGCGACCCTGCAAAGAAAGGCTTACAAACACTCTGGAAAGGAGATATGATCAAAAGAAATGCAATTGCAAAAAACCCCCAAAAAAGGGAAAATTGGGAAATTTGCTGACTACAAGAAAGTGGTCTGGGCAGAAGCCAGGTGCAGTGCAAAGCACCAAAAGAGGCCAAAAATAACCTGACAGGTGTTGTAAAAAAAGGGCAAAAATCAAGGAGGCAGACACAACTTGGTGGGGAAGATATGAGCAACATTGCATGGATACTTAAAAAAAGAAAAAAAAAAATCTCAGCCAAAGTCAAAGCCATGAAAAGGCATGGCATGCAAACAACTGCAAGGACACGCACAACATACACCAAGCCTTGCCAGAATTGATCCCTGCTGAAGGCCAAAACAAATAAGAAGGGCTTACACACACTCTGGAATGGAGATATGATCAAAGGAAACCAAATAAAAAAAAAAAAAAAGAAAAATTGAAAATTTGGTGACTACAAGAAAGTGGTCTGTGCAGAAGCCAGGTGCAGTGCAAAGCACCAAAAAAGGCCAAAAGGATGCTGACAGGTGTTGTAAAAGCAAAACAAAATCCAAGGAGGTACATACAACTTGGTTGGGAAGATATGAGGGACATGGCACGGATGCATTCAAAAATAAAAAGAAAGAAAAAAAAAATCTCAGCCAGAGCCAAAGCCATGAAAAGGCATGACAGCCCAACAAGTGCAGGGACTTGCCCCAAAGCCTGTCCAATTGATCCCCATTAAAATCGCAAGATTTGCTTTCCCTTCCCGAAAGGAAATTTCATTTCCTTTCGGGAAGGGAAAGCAAATCTTGCGACCCTGCAAAGAAAGGCTTACAAACACTCTGGAAAGGAGATATGATCAAAAGAAATGCAATTGCAAAAAACCCCCAAAAAAGGGAAAATTGGGAAATTTGGTGACTACAAGAAAGTGGTCTGGGCAGAAGCCAGGTGCAGTGCAAAGCACCAAAAGAGGCCAAAAATAACCTGACAGGTGTTGTAAAAAAAGGGCAAAAATCAAGGAGGCAGACACAACTTGGTGGGGAAGATATGAGCAACATTGCATGGATACTTAAAAAAAGAAAAAAAAAAATCTCAGCCAAAGTCAAAGCCATGAAAAGGCATGGCATGCAAACAACTGCAGGGACACGCACAACATACACCAAGCCTTGCAAGAATTGATCCCTGCTGAAAGCCAAAACAAATAAGAAGGGCTTACACACACTCTGGAATGGAGATATGATCAAAGGAAACAAAATTGGAAAAAAAAAAAAGAAAAATGGAAAATTTGGTGACTACAAGAAAGTGGTCTGGGCAGAAGCCAGGTGCAGTGCAAAGCACCAAAAGAGGCCAAAAATAACCTGACAGGTGTTGTAAAAAAAGGGCAAAAATCAAGGAGGCAGACACAACTTGGTGGGGAAGATATGAGCAACATTGCATGGATACTTAAAAAAAGAAAAAAAAAAATCTCAGCCAAAGTCAAAGCCATGAAAAGGCATGGCATGCAAACAACTGCAGGGACACGCACAACATACACCAAGCCTTGCCAGAATTGATCCCTGCTGAAGGCCAAAACAAATAAGAAGGGCTTACACACACTCTGGAATGGAGATATGATCAAAGGAAACAAAATTGAAAAAAAAAAAAAAGAAAAATTGAAAATTTGGTGACTACAAGAAAGTGGTCTGGGCAGAAGCCAGGTGCAGTGCAAAGCACCAAAAAAGGCCAAAAGGATGCTGACAGGTGTTGTAAAAGCAAAACAAAATCCAAGGAGGTACATACAACTTGGTTGGGAAGATATGAGGGACATGGCACGGATGCATTCAAAAATAAAAAAAAGAAAAAAAAAAATCTCAGCCAGAGCCAAAGCCATGAAAAGGCATGACAGCCCAACAAGTGCAGGGACTTGCCCCAAAGCCTGTCCAATTGATCCCCATTAAAATCGCAAGATTTGCTTTCCCTTCCCGAAAGGAAATTTCATTTTCTTTCGGGAAGGGAAAGCAAATCTTGCGACCCTGCAAAGAAAGGCTTACAAACACTCTGGAAAGGAGATATGATCAAAAGAAATGCAATTGCAAAAAACCCCCAAAAAAGGGAAAATTGGGAAATTTGGTGACTACAAGAAAGTGGTCTGGGCAGAAGCCAGGTGCAGTGCAAAGCACCAAAAGAGGCCAAAAATAACCTGACAGGTGTTGTAAAAAAAGGGCAAAAATCAAGGAGGCAGACACAACTTGGTGGGGAAGATATGAGCAACATTGCATGGATACTTAAAAAAAGAAAAAAAAAAATCTCAGCCAAAGTCAAAGCCATGAAAAGGCATGGCATGCAAACAACTGCAGGGACACGCACAACATACACCAAGCCTTGCCAGAATTGATCCCTGCTGAAGGCCAAAACAAATAAGAAGGGCTTACACACACTCTGGAATGGAGATATGATAAAAGGAAAGGAAATTGAAAAAAAAAAAAAAGAAAAATTGAAAATTTGGTGACTACAAGAAAGTGGTCTGTGCAGAAGCCAGGTGCAGTGCAAAGCACCAAAAAAGGCCAAAAGGATGCTGACAGGTGTTGTAAAAGCAAAACAAAATCCAAGGAGGTACATACAACTTGGTTGGGAAGATATGAGGGACATGGCACGGATGCATTCAAAAATAAAAAAAAGAAAAAAAAAATCTCAGCCAGAGCCAAAGCCATGAAAAGGCATGACAGCCCAACAAGTGCAGGGACTTGCCCCAAAGCCTGTCCAATTGATCCCCATTAAAATCGCAAGATTTGGTTTCCCTTCCCGAAAGGAAATTTCATTTCCTTTCGGGAAGGGAAAGCAAATCTTGCGACCCTGCAAAGAAAGGCTTACAAACACTCTGGAAAGGAGATATGATCAAAAGAAATGCAATTGCAAAAAACCCCCAAAAAAGGGAAAATTGGGAAATTTGCTGACTACAAGAAAGTGGTCTGGGCAGAAGCCAGGTGCAGTGCAAAGCACCAAAAGAGGCCCAAAATAACCTGACAGGTGTTGTAAAAAAAGGGCAAAAATCAAGGAGGCAGACACAACTTGGTGGGGAAGATATGAGCGACATTGCATGGATACTTAAAAAAAGAAAAAAAAAAATCTCAGCCAAAGTCAAAGCCATGAAAAGGCATGGCATGCAAACAACTGCAAGGACACGCACAACATACACCAAGCCTTGCCAGAATTGATCCCTGCTGAAGGCCAAAACAAATAAGACGGGCTTACACACACTCTGGAATGGAGATATGATCAAAGGAAAGGAAATTGAAAAAAAAGAAAAAGAAAAATGGAAAATTTGGTGACTACAAGAAAGTGGTCTGGGCAGAAGCCAGGTGCAGTGCAAAGCACCAAAAGAGGCCAAAAATAACCTGACAGGTGTTGTAAAAAAAGGGCAAAAATCAAGGAGGCAGACACAACTTGGTGGGGAAGATATGAGCAACATTGCATGGATACTTAAAAAAAGAAAAAAAAAAAATCTCATCCCAAGTCTAAGCCATGAAAAGGCATGGCATGCAAACAACTGCAGGGACACGCACAACATACACCAAGCCTTGCCAGAATTGATCCCTGCTGAAGGCCAAAACAAATAAGAGGGGCTTACACACACTCTGGAATGGAGATATGATCAAAGGAAACAAAATTGAAAAAAAAGAAAAAGAAAAATGGAAAATTTGGTGACTACAAGAAAGTGGTCTGGGCAGAAGCCAGGTGCAGTGCAAAGCACCAAAAGAGGCCAAAAATAACCTGACAGGTGTTGTAAAAAAAGGGCAAAAATCAAGGAGGCAGACACAACTTGGTGGGGAAGATATGAGGGACATGGCACGGATGCATTCAAAAATAAAAAGAAAGAAAAAAAAAATCTCAGCCAGAGCCAAAGCCATGAAAAGGCATGACAGCCCAACAAGTGCAGGGACTTGCCCCAAAGCCTGTCCAATTGATCCCCATTAAAATCGCAAGATTTGCTTTCCCTTCCCGAAAGGAAATTTCATTTCCTTTCGGGAAGGGAAAGCAAATCTTGCGACCCTGCAAAGAAAGGCTTACAAACACTCTGGAAAGGAGATATGATCAAAAGAAATGCAATTGCAAAAAACCCCCAAAAAAGGGAAAATTGGGAAATTTGGTGACTACAAGAAAGTGGTCTGGGCAGAAGCCAGGTGCAGTGCAAAGCACCAAAAGAGGCCAAAAATAACCTGACAGGTGTTGTAAAAAAAGGGCAAAAATCAAGGAGGCAGACACAACTTGGTGGGGAAGATATGAGCAACATTGCATGGATACTTAAAAAAAGAAAAAAAAAAATCTCAGCCAAAGTCAAAGCCATGAAAAGGCATGGCATGCAAACAACTGCAAGGACACGCACAACATACACCAAGCCTTGCAAGAATTGATCCCTGCTGAAAGCCAAAACAAATAAGAAGGGCTTACACACACTCTGGAATGGAGATATGATCAAAGGAAAGGAAATTGAAAAAAAAGAAAAAGAAAAATGGAAAATTTGGTGACTACAAGAAAGTGGTCTGGGCAGAAGCCAGGTGCAGTGCAAAGCACCAAAAGAGGCCAAAAATAACCTGACAGGTGTTGTAAAAAAAGGGCAAAAATCAAGGAGGCAGACACAACTTGGTGGGGAAGATATGAGCAACATTGCATGGATACTTAAAAAAAGAAAAAAAAAAAATCTCATCCCAAGTCTAAGCCATGAAAAGGCATGGCATGCAAACAACTGCAGGGACACGCACAACATACACCAAGCCTTGCCAGAATTGATCCCTGCTGAAGGCCAAAACAAATAAGAAGGGCTTACACACACTCTTGAATGGAGATATGATCAAAGGAAACAAAATTGAAAAAAAAAAAAAAAAAAAAGAAAAATGGAAAATTTGGTGACTACAAGAAAGTGGTCTGGGCAGAAGCCCGGTGCAGTGCAAAGCACCAAAAAAAGTTAAAAGAATGCTAACAGGTGTTGTAAAAGCAAAACAAAATCCAAGGAGGTACATACAACTTGGTGGGGAAGATATGAGGGACATGGCACGGATGCATTCAAAAAAAAAAGAAAGAAAAAAAAAATCTCAGCCAGAGCCAAAGCCATGAAAAGGCATGACAGCCCAACAAGTGCAGGGACTTGCCCCAAAGCCTGTCCAATTGATCCCCATTAAAATCGCAAGATTTGCTTTCCCTTCCCGAAAGGAAATTTCATTTCCTTTCGGGAAGGGAAAGCAAATCTTGCGACCCTGCAAAGAAAGGCTTACAAACACTCTGGAAAGGAGATATGATCAAAAGAAATGCAATTGCAAAAAACCCCCAAAAAAGGGAAAATTGGGAAATTTGGTGACTACAAGAAAGTGGTCTGGGCAGAAGCCAGGTGCAGTGCAAAGCACCAAAAGAGGCCAAAAATAACCTGACAGGTGTTGTAAAAAAAGGGCAAAAATCAAGGAGGCAGACACAACTTGGTGGGGAAGATATGAGCAACATTGCATGGATACTTAAAAAAAGAAAAAAAAAAATCTCAGCCAAAGTCAAAGCCATGAAAAGGCATGGCATGCAAACAACTGCAGGGACACGCACAACATACACCAAGCCTTGCCAGAATTGATCCCTGCTGAAGGCCAAAACAAATAAGAGGGGCTTACAAACACTCTGGAATGGAGATATGATCAAAGGAAACAAAATTGAAAAAAAAAAAAAAGAAAAATGGAAAATTTGGTGACTACAAGAAAGTGGTCTGGGCAGAAGCCCGGTTCAGTGCAAAGCACCAAAAAAGGCCAAAAGGATGCTGACAGGTGTTGTAAAAGCAAAACAAAATCCAAGGAGGTACATACAACTTGGTTGGGAAGATATGAGGGACATGGCACGGATGCATTCAAAAATAAAAAAAAGAAAAAAAAAAATCTCAGCCAGAGCCAAAGCCATGAAAAGGCATGACAGCCCAACAAGTGCAGGGACTTGCCCCAAAGCCTGTCCAATTGATCCCCATTAAAATCGCAAGATTTGGTTTCCCTTCCCGAAAGGAAATTTCATTTCCTTTCGGGAAGGGAAACCAAATCTTGCGACCCTGCAAAGAAAGGCTTACAAACACTCTGGAAAGGAGATATGATCAAAAGAAATGCAATTGCAAAAAACCCCCAAAAAAGGGAAAATTGGGAAATTTGGTGACTACAAGAAAGTGGTCTGGGCAGAAGCCAGGTGCAGTGCAAAGCACCAAAAGAGGCCAAAAATAACCTGACAGGTGTTGTAAAAAAAGGGCAAAAATCAAGGAGGCAGACACAACTTGGTGGGGAAGATATGAGCGACATTGCATGGATACTTAAAAAAAAAAAAAAAAAATCTCAGCCAAAGTCAAAGCCATGAAAAGGCATGGCATGCAAACAACTGCAAGGACACGCACAACATACACCAAGCCTTGCCAGAATTGATCCCTGCTGAAGGCCAAAACAAATAAGAAGGGCTTACACACACTCTGGAATGGAGATATGATCAAAGGAAAGGAAATTGAAAAAAAAAAAAAAGAAAAATGGAAAATTTGGTGACTACAAGAAAGTGGTCTGGGCAGAAGCCAGGTGCAGTGCAAAGCACCAAAAGAGGCCCAAAATAACCTGACAGGTGTTGTAAAAAAAGGGCAAAAATCAAGGAGGCAGACACAACTTGGTGGGGAAGATATGAGCGACATTGCATGGATACTTAAAAAAAGAAAAAAAAAAATCTCAGCCAAAGTCAAAGCCATGAAAAGGCATGGCATGCAAACAACTGCAAGGACACGCACAACATACACCAAGCCTTGCCAGAATTGATCCCTGCTGAAGGCCAAAACAAATAAGACGGGCTTACACACACTCTGGAATGGAGATATGATCAAAGGAAAGGAAATTGAAAAAAAAGAAAAAGAAAAATGGAAAATTTGGTGACTACAAGAAAGTGGTCTGGGCAGAAGCCAGGTGCAGTGCAAAGCACCAAAAGAGGCCAAAAATAACCTGACAGGTGTTGTAAAAAAAGGGCAAAAATCAAGGAGGCAGACACAACTTGGTGGGGAAGATATGAGCAACATTGCATGGATACTTAAAAAAAGAAAAAAAAAAAATCTCATCCCAAGTCTAAGCCATGAAAAGGCATGGCATGCAAACAACTGCAGGGACACGCACAACATACACCAAGCCTTGCCAGAATTGATCCCTGCTGAAGGCCAAAACAAATAAGAAGGGCTTACACACACTCTTGAATGGAGATATGATCAAAGGAAACAAAATTGAAAAAAAAAAAAAAAAAAAAGAAAAATGGAAAATTTGGTGACTACAAGAAAGTGGTCTGGGCAGAAGCCCGGTGCAGTGCAAAGCACCAAAAAAAGTTAAAAGAATGCTAACAGGTGTTGTAAAAGCAAAACAAAATCCAAGGAGGTACATACAACTTGGTGGGGAAGATATGAGGGACATGGCACGGATGCATTCAAAAAAAAAAGAAAGAAAAAAAAAATCTCAGCCAGAGCCAAAGCCATGAAAAGGCATGACAGCCCAACAAGTGCAGGGACTTGCCCCAAAGCCTGTCCAATTGATCCCCATTAAAATCGCAAGATTTGCTTTCCCTTCCCGAAAGGAAATTTCATTTCCTTTCGGGAAGGGAAAGCAAATCTTGCGACCCTGCAAAGAAAGGCTTACAAACACTCTGGAAAGGAGATATGATCAAAAGAAATGCAATTGCAAAAAACCCCCAAAAAAGGGAAAATTGGGAAATTTGGTGACTACAAGAAAGTGGTCTGGGCAGAAGCCAGGTGCAGTGCAAAGCACCAAAAGAGGCCAAAAATAACCTGACAGGTGTTGTAAAAAAAGGGCAAAAATCAAGGAGGCAGACACAACTTGGTGGGGAAGATATGAGCAACATTGCATGGATACTTAAAAAAAGAAAAAAAAAAATCTCAGCCAAAGTCAAAGCCATGAAAAGGCATGGCATGCAAACAACTGCAGGGACACGCACAACATACACCAAGCCTTGCCAGAATTGATCCCTGCTGAAGGCCAAAACAAATAAGAGGGGCTTACAAACACTCTGGAATGGAGATATGATCAAAGGAAACAAAATTGAAAAAAAAAAAAAAGAAAAATGGAAAATTTGGTGACTACAAGAAAGTGGTCTGGGCAGAAGCCCGGTTCAGTGCAAAGCACCAAAAAAGGCCAAAAGGATGCTGACAGGTGTTGTAAAAGCAAAACAAAATCCAAGGAGGTACATACAACTTGGTTGGGAAGATATGAGGGACATGGCACGGATGCATTCAAAAATAAAAAAAAGAAAAAAAAAAATCTCAGCCAGAGCCAAAGCCATGAAAAGGCATGACAGCCCAACAAGTGCAGGGACTTGCCCCAAAGCCTGTCCAATTGATCCCCATTAAAATCGCAAGATTTGGTTTCCCTTCCCGAAAGGAAATTTCATTTCCTTTCGGGAAGGGAAACCAAATCTTGCGACCCTGCAAAGAAAGGCTTACAAACACTCTGGAAAGGAGATATGATCAAAAGAAATGCAATTGCAAAAAACCCCCAAAAAAGGGAAAATTGGGAAATTTGGTGACTACAAGAAAGTGGTCTGGGCAGAAGCCAGGTGCAGTGCAAAGCACCAAAAGAGGCCAAAAATAACCTGACAGGTGTTGTAAAAAAAGGGCAAAAATCAAGGAGGCAGACACAACTTGGTGGGGAAGATATGAGCGACATTGCATGGATACTTAAAAAAAAAAAAAAAAAATCTCAGCCAAAGTCAAAGCCATGAAAAGGCATGGCATGCAAACAACTGCAAGGACACGCACAACATACACCATGCCTTGCCAGAATTGATCCCTGCTGAAGGCCAAAACAAATAAGAAGGGCTTACACACACTCTGGAATGGAGATATGATCAAAGGAAAGGAAATTGAAAAAAAAAAAAAAAGAAAAATGGAAAATTTGGTGACTACAAGAAAGTGGTCTGGGCAGAAGCCAGGTGCAGTGCAAAGCACCAAAAGAGGCCAAAAATTACCTGACAGGTGTTGTAAAAAAAGGGCAAAAATCAAGGAGGCAGACACAACTTGGTGGGGAAGATATGAGCAACATTGCATGGATACTTAAAAAAAGAAAAAAAAAAAATCTCATCCCAAGTCTAAGCCATGAAAAGGCATGGCATGCAAACAACTGCAGGGACACGCACAACATACACCAAGCCTTGCCAGAATTGATCCCTGCTGAAGGCCAAAACAAATAAGAAGGGCTTACACACACTCTTGAATGGAGATATGATCAAAGGAAACAAAATTGGAAAAAAAAAAAAAAAAAAAGAAAAATGGAAAATTTGGTGACTACAAGAAAGTGGTCTGGGCAGAAGCCCGGTGCAGTGCAAAGAACCAAAAAAAGTTAAAAGAATGCTAACTGGTGTTGTAAAAGCAAAACAAAATCCAAGGAGGTACATACAACTTGGTTGGGAAGATATGAGGGACATGGCACGGATGCATTCAAAAAAAAAAAAAGAAAAAAAAAAATCTCAGCCAGAGCCAAAGCCATGAAAAGGCATGACAGCCCAACAAGTGCAGGGACTTGCCCCAAAGCTTGTCCAATTGATCCCCATTAAAATCGCAAGATTTGGTTTCCCTTCCCGAAAGGAAATTTCATTTCCTTTCGGGAAGGGTAAGCAAATCTTGCGACCCTGCAAAGAAAGGCTTACAAACACTCTGGAAAGGAGATATGATCAAAAGAAATGCAATTGCAAAAAACCCCCAAAAAAGGGAAAATTGGGAAATTTGGTGACTACAAGAAAGTGGTCTGGGCAGAAGCCAGGTGCAGTGCAAAGCACCAAAAGAGGCCAAAAATAACCTGACAGGTGTTGTAAAAAAAGGGCAAAAATCAAGGAGGCAGACACAACTTGGTGGGGAAGATATGAGCAACATTGCATGGATACTTAAAAAAAGAAAAAAAAAAATCTCAGCCAAAGTCAAAGCCATGAAAAGGCATGGCATGCAAACAACTGCAGGGACACGCACAACATACACCAAGCCTTGCCAGAATTGATCCCTGCTGAAGGCCAAAACAAATAAGAAGGGCTTACACACACTCTGGAATGGAGATATGATCAAAGGAAACAAAATTGAAAAAAAAGAAAAAGAAAAATTGAAAATTTGGTGACTACAAGAAAGTGGTCTGGGCAGAAGCCAGGTGCAGTGCAAAGCACCAAAAAAGGCCAAAAGGATGCTGACAGGTGTTGTAAAAGCAAAACAAAATCCAAGGAGGTACATACAACTTGGTGGGGAAGATATGAGGGACATGGCACGGATGCATTCAAAAATAAAAAAAAGAAAAAAAAAAATCTCAGCCATAGCCAAAGCCATGAAAAGGCATGACAGCCCAACAAGTGCAGGGACTTGCCCCAAAGCCTGTCCAATTGATCCCCATTAAAATCGCAAGATTTGCTTTCCCTTCCCGAAAGGAAATTTCATTTTCTTTCGGGAAGGGAAAGCAAATCTTGCGACCCTGCAAAGAAAGGCTTACAAACACTCTGGAAAGGAGATATGATCAAAAGAAATGCAATTGCAAAAAACCCCCAAAAAAGGGAAAATTGGGAAATTTGGTGACTACAAGAAAGTGGTCTGGGCAGAAGCCAGGTGCAGTGCAAAGCACCAAAAGAGGCCAAAAATAACCTGACAGGTGTTGTAAAAAAAGGGCAAAAATCAAGGAGGCAGACACAACTTGGTGGGGAAGATATGAGCAACATTGCATGGATACTTAAAAAAAGAAAAAAAAAAATCTCAGCCAAAGTCAAAGCCATGAAAAGGCATGGCATGCAAACAACTGCAGGGACACGCACAACATACACCAAGCCTTGCCAGAATTGATCCCTGCTGAAGGCCAAAACAAATAAGAAGGGCTTACACACACTCTGGAATGGAGATATGATAAAAGGAAAGGAAATTGAAAAAAAAAAAAAAGAAAAATTGAAAATTTGGTGACTACAAGAAAGTGGTCTGTGCAGAAGCCAGGTGCAGTGCAAAGCACCAAAAAAGGCCAAAAGGATGCTGACAGGTGTTGTAAAAGCAAAACAAAATCCAAGGAGGTACATACAACTTGGTTGGGAAGATATGAGGGACATGGCACGGATGCATTCAAAAATAAAAAAAAGAAAAAAAAATCTCAGCCATAGCCAAAGCCATGAAAAGGCATGACAGCCCAACAAGTGCAGGGACTTGCCCCAAAGCCTGTCCAATTGATCCCCATTAAAATCGCAAGATTTGGTTTCCCTTCCCGAAAGGAAATTTCATTTCCTTTCGGGAAGGGAAACCAAATCTTGCGACCCTGCAAAGAAAGGCTTACAAACACTCTGGAAAGGAGATATGATCAAAAGAAATGCAATTGCAAAAAATCCCCAAAAAAGGGAAAATTGGGAAATTTGCTGACTACAAGAAAGTGGTCTGGGCAGAAGCCAGGTGCAGTGCAAAGCACCAAAAGAGGCCAAAAATAACCTGACAGGTGTTGTAAAAAAAGGGCAAAAATCAAGGAGGCAGACACAACTTGGTGGGGAAGATATGAGCAACATTGCATGGATACTTAAAAAAAGAAAAAAAAAAATCTCAGCCAAAGTCAAAGCCATGAAAAGGCATGGCATGCAAACAACTGCAAGGACACGCACAACATACACCAAGCCTTGCCAGAATTGATCCCTGCTGAAGGCCAAAACAAATAAGAAGGGCTTACACACACTCTGGAATGGAGATATGATAAAAGGAAAGGAAATTGAAAAAAAAAAAAAAGAAAAATTGAAAATTTGGTGACTACAAGAAAGTGGTCTGTGCAGAAGCCAGGTGCAGTGCAAAGCACCAAAAAAGGCCAAAAGGATGCTGACAGGTGTTGTAAAAGCAAAACAAAATCCAAGGAGGTACATACAACTTGGTTGGGAAGATATGAGGGACATGGCACGGATGCATTCAAAAATAAAAAAAAGAAAAAAAAAATCTCAGCCAGAGCCAAAGCCATGAAAAGGCATGACAGCCCAACAAGTGCAGGGACTTGCCCCAAAGCCTGTCCAATTGATCCCCATTAAAATCACAAGATTTGGTTTCCCTTCCCGAAAGGAAATTTCATTTCCTTTCGGGAAGGGAAACCAAATCTTGCGACCCTGCAAAGAAAGGCTTACAAACACTCTGGAAAGGAGATATGATCAAAAGAAATGCAATTGCAAAAAACCCCCAAAAAAGGGAAAATTGGGAAATTTGGTGACTACAAGAAAGTGGTCTGGGCAGAAGCCAGGTGCAGTGCAAAGCACCAAAAGAGGCCAAAAATAACCTGACAGGTGTTGTAAAAAAAGGGCAAAAATCAAGGAGGCAGACACAACTTGGTGGGGAAGATATGAGCAACATTGCATGGATACTTAAAAAAAGAAAAAAAAAAATCTCAGCCAAAGTCAAAGCCATGAAAAGGCATGGCATGCAAACAACTGCAGGGACACGCACAACATACACCAAGCCTTGCCAGAATTGATCCCTGCTGAAGGCCAAAACAAATAAGAAGGGCTTACACACACTCTGGAATGGAGATATGATCAAAGGAAACAAAATTAAAAAAAAAAAAAAAGAAAAATTGAAAATTTGGTGACTACAAGAAAGTGGTCTGTGCAGAAGCCAGGTGCAGTGCAAAGCACCAAAAAAGGCCAAAAGGATGCTGACAGGTGTTGTAAAAGCAAAACAAAATCCAAGGAGGTACATACAACTTGGTGGGGAAGATATGAGGGACATGGCACGGATGCATTCAAAAATAAAAAAAAGAAAAAAAAATCTCAGCCAGAGCCAAAGCCATGAAAAGGCATGACAGCCCAACAAGTGCAGGGACTTGCCCCAAAGCCTGTCCAATTGATCCCCATTAAAATCGCAAGATTTGGTTTCCCTTCCCGAAAGGAAATTTCATTTCCTTTCGGGAAGGGAAACCAAATCTTGCGACCCTGCAAAGAAAGGCTTACAAACACTCTGGAAAGGAGATATGATCAAAAGAAATGCAATTGCAAAAAACCCCCAAAAAAGGGAAAATTGGGAAATTTGGTGACTACAAGAAAGTGGTCTGGGCAGAAGCCAGGTGCAGTGCAAAGCACCAAAAGAGGCCAAAAATAACCTGACAGGTGTTGTAAAAAAAGGGCAAAAATCAAGGAGGCAGACACAACTTGGTGGGGAAGATATGAGCAACATTGCATGGATACTTAAAAAAAGAAAAAAAAAAATCTCAGCCAAAGTCAAAGCCATGAAAAGGCATGGCATGCAAACAACTGCAAGGACACGCACAACATACACCAAGCCTTGCCAGAATTGATCCCTGCTGAAGGCCAAAACAAATAAGAAGGGCTTACACACACTCTGGAATGGAGATATGATAAAAGGAAAGGAAATTGAAAAAAAAAAAAAAGAAAAATTGAAAATTTGGTGACTACAAGAAAGTGGTCTGTGCAGAAGCCAGGTGCAGTGCAAAGCACCAAAAAAGGCCAAAAGGATGCTGACAGGTGTTGTAAAAGCAAAACAAAATCCAAGGAGGTACATACAACTTGGTTGGGAAGATATGAGGGACATGGCACGGATGCATTCAAAAATAAAAAAAAGAAAAAAAAAATCTCAGCCAGAGCCAAAGCCATGAAAAGGCATGACAGCCCAACAAGTGCAGGGACTTGCCCCAAAGCCTGTCCAATTGATCCCCATTAAAATCACAAGATTTGGTTTCCCTTCCCGAAAGGAAATTTCATTTCCTTTCGGGAAGGGAAACCAAATCTTGCGACCCTGCAAAGAAAGGCTTACAAACACTCTGGAAAGGAGATATGATCAAAAGAAATGCAATTGCAAAAAACCCCCAAAAAAGGGAAAATTGGGAAATTTGGTGACTACAAGAAAGTGGTCTGGGCAGAAGCCAGGTGCAGTGCAAAGCACCAAAAGAGGCCAAAAATAACCTGACAGGTGTTGTAAAAAAAGGGCAAAAATCAAGGAGGCAGACACAACTTGGTGGGGAAGATATGAGCAACATTGCATGGATACTTAAAAAAAGAAAAAAAAAAATCTCAGCCAAAGTCAAAGCCATGAAAAGGCATGGCATGCAAACAACTGCAGGGACACGCACAACATACACCAAGCCTTGCCAGAATTGATCCCTGCTGAAGGCCAAAACAAATAAGAAGGGCTTACACACACTCTGGAATGGAGATATGATCAAAGGAAACAAAATTAAAAAAAAAAAAAAAGAAAAATTGAAAATTTGGTGACTACAAGAAAGTGGTCTGTGCAGAAGCCAGGTGCAGTGCAAAGCACCAAAAAAGGCCAAAAGGATGCTGACAGGTGTTGTAAAAGCAAAACAAAATCCAAGGAGGTACATACAACTTGGTGGGGAAGATATGAGGGACATGGCACGGATGCATTCAAAAATAAAAAAAAGAAAAAAAAATCTCAGCCAGAGCCAAAGCCATGAAAAGGCATGACAGCCCAACAAGTGCAGGGACTTGCCCCAAAGCCTGTCCAATTGATCCCCATTAAAATCGCAAGATTTGGTTTCCCTTCCCGAAAGGAAATTTCATTTCCTTTCGGGAAGGGAAACCAAATCTTGCGACCCTGCAAAGAAAGGCTTACAAACACTCTGGAAAGGAGATATGATCAAAAGAAATGCAATTGCAAAAAACCCCCAAAAAAGGGAAAATTGGGAAATTTGGTGACTACAAGAAAGTGGTCTGGGCAGAAGCCAGGTGCAGTGCAAAGCACCAAAAGAGGCCAAAAATAACCTGACAGGTGTTGTAAAAAAAGGGCAAAAATCAAGGAGGCAGACACAACTTGGTGGGGAAGATATGAGCGACATTGCATGGATACTTAAAAAAAGAAAAAAAAAAATCTCAGCCAAAGTCAAAGCCATGAAAAGGCATGGCATGCAAACAACTGCAAGGACACGCACAACATACACCAAGCCTTGCCAGAATTGATCCCTGCTGAAGGCCAAAACAAATAAGAAGGGCTTACACACACTCTGGAATGGAGATATGATCAAAGGAAAGGAAATTGAAAAAAAATAAAAAGAAAAATGGAAAATTTGGTGACTACAAGAAAGTGGTCTGGGCAGAAGCCAGGTGCAGTGCAAAGCACCAAAAGTGGCCAAAAATTACCTGACAGGTGTTGTAAAAAAAGGGCAAAAATCAAGGAGGCAGACACAACTTGGTGGGGAAGATATGAGCAACATTGCATGGATACTTAAAAAAAGAAAAATAAAAAATCTCATCCCAAGTCTAAGCCACGAAAAGGCATGGCATGCAAACAACTGCAGGGACACGCACAACATACACCAAGCCTTGCCAGAATTGATCCCTGCTGAAGGCCAAAACAAATAAGAAGGGCTTACACACACTCTTGAATGGAGATATGATCAAAGGAAACAAAATTGGAAAAAAAAAAAAAAAAAAAGAAAAATGGAAAATTTGGTGACTACAAGAAAGTGGTCTGGGCAGAAGCCCGGTGCAGTGCAAAGCACCAAAAAAAGTTAAAAGAATGCTAACAGGTGTTGTAAAAGCAAAACAAAATCCAAGGAGGTACATACAACTTGGTGGGGAAGATATGAGGGACATGGCACGGATGCATTCAAAAAAAAAAAAAGAAAAAAAAAAATCTCAGCCAGAGCCAAAGCCATGAAAAGGCATGACAGCCCAACAAGTGCAGGGACTTGCCCCAAAGCTTGTCCAATTGATCCCCATTAAAATCGCAAGATTTGGTTTCCCTTCCCGAAAGGAAATTTCATTTCCTTTCGGGAAGGGAAACCAAATCTTGCGACCCTGCAAAGAAAGGCTTACAAACACTCTGGAAAGGAGATATGATCAAAAGAAATGCAATTGCAAAAAACCCCCAAAAAAGGGAAAATTGGGAAATTTGGTGACTACAAGAAAGTGGTCTGGGCAGAAGCCAGGTGCAGTGCAAAGCACCAAAAGAGGCCAAAAATAACCTGACAGGTGTTGTAAAAAAAGGGCAAAAATCAAGGAGGCAGACACAACTTGGTGGGGAAGATATGAGCAACATTGCATGGATACTTAAAAAAAGAAAAAAAAAAATCTCAGCCAAAGTCAAAGCCATGAAAAGGCATGGCATGCAAACAACTGCAGGGACACGCACAACATACACCAAGCCTTGCCAGAATTGATCCCTGCTGAAGGCCAAAACAAATAAGAAGGGCTTACACACACTCTGGAATGGAGATATGATCAAAGGAAACAAAATTGAAAAAAAAGAAAAAGAAAAATTGAAAATTTGGTGACTACAAGAAAGTGGTCTGGGCAGAAGCCAGGTGCAGTGCAAAGCACCAAAAAAGGCCAAAAGGATGCTGACAGGTGTTGTAAAAGCAAAACAAAATCCAAGGAGGTACATACAACTTGGTTGGGAAGATATGAGGGACATGGCACGGATGCATTCAAAAATAAAAAAAAGAAAAAAAAAAATCTCAGCCATAGCCAAAGCCATGAAAAGGCATGACAGCCCAACAAGTGCAGGGACTTGCCCCAAAGCCTGTCCAATTGATCCCCATTAAAATCGCAAGATTTGGTTTCCCTTCCCGAAAGGAAATTTCATTTCCTTTCGGGAAGGGAAACCAAATCTTGCGACCCTGCAAAGAAAGGCTTACAAACACTCTGGAAAGGAGATATGATCAAAAGAAATGCAATTGCAAAAAACCCCCAAAAAAGGGAAAATTGGGAAATTTGGTGACTACAAGAAAGTGGTCTGGGCAGAAGCCAGGTGCAGTGCAAAGCACCAAAAGAGGCCAAAAATAACCTGACAGGTGTTGTAAAAAAAGGGCAAAAATCAAGGAGGCAGACACAACTTGGTGGGGAAGATATGAGCAACATTGCATGGATACTTAAAAAAAGAAAAAAAAAAATCTCAGCCAAAGTCAAAGCCATGAAAAGGCATGGCATGCAAACAACTGCAGGGACACGCACAACATACACCAAGCCTTGCCAGAATTGATCCCTGCTGAAGGCCAAAACAAATAAGAAGGGCTTACACACACTCTGGAATGGAGATATGATAAAAGGAAAGGAAATTGAAAAAAAAAAAAAAGAAAAATTGAAAATTTGGTGACTACAAGAAAGTGGTCTGTGCAGAAGCCAGGTGCAGTGCAAAGCACCAAAAAAGGCCAAAAGGATGCTGACAGGTGTTGTAAAAGCAAAACAAAATCCAAGGAGGTACATACAACTTGGTTGGGAAGATATGAGGGACATGGCACGGATGCATTCAAAAATAAAAAAAAGAAAAAAAAAATCTCAGCCAGAGCCAAAGCCATGAAAAGGCATGACAGCCCAACAAGTGCAGGGACTTGCCCCAAAGCCTGTCCAATTGATCCCCATTAAAATCGCAAGATTTGGTTTCCCTTCCCGAAAGGAAATTTCATTTCCTTTCGGGAAGGGAAACCAAATCTTGCGACCCTGCAAAGAAAGGCTTACAAACACTCTGGAAAGGAGATATGATCAAAAGAAATGCAATTGCAAAAAACCCCCAAAAAAGGGAAAATTGGGAAATTTGGTGACTACAAGAAAGTGGTCTGGGCAGAAGCCAGGTGCAGTGCAAAGCACCAAAAGAGGCCCAAAATAACCTGACAGGTGTTGTAAAAAAAGGGCAAAAATCAAGGAGGCAGACACAACTTGGTGGGGAAGATATGAGCGACATTGCATGGATACTTAAAAAAAGAAAAAAAAAAATCTCAGCCAAAGTCAAAGCCATGAAAAGGCATGGCATGCAAACAACTGCAAGGACACGCACAACATACACCAAGCCTTGCCAGAATTGATCCCTGCTGAAGGCCAAAACAAATAAGAAGGGCTTACACACACTCTGGAATGGAGATATGATCAAAGGAAAGGAAATTGAAAAAAAAGAAAAAGAAAAATGGAAAATTTGGTGACTACAAGAAAGTGGTCTGGGCAGAAGCCAGGTGCAGTGCAAAGCACCAAAAGAGGCCAAAAATAACCTAACAGGTGTTGTAAAAAAAGGGCAAAAATCAAGGAGGCAGACACAACTTGGTGGGGAAGATATGAGCAACATTGCATGGATACTTAAAAAAAGAAAAAAAAAAAATCTCATCCCATGTCAAAGCCATGAAAAGGCATGGCATGCAAACAACTGCAGGGACACGCACAACATACACCAAGCCTTGCCAGAATTGATCCCTGCTGAAGGCCAAAACAAATAAGAGGGGCTTACAAACACTCTGGAATGGAGATATGATCAAAGGAAACAAAATTGAAAAAAAAAAAAAAGAAAAATGGAAAATTTGGTGACTACAAGAAAGTGGTCTGGGCAGAAGCCCGGTGCAGTGCAAAGCACCAAAAAAAGTTAAAAGAATGCTAACAGGTGTTGTAAAAGCAAAACAAAATCCAAGGAGGTACATACAACTTGGTGGGGAAGATATGAGGGACATGGCACGGATGCATTCAAAAATAAAAAAAAGAAAAAAAAAAATCTCAGCCAGAGCCAAAGCCATGAAAAGGCATGACAGCCCAACAAGTGCAGGGACTTGCCCCAAAGCCTGTCCAATTGATCCCCATTAAAATCGCAAGATTTGGTTTCCCTTCCCGAAAGGAAATGAAATTTCCTTTCGGGAAGGGAAACCAAATCTTGCGACCCTGCAAAGAAAGGCTTACAAACACTCTGGAAAGGAGATATGATCAAAAGAAATGCAATTGCAAAAAACCCCCAAAAAAGGGAAAATTGGGAAATTTGCTGACTACAAGAAAGTGGTCTGGGCAGAAGCCAGGTGCAGTGCAAAGCACCAAAAGAGGCCAAAAATAACCTGACAGGTGTTGTAAAAAAAGGGCAAAAATCAAGGAGGCAGACACAACTTGGTGGGGAAGATATGAGCAACATTGCATGGATACTTAAAAAAAGAAAAAAAAAAATCTCAGCCAAAGTCAAAGCCATGAAAAGGCATGGCATGCAAACAACTGCAGGGACACGCACAACATACACCAAGCCTTGCCAGAATTGATCCCTGCTGAAGGCCAAAACAAATAAGAAGGGCTTACACACACTCTGGAATGGAGATATGATAAAAGGAAAGGAAATTGAAAAAAAAAACTAAAGAAAAATGGAAAATTTGGTGACTACAAGAAAGTGGTCTGTGCAGAAGCCCGGTGCAGTGCAAAGCACCAAAAAAAGGCCAAAAGGATGCTGACAGGTGTTGTAAAAGCAAAACAAAATCCAAGGAGGTACATACAACTTGGTTGGGAAGATATGAGGGACATGGCACGGATGCATTCAAAAATAAAAAAAAGAAAAAAAAAAATCTCAGCCAGAGCCAAAGCCATGAAAAGGCATGACAGCCCAACAAGTGCAGGGACTTGCCCCAAAGCCTGTCCAATTGATCCCCATTAAAATCGCAAGATTTGCTTTCCCTTCCCGAAAGGAAATTTCATTTCCTTTCGGGAAGGGAAACCAAATCTTGCAACCCTGCAAAGAAAGGCTTACAAACACTCTGGAAAGGAGATATGATCAAAAGAAATGCAATTGCAAAAAACCCCCAAAAAAGGGAAAATTGGGAAATTTGGTGACTACAAGAAAGTGGTCTGGGCAGAAGCCAGGTGCAGTGCAAAGCACCAAAAGAGGCCAAAAATAACCTGACAGGTGTTGTAAAAAAAGGGCAAAAATCAAGGAGGCAGACACAACTTGGTGGGGAAGATATGAGCAACATTGCATGGATACTTAAAAAAAGAAAAAAAAAAATCTCAGCCAAAGTCAAAGCCATGAAAAGGCATGGCATGCAAACAACTGCAGGGACACGCACAACATACACCAAGCCTTGCCAGAATTGATCCCTGCTGAAGGCCAAAACAAATAAGAAGGGCTTACACACACTCTGGAATGGAGATATGATCAAAGGAAAGGAAATTGAAAAAAAAAACTAAAGAAAAATGGAAAATTTGGTGACTACAAGAAAGTGGTCTGTGCAGAAGCCCGGTGCAGTGCAAAGCACCAAAAAAGGCCAAAAGGATGCTGACAGGTGTTGTAAAAGCAAAACAAAATCCAAGGAGGTACATACAACTTGGTTGGGAAGATATGAGGGACATGGCACGGATGCATTCAAAAATAAAAAAAAGAAAAAAAAAAATCTCAGCCAGAGCCAAAGCCATGAAAAGGCATGACAGCCCAACAAGTGCAGGGACTTGCCCCAAAGCCTGTCCAATTGATCCCCATTAAAATCGCAAGATTTGGTTTCCCTTCCCGAAAGGAAATTTCATTTCCTTTCGGGAAGGGAAACCAAATCTTGCGACCCTGCAAAGAAAGGCTTACAAACACTCTGGAAAGGAGATATGATCAAAAGAAATGCAATTGCAAAAAACCCCCAAAAAAGGGAAAATTGGGAAATTTGGTGACTACAAGAAAGTGGTCTGGGCAGAAGCCAGGTGCAGTGCAAAGCACCAAAAGAGGCCAAAAATAACCTGACAGGTGTTGTAAAAAAAGGGCAAAAATCAAGGAGGCAGACACAACTTGGTGGAGAAGATATGAGCAACATTGCATGGATACTTAAAAAAAGAAAAAAAAAAATCTCAGCCAAAGTCAAAGCCATGAAAAGGCATGGCATGCAAACAACTGCAGGGACACGCACAACATACACCAAGCCTTGCCAGAATTGATCCCTGCTGAAGGCCAAAACAAATAAGAAGGGCTTACAAACACTCTGGAATGGAGATATGATCAAAGGAAACAAAATTGAAAAAAAAGAAAAAGAAAAATGGAAAATTTGATGACTACAAGAAAGTGGTCTGTGCAGAAGCCAGGTGCAGTGCAAAGCACCAAAAAAAGTTAAAAGAATGCTAACAGGTGTTGTAAAAGCAAAACAAAATCCAAGGAGGTACATACAACTTGGTGGGGAAGATATGAGGGACATGGCACGGATGCATTCAAAAAAAAAAGAAAGAAAAAAAAAATCTCAGCCAGAGCCAAAGCCATGAAAAGGCATGACAGCCCAACAAGTGCAGGGACTTGCCCCAAAGCCTGTCCAATTGATCCCCATTAAAATCGCAAGATTTGCTTTCCCTTCCCGAAAGGAAATTTCATTTCCTTTCGGCAAGGGAAAGCAAATCTTGCGACCCTGCAAAGAAAGGCTTACAAACACTCTGGAAAGGAGATATGATCAAAAGAAATGCAATTGCAAAAAACCCCCAAAAAAGGGAAAATTGGGAAATTTGGTGACTACAAGAAAGTGGTCTGGGCAGAAGCCAGGTGCAGTGCAAAGCACCAAAAGAGGCCAAAAATAACCTGACAGGTGTTGTAAAAAAAGGGCAAAAATCAAGGAGGCAGACACAACTTGGTGGGGAAGATATGAGCAACATTGCATGGATACTTAAAAAAAGAAAAAAAAAATCTCAGCCAAAGTCAAAGCCATGAAAAGGCATGGCATGCAAACAACTGCAGGGACACGCACAACATACACCAAGCCTTGCCAGAATTGATCCCTGCTGAAGGCCAAAACAAATAAGAAGGGCTTACACACACTCTGGAATGGAGATATGATAAAAGGAAAGGAAATTAAAAAAAAAAAAAAAGAAAAATTAAAAATTTGGTGACTACAAGAAAGTGGTCTGGGCAGAAGCCCGGTGCAGTGCAAAGCACCAAAAAAGGCCAAAAGGATGCTGACAGGTGTTGTAAAAGCAAAACAAAATCCAAGGAGGTACATACAACTTGGTTGGGAAGATATGAGGGACATGGCACGGATGCATTCAAAAATAAAAAAAAGAAAAAAAAAAATCTCAGCCAGAGCCAAAGCCATGAAAAGGCATGACAGCCCAACAAGTGCAGGGACTTGCCCCAAAGCCTGTCCAATTGATCCCCATTAAAATCGCAAGATTTGGTTTCCCTTCCCGAAAGGAAATTTCATTTCCTTTCGGGAAGGGAAACCAAATCTTGCAACCCTGCAAAGAAAGGCTTACAAACACTCTGGAAAGGAGATATGATCAAAAGAAATGCAATTGCAAAAAACCCCCAAAAAAGGGAAAATTGGGAAATTTGCTGACTACAAGAAAGTGGTCTGGGCAGAAGCCAGGTGCAGTGCAAAGCACCAAAAGAGGCCAAAAATAATCTGACAGGTGTTGTAAAAAAAGGGCAAAAATCAAGGAGGCAGACACAACTTGGTGGGGAAGATATGAGCAACATTGCATGGATACTTAAAAAAAGAAAAAAAAAAAATCTCATCCCAAGTCAAAGCCATGAAAAGGCATGGCATGCAAACAACTGCAGGGACACGCACAACATACACCAAGCCTTGCCAGAATTGATCCCTGCTGAAGGCCAAAACAAATAAGAAGGGCTTACACACACTCTGGAATGGAGATATGATCAAAGGAAACAAAATTGAAAAAAAAAAAAAAGAAAAATGGAAAATTTGGTGACTACAAGAAAGTGGTCTGGGCAGAAGCCAGGTGCAGTGCAAAGCACCAAAAAAGGCCAAAAGGATGCTGACAGGTGTTGTAAAAGCAAAACAAAATCCAAGGAGGTACATACAACTTGGTTGGGAAGATATGAGGGACATGGCACGGCTGCATTCAAAAATAAAAAAAAGAAAAAAAAAATCTCAGCCAGAGCCAAAGCCATGAAAAGGCATGACAGCCCAACAAGTGCAGGGACTTGCCCCAAAGCCTGTCCAATTGATCCCCATTAAAATCGCAAGATTTGCTTTCCCTTCCCGAAAGGAAATTTCATTTCCTTTCGGGAAGGGAAAGCAAATCTTGCGACCCTGCAAAGAAAGGCTTACAAACACTCTGGAAAGGAGATATGATCAAAAGAAATGCAATTGCAAAAAACCCCCAAAAAAGGGAAAATTGGGAAATTTGGTGACTACAAGAAAGTGGTCTGGGCAGAAGCCAGGTGCAGTGCAAAGCACCAAAAGAGGCCAAAAATAACCTGACAGGTGTTGTAAAAAAAGGGCAAAAATCAAGGAGGCAGACACAACTTGGTGGGGAAGATATGAGCAACATTGCATGGATACTTAAAAAAAGAAAAAAAAAAAATCTCGTCCCAAGTCTAAGCCATGAAAAGGCATGGCATGCAAACAACTGCAGGGACACGCACAACATACACCAAGCCTTGCCAGAATTGATCCCTGCTGAAGGCCAAAACAAATAAGAAGGGCTTACACACACTCTGGAATGGAGATATGATCAAAGGAAACAAAATTGAAAAAAAAAAAAAAAGAAAAATTGAAAATTTGGTGACTACAAGAAAGTGGTCTGTGCAGAAGCCAGGTGCAGTGCAAAGCACCAAAAAAGGCCAAAAGGATGCTGACAGGTGTTGTAAAAGCAAAACAAAATCCAAGGAGGTACATACAACTTGGTTGGGAAGATATGAGGGACATGGCACGGATGCATTCAAAAATAAAAAAAAGAAAAAAAAATCTCAGCCATAGCCAAAGCCATGAAAAGGCATGACAGCCCAACAAGTGCAGGGACTTGCCCCAAAGCCTGTCCAATTGATCCCCATTAAAATCGCAAGATTTGGTTTCCCTTCCCGAAAGGAAATTTCATTTCCTTTCGGGAAGGGAAACCAAATCTTGCGACCCTGCAAAGAAAGGCTTACAAACACTCTGGAAAGGAGATATGATCAAAAGAAATGCAATTGCAAAAAATCCCCAAAAAAGGGAAAATTGGGAAATTTGCTGACTACAAGAAAGTGGTCTGGGCAGAAGCCAGGTGCAGTGCAAAGCACCAAAAGAGGCCAAAAATAACCTGACAGGTGTTGTAAAAAAAGGGCAAAAATCAAGGAGGCAGACACAACTTGGTGGGGAAGATATGAGCAACATTGCATGGATACTTAAAAAAAGAAAAAAAAAAAATCTCATCCCAAGTCTAAGCCATGAAAAGGCATGGCATGCAAACAACTGCAGGGACACGCACAACATACACCAAGCCTTGCCAGAATTGATCCCTGCTGAAGGCCAAAACAAATAAGAAGGGCTTACACACACTCTTGAATGGAGATATGATCAAAGGAAACAAAATTGGAAAAAAAAAAAAAAAAAAAAGAAAAATGGAAAATTTGGTGACTACAAGAAAGTGGTCTGGGCAGAAGCCCGGTGCAGTGCAAAGCACCAAAAAAAGTTAAAAGAATGCTAACTGGTGTTGTAAAAGCAAAACAAAATCCAAGAAGGTACATACAACTTGGTGGGGAAGATATGAGGGACATGGCACGGATGCATTCAAAAAAAAAAAAAGAAAAAAAAAAATCTCAGCCAGAGCCAAAGCCATGAAAAGGCATGACAGCCCAACAAGTGCAGGGACTTGCCCCAAAGCTTGTCCAATTGATCCCCATTAAAATCGCAAGATTTGGTTTCCCTTCCCGAAAGGAAATTTCATTTCCTTTCGGGAAGGGAAACCAAATCTTGCGACCCTGCAAAGAAAGGCTTACAAACACTCTGGAAAGGAGATATGATCAAAAGAAATGCAATTGCAAAAAACCCCCAAAAAAGGGAAAATTGGGAAATTTGCTGACTACAAGAAAGTGGTCTGGGCAGAAGCCAGGTGCAGTGCAAAGCACCAAAAGAGGCCAAAAATAACCTGACAGGTGTTGTAAAAAAAGGGCAAAAATCAAGGAGGCAGACACAACTTGGTGGGGAAGATATGAGCAACATTGCATGGATACTTAAAAAAAGAAAAAAAAAAATCTCAGCCAAAGTCAAAGCCATGAAAAGGCATGGCATGCAAACAACTGCAGGGACACGCACAACATACACCAAGCCTTGCCAGAATTGATCCCTGCTGAAGGCCAAAACAAATAAGAAGGGCTTACACACACTCTGGAATGGAGATATGATCAAAGGAAACAAAATTGAAAAAAAAGAAAAAGAAAAATTGAAAATTTGGTGACTACAAGAAAGTGGTCTGGGCAGAAGCCAGGTGCAGTGCAAAGCACCAAAAAAGGCCAAAAGGATGCTGACAGGTGTTGTAAAAGCAAAACAAAATCCAAGGAGGTACATACAACTTGGTTGGGAAGATATGAGGGACATGGCACGGATGCATTCAAAAATAAAAAAAAGAAAAAAAAAAATCTCAGCCAGAGCCAAAGCCATGAAAAGGCATGACAGCCCAACAAGTGCAGGGACTTGCCCCAAAGCCTGTCCAATTGATCCCCATTAAAATCGCAAGATTTGCTTTCCCTTCCCGAAAGGAAATTTCATTTCCTTTCGGGAAGGGAAAGCAAATCTTGCGACCCTGCAAAGAAAGGCTTACAAACACTCTGGAAAGGAGATATGATCAAAAGAAATGCAATTGCAAAAAACCCCCAAAAAAGGGAAAATTGGGAAATTTGGTGACTACAAGAAAGTGGTCTGGGCAGAAGCCAGGTGCAGTGCAAAGCACCAAAAGAGGCCAAAAATAACCTGACAGGTGTTGTAAAAAAAGGGCAAAAATCAAGGAGGCAGACACAACTTGGTGGGGAAGATATGAGCAACATTGCATGGATACTTAAAAAAAGAAAAAAAAAAAAATCTCATCCCAAGTCTAAGCCATGAAAAGGCATGGCATGCAAACAACTGCAGGGACACGCACAACATACACCAAGCCTTGCCAGAATTGATCCCTGCTGAAGGCCAAAACAAATAAGAAGGGCTTACACACACTCTGGAATGGAGATATGATCAAAGGAAACAAAATTGAAAAAAAAAAAAAAAAAAAAGAAAAATGGAAAATTTGGTGACTACAAGAAAGTGGTCTGGGCAGAAGCCCGGTGCAGTGCAAAGCACCAAAAAAAGTTAAAAGAATGCTAACAGGTGTTGTAAAAGCAAAACAAAATCCAAGGAGGTACATACAACTTGGTGGGGAAGATATGAGGGACATGGCACGGATGCATTCAAAAAAAAAAGAAAGAAAAAAAAAATCTCAGCCAGAGCCAAAGCCATGAAAAGGCATGACAGCCCAACAAGTGCAGGGACTTGCCCCAAAGCCTGTCCAATTGATCCCCATTAAAATCGCAAGATTTGCTTTCCCTTCCCGAAAGGAAATTTCATTTCCTTTCGGGAAGGGAAAGCAAATCTTGCGACCCTGCAAAGAAAGGCTTACAAACACTCTGGAAAGGAGATATGATCAAAAGAAATGCAATTGCAAAAAACCCCCAAAAAAGGGAAAATTGGGAAATTTGGTGACTACAAGAAAGTGGTCTGGGCAGAAGCCAGGTGCAGTGCAAAGCACCAAAAGAGGCCAAAAATAACCTGACAGGTGTTGTAAAAAAAGGGCAAAAATCAAGGAGGCAGACACAACTTGGTGGGGAAGATATGAGCAACATTGCATGGATACTTAAAAAAAGAAAAAAAAAAATCTCAGCCAAAGTCAAAGCCATGAAAAGGCATGGCATGCAAACAACTGCAGGGACACGCACAACATACACCAAGCCTTGCCAGAATTGATCCCTGCTGAAGGCCAAAACAAATAAGAGGGGCTTACAAACACTCTGGAATGGAGATATGATCAAAGGAAACAAAATTGAAAAAAAAAAAAAAGAAAAATGGAAAATTTGGTGACTACAAGAAAGTGGTCTGGGCAGAAGCCCGGTGCAGTGCAAAGCACCAAAAAAGGCCAAAAGGATGCTGACAGGTGTTGTAAAAGCAAAACAAAATCCAAGGAGGTACATACAACTTGGTTGGGAAGATATGAGGGACATGGCACGGATGCATTCAAAAATAAAAAAAAGAAAAAAAAAAATCTCAGCCAGAGCCAAAGCCATGAAAAGGCATGACAGCCCAACAAGTGCAGGGACTTGCCCCAAAGCCTGTCCAATTGATCCCCATTAAAATCGCAAGATTTGGTTTCCCTTCCCGAAAGGAAATTTCATTTCCTTTCGGGAAGGGAAACCAAATCTTGCGACCCTGCAAAGAAAGGCTTACAAACACTCTGGAAAGGAGATATGATCAAAAGAAATGCAATTGCAAAAAACCCCCAAAAAAGGGAAAATTGGGAAATTTGCTGACTACAAGAAAGTGGTCTGGGCAGAAGCCAGGTGCAGTGCAAAGCACCAAAAGAGGCCAAAAATAACCTGACAGGTGTTGTAAAAAAAGGGCAAAAATCAAGGAGGCAGACACAACTTGGTGGGGAAGATATGAGCAACATCGCATGGATACTTAAAAAAAGAAAAAAAAAAAATCTCATCCCAAGTCAAAGCCATGAAAAGGCATGGCATGCAAACAACTGCAGGGACACGCACAACATACACCAAGCCTTGCCAGAATTGATCCCTGCTGAAGGCCAAAACAAATAAGAAGGGCTTACACACACTCTGGAATGGAGATATGATCAAAGGAAACAAAATTGAAAAAAAAAAAAAAGAAAAATTGAAAATTTGGTGACTACAAGAAAGTGGTCTGGGCAGAAGCCCGGTGCAGTGCAAAGCATCAAAAAAAGTTAAAAGAAAGCTAACAGGTGTTGTAAACGCAAAACAAAATCCAAGGAGGTACATACAACTTGGTGGAGAAGATATGAGGGACATGGCACGGATGCATTCAAAAATAAAAAAAAGAAAAAAAAAATCTCAGCCAGAGCCAAAGCCATGAAAAGGCATGACAGCCCAACAAGTGCAGGCACTTGCCCCAAAGCTTGTCCAATTGATCCCCATTAAAATCGCAAGATTTGCTTTCCCTTCCCGAAAGGAAATTTCATTTCCTTTCGGGAAGGGAAAGCAAATCTTGCGACCCTGCAAAGAAAGGCTTACAAACACTCTGGAAAGGAGATATGATCAAAAGAAATGCAATTGCAAAAAACCCCCAAAAAAGGGAAAATTGGGAAATTTGGTGACTACAAGAAAGTGGTCTGGGCAGAAGCCAGGTGCAGTGCAAAGCACCAAAAGAGGCCAAAAATAACCTGACAGGTGTTGTAAAAAAAGGGCAAAAATCAAGGAGGCAGACACAACTTGGTGGGGAAGATATGAGCAACATTGCATGGATACTTAAAAAAAGAAAAAAAAAAAATCTCATCCCAAGTCAAAGCCATGAAAAGGCATGGCATGCAAACAACTGCAGGGACACGCACAACATACACCAAGCCTTGCCAGAATTGATCCCTGCTGAAGGCCAAAACAAATAAGAAGGGCTTACACACACTCTGGAATGGAGATATGATCAAAGGAAACAAAATTGAAAAAAAAAAAAAAGAAAAATTGAAAATTTGGTGACTACAAGAAAGTGGTCTGGGCAGAAGCCCGGTGCAGTGCAAAGCATCAAAAAAAGTTAAAAGAAAGCTAACAGGTGTTGTAAACGCAAAACAAAATCCAAGGAGGTACATACAACTTGGTGGAGAAGATATGAGGGACATGGCACGGATGCATTCAAAAAAAAAAAAAAAAAAAAAATCTCAGCCAAAGCCATGAAAAGGCATGACAGCCCAACAAGTGCAGGGACTTGCCCCAAAGCTTGTCCAATTGATCCCCATTAAAATCGCAAGATTTGGTTTCCCTTCCCGAAAGGAAATTTCATTTCCTTTCGGGAAGGGAAACCAAATCTTGCGACCCTGCAAAGAAAGGCTTACAAACACTCTGGAAATGAGATATGATCAAAAGAAATGCAATTGCAAAAAACCCCCAAAAAAGGGAAAATTGGGAAATTTGGTGACTACAAGAAAGTGGTCTGGGCAGAAGCCAGGTGCAGTGCAAAGCACCAAAAGAGGCAAAAAATAACCTGACAGGTGTTGTAAAAAAAGGGCAAAAATCAAGGAGGCAGACACAACTTGGTGGGGAAGATATGAGCAACATTGCATGGATACTTAAAAAAAGAAAAAAAAAAATCTCAGCCAAAGTCAAAGCCATGAAAAGGCATGGCATGCAAACAACTGCAGGGACACGCACAACATACACCAAGCCTTGCCAGAATTGATCCCTGCTGAAGGCCAAAACAAATAAGAAGGGCTTACACACACTCTGGAATGGAGATATGATAAAAGGAAAGGAAATTGAAAAAAAAAAAAAAAGAAAAATTGAAAATTTGGTGACTACAAGAAAGTGGTCTGTGCAGAAGCCAGGTGCAGTGCAAAGCACCAAAAAAGGCCAAAAGGATGCTGACAGGTGTTGTAAAAGCAAAACAAAATCCAAGGAGGTACATACAACTTGGTTGGGAAGATATGAGGGACATGGCACGGATGCATTCAAAAATAAAAAGAAAGAAAAAAAAAATCTCAGCCAGAGCCAAAGCCATGAAAAGGCATGACAGCCCAACAAGTGCAGGGACTTGCCCCAAAGCCTGTCCAATTGATCCCCATTAAAATCGCAAGATTTGCTTTCCCTTCCCGAAAGGAAATTTCATTTCCTTTCGGGAAGGGAAACCAAATCTTGCGACCCTGCAAAGAAAGGCTTACAAACACTCTGGAAAGGAGATATGATCAAAAGAAATGCAATTGCAAAAAACCCCCAAAAAAGGGAAAATTGGGAAATTTGGTGACTACAAGAAAGTGGTCTGGGCAGAAGCCAGGTGCAGTGCAAAGCACCAAAAGAGGCCAAAAATAATCTGACAGGTGTTGTAAAAAAAGGGCAAAAATCAAGGAGGCAGACACAACTTGGTGGGGAAGATATGAGCAACATTGCATGGATACTTAAAAAAAGAAAAAAAAAAAATCTCATCCCAAGTCAAAGCCATGAAAAGGCATGGCATGCAAACAACTGCAGGGACACGCACAACATACACCAAGCCTTGCCAGAATTGATCCCTGCTGAAGGCCAAAACAAATAAGAAGGGCTTACACACACTCTGGAATGGAGATATGATCAAAGGAAACAAAATTGAAAAAAAAAAAAAAGAAAAATTGAAAATTTGGTGACTACAAGAAAGTGGTCTGTGCAGAAGCCAGGTGCAGTGCAAAGCACCAAAAAAGGCCAAAAGGATGCTGACAGGTGTTGTAAAAGCAAAACAAAATCCAAGGAGGTACATACAACTTGGTGGGGAAGATATGAGGGACATGGCACGGATGCATTCAAAAATAAAAAAAAGAAAAAAAAATCTCAGCCATAGCCAAAGCCATGAAAAGGCATGACAGCCCAACAAGTGCAGGGACTTGCCCCAAAGCCTGTCCAATTGATCCCCATTAAAATCGCAAGATTTGGTTTCCCTTCCCGAAAGGAAATTTCATTTCCTTTCGGGAAGGGAAACCAAATCTTGCGACCCTGCAAAGAAAGGCTTACAAACACTCTGGAAAGGAGATATGATCAAAAGAAATGCAATTGCAAAAAATCCCCAAAAAAGGGAAAATTGGGAAATTTGCTGACTACAAGAAAGTGGTCTGGGCAGAAGCCAGGTGCAGTGCAAAGCACCAAAAGAGGCCAAAAATAACCTGACAGGTGTTGTAAAAAAAGGGCAAAAATCAAGGAGGCAGACACAACTTGGTGGGGAAGATATGAGCAACATTGCAAGGATACTTAAAAAAAGAAAAAAAAAAATCTCAGCCAAAGTCAAAGCCATGAAAAGGCATGGCATGCAAACAACTGCAAGGACACGCACAACATACACCAAGCCTTGCCAGAATTGATCCCTGCTGAAGGCCAAAACAAATAAGAAGGGCTTACACACACTCTGGAATGGAGATATGATCAAAGGAAAGGAAATTGAAAAAAAAGAAAAAGAAAAATGGAAAATTTGGTGACTACAAGAAAGTGGTCTGGGCAGAAGCCAGGTGCAGTGCAAAGCACCAAAAGAGGCCAAAAATAACCTGACAGGTGTTGTAAAAAAAGGGCAAAAATCAAGGAGGCAGACACAACTTGGTGGGGAAGATATGAGCAACATTGCATGGATACTTAAAAAAAGAAAAAAAAAAAATCTCATCCCAAGTCTAAGCCATGAAAAGGCATGGCATGCAAACAACTGCAGGGACACGCACAACATACACCAAGCCTTGCCAGAATTGATCCCTGCTGAAGGCCAAAACAAATAAGAAGGGCTTACACACACTCTTGAATGGAGATATGATCAAAGGAAACAAAATTGGAAAAAAAAAAAAAAAAAAAACAAAAATGGAAAATTTGGTGACTACAAGAAAGTGGTCTGGGCAGAAGCCCGGTGCAGTGCAAAGCACCAAAAAAAGTTAAAAGAATGCTAACTGGTGTTGTAAAAGCAAAACAAAATCCAAGGAGGTACATACAACTTGGTGGGGAAGATATGAGGGACATGGCACGGATGCATTCAAAAAAAAAAAAAGAAAAAAAAAAATCTCAGCCAGAGCCAAAGCCATGAAAAGGCATGACAGCCCAACAAGTGCAGGGACTTGCCCCAAAGCTTGTCCAATTGATCCCCATTAAAATCGCAAGATTTGGTTTCCCTTCCCGAAAGGAAATTTCATTTCCTTTCGGGAAGGGAAACCAAATCTTGCGACCCTGCAAAGAAAGGCTTACAAACACTCTGGAAAGGAGATATGATCAAAAGAAATGCAATTGCAAAAAACCCCCAAAAAAGGGAAAATTGGGAAATTTGGTGACTACAAGAAAGTGGTCTGGGCAGAAGCCAGGTGCAGTGCAAAGCACCAAAAGAGGCCAAAAATAACCTGACAGGTGTTGTAAAAAAAGGGCAAAAATCAAGGAGGCAGACACAACTTGGTGGGGAAGATATGAGCAACATTGCATGGATACTTAAAAAAAGAAAAAAAAAAATCTCAGCCAAAGTCAAAGCCATGAAAAGGCATGGCATGCAAACAACTGCAGGGACACGCACAACATACACCAAGCCTTGCCAGAATTGATCCCTGCTGAAGGCCAAAACAAATAAGAAGGGCTTACACACACTCTGGAATGGAGATATGATCAAAGGAAACAAAATTGAAAAAAAAGAAAAAGAAAAATTGAAAATTTGGTGACTACAAGAAAGTGGTCTGTGCAGAAGCCAGGTGCAGTGCAAAGCACCAAAAAAGGCCAAAAGGATGCTGACAGGTGTTGTAAAAGCAAAACAAAATCCAAGGAGGTACATACAACTTGGTTGGGAAGATATGAGGGACATGGCACGGATGCATTCAAAAATAAAAAAAAGAAAAAAAAAAATCTCAGCCAGAGCCAAAGCCATGAAAAGGCATGACAGCCCAACAAGTGCAGGGACTTGCCCCAAAGCCTGTCCAATTGATCCCCATTAAAATCGCAAGATTTGCTTTCCCTTCCCGAAAGGAAATTTCATTTCCTTTCGGGAAGGGAAAGCAAATCTTGCGACCCTGCAAAGAAAGGCTTACAAACACTCTGGAAAGGAGATATGATCAAAAGAAATGCAATTGCAAAAAACCCCCAAAAAAGGGAAAATTGGGAAATTTGGTGACTACAAGAAAGTGGTCTGGGCAGAAGCCAGGTGCAGTGCAAAGCACCAAAAGAGGCCAAAAATAACCTGACAGGTGTTGTAAAAAAAGGGCAAAAATCAAGGAGGCAGACACAACTTGGTGGGGAAGATATGAGCAACATTGCATGGATACTTAAAAAAAGAAAAAAAAAAAATCTCATCCCAAGTCAAAGCCATGAAAAGGCATGGCATGCAAACAACTGCAGGGACACGCACAACATACACCAAGCCTTGCCAGAATTGATCCCTGCTGAAGGCCAAAACAAATAAGAAGGGCTTACACACACTCTTGAATGGAGATATGATCAAAGGAAACAAAATTGAAAAAAAAAAAAAAAAAAAAGAAAAATGGAAAATTTGGTGACTACAAGAAAGTGGTCTGGGCAGAAGCCCGGTGCAGTGCAAAGCACCAAAAAAAGTTAAAAGAATGCTAACAGGTGTTGTAAAAGCAAAACAAAATCCAAGGAGGTACATACAACTTGGTGGGGAAGATATGAGGGACATGGCACGGATGCATTCAAAAAAAAAAGAAAGAAAAAAAAAATCTCAGCCAGAGCCAAAGCCATGAAAAGGCATGACAGCCCAACAAGTGCAGGGACTTGCCCCAAAGCCTGTCCAATTGATCCCCATTAAAATCGCAAGATTTGCTTTCCCTTCCCGAAAGGAAATTTCATTTCCTTTCGGGAAGGGAAAGCAAATCTTGCGACCCTGCAAAGAAAGGCTTACAAACACTCTGGAAAGGAGATATGATCAAAAGAAATGCAATTGCAAAAAACCCCCAAAAAAGGGAAAATTGGGAAATTTGGTGACTACAAGAAAGTGGTCTGGGCAGAAGCCAGGTGCAGTGCAAAGCACCAAAAGAGGCCAAAAATAACCTGAGAGGTGTTGTAAAAAAAGGGCAAAAATCAAGGAGGCAGACACAACTTGGTGGGGAAGATATGAGCAACATTGCATGGATACTTAAAAAAAGAAAAAAAAAAATCTCAGCCAAAGTCAAAGCCATGAAAAGGCATGGCATGCAAACAACTGCAGGGACACGCACAACATACACCAAGCCTTGCCAGAATTGATCCCTGCTGAAGGCCAAAACAAATAAGAGGGGCTTACAAACACTCTGGAATGGAGATATGATCAAAGGAAACAAAATTGAAAAAAAAAAAAAAGAAAAATGGAAAATTTGGTGACTACAAGAAAGTGGTCTGGGCAGAAGCCCGGTGCAGTGCAAAGCACCAAAAAAGGCCAAAAGGATGCTGACAGGTGTTGTAAAAGCAAAACAAAATCCAAGGAGGTACATACAACTTGGTTGGGAAGATATGAGGGACATGGCACGGATGCATTCAAAAATAAAAAAAAGAAAAAAAAAAATCTCAGCCAGAGCCAAAGCCATGAAAAGGCATGACAGCCCAACAAGTGCAGGGACTTGCCCCAAAGCCTGTCCAATTGATCCCCATTAAAATCGCAAGATTTGCTTTCCCTTCCCGAAAGGAAATTTCATTTCCTTTCGGGAAGGGAAAGCAAATCTTGCGACCCTGCAAAGAAAGGCTTACAAACACTCTGGAAAGGAGATATGATCAAAAGAAATGCAATTGCAAAAAACCCCCAAAAAAGGGAAAATTGGGAAATTTGGTGACTACAAGAAAGTGGTCTGGGCAGAAGCCAGGTGCAGTGCAAAGCACCAAAAGAGGCCAAAAATAATCTGACAGGTGTTGTAAAAAAAGGGCAAAAATCAAGGAGGCAGACACAACTTGGTGGGGAAGATATGAGCAACATTGCATGGATACTTAAAAAAAGAAAAAAAAAAAATCTCATCCCAAGTCAAAGCCATGAAAAGGCATGGCATGCAAACAACTGCAGGGACACGCACAACATACAGCAAGCCTTGCCAGAATTGATCCCTGCTGAAGGCCAAAACAAATAAGAAGGGCTTACACACACTCTGGAATGGAGATATGATCAAAGGAAACAAAATTGAAAAAAAAAAAAAAGAAAAATGGAAAATTTGGTGACTACAAGAAAGTGGTCTGGGCAGAAGCCAGGTGCAGTGCAAAGCACCAAAAAAGGCCAAAAGGATGCTGACAGGTGTTGTAAAAGCAAAACAAAATCCAAGGAGGTACATACAACTTGGTTGGGAAGATATGAGGGACATGGCACGGCTGCATTCAAAAATAAAAAAAAGAAAAAAAAAATCTCAGCCAGAGCCAAAGCCATGAAAAGGCATGACAGCCCAACAAGTGCAGGGACTTGCCCCAAAGCCTGTCCAATTGATCCCCATTAAAATCGCAAGATTTGCTTTCCCTTCCCGAAAGGAAATTTCATTTCCTTTCGGGAAGGGAAAGCAAATCTTGCGACCCTGCAAAGAAAGGCTTACAAACACTCTGGAAAGGAGATATGATCAAAAGAAATGCAATTGCAAAAAACCCCCAAAAAAGGGAAAATTGGGAAATTTGGTGACTACAAGAAAGTGGTCTGGGCAGAAGCCAGGTGCAGTGCAAAGCACCAAAAGAGGCCAAAAATAACCTGACAGGTGTTGTAAAAAAAGGGCAAAAATCAAGGAGGCAGACACAACTTGGTGGGGAAGATATGAGCAACATTGCATGGATACTTAAAAAAAGAAAAAAAAAAAATCTCGTCCCAAGTCTAAGCCATGAAAAGGCATGGCATGCAAACAACTGCAGGGACACGCACAACATACACCAAGCCTTGCCAGAATTGATCCCTGCTGAAGGCCAAAACAAATAAGAAGGGCTTACACACACTCTGGAATGGAGATATGATCAAAGGAAACAAAATTGAAAAAAAAAAAAAAGAAAAATTGAAAATTTGGTGACTACAAGAAAGTGGTCTGGGCAGAAGCCCGGTGCAGTGCAAAGCATCAAAAAAAGTTAAAAGAAAGCTAACAGGTGTTGTAAACGCAAAACAAAATCCAAGGAGGTACATACAACTTGGTGGAGAAGATATGAGGGACATGGCACGGATGCATTCAAAAAAAAAAAAAAAAAAAAAATCTCAGCCAAAGCCATGAAAAGGCATGACAGCCCAACAAGTGCAGGGACTTGCCCCAAAGCTTGTCCAATTGATCCCCATTAAAATCGCAAGATTTGGTTTCCCTTCCCGAAAGGAAATGAAATTTCCTTTCGGGAAGGGAAACCAAATCTTGCGACCCTGCAAAGAAAGGCTTACAAACACTCTGGAAAGGAGATATGATCAAAAGAAATGCAATTGCAAAAAACCCCCAAAAAAGGGAAAATTGGGAAATTTGCTGACTACAAGAAAGTGGTCTGGGCAGAAGCCAGGTGCAGTGCAAAGCACCAAAAGAGGCCAAAAATAACCTGACAGGTGTTGTAAAAAAAGGGCAAAAATCAAGGAGGCAGACACAACTTGGTGGGGAAGATATGAGCAACATTGCATGGATACTTAAAAAAAGAAAAAAACAAATCTCAGCCAAAGTCAAAGCCATGAAAAGGCATGGCATGCAAACAACTGCAGGGACACGCACAACATACACCAAGCCTTGCCAGAATTGATCCCTGCTGAAGGCCAAAACAAATAAGAAGGGCTTACACACACTCTGGAATGGAGATATGATCAAAGGAAACAAAATTGAAAAAAAAAAAAAAGAAAAATTGAAAATTTGGTGACTACAAGAAAGTGGTCTGTGCAGAAGCCAGGTGCAGTGCAAAGCACCAAAAAAGGCCAAAAGGATGCTGACAGGTGTTGTAAAAGCAAAACAAAATCCAAGGAGGTACATACAACTTGGTTGGGAAGATATGAGGGACATGGCACGGATGCATTCAAAAATAAAAAGAAAGAAAAAAAAAATCTCAGCCAGAGCCAAAGCCATGAAAAGGCATGACAGCCCAACAAGTGCAGGGACTTGCCCCAAAGCCTGTCCAATTGATCCCCATTAAAATCGCAAGATTTGCTTTCCCTTCCCGAAAGGAAATTTCATTTCCTTTCGGGAAGGGAAAGCAAATCTTGCGACCCTGCAAAGAAAGGCTTACAAACACTCTGGAAAGGAGATATGATCAAAAGAAATGCAATTGCAAAAAACCCCCAAAAAAGGGAAAATTGGGAAATTTGGTGACTACAAGAAAGTGGTCTGGGCAGAAGCCAGGTGCAGTGCAAAGCACCAAAAGAGGCCAAAAATAACCTGACAGGTGTTGTAAAAAAAGGGCAAAAATCAAGGAGGCAGACACAACTTGGTGGGGAAGATATGAGCAACATTGCATGGATACTTAAAAAAAGAAAAAAAAAATCTCAGCCAAAGTCAAAGCCATGAAAAGGCATGGCATGCAAACAACTGCAGGGACACGCACAACATACACCAAGCCTTGCCAGAATTGATCCCTGCTGAAGGCCAAAACAAATAAGAGGGGCTTACACACACTCTGGAATGGAGATATGATAAAAGGAAGGGAAATTGAAAAAAAAAAAAAAGAAAAATGGAAAATTTGGTGACTACAAGAAAGTGGTCTGTGCAGAAGCCAGGTGCAGTGCAAAGCACCAAAAAAGGCCAAAAGGATGCTGACAGGTGTTGTAAAAGCAAAACAAAATCCAAGGAGGTACATACAACTTGGTTGGGAAGATATGAGGGACATGGCACGGATGCATTCAAAAATAAAAAAAAGAAAAAAAAATCTCAGCCATAGCCAAAGCCATGAAAAGGCATGACAGCCCAACAAGTGCAGGGACTTGCCCCAAAGCCTGTCCAATTGATCCCCATTAAAATCGCAAGATTTGGTTTCCCTTCCCGAAAGGAAATTTCATTTCCTTTCGGGAAGGGAAACCAAATCTTGCGACCCTGCAAAGAAAGGCTTACAAACACTCTGGAAAGGAGATATGATCAAAAGAAATGCAATTGCAAAAAACCCCCAAAAAAGGGAAAATTGGGAAATTTGCTGACTACAAGAAAGTGGTCTGGGCAGAAGCCAGGTGCAGTGCAAAGCACCAAAAGAGGCCAAAAATAACCTGACAGGTGTTGTAAAAAAAGGGCAAAAATCAAGGAGGCAGACAAAACTTGGTGGGGAAGATATGAGCAACATTGCAAGGATACTTAAAAAAAGAAAAAAAAAAATCTCAGCCAAAGTCAAAGCCATGAAAAGGCATGGCATGCAAACAACTGCAAGGACACGCACAACATACACCAAGCCTTGCCAGAATTGATCCCTGCTGAAGGCCAAAACAAATAAGAAGGGCTTACACACACTCTGGAATGGAGATATGATCAAAGGAAACAAAATTGAAAAAAAAAAAAAAGAAAAATTGAAAATTTGGTGACTACAAGAAAGTGGTCTGGGCAGAAGCCCGGTGCAGTGCAAAGCATCAAAAAAAGTTAAAAGAAAGCTAACAGGTGTTGTAAACGCAAAACAAAATCCAAGGAGGTACATACAACTTGGTGGAGAAGATATGAGGGACATGGCACGGATGCATTCAAAAAAAAAAAAAAAAAAAAAATCTCAGCCAAAGCCATGAAAAGGCATGACAGCCCAACAAGTGCAGGGACTTGCCCCAAAGCTTGTCCAATTGATCCCCATTAAAATCGCAAGATTTGGTTTCCCTTCCCGAAAGGAAATGAAATTTCCTTTCGGGAAGGGAAACCAAATCTTGCGACCCTGCAAAGAAAGGCTTACAAACACTCTGGAAAGGAGATATGATCAAAAGAAATGCAATTGCAAAAAACCCCCAAAAAAGGGAAAATTGGGAAATTTGCTGACTACAAGAAAGTGGTCTGGGCAGAAGCCAGGTGCAGTGCAAAGCACCAAAAGAGGCCAAAAATAACCTGAGAGGTGTTGTAAAAAAAGGGCAAAAATCAAGGAGGCAGACACAACTTGGTGGGGAAGATATGAGCAACATTGCATGGATACTTAAAAAAAGAAAAAAAAAAATCTCAGCCAAAGTCAAAGCCATGAAAAGGCATGGCATGCAAACAACTGCAGGGACACGCACAACATACACCAAGCCTTGCCAGAATTGATCCCTGCTGAAGGCCAAAACAAATAAGAAGGGCTTACACACACTCTGGAATGGAGATATGATCAAAGGAAACAAAATTGAAAAAAAAAAAAAAGAAAAATTGAAAATTTGGTGACTACAAGAAAGTGGTCTGTGCAGAAGCCAGGTGCAGTGCAAAGCACCAAAAAAGGCCAAAAGGATGCTGACAGGTGTTGTAAAAGCAAAACAAAATCCAAGGAGGTACATACAACTTGGTTGGGAAGATATGAGGGACATGGCACGGATGCATTCAAAAATAAAAAGAAAGAAAAAAAAAATCTCAGCCAGAGCCAAAGCCATGAAAAGGCATGACAGCCCAACAAGTGCAGGGACTTGCCCCAAAGCCTGTCCAATTGATCCCCATTAAAATCGCAAGATTTGCTTTCCCTTCCCGAAAGGAAATTTCATTTCCTTTCGGGAAGGGAAAGCAAATCTTGCGACCCTGCAAAGAAAGGCTTACAAACACTCTGGAAAGGAGATATGATCAAAAGAAATGCAATTGCAAAAAACCCCCAAAAAAGGGAAAATTGGGAAATTTGGTGACTACAAGAAAGTGGTCTGGGCAGAAGCCAGGTGCAGTGCAAAGCACCAAAAGAGGCCAAAAATAACCTGACAGGTGTTGTAAAAAAAGGGCAAAAATCAAGGAGGCAGACACAACTTGGTGGGGAAGATATGAGCAACATTGCATGGATACTTAAAAAAAGAAAAAAAAAATCTCAGCCAAAGTCAAAGCCATGAAAAGGCATGGCATGCAAACAACTGCAGGGACACGCACAACATACACCAAGCCTTGCCAGAATTGATCCCTGCTGAAGGCCAAAACAAATAAGAGGGGCTTACACACACTCTGGAATGGAGATATGATAAAAGGAAAGAAAATTGAAAAAAAAAAAAAAGAAAAATTGAAAATTTGGTGACTACAAGAAAGTGGTCTGTGCAGAAGCCAGGTGCAGTGCAAAGCACCAAAAAAGGCCAAAAGGATGCTGACAGGTGTTGTAAAAGCAAAACAAAATCCAAGGAGGTACATACAACTTGGTTGGGAAGATATGAGGGACATGGCACGGATGCATTCAAAAATAAAAAAAAGAAAAAAAAATCTCAGCCATAGCCAAAGCCATGAAAAGGCATGACAGCCCAACAAGTGCAGGGACTTGCCCCAAAGCCTGTCCAATTGATCCCCATTAAAATCGCAAGATTTGGTTTCCCTTCCCGAAAGGAAATTTCATTTCCTTTCGGGAAGGGAAACCAAATCTTGCGACCCTGCAAAGAAAGGCTTACAAACACTCTGGAAAGGAGATATGATCAAAAGAAATGCAATTGCAAAAAACCCCCAAAAAAGGGAAAATTGGGAAATTTGCTGACTACAAGAAAGTGGTCTGGGCAGAAGCCAGGTGCAGTGCAAAGCACCAAAAGAGGCCAAAAATAACCTGAGAGGTGTTGTAAAAAAAGGGCAAAAATCAAGGAGGCAGACACAACTTGGTGGGGAAGATATGAGCAACATTGCAAGGATACTTAAAAAAAGAAAAAAAAAAATCTCAGCCAAAGTCAAAGCCATGAAAAGGCATGGCATGCAAACAACTGCAAGGACACGCACAACATACACCAAGCCTTGCCAGAATTGATCCCTGCTGAAGGCCAAAACAAATAAGAAGGGCTTACACACACTCTGGAATGGAGATATGATCAAAGGAAAGGAAATTGAAAAAAAAGAAAAAGAAAAATTGAAAATTTGGTGACTACAAGAAAGTGGTCTGGGCAGAAGCCAGGTGCAGTGCAAAGCACCAAAAAAGGCCAAAAGGATGCTGACAGGTGTTGTAAAAGCAAAACAAAATCCAAGGAGGTACATACAACTTGGTTGGGAAGATATGAGGGACATGGCACGGATGCATTCAAAAATAAAAAAAAGAAAAAAAAAAATCTCAGCCAGAGCCAAAGCCATGAAAAGGCATGACAGCCCAACAAGTGCAGGGACTTGCCCCAAAGCCTGTCCAATTGATCCCCATTAAAATCGCAAGATTTGCTTTCCCTTCCCGAAAGGAAATTTCATTTCCTTTCGGGAAGGGAAACCAAATCTTGCGACCCTGCAAAGAAAGGCTTACAAACACTCTGGAAAGGAGATATGATCAAAAGAAATGCAATTGCAAAAAACCCCCAAAAAAGGGAAAATTGGGAAATTTGGTGACTACAAGAAAGTGGTCTGGGCAGAAGCCAGGTGCAGTGCAAAGCACCAAAAGAGGCCAAAAATAATCTGACAGGTGTTGTAAAAAAAGGGCAAAAATCAAGGAGGCAGACACAACTTGGTGGGGAAGATATGAGCAACATTGCATGGATACTTAAAAAAAGAAAAAAAAAAAATCTCATCCCAAGTCAAAGCCATGAAAAGGCATGGCATGCAAACAACTGCAGGGACACGCACAACATACACCAAGCCTTGCCAGAATTGATCCCTGCTGAAGGCCAAAACAAATAAGAAGGGCTTACACACACTCTGGAATGGAGATATGATAAAAGGAAAGGAAATTGAAAAAAAAAAAAAAGAAAAATGGAAAATTTGGTGACTACAAGAAAGTGGTCTGGGCAGAAGCCAGGTGCAGTGCAAAGCACCAAAAAAGGCCAAAAGGATGCTGACAGGTGTTGTAAAAGCAAAACAAAATCCAAGGAGGTACATACAACTTGGTGGGGAAGATATGAGGGACATGGCACGGATGCATTCAAAAATAAAAAAAAGAAAAAAAAATCTCAGCCATAGCCAAAGCCATGAAAAGGCATGACAGCCCAACAAGTGCAGGGACTTGCCCCAAAGCCTGTCCAATTGATCCCCATTAAAATCGCAAGATTTGGTTTCCCTTCCCGAAAGGAAATTTCATTTCCTTTCGGGAAGGGAAACCAAATCTTGCGACCCTGCAAAGAAAGGCTTACAAACACTCTGGAAAGGAGATATGATCAAAAGAAATGCAATTGCAAAAAATCCCCAAAAAAGGGAAAATTGGGAAATTTGCTGACTACAAGAAAGTGGTCTGGGCAGAAGCCAGGTGCAGTGCAAAGCACCAAAAGAGGCCAAAAATAACCTGACAGGTGTTGTAAAAAAAGGGCAAAAATCAAGGAGGCAGACACAACTTGGTGGGGAAGATATGAGCAACATTGCAAGGATACTTAAAAAAAGAAAAAAAAAAATCTCAGCCAAAGTCAAAGCCATGAAAAGGCATGGCATGCAAACAACTGCAAGGACACGCACAACATACACCAAGCCTTGCCAGAATTGATCCCTGCTGAAGGCCAAAACAAATAAGAAGGGCTTACACACACTCTGGAATGGAGATATGATCAAAGGAAAGGAAATTGAAAAAAAAGAAAAAGAAAAATGGAAAATTTGGTGACTACAAGAAAGTGGTCTGGGCAGAAGCCAGGTGCAGTGCAAAGCACCAAAAGAGGCCAAAAATAACCTGACAGGTGTTGTAAAAAAAGGGCAAAAATCAAGGAGGCAGACACAACTTGGTGGGGAAGATATGAGCAACATTGCATGGATACTTAAAAAAAGAAAAAAAAAAAATCTCATCCCAAGTCTAAGCCATGAAAAGGCATGGCATGCAAACAACTGCAGGGACACGCACAACATACACCAAGCCTTGCCAGAATTGATCCCTGCTGAAGGCCAAAACAAATAAGAAGGGCTTACACACACTCTTGAATGGAGATATGATCAAAGGAAACAAAATTGGAAAAAAAAAAAAAAAAAAAACAAAAATGGAAAATTTGGTGACTACAAGAAAGTGGTCTGGGCAGAAGCCCGGTGCAGTGCAAAGCACCAAAAAAAGTTAAAAGAATGCTAACTGGTGTTGTAAAAGCAAAACAAAATCCAAGGAGGTACATACAACTTGGTGGGGAAGATATGAGGGACATGGCACGGATGCATTCAAAAAAAAAAAAAGAAAAAAAAAAATCTCAGCCAGAGCCAAAGCCATGAAAAGGCATGACAGCCCAACAAGTGCAGGGACTTGCCCCAAAGCTTGTCCAATTGATCCCCATTAAAATCGCAAGATTTGGTTTCCCTTCCCGAAAGGAAATTTCATTTCCTTTCGGGAAGGGAAACCAAATCTTGCGACCCTGCAAAGAAAGGCTTACAAACACTCTGGAAAGGAGATATGATCAAAAGAAATGCAATTGCAAAAAACCCCCAAAAAAGGGAAAATTGGGAAATTTGGTGACTACAAGAAAGTGGTCTGGGCAGAAGCCAGGTGCAGTGCAAAGCACCAAAAGAGGCCAAAAATAACCTGACAGGTGTTGTAAAAAAAGGGCAAAAATCAAGGAGGCAGACACAACTTGGTGGGGAAGATATGAGCAACATTGCATGGATACTTAAAAAAAGAAAAAAAAAAATCTCAGCCAAAGTCAAAGCCATGAAAAGGCATGGCATGCAAACAACTGCAGGGACACGCACAACATACACCAAGCCTTGCCAGAATTGATCCCTGCTGAAGGCCAAAACAAATAAGAAGGGCTTACACACACTCTGGAATGGAGATATGATCAAAGGAAACAAAATTGAAAAAAAAGAAAAAGAAAAATTGAAAATTTGGTGACTACAAGAAAGTGGTCTGTGCAGAAGCCAGGTGCAGTGCAAAGCACCAAAAAAGGCCAAAAGGATGCTGACAGGTGTTGTAAAAGCAAAACAAAATCCAAGGAGGTACATACAACTTGGTTGGGAAGATATGAGGGACATGGCACGGATGCATTCAAAAATAAAAAAAAGAAAAAAAAAAATCTCAGCCAGAGCCAAAGCCATGAAAAGGCATGACAGCCCAACAAGTGCAGGGACTTGCCCCAAAGCCTGTCCAATTGATCCCCATTAAAATCGCAAGATTTGCTTTCCCTTCCCGAAAGGAAATTTCATTTCCTTTCGGGAAGGGAAAGCAAATCTTGCGACCCTGCAAAGAAAGGCTTACAAACACTCTGGAAAGGAGATATGATCAAAAGAAATGCAATTGCAAAAAACCCCCAAAAAAGGGAAAATTGGGAAATTTGGTGACTACAAGAAAGTGGTCTGGGCAGAAGCCAGGTGCAGTGCAAAGCACCAAAAGAGGCCAAAAATAACCTGACAGGTGTTGTAAAAAAAGGGCAAAAATCAAGGAGGCAGACACAACTTGGTGGGGAAGATATGAGCAACATTGCATGGATACTTAAAAAAAGAAAAAAAAAAAATCTCATCCCAAGTCAAAGCCATGAAAAGGCATGGCATGCAAACAACTGCAGGGACACGCACAACATACACCAAGCCTTGCCAGAATTGATCCCTGCTGAAGGCCAAAACAAATAAGAAGGGCTTACACACACTCTTGAATGGAGATATGATCAAAGGAAACAAAATTGAAAAAAAAAAAAAAAAAAAAGAAAAATGGAAAATTTGGTGACTACAAGAAAGTGGTCTGGGCAGAAGCCCGGTGCAGTGCAAAGCACCAAAAAAAGTTAAAAGAATGCTAACAGGTGTTGTAAAAGCAAAACAAAATCCAAGGAGGTACATACAACTTGGTGGGGAAGATATGAGGGACATGGCACGGATGCATTCAAAAAAAAAAGAAAGAAAAAAAAAATCTCAGCCAGAGCCAAAGCCATGAAAAGGCATGACAGCCCAACAAGTGCAGGGACTTGCCCCAAAGCCTGTCCAATTGATCCCCATTAAAATCGCAAGATTTGCTTTCCCTTCCCGAAAGGAAATTTCATTTCCTTTCGGGAAGGGAAAGCAAATCTTGCGACCCTGCAAAGAAAGGCTTACAAACACTCTGGAAAGGAGATATGATCAAAAGAAATGCAATTGCAAAAAACCCCCAAAAAAGGGAAAATTGGGAAATTTGGTGACTACAAGAAAGTGGTCTGGGCAGAAGCCAGGTGCAGTGCAAAGCACCAAAAGAGGCCAAAAATAACCTGAGAGGTGTTGTAAAAAAAGGGCAAAAATCAAGGAGGCAGACACAACTTGGTGGGGAAGATATGAGCAACATTGCATGGATACTTAAAAAAAGAAAAAAAAAAATCTCAGCCAAAGTCAAAGCCATGAAAAGGCATGGCATGCAAACAACTGCAGGGACACGCACAACATACACCAAGCCTTGCCAGAATTGATCCCTGCTGAAGGCCAAAACAAATAAGAGGGGCTTACAAACACTCTGGAATGGAGATATGATCAAAGGAAACAAAATTGAAAAAAAAAAAAAAGAAAAATGGAAAATTTGGTGACTACAAGAAAGTGGTCTGGGCAGAAGCCCGGTGCAGTGCAAAGCACCAAAAAAGGCCAAAAGGATGCTGACAGGTGTTGTAAAAGCAAAACAAAATCCAAGGAGGTACATACAACTTGGTTGGGAAGATATGAGGGACATGGCACGGATGCATTCAAAAATAAAAAAAAGAAAAAAAAAAATCTCAGCCAGAGCCAAAGCCATGAAAAGGCATGACAGCCCAACAAGTGCAGGGACTTGCCCCAAAGCCTGTCCAATTGATCCCCATTAAAATCGCAAGATTTGGTTTCCCTTCCCGAAAGGAAATTTCATTTCCTTTCGGGAAGGGAAACCAAATCTTGCGACCCTGCAAAGAAAGGCTTACAAACACTCTGGAAAGGAGATATGATCAAAAGAAATGCAATTGCAAAAAACCCCCAAAAAAGGGAAAATTGGGAAATTTGGTGACTACAAGAAAGTGGTCTGGGCAGAAGCCAGGTGCAGTGCAAAGCACCAAAAGAGGCCAAAAATAATCTGACAGGTGTTGTAAAAAAAGGGCAAAAATCAAGGAGGCAGACACAACTTGGTGGGGAAGATATGAGCAACATTGCATGGATACTTAAAAAAAGAAAAAAAAAAAATCTCATCCCAAGTCAAAGCCATGAAAAGGCATGGCATGCAAACAACTGCAGGGACACGCACAACATACACCAAGCCTTGCCAGAATTGATCCCTGCTGAAGGCCAAAACAAATAAGAAGGGCTTACACACACTCTGGAATGGAGATATGATCAAAGGAAACAAAATTGAAAAAAAAAAAAAAGAAAAATGGAAAATTTGGTGACTACAAGAAAGTGGTCTGGGCAGAAGCCAGGTGCAGTGCAAAGCACCAAAAAAGGCCAAAAGGATGCTGACAGGTGTTGTAAAAGCAAAACAAAATCCAAGGAGGTACATACAACTTGGTTGGGAAGATATGAGGGACATGGCACGGCTGCATTCAAAAATAAAAAAAAGAAAAAAAAAATCTCAGCCAGAGCCAAAGCCATGAAAAGGCATGACAGCCCAACAAGTGCAGGGACTTGCCCCAAAGCCTGTCCAATTGATCCCCATTAAAATCGCAAGATTTGCTTTCCCTTCCCGAAAGGAAATTTCATTTCCTTTCGGGAAGGGAAAGCAAATCTTGCGACCCTGCAAAGAAAGGCTTACAAACACTCTGGAAAGGAGATATGATCAAAAGAAATGCAATTGCAAAAAACCCCCAAAAAAGGGAAAATTGGGAAATTTGGTGACTACAAGAAAGTGGTCTGGGCAGAAGCCAGGTGCAGTGCAAAGCACCAAAAGAGGCCAAAAATAACCTGACAGGTGTTGTAAAAAAAGGGCAAAAATCAAGGAGGCAGACACAACTTGGTGGGGAAGATATGAGCAACATTGCATGGATACTTAAAAAAAGAAAAAAAAAAAATCTCGTCCCAAGTCTAAGCCATGAAAAGGCATGGCATGCAAACAACTGCAGGGACACGCACAACATACACCAAGCCTTGCCAGAATTGATCCCTGCTGAAGGCCAAAACAAATAAGAAGGGCTTACACACACTCTGGAATGGAGATATGATCAAAGGAAACAAAATTGAAAAAAAAAAAAAAGAAAAATTGAAAATTTGGTGACTACAAGAAAGTGGTCTGGGCAGAAGCCCGGTGCAGTGCAAAGCATCAAAAAAAGTTAAAAGAAAGCTAACAGGTGTTGTAAACGCAAAACAAAATCCAAGGAGGTACATACAACTTGGTGGAGAAGATATGAGGGACATGGCACGGATGCATTCAAAAAAAAAAAAAAAAAAAAAATCTCAGCCAAAGCCATGAAAAGGCATGACAGCCCAACAAGTGCAGGGACTTGCCCCAAAGCTTGTCCAATTGATCCCCATTAAAATCGCAAGATTTGGTTTCCCTTCCCGAAAGGAAATGAAATTTCCTTTCGGGAAGGGAAACCAAATCTTGCGACCCTGCAAAGAAAGGCTTACAAACACTCTGGAAAGGAGATATGATCAAAAGAAATGCAATTGCAAAAAACCCCCAAAAAAGGGAAAATTGGGAAATTTGCTGACTACAAGAAAGTGGTCTGGGCAGAAGCCAGGTGCAGTGCAAAGCACCAAAAGAGGCCAAAAATAACCTGACAGGTGTTGTAAAAAAAGGGCAAAAATCAAGGAGGCAGACACAACTTGGTGGGGAAGATATGAGCAACATTGCATGGATACTTAAAAAAAGAAAAAAACAAATCTCAGCCAAAGTCAAAGCCATGAAAAGGCATGGCATGCAAACAACTGCAGGGACACGCACAACATACACCAAGCCTTGCCAGAATTGATCCCTGCTGAAGGCCAAAACAAATAAGAAGGGCTTACACACACTCTGGAATGGAGATATGATCAAAGGAAACAAAATTGAAAAAAAAAAAAAAGAAAAATTGAAAATTTGGTGACTACAAGAAAGTGGTCTGTGCAGAAGCCAGGTGCAGTGCAAAGCACCAAAAAAGGCCAAAAGGATGCTGACAGGTGTTGTAAAAGCAAAACAAAATCCAAGGAGGTACATACAACTTGGTTGGGAAGATATGAGGGACATGGCACGGATGCATTCAAAAATAAAAAGAAAGAAAAAAAAAATCTCAGCCAGAGCCAAAGCCATGAAAAGGCATGACAGCCCAACAAGTGCAGGGACTTGCCCCAAAGCCTGTCCAATTGATCCCCATTAAAATCGCAAGATTTGCTTTCCCTTCCCGAAAGGAAATTTCATTTCCTTTCGGGAAGGGAAAGCAAATCTTGCGACCCTGCAAAGAAAGGCTTACAAACACTCTGGAAAGGAGATATGATCAAAAGAAATGCAATTGCAAAAAACCCCCAAAAAAGGGAAAATTGGGAAATTTGGTGACTACAAGAAAGTGGTCTGGGCAGAAGCCAGGTGCAGTGCAAAGCACCAAAAGAGGCCAAAAATAACCTGACAGGTGTTGTAAAAAAAGGGCAAAAATCAAGGAGGCAGACACAACTTGGTGGGGAAGATATGAGCAACATTGCATGGATACTTAAAAAAAGAAAAAAAAAATCTCAGCCAAAGTCAAAGCCATGAAAAGGCATGGCATGCAAACAACTGCAGGGACACGCACAACATACACCAAGCCTTGCCAGAATTGATCCCTGCTGAAGGCCAAAACAAATAAGAGGGGCTTACACACACTCTGGAATGGAGATATGATAAAAGGAAAGGAAATTGAAAAAAAAAAAAAAGAAAAATGGAAAATTTGGTGACTACAAGAAAGTGGTCTGTGCAGAAGCCAGGTGCAGTGCAAAGCACCAAAAAAGGCCAAAAGGATGCTGACAGGTGTTGTAAAAGCAAAACAAAATCCAAGGAGGTACATACAACTTGGTTGGGAAGATATGAGGGACATGGCACGGATGCATTCAAAAATAAAAAAAAGAAAAAAAAATCTCAGCCATAGCCAAAGCCATGAAAAGGCATGACAGCCCAACAAGTGCAGGGACTTGCCCCAAAGCCTGTCCAATTGATCCCCATTAAAATCGCAAGATTTGGTTTCCCTTCCCGAAAGGAAATTTCATTTCCTTTCGGGAAGGGAAACCAAATCTTGCGACCCTGCAAAGAAAGGCTTACAAACACTCTGGAAAGGAGATATGATCAAAAGAAATGCAATTGCAAAAAACCCCCAAAAAAGGGAAAATTGGGAAATTTGCTGACTACAAGAAAGTGGTCTGGGCAGAAGCCAGGTGCAGTGCAAAGCACCAAAAGAGGCCAAAAATAACCTGACAGGTGTTGTAAAAAAAGGGCAAAAATCAAGGAGGCAGACACAACTTGGTGGGGAAGATATGAGCAACATTGCAAGGATACTTAAAAAAAGAAAAAAAAAAATCTCAGCCAAAGTCAAAGCCATGAAAAGGCATGGCATGCAAACAACTGCAAGGACACGCACAACATACACCAAGCCTTGCCAGAATTGATCCCTGCTGAAGGCCAAAACAAATAAGAAGGGCTTACACACACTCTGGAATGGAGATATGATCAAAGGAAAGGAAATTGAAAAAAAAGAAAAAGAAAAATGGAAAATTTGGTGACTACAAGAAAGTGGTCTGGGCAGAAGCCCGGTGCAGTGCAAAGCACCAAAAAAAGTTAAAAGAATGCTAACTGGTGTTGTAAAAGCAAAACAAAATCCAAGGAGGTACATACAACTTGGTGGGGAAGATATGAGGGACATGGCACGGATGCATTCAAAAAAAAAAAAAGAAAAAAAAAAATCTCAGCCAGAGCCAAAGCCATGAAAAGGCATGACAGCCCAACAAGTGCAGGGACTTGCCCCAAAGCTTGTCCAATTGATCCCCATTAAAATCGCAAGATTTGGTTTCCCTTCCCGAAAGGAAATTTCATTTCCTTTCGGGAAGGGAAACCAAATCTTGCGACCCTGCAAAGAAAGGCTTACAAACACTCTGGAAAGGAGATATGATCAAAAGAAATGCAATTGCAAAAAACCCCCAAAAAAGGGAAAATGGGGAAATTTGGTGACTACAAGAAAGTGGTCTGGGCAGAAGCCAGGTGCAGTGCAAAGCACCAAAAGAGGCCAAAAATAACCTGAGAGGTGTTGTAAAAAAAGGGCAAAAATCAAGGAGGCAGACACAACTTGGTGGGGAAGATATGAGCAACATTGCATGGATACTTAAAAAAAGAAAAAAACAAATCTCAGCCAAAGTCAAAGCCATGAAAAGGCATGGCATGCAAACAACTGCAGGGACACGCACAACATACACCAAGCCTTGCCAGAATTGATCCCTGCTGAAGGCCAAAACAAATAAGAAGGGCTTACACACACTCTGGAATGGAGATATGATCAAAGGAAACAAAATTGAAAAAAAAGAAAAAGAAAAATTGAAAATTTGGTGACTACAAGAAAGTGGTCTGGGCAGAAGCCAGGTGCAGTGCAAAGCACCAAAAAAGGCCAAAAGGATGCTGACAGGTGTTGTAAAAGCAAAACAAAATCCAAGGAGGTACATACAACTTGGTTGGGAAGATATGAGGGACATGGCACGGATGCATTCAAAAATAAAAAAAAGAAAAAAAAAAATCTCAGCCAGAGCCAAAGCCATGAAAAGGCATGACAGCCCAACAAGTGCAGGGACTTGCCCCAAAGCCTGTCCAATTGATCCCCATTAAAATCGCAAGATTTGGTTTCCCTTCCCGAAAGGAAATTTCATTTCCTTTCGGGAAGGGAAACCAAATCTTGCGACCCTGCAAAGAAAGGCTTACAAACACTCTGGAAAGGAGATATGATCAAAAGAAATGCAATTGCAAAAAACCCCCAAAAAAGGGAAAATTGGGAAATTTGGTGACTACAAGAAAGTGGTCTGGGCAGAAGCCAGGTGCAGTGCAAAGCACCAAAAGAGGCCAAAAATAATCTGACAGGTGTTGTAAAAAAAGGGCAAAAATCAAGGAGGCAGACACAACTTGGTGGGGAAGATATGAGCAACATTGCATGGATACTTAAAAAAAGAAAAAAAAAAAATCTCATCCCAAGTCAAAGCCATGAAAAGGCATGGCATGCAAACAACTGCAGGGACACGCACAACATACACCAAGCCTTGCCAGAATTGATCCCTGCTGAAGGCCAAAACAAATAAGAAGGGCTTACACACACTCTGGAATGGAGATATGATCAAAGGAAACAAAATTGAAAAAAAAAAAAAAGAAAAATGGAAAATTTGGTGACTACAAGAAAGTGGTCTGGGCAGAAGCCAGGTGCAGTGCAAAGCACCAAAAAAGGCCAAAAGGATGCTGACAGGTGTTGTAAAAGCAAAACAAAATCCAAGGAGGTACATACAACTTGGTTGGGAAGATATGAGGGACATGGCACGGCTGCATTCAAAAATAAAAAAAAGAAAAAAAAAATCTCAGCCAGAGCCAAAGCCATGAAAAGGCATGACAGCCCAACAAGTGCAGGGACTTGCCCCAAAGCCTGTCCAATTGATCCCCATTAAAATCGCAAGATTTGCTTTCCCTTCCCGAAAGGAAATTTCATTTCCTTTCGGGAAGGGAAACCAAATCTTGCGACCCTGCAAAGAAAGGCTTACAAACACTCTGGAAAGGAGATATGATCAAAAGAAATGCAATTGCAAAAAACCCCCAAAAAAGGGAAAATTGGGAAATTTGGTGACTACAAGAAAGTGGTCTGGGCAGAAGCCAGGTGCAGTGCAAAGCACCAAAAGAGGCCAAAAATAACCTGACAGGTGTTGTAAAAAAAGGGCAAAAATCAAGGAGGCAGACACAACTTGGTGGGGAAGATATGAGCAACATTGCATGGATACTTAAAAAAAGAAAAAAAAAAAATCTCGTCCCAAGTCTAAGCCATGAAAAGGCATGGCATGCAAACAACTGCAGGGACACGCACAACATACACCAAGCCTTGCCAGAATTGATCCCTGCTGAAGGCCAAAACAAATAAGAAGGGCTTACACACACTCTGGAATGGAGATATGATCAAAGGAAACAAAATTGAAAAAAAAAAAAAAGAAAAATTGAAAATTTGGTGACTACAAGAAAGTGGTCTGGGCAGAAGCCCGGTGCAGTGCAAAGCATCAAAAAAAGTTAAAAGAAAGCTAACAGGTGTTGTAAACGCAAAACAAAATCCAAGGAGGTACATACAACTTGGTGGAGAAGATATGAGGGACATGGCACGGATGCATTCAAAAAAAAAAAAAAAAAAAAAATCTCAGCCAAAGCCATGAAAAGGCATGACAGCCCAACAAGTGCAGGGACTTGCCCCAAAGCTTGTCCAATTGATCCCCATTAAAATCGCAAGATTTGGTTTCCCTTCCCGAAAGGAAATGAAATTTCCTTTCGGGAAGGGAAACCAAATCTTGCGACCCTGCAAAGAAAGGCTTACAAACACTCTGGAAAGGAGATATGATCAAAAGAAATGCAATTGCAAAAAACCCCCAAAAAAGGGAAAATTGGGAAATTTGCTGACTACAAGAAAGTGGTCTGGGCAGAAGCCAGGTGCAGTGCAAAGCACCAAAAGAGGCCAAAAATAACCTGAGAGGTGTTGTAAAAAAAGGGCAAAAATCAAGGAGGCAGACACAACTTGGTGGGGAAGATATGAGCAACATTGCATGGATACTTAAAAAAAGAAAAAAAAAAATCTCAGCCAAAGTCAAAGCCATGAAAAGGCATGGCATGCAAACAACTGCAGGGACACGCACAACATACACCAAGCCTTGCCAGAATTGATCCCTGCTGAAGGCCAAAACAAATAAGAAGGGCTTACACACACTCTGGAATGGAGATATGATCAAAGGAAACAAAATTGAAAAAAAAAAAAAAGAAAAATGGAAAATTTGGTGACTACAAGAAAGTGGTCTGTGCAGAAGCCAGGTGCAGTGCAAAGCACCAAAAAAGGCCAAAAGGATGCTGACAGGTGTTGTAAAAGCAAAACAAAATCCAAGGAGGTACATACAACTTGGTTGGGAAGATATGAGGGACATGGCACGGCTGCATTCAAAAATAAAAAGAAAGAAAAAAAAAATCTCAGCCAGAGCCAAAGCCATGAAAAGGCATGACAGCCCAACAAGTGCAGGGACTTGCCCCAAAGCCTGTCCAATTGATCCCCATTAAAATCGCAAGATTTGCTTTCCCTTCCCGAAAGGAAATTTCATTTCCTTTCGGGAAGGGAAAGCAAATCTTGCGACCCTGCAAAGAAAGGCTTACAAACACTCTGGAAAGGAGATATGATCAAAAGAAATGCAATTGCAAAAAACCCCCAAAAAAGGGAAAATTGGGAAATTTGGTGACTACAAGAAAGTGGTCTGGGCAGAAGCCAGGTGCAGTGCAAAGCACCAAAAGAGGCCAAAAATAACCTGACAGGTGTTGTAAAAAAAGGGCAAAAATCAAGGAGGCAGACACAACTTGGTGGGGAAGATATGAGCAACATTGCATGGATACTTAAAAAAAGAAAAAAAAAAAATCTCGTCCCAAGTCTAAGCCATGAAAAGGCATGGCATGCAAACAACTGCAGGGACACGCACAACATACACCCAGCCTTGCCAGAATTGATCCCTGCTGAAGGCCAAAACAAATAAGAAGGGCTTACACACACTCTGGAATGGAGATATGATCAAAGGAAACAAAATTGAAAAAAAAAAAAAAAGAAAAATGGAAAATTTGGTGACTACAAGAAAGTGGTCTGGGCAGAAGCCCGGTGCAGTGCAAAGCACCAAAAAAAGTTAAAAGAAAGCTAACAGGTGTTGTAAACGCAAAACAAAATCCAAGGCGGTACATACAACTTGGTGGAGAAGATATGAGGGACATGGCACGGATGCATTCAAAAAAAAAAAAAAAAAAAAAAATCTCAGCCAGAGCCAAAGCCATGAAAAGGCATGACAGCCCAACAAGTGCAGGGACTTGCCCCAAAGCCTGTCCAATTGATCCCCATTAAAATCGCAAGATTTGGTTTCCCTTCCCGAAAGGAAATTTCATTCCCTTTCGGGAAGGGAAAGCAAACCTTGCGACCCTGCAAAGAAAGGCTTACAAACACTCTGGAAAGGAGATATGATCAAAAGAAATGCAATTGCAAAAAACCCCCAAAAAAGGGAAAATTGGGAAATTTGCTGACTACAAGAAAGTGGTCTGGGCAGAAGCCAGGTGCAGTGCAAAGCACCAAAAGAGGCCAAAAATAACCTGACAGGTGTTGTAAAAAAAGGGCAAAAATCAAGGAGGCAGACACAACTTGGTGGGGAAGATATGAGCAACATTGCATGGATACTTAAAAAAAGAAAAAAAAAAATCTCAGCCAAAGTCAAAGCCATGAAAAGGCATGGCATGCAAACAACTGCAGGGACACGCACAACATACACCAAGCCTTGCCAGAATTGATCCCTGCTGAAGGCCAAAACAAATAAGAAGGGCTTACACACACTCTGGAATGGAGATATGATCAAAGGAAACAAAATTGAAAAAAAAAAAAAGAAAAATTGAAAATTTGGTGACTACAAGAAAGTGGTCTGGGCAGAAGCCAGGTGCAGTGCAAAGCACCAAAAAAGGCCAAAAGGATGCTGACAGGTGTTGTAAAAGCAAAACAAAATCCAAGGAGGTACATACAACTTGGTTGGGAAGATATGAGGGACATGGCACGGATTCATTCAAAAATAAAAAAAAAGAAAAAAAAAAAACTCAGCCATAGCCAAAGCCATGAAAAGGCATGACAGCCCAACAAGTGCAGGGACTTGCCCCAAAGCCTGTCCAATTGATCCCCATTAAAATCGCAAGATTTGCTTTCCCTTCCCGAAAGGAAATTTCATTTCCTTTCGGGAAGGGAAAGCAAATCTTGCGACCCTGCAAAGAAAGGCTTACAAACACTCTGGAAAGGAGATATGATCAAAAGAAATGCAATTGCAAAAAACCCCCAAAAAAGGGAAAATTGGGAAATTTGCTGACTACAAGAAAGTGGTCTGGGCAGAAGCCAGGTGCAGTGCAAAGCACCAAAAGAGGCCAAAAATAACCTGACAGGTGTTGTAAAAAAAGGGCAAAAATCAAGGAGGCAGACACAACTTGGTGGGGAAGATATGAGCAACATTCCATGGATACTTAAAAAAAGAAAAAAAAAAATCTCAGCCAAAGTCAAAGCCATGAAAAGGCATGGCATGCAAACAACTGCAGGGACACGCACAACATACACCAAGCCTTGCCAGAATTGATCCCTGCTGAAGGCCAAAACAAATAAGAAGGGCTTACACACACTCTGGAATGGAGATATGATAAAAGGAAAGGAAATTGAAAAAAAAAAAAAAAAAAAGAAAAATGGAAAATTTGGTGACTACAAGAAAGTGGTCTGGGCAGAAGCCCGGTGCAGTGCAAAGCACCAAAAAAAGTTAAAAGAATGCTAACAGGTGTTGTAAAAGCAAAACAAAATCCAAGGAGGTACATACAACTTGGTGGGGAAGATATGAGGGACATGGCACGGATGCATTCAAAAAAAAAAAAGAAAAAAAAAAATCTCAGCCAGAGCCAAAGCCATGAAAAGGCATGACAGCCCAACAAGTGCAGGGACTTGCCCCAAAGCTTGTCCAATTGATCCCCATTAAAATCGCAAGATTTGGTTTCCCTTCCCGAAAGGAAATTTCATTTCCTTTCGGGAAGGGAAACCAAATCTTGCGACCCTGCAAAGAAAGGCTTACAAACACTCTGGAAAGGAGATATGATCAAAAGAAATGCAATTGCAAAAAACCCCCAAAAAAGGGAAAATTGGGAAATTTGGTGACTACAAGAAAGTGGTCTGGGCAGAAGCCAGGTGCAGTGCAAAGCACCAAAAGAGGCCAAAAATAACCTGACAGGTGTTGTAAAAAAAGGGCAAAAATCAAGGAGGCAGACACAACTTGGTGGGGAAGATATGAGCAACATTGCATGGATACTTAAAAAAAGAAAAAAAAAAATCTCAGCCAAAGTCAAAGCCATGAAAAGGCATGGCATGCAAACAACTGCAGGGACACGCACAACATACACCAAGCCTTGCCAGAATTGATCCCTGCTGAAGGCCAAAACAAATAAGAAGGGCTTACACACACTCTGGAATGGAGATATGATAAAAGGAAAGGAAATTGAAAAAAAAAACTAAAGAAAAATGGAAAATTTGGTGACTACAAGAAAGTGGTCTGGGCAGAAGCCCGGTGCAGTGCAAAGCACCAAAAAAAGTTAAAAGAATGCTAACAGGTGTTGTAAAAGCAAAACAAAATCCAAGGAGGTACATACAACTTGGTGGGGAAGATATGAGGGACATGGCACGGATGCATTCAAAAATAAAAGAAAGAAAAAAAAAATCTCAGCCAGAGCCAAAGCCATGAAAAGGCATGACAGCCCAACAAGTGCAGGGACTTGCCCCAAAGCCTGTCCAATTGATCCCCATTAAAATCGCAAGATTTGCTTTCCCTTCCCGAAAGGAAATTTCATTTCCTTTCGGGAAGGGAAAGCAAATCTTGCGACCCTGCAAAGAAAGGCTTACAAACACTCTGGAAAGGAGATATGATCAAAAGAAATGCAATTGCAAAAAAACCCCAAAAAAGGGAAAATTGGGAAATTTGGTGACTACAAGAAAGTGGTCTGTGCAGAAGCCAGGTGCAGTGCAAAGCACCAAAAGAGGCCAAAAATAACCTGACAGGTGTTGTAAAAAAAGGGCAAAAATCAAGGAGGCAGACACAACTTGGTGGGGAAGATATGAGCAACATTGCATGGATACTTAAAAAAAGAAAAAAAAAAATCTCAGCCAAAGTCAAAGCCATGAAAAGGCATGGCATGCAAACAACTGCAAGGACACGCACAACATACACCAAGCCTTGCCAGAATTGATCCCTGCTGAAGGCCAAAACAAATAAGAAGGGCTTACACACACTCTGGAATGGAGATATGATCAAAGGAAACAAAATTGGAAAAAAAAAAAAGAAAAATGGAAAATTTGGTGACTACAAGAAAGTGGTCTGGGCAGAAGCCAGGTGCAGTGCAAAGCACCAAAAGAGGCCAAAAATAACCTGACAGGTGTTGTAAAAAAAGGGCAAAAATCAAGGAGGCAGACACAACTTGGTGGGGAAGATATGAGCAACATTGCATGGATACTTAAAAAAAGAAAAAAAAAAATCTCAGCCAAAGTCAAAGCCATGAAAAGGCATGGCATGCAAACAACTGCAGGGACACGCACAACATACACCAAGCCTTGCCAGAATTGATCCCTGCTGAAGGCCAAAACAAATAAGAAGGGCTTACACACACTCTGGAATGGAGATATGATAAAAGGAAAGGAAATTGAAAAAAAAAACTAAAGAAAAATGGAAAATTTGGTGACTACAAGAAAGTGGTCTGTGCAGAAGCCCGGTGCAGTGCAAAGCACCAAAAAAGGCCAAAAGGATGCTAACAGGTGTTGTAAAAGCAAAACAAAATCCAAGGAGGTACATACAACTTGGTTGGGAAGATATGAGGGACATGGCACGGATGCATTCAAAAATAAAAAAAAGAAAAAAAAAAATCTCAGCCAGAGCCAAAGCCATGAAAAGGCATGACAGCCCAACAAGTGCAGGGACTTGCCCCAAAGCCTGTCCAATTGATCCCCATTAAAATCGCAAGATTTGCTTTCCCTTCCCGAAAGGAAATTTCATTTCCTTTCGGGAAGGGAAAGCAAATCTTGCGACCCTGCAAAGAAAGGCTTACAAACACTCTGGAAAGGAGATATGATCAAAAGAAATGCAATTGCAAAAAACCCCCAAAAAAGGGAAAATTGGGAAATTTGGTGACTACAAGAAAGTGGTCTGGGCAGAAGCCAGGTGCAGTGCAAAGCACCAAAAGAGGCCAAAAATAACCTGACAGGTGTTGTAAAAAAAGGGCAAAAATCAAGGAGGCAGACACAACTTGGTGGGGAAGATATGAGCAACATTGCATGGATACTTAAAAAAAGAAAAAAAAAAATCTCAGCCAAAGTCAAAGCCATGAAAAGGCATGGCATGCAAACAACTGCAGGGACACGCACAACATACACCAAGCCTTGCCAGAACTGATCCCTGCTGAAGGCCAAAACAAATAAGAAGGGCTTACACACACTCTGGAATGGAGATATGATCAAAGGAAACAAAACTGAAAAAAAAAAAAGAAAAATGGAAAATTTGGTGACTACAAGAAAGTGGTCTGGGCAGAAGCCAGGTGCAGTGCAAAGCACCAAAAGAGGCCAAAAATAACCTGACAGGTGTTGTAAAAAAAGGGCAAAAATCAAGGAGGCAGACACAACTTGGTGGAGAAGATATGAGCAACATTGCATGGATACTTAAAAAAAGAAAAAAAAAAATCTCAGCCAAAGTCAAAGCCATGAAAAGGCATGGCATGCAAACAACTGCAGGGACACGCACAACATACACCAAGCCTTGCCAGAATTGATCCCTGCTGAAGGCCAAAACAAATAAGAAGGGCTTACACACACTCTGGAATGGAGATATGATAAAAGGAAAGGAAATTGAAAAAAAAAACTAAAGAAAAATGGAAAATTTGGTGACTACAAGAAAGTGGTCTGGGCAGAAGCCCGGTGCAGTGCAAAGCACCAAAAAAAGTTAAAAGAATGCTAACAGGTGTTGTAAAAGCAAAACAAAATCCAAGGAGGTACATACAACTTGGTGGGGAAGATATGAGGGACATGGCACGGATGCATTCAAAAATAAAAGAAAGAAAAAAAAAATCTCAGCCAGAGCCAAAGCCATGAAAAGGCATGACAGCCCAACAAGTGCAGGGACTTGCCCCAAAGCCTGTCCAATTGATCCCCATTAAAATCGCAAGATTTGGTTTCCCTTCCCGAAAGGAAATTTCATTTCCTTTCGGGAAGGGAAACCAAATCTTGCGACCCTGCAAAGAAAGGCTTACAAACACTCTGGAAAGGAGATATGATCAAAAGAAATGCAATTGCAAAAAACCCCCAAAAAAGGGAAAATTGGGAAATTTGGTGACTACAAGAAAGTGGTCTGGGCAGAAGCCAGGTGCAGTGCAAAGCACCAAAAGAGGCCAAAAATAACCTGACAGGTGTTGTAAAAAAAGGGCAAAAATCAAGGAGGCAGACACAACTTGGTGGGGAAGATATGAGCAACATTGCATGGATACTTAAAAAAAGAAAAAAAAAAATCTCAGCCAAAGTCAAAGCCATGAAAAGGCATGGCATGCAAACAACTGCAAGGACACGCACAACATACACCAAGCCTTGCCAGAATTGATCCCTGCTGAAGGCCAAAACAAATAAGAAGGGCTTACACACACTCTGGAATGGAGATATGATCAAAGGAAACAAAATTGGAAAAAAAAAAAAGAAAAATGGAAAATTTGGTGACTACAAGAAAGTGGTCTGGGCAGAAGCCAGGTGCAGTGCAAAGCACCAAAAGAGGCCAAAAATAACCTGACAGGTGTTGTAAAAAAAGGGCAAAAATCAAGGAGGCAGACACAACTTGGTGGGGAAGATATGAGCAACATTGCATGGATACTTAAAAAAAGAAAAAAAAAAATCTCAGCCAAAGTCAAAGCCATGAAAAGGCATGGCATGCAAACAACTGCAGGGACACGCACAACATACAGCAAGCCTTGCCAGAATTGATCCCTGCTGAAGGCCAAAACAAATAAGAGGGGCTTACAAACACTCTGGAATGGAGATATGATCAAAGGAAAGAAAATTGAAAAAAAAAAAAAAGAAAACTGGAAAATTTGGTGACTACAAGAAAGTGGTCTGGGCAGAAGCCCGGTGCAGTGCAAAGCACCAAAAAAGGCCAAAAGGATGCTGACAGGTGTTGTAAAAGCAAAACAAAATCCAAGGAGGTACATACAACTTGGTTGGGAAGATATGAGGGACATGGCACGGATGCATTCAAAAATAAAAAAAAGAAAAAAAAAAATCTCAGCCAGAGCCAAAGCCATGAAAAGGCATGACAGCCCAACAAGTGCAGGGACTTGCCCCAAAGCCTGTCCAATTGATCCCCATTAAAATCGCAAGATTTGCTTTCCCTTCCCGAAAGGAAATTTCATTTCCTTTCGGGAAGGGAAAGCAAATCTTGCGACCCTGCAAAGAAAGGCTTACAAACACTCTGGAAAGGAGATATGATCAAAAGAAATGCAATTGCAAAAAACCCCCAAAAAAGGGAAAATTGGGAAATTTGGTGACTACAAGAAAGTGGTCTGTGCAGAAGCCAGGTGCAGTGCAAAGCACCAAAAGAGGCCAAAAATAACCTGACAGGTGTTGTAAAAAAAGGGCAAAAATCAAGGAGGCAGACACAACTTGGTGGGGAAGATATGAGCAACATTGCATGGATACTTAAAAAAAAGAAAAAAAAAAATCTCAGCCAAAGTCAAAGCCATGAAAAGGCATGGCATGCAAACAACTGCAGGGACACGCACAACATACACCAAGCCTTGCCAGAACTGATCCCTGCTGAAGGCCAAAACAAATAAGAAGGGCTTACACACACTCTGGAATGGAGATATGATCAAAGGAAACAAAACTGAAAAAAAAAAAAGAAAAATGGAAAATTTGGTGACTACAAGAAAGTGGTCTGGGCAGAAGCCAGGTGCAGTGCAAAGCACCAAAAGAGGCCAAAAATAACCTGACAGGTGTTGTAAAAAAACGGCAAAAATCAAGGAGGCAGACACAACTTGGTGGGGAAGATATGAGCAACATTGCATGGATACTTAAAAAAAGAAAAAAAAAAATCTCAGCCAAAGTCAAAGCCATGAAAAGGCATGGCATGCAAACAACTGCAGGGACACGCACAACATACACCAAGCCTTGCCAGAATTGATCCCTGCTGAAGGCCAAAACAAATAAGAAGGGCTTACACACACTCTGGAATGGAGATATGATCAAAGGAAAGGAAATTGAAAAAAAAAACTAAAGAAAAATGGAAAATTTGGTGACTACAAGAAAGTGGTCTGTGCAGAAGCCCGGTGCAGTGCAAAGCACCAAAAAAGGCCAAAAGGATGCTGACAGGTGTTGTAAAAGCAAAACAAAATCCAAGGAGGTACATACAACTTGGTTGGGAAGATATGAGGGACATGGCACGGATGCATTCAAAAATAAAAAAAAGAAAAAAAAAAATCTCAGCCAGAGCCAAAGCCATGAAAAGGCATGACAGCCCAACAAGTGCAGGGACTTGCCCCAAAGCCTGTCCAATTGATCCCCATTAAAATCGCAAGATTTGCTTTCCCTTCCCGAAAGGAAATTTCATTTCCTTTCGGGAAGGGAAAGCAAATCTTGCGACCCTGCAAAGAAAGGCTTACAAACACTCTGGAAAGGAGATATGATCAAAAGAAATGCAATTGCAAAAAACCCCCAAAAAAGGGAAAATTGGGAAATTTGGTGACTACAAGAAAGTGGTCTGGGCAGAAGCCAGGTGCAGTGCAAAGCACCAAAAGAGGCCAAAAATAACCTGACAGGTGTTGTAAAAAAAGGGCAAAAATCAAGGAGGCAGACACAACTTGGTGGAGAAGATATGAGCAACATTGCATGGATACTTAAAAAAAGAAAAAAAAAAATCTCAGCCAAAGTCAAAGCCATGAAAAGGCATGGCATGCAAACAACTGCAGGGACACGCACAACATACACCAAGCCTTGCCAGAATTGATCCCTGCTGAAGGCCAAAACAAATAAGAAGGGCTTACACACACTCTGGAATGGAGATATGATCAAAGGAAACAAAATTGAAAAAAAAAAAAAAGAAAAATGGAAAATTTGGTGACTACAAGAAAGTGGTCTGGGCAGAAGCCCGGTGCAGTGCAAAGCACCAAAAAAAGTTAAAAGAAAGCTAACAGGTGTTGTAAACGCAAAACAAAATCCAAGGAGGTACATACAACTTGGTGGGGAAGATATGAGGGACATGGCATGGATGCACTAAAAAAAAAAAAAGAAAAAAAAAAATCTCAGCCAGAGCCAAAGCCATGAAAAGGCATGACAGCCCAACAAGTGCAGGGACTTGCCCCAAAGCTTGTCCAATTGATCCCCATTAAAATCGCAAGATTTGGTTTCCCTTCCCGAAAGGAAATTTCATTTCCTTTCGGGAAGGGAAAGCAAATCTTGCGACCCTGCAAAGAAAGGCTTACAAACACTCTGGAAAGGAGATATGATCAAAAGAAATGCAATTGCAAAAAACCCCCAAAAAAGGGAAAATTGGGAAATTTGGTGACTACAAGAAAGTGGTCTGGGCAGAAGCCAGGTGCAGTGCAAAGCACCAAAAGAGGCCAAAAATAACCTGACAGGTGTTGTAAAAAAAGGGCAAAAATCAAGGAGGCAGACACAACTTGGTGGGGAAGATATGAGCAACATTGCATGGATACTTAAAAAAAGAAAAAAAAAAATCTCAGCCAAAGTCAAAGCCATGAAAAGGCATGGCATGCAAACAACTGCAAGGACACGCACAACATACACCAAGCCTTGCCAGAATTGATCCCTGCTGAAGGCCAAAACAAATAAGAAGGGCTTACACACACTCTGGAATGGAGATATGATCAAAGGAAAGGAAATTGAAAAAAAAGAAAAAGAAAAATGGAAAATTTGGTGACTACAAGAAAGTGGTCTGTGCAGAAGCCAGGTGCAGTGCAAAGCACCAAAAAATGTTAAAAGAATGCTAACAGGTGTTGTAAAAGCAAAACAAAATCCAAGGAGGTACATACAACTTGGTGGGGAAGATATGAGGGACATTGCATGGATACTTAAAAAAAGAAAAAAAAAAAATCTCGTCCCAAGTCTAAGCCATGAAAAGGCATGGCATGCAAACAACTGCAGGGACACGCACAACATACACCAAGCCTTGCCAGAATTGATCCCTGCTGAAGGCCAAAACAAATAAGAAGGGCTTACAAACACTCTGGAATGGAGATATGATCAAAGGAAACAAAATTAAAAAAAAAAAAAAGAAAAATGGAAAATTTGGTGACTACAAGTAAGTGGTCTGGGCAGAAGCCCGGTGCAGTGCAAAGCACCAAAAAAAGTTAAAAGAAAGCTAACATGTGTTGTAAACGCAAAACAAAATCCAAGGAGGTACATACAACTTGGTGGGGAAGATATGAGGGACATGGCACGGATGCATTCAAAAATAAAAAAAAGAAAAAAAAAAATCTCAGCCAGAGCCAAAGCCATGAAAAGGCATGACAGCCCAACAAGTGCAGGGACTTGCCCCAAAGCCTGTCCAATTGATCCCCATTAAAATCGCAAGATTTGCTTTCCCTTCCCGAAAGGAAATTTCATTTCCTTTCGGGAAGGGAAAGCAAATCTTGCGACCCTGCAAAGAAAGGCTTACAAACACTCTGGAAAGGAGATATGATCAAAAGAAATGCAATTGCAAAAAACCCCCAAAAAAGGGAAAATGGGGAAATTTGGTGACTACAAGAAAGTGGTCTGGGCAGAAGCCAGGTGCAGTGCAAAGCACCAAAAGAGGCCAAAAATAACCTGACAGGTGTTGTAAAAAAAGGGCAAAAATCAAGGAGGCAGACACAACTTGGTGGGGAAGATATGAGGGACATTGCATGGATACTTAAAAAAAGAAAAAAAAAAAATCTCGACCCAAGTCTAAGCCATGAAAAGGCATGGCATGCAAACAACTGCAGGGACACGCACAACATACACCAAGCCTTGCCAGAATTGATCCCTGCTGAAGGCCAAAACAAATAAGAAGGGCTTACACACACTCTGGAATGGAGATATGATCAAAGGAAACAAAATTGAAAAAAAAAAAAAAGAAAAATGGAAAATTTGGTGACTACAAGTAAGTGGTCTGGGAAGAAGCCCGGTGCAGTGCAAAGCACCAAAAAAAGTTAAAAGAAAGCTAACAGGTGTTGTAAACGCAAAACAAAATCCAAGGAGGTACATACAACTTGGTGGGGAAGATATGAGGGACATGGCATGGATGCATTAAAAAAAAAAAAAAAAAAAAAATAAAAATCTCAGCCAGAGCCAAAGCCATGAAAAGGCATGACAGCCCAACAAGTGCAGGGACTTGCCCCAAAGCCTGTCCAATTGATCCCCATTAAAATCGCAAGATTTGCTTTCCCTTCCCGAAAGGAAATTTCATTTCCTTTCGGGAAGGGAAAGCAAATCTTGCGACCCTGCAAAGAAAGGCTTACAAACACTCTGGAAAGGAGATATGATCAAAAGAAATGCAATTGCAAAAAACCCCCAAAAAAGGGAAAATTGGGAAATTTGCTGACTACAAGAAAGTGGTCTGTGCAGAAGCCAGGTGCAGTGCAAAGCACCAAAAGAGGCCAAAAATAACCTGACAGGTATTGTAAAAAAAGGGCAAAAATCAAGGAGGCAGACACAACTTGGTGGGGAAGATATGAGCAACATTGCATGGATACTTAAAAAAAGGAAAAAAAAAATCTCAGCCAAAGTCAAAGCCATGAAAAGGCATGGCATGCAAACAACTGCAAGGACACGCACAACATACACCAAGCCTTGCCAGAATTGATCCCTGCTGAAGGCCAAAACAAATAAGAAGGGCTTACACACACTCTGGAATGGAGATATGATCAAAGGAAACAAAATTGGAAAAAAAAAAAAGAAAAATGGAAAATTTGGTGACTACAAGAAAGTGGTCTGGGCAGAAGCCAGGTGCAGTGCAAAGCACCAAAAGAGGCCAAAAATAACCTGACAGGTGTTGTAAAAAAAGGGCAAAAATCAAGGAGGCAGACACAACTTGGTGGGGAAGATATGAGCAACATTGCATGGATACTTAAAAAAAGAAAAAAAAAAAATCTCGACCCAAGTCTAAGCCATGAAAAGGCATGGCATGCAAACAACTGCAGGGACACGCACAACATACACCAAGCCTTGCCAGAATTGATCCCTGCTGAAGGCCAAAACAAATAAGAAGGGCTTACACACACTCTGGAATGGAGATATGATCAAAGGAAACAAAATTGAAAAAAAAAAAAAAGAAAAATGGAAAATTTGGTGACTACAAGTAAGTGGTCTGGGAAGAAGCCCGGTGCAGTGCAAAGCACCAAAAAAAGTTAAAAGAAAGCTAACAGGTGTTGTAAACGCAAAACAAAATCCAAGGAGGTACATACAACTTGGTGGGGAAGATATGAGGGACATGGCATGGATGCATTAAAAAAAAAAAAAAGAAAAAAAAAAAAATCTCAGCCAGAGCCAAAGCCATGAAAAGGCATGACAGCCCAACAAGTGCAGGGACTTGCCCCAAAGCCTGTCCAATTGATCCCCATTAAAATCGCAAGATTTGCTTTCCCTTCCCGAAAGGAAATTTCATTTCCTTTCGGGAAGGGAAAGCAAATCTTGCGACCCTGCAAAGAAAGGCTTACAAACACTCTGGAAAGGAGATATGATCAAAAGAAATGCAATTGCAAAAAACCCCCAAAAAAGGGAAAATTGGGAAATTTGCTGACTACAAGAAAGTGGTCTGTGCAGAAGCCAGGTGCAGTGCAAAGCACCAAAAGAGGCCAAAAATAACCTGACAGGTATTGTAAAAAAAGGGCAAAAATCAAGGAGGCAGACACAACTTGGTGGGGAAGATATGAGCAACATTGCATGGATACTTAAAAAAAGGAAAAAAAAAATCTCAGCCAAAGTCAAAGCCATGAAAAGGCATGGCATGCAAACAACTGCAAGGACACGCACAACATACACCAAGCCTTGCCAGAATTGATCCCTGCTGAAGGCCAAAACAAATAAGAAGGGCTTACACACACTCTGGAATGGAGATATGATCAAAGGAAACAAAATTGGAAAAACAAAAAGAAAAATGGAAAATTTGGTGACTACAAGAAAGTGGTCTGTGCAGAAGCCAGGTGCAGTGCAAAGCACCAAAAGAGGCCAAAAATAACCTGACAGGTGTTGTAAAAAAAGGGCAAAAATCAAGGAGGCAGACACAACTTGGTGGGGAAGATATGAGCAACATTGCATGGATACTTAAAAAAAGAAAAAAAAACAATCTCGACCCAAGTCAAAGCCATGAAAAGGCATGGCATGCAAACAACTGCAGGGACACGCACAACATACACCAAGCCTTGCCAGAATTGATCCCTGCTGAAGGCCAAAACAAATAAGAAGGGCTTACACACACTCTGGAATGGAGATATGATCAAAGGAAACAAAATTGAAAAAAAAAAAAAAGAAAAATGGAAAATTTGGTGACTACAAGTAAGTGGTCTGGGAAGAAGCCCGGTGCAGTGCAAAGCACCAAAAAAATTTAAAAGAAAGCTAACAGGTGTTGTAAACGCAAAACAAAATCCAAGGAGGTACATACAACTTGGTGGGGAAGATATGAGGGACATGGCATGGATGCATTAAAAAAAAAAAAAAGAAAAAAAAAATCTCAGCCAGAGCCAAAGCCATGAAAAGGCATGACAGCCCAACAAGTGCAGGGACTTGCCCCAAAGCCTGTCCAATTGATCCCCATTAAAATCGCAAGATTTGCTTTCCCTTCCCGAAAGGAAATTTCATTTCCTTTCGGGAAGGGAAAGCAAATCTTGCGACCCTGCAAAGAAAGGCTTACAAACACTCTGGAAAGGAGATATGATCAAAAGAAATGCAATTGCAAAAAACCCCCAAAAAAGGGAAAATTGGGAAATTTGGTGACTACAAGAAAGTGGTCTGTGCAGAAGCCAGGTGCAGTGCAAAGCACCAAAAGAGGCCAAAAATAACCTGACAGGTATTGTAAAAAAAGGGCAAAAATCAAGGAGGCAGACACAACTTGGTGGGGAAGATATGAGCAACATTGCATGGATACTTAAAAAAAGAAAAAAAAAAATCTCAGCCAAAGTCAAAGCCATGAAAAGGCATGGCATGCAAACAACTGCAAGGACACGCACAACATACACCAAGCCTTGCCAGAATTGATCCCTGCTGAAGGCCAAAACAAATAAGAAGGGCTTACACACACTCTGGAATGGAGATATGATCAAAGGAAACAAAATTGGAAAAAAAAAAAAGAAAAATGGAAAATTTGGTGACTACAAGAAAGTGGTCTGGGCAGAAGCCAGGTGCAGTGCAAAGCACCAAAAGAGGCCAAAAATAACCTGACAGGTGTTGTAAAAAAAGGGCAAAAATCAAGGAGGCAGACACAACTTGGTGGGGAAGATATGAGCAACATTGCATGGATACTTAAAAAAAGAAAAAAAAAAAATCTCGACCCAAGTCTAAGCCATGAAAAGGCATGGCATGCAAACAACTGCAGGGACACGCACAACATACACCAAGCCTTGCCAGAATTGATCCCTGCTGAAGGCCAAAACAAATAAGAAGGGCTTACACACACTCTGGAATGGAGATATGATCAAAGGAAACAAAATTGAAAAAAAAAAAAAGAAAAATGGAAAATTTGGTGACTACAAGAAAGTGGTCTGGGCAGAAGCCCGGTGCAGTGCAAAGCACCAAAAAAAGTTAAAAGAAAGCTAACAGGTGTTGTAAAAGCAAAACAAAATCCAAGGAGGTACATACAACTTGGTGGAGAAGATATGAGGGACATGGCACGGATGCATTCAAAAAAAAAAAAGAAAAAAAAATATCTCAGCCAGAGCCAAAGCCATGAAAAGGCATGACAGCCCAACAAGTGCAGGGACTTGCCCCAAAGCTTGTCCAATTGATCCCCATTAAAATCGCAAGATTTGGTTTCATTTCCTTTCGGGAAGGGAAAGCAAATCTTGCGACCCTGCAAAGAAAGGCTTACAAACACTCTGGAAAGGAGATATGATCAAAAGAAATGCAATTGCAAAAACCCCCAAAAAAGGGAAAATTGGGAAATTTGGTGACTACAAGAAAGTGGTCTGGGCAGAAGCCAGGTGCAGTGCAAAGCACCAAAAGAGGCCAAAAATAACCTGACAGGTGTTGTAAATAAAGGGCAAAAATCAAGGAGGCAGACACAACTTGGTGGGGAAGATATGAGCAACATTGCAAGGATACTTAAAAAAAGAAAAAAAAAAATCTCAGCCAAAGTCAAAGCCATGAAAAGGCATGGCATGCAAACAACTGCAGGGACAGGCACAACATACACCAAGCCTTGCCAGAATTGATCCCTGCTGAAGGCCAAAACAAATAAGAAGGGCTTACACACACTCTGGAATGGAGATATGATCAAAGGAAAGGAAATTGAAAAAAAAAACTAAAGAAAAATGGAAAATTTGGTGACTACAAGAAAGTGGTCTGTGCAGAAGCCCGGTGCAGTGCAAAGCACCAAAAAAGGCCAAAAGGATGCTGTCAGGTGTTGTAAAAGCAAAACAAAATCCAAGGAGGTACATACAACTTGGTTGGGAAGATATGAGGGACATGGCACGGATGCATTCAAAAATAAAAAAAAGAAAAAAAAAAATCTCAGCCAGAGCCAAAGCCATGAAAAGGCATGACAGCCCAACAAGTGCAGGGACTTGCCCCAAAGCCTGTCCAATTGATCCCCATTAAAATCGCAAGATTTGCTTTCCCTTCCCGAAAGGAAATTTCATTTCCTTTCGGGAAGGGAAAGCAAATCTTGCGACCCTGCAAAGAAAGGCTTACAAACACTCTGGAAAGGAGATATGATCAAAAGAAATGCAATTGCAAAAAACCCCCAAAAAAGGGAAAATTGGGAAATTTGGTGACTACAAGAAAGTGGTCTGGGCAGAAGCCAGGTGCAGTGCAAAGCACCAAAAGAGGCCAAAAATAACCTGACAGGTGTTGTAAATAAAGGGCAAAAATCAAGGAGGCAGACACATCTTGGTGGGGAAGATATGAGCAACATTGCATGGATACTTAAAAAAAGAAAAAAAAAAATCTCAGCCAAAGTCAAAGCCATGAAAAGGCATGGCATGCAAACAACTGCAGGGACACGCACAACATACACCAAGCCTTGCCAGAATTGATCCCTGCTGAAGGCCAAAACAAATAAGAAGGGCTTACACACACTCTGGAATGGAGATATGATCAAAGGAAACAAAATTGAAAAAAAAAAAAAAGAAAAATGGAAAATTTGGTGACTACAAGTAAGTGGTCTGGGAAGAAGCCCGGTGCAGTGCAAAGCACCAAAAAAAGTTAAAAGAAAGCTAACATGTGTTGTAAAAGCAAAACAAAATCCAAGGAGGTACATACAACTTGGTGGGGAAGATATGAGGGACATGGCACGGATGCATTAAAAAAAAAAAAAAGAAAAAAAAAAATCTCAGCCAGAGCCAAAGCCATGAAAAGGCATGACAGCCCAACAAGTGCAGGGACTTGCCCCAAAGCCTGTCCAATTGATCCCCATTAAAATCGCAAGATTTGCTTTCCCTTCCCGAAAGGAAATTTCATTTCCTTTCGGGAAGGGAAAGCAAATCTTGCGACCCTGCAAAGAAAGGCTTACAAACACTCTGGAAAGGAGATATGATCAAAAGAAATGCAATTGCAAAAAACCCCCAAAAAAGGGAAAATTGGGAAATTTGGTGACTACAAGAAAGTGGTCTGTGCAGAAGCCAGGTGCAGTGCAAAGCACCAAAAGAGGCCAAAAATAACCTGACAGGTATTGTAAAAAAAGGGCAAAAATCAAGGAGGCAGACACAACTTGGTGGGGAAGATATGAGCAACATTGCATGGATACTTAAAAAAAGAAAAAAAAAAATCTCAGCCAAAGTCAAAGCCATGAAAAGGCATGGCATGCAAACAACTGCAAGGACACGCACAACATACACCAAGCCTTGCCAGAATTGATCCCTGCTGAAGGCCAAAACAAATAAGAAGGGCTTACACACACTCTGGAATGGAGATATGATCAAAGGAAACAAAATTGGAAAAAAAAAAAAGAAAAATGGAAAATTTGGTGACTACAAGAAAGTGGTCTGGGCAGAAGCCAGGTGCAGTGCAAAGCACCAAAAGAGGCCAAAAATAACCTGACAGGTGTTGTAAAAAAAGGGCAAAAATCAAGGAGGCAGACACAACTTGGTGGGGAAGATATGAGCAACATTGCATGGATACTTAAAAAAAGAAAAAAAAAAAATCTCGACCCAAGTCTAAGCCATGAAAAGGCATGGCATGCAAACAACTGCAGGGACACGCACAACATACACCAAGCCTTGCCAGAATTGATCCCTGCTGAAGGCCAAAACAAATAAGAAGGGCTTACACACACTCTGGAATGGAGATATGATCAAAGGAAACAAAATTGAAAAAAAAAAAAAAGAAAAATGGAAAATTTGGTGACTACAAGAAAGTGGTCTGGGCAGAAGCCAGGTGCAGTGCAAAGCACCAAAAAAAGTTAAAAGAAAGCTAACAGGTGTTGTAAAAGCAAAACAAAATCCAAGGAGGTACATACAACTTGGTGGAGAAGATATGAGGGACATGGCACGGATGCATTCAAAAAAAAAAAAGAAAAAAAAAAATCTCAGCCAGAGCCAAAGCCATGAAAAGGCATGACAGCCCAACAAGTGCAGGGACTTGCCCCAAAGCTTGTCCAATTGATCCCCATTAAAATCGCAAGATTTGGTTTCATTTCCTTTCGGGAAGGGAAAGCAAATCTTGCGACCCTGCAAAGAAAGGCTTACAAACACTCTGGAAAGGAGATATGATCAAAAGAAATGCAATTGCAAAAAACCCCCAAAAAAGGGAAAATTGGGAAATTTGGTGACTACAAGAAAGTGGTCTGGGCAGAAGCCAGGTGCAGTGCAAAGCACCAAAAGAGGCCAAAAATAACCTGACAGGTGTTGTAAATAAAGGGCAAAAATCAAGGAGGCAGACACAACTTGGTGGGGAAGATATGAGCAACATTGCATGGATACTTAAAAAAAGAAAAAAAAAAATCTCAGCCAAAGTCAAAGCCATGAAAAGGCATGGCATGCAAACAACTGCAGGGACACGCACAACATACACCAAGCCTTGCCAGAATTGATCCCTGCTGAAGGCCAAAACAAATAAGAAGGGCTTACACACACTCTGGAATGGAGATATGATCAAAGGAAACAAAATTGAAAAAAAAAAAAAAGAAAAATGGAAAATTTGGTGACTACAAGAAAGTGGTCTGGGCAGAAGCCCGGTGCAGTGCAAAGCACCAAAAAAAGTTAAAAGAAAGCTAACAGGTGTTGTAAAAGCAAAACAAAATCCAAGGAGGTACATACAACTTGGTGGGGAAGATATGAGGGACATGGCACGGATGCATTCAAAAAAAAAAAAGAAAAAAAAATATCTCAGCCAGAGCCAAAGCCATGAAAAGGCATGACAGCCCAACAAGTGCAGGGACTTGCCCCAAAGCTTGTCCAATTGATCCCCATTAAAATCGCAAGATTTGCTTTCCCTTCCCGAAAGGAAATTTCATTTCCTTTCGGGAAGGGAAAGCAAATCTTGCGACCCTGCAAAGAAAGGCTTACAAACACTCTGGAAAGGAGATATGATCAAAAGAAATGCAATTGCAAAAAACCCCCAAAAAAGGGAAAATTGGGAAATTTGGTGACTACAAGAAAGTGGTCTGTGCAGAAGCCAGGTGCAGTGCAAAGCACCAAAAGAGGCCAAAAATAACCTGACAGGTATTGTAAAAAAAGGGCAAAAATCAAGGAGGCAGACACAACTTGGTGGGGAAGATATGAGCAACATTGCATGGATACTTAAAAAAAGAAAAAAAAAAATCTCAGCCAAAGTCAAAGCCATGAAAAGGCATGGCATGCAAACAACTGCAAGGACACGCACAACATACACCAAGCCTTGCCAGAATTGATCCCTGCTGAAGGCCAAAACAAATAAGAAGGGCTTACACACACTCTGGAATGGAGATATGATCAAAGGAAACAAAATTGGAAAAAAAAAAAAGAAAAATGGAAAATTTGGTGACTACAAGAAAGTGGTCTGGGCAGAAGCCAGGTGCAGTGCAAAGCACCAAAAGAGGCCAAAAATAACCTGACAGGTGTTGTAAAAAAAGGGCAAAAATCAAGGAGGCAGACACAACTTGGTGGGGAAGATATGAGCAACATTGCATGGATACTTAAAAAAAGAAAAAAAAAAAATCTCGACCCAAGTCTAAGCCATGAAAAGGCATGGCATGCAAACAACTGCAAGGACACGCACAACATACACCAAGCCTTGCCAGAATTGATCCCTGCTGAAGGCCAAAACAAATAAGAAGGGCTTACACACACTCTGGAATGGAGATATGATCAAAGGAAACAAAATTGAAAAAAAAAAAAAAGAAAAATGGAAAATTTGGTGACTACAAGAAAGTGGTCTGGGCAGAAGCCCGGTGCAGTGCAAAGCACCAAAAAAAGTTAAAAGAAAGCTAACAGGTGTTGTAAAAGCAAAACAAAATCCAAGGAGGTACATACAACTTGGTGGAGAAGATATGAGGGACATGGCACGGATGCATTCAAAAAAAAAAAAGAAAAAAAAAAATCTCAGCCAGAGCCAAAGCCATGAAAAGGCATGACAGCCCAACAAGTGCAGGGACTTGCCCCAAAGCTTGTCCAATTGATCCCCATTAAAATCGCAAGATTTGGTTTCATTTCCTTTCGGGAAGGGAAAGCAAATCTTGCGACCCTGCAAAGAAAGGCTTACAAACACTCTGGAAAGGAGATATGATCAAAAGAAATGCAATTGCAAAAACCCCCAAAAAAGGGAAAATTGGGAAATTTGGTGACTACAAGAAAGTGGTCTGGGCAGAAGCCAGGTGCAGTGCAAAGCACCAAAAGAGGCCAAAAATAACCTGACAGGTGTTGTAAATAAAGGGCAAAAATCAAGGAGGCAGACACATCTTGGTGGGGAAGATATGAGCAACATTGCATGGATACTTAAAAAAAGAAAAAAAAAAATCTCAGCCAAAGTCAAAGCCATGAAAAGGCATGGCATGCAAACAACTGCAGGGACACGCACAACATACACCAAGCCTTGCCAGAATTGATCCCTGCTGAAGGCCAAAACAAATAAGAAGGGCTTACACACACTCTGGAATGGAGATATGATAAAAGGAAAGGAAATTGAAAAAAAAAAAAAAGAAAAATTGAAAATTTGGTGACTACAAGAAAGTGGTCTGGGCAGAAGCCAGGTGCAGTGCAAAGCACCAAAAAAGGCCAAAAGGATGCTGACAGGTGTTGTAAAAGCAAAACAAAATCCAAGGAGGTACATACAACTTGGTTGGGAAGATATGAGGGACATGGCACGGATGCATTCAAAAAAAAAAGAAAGAAAAAAAAAATCTCAGCCAGAGCCAAAGCCATGAAAAGGCATGACAGCCCAACAAGTGCAGGGACTTGCCCCAAAGCCTGTCCAATTGATCCCCATTAAAATTGCAAGATTTGCTTTCCCTTCCCGAAAGGAAATTTCATTTCCTTTCGGGAAGGGAAAGCAAATCTTGCGACCCTGCAAAGAAAGGCTTACAAACACTCTGGAAAGGAGATATGATCAAAAGAAATGCAATTGCAAAAAACCCCCAAAAAAGGGAAAATTGGGAAATTTGGTGACTACAAGAAAGTGGTCTGTGCAGAAGCCAGGTGCAGTGCAAAGCACCAAAAGAGGCCAAAAATAACCTGACAGGTATTGTAAAAAAAGGGCAAAAATCAAGGAGGCAGACACAACTTGGTGGGGAAGATATGAGCAACATTGCATGGATACTTAAAAAAAGAAAAAAAAAAATCTCAGCCAAAGTCAAAGCCATGAAAAGGCATGGCATGCAAACAACTGCAAGGACACGCACAACATACACCAAGCCTTGCCAGAATTGATCCCTGCTGAAGGCCAAAACAAATAAGAAGGGCTTACACACACTCTGGAATGGAGATATGATCAAAGGAAACAAAATTGGAAAAAAAAAAAAGAAAAATGGAAAATTTGGTGACTACAAGAAAGTGGTCTGGGCAGAAGCCAGGTGCAGTGCAAAGCACCAAAAGAGGCCAAAAATAACCTGACAGGTGTTGTAAAAAAAGGGCAAAAATCAAGGAGGCAGACACAACTTGGTGGGGAAGATATGAGCAACATTGCATGGATACTTAAAAAAAGAAAAAAAAAAAATCTCGACCCAAGTCTAAGCCATGAAAAGGCATGGCATGCAAACAACTGCAGGGACACGCACAACATACACCAAGCCTTGCCAGAATTGATCCCTGCTGAAGGCCAAAACAAATAAGAAGGGCTTACACACACTCTGGAATGGAGATATGATCAAAGGAAAGGAAATTGAAAAAAAAGAAAAAGAAAAATGGAAAATTTGGTGACTACAAGAAAGTGGTCTGGGCAGAAGCCCGGTGCAGTGCAAAGCACCAAAAAAAGTTAAAAGAATGCTAACAGGTGTTGAAAAAGCAAAACAAAATCCAAGGAGGTACATACAACTTGGTGGGGAAGATATGAGGGACATTGCATGGATACTTAAAAAAAGAAAAAAAAAAAATCTCGTCCCAAGTCTAAGCCATGAAAAGGCATGGCATGCAACAACTGCAGGGACACGCACAACATACACCAAGCCTTGCCAGAATTGATCCCCGCTGAAGGCCAAAACAAATAAGAAGGGCTTACACACACTCTGGAATGGAGATATGATCAAAGGAAACAAAATTGAAAAAAAAAAAAAGAAAAATGGAAAATTTGGTGACTACAAGAAAGTGGTCTGGGCAGAAGCCCGGTGCAGTGCAAAGCACCAAAAAAGGCCAAAAGGATGCTGACAGGTGTTGTAAAAGCAAAACAAAATCCAAGGAGGTACATACAACTTGGTTGGGAAGATATGAGGGACATGGCACGGATGCATTCAAAAATAAAAAAAAGAAAAAAAAAAAATCTCAGCCAGAGCCAAAGCCATGAAAAGGCATGACAGCCCAACAAGTGCAGGGACTTGCCCCAAAGCCTGTCCAATTGATCCCCATTAAAATCGCAAGATTTGCTTTCCCTTCCCGAAAGGAAATTTCATTTCCTTTCGGGAAGGGAAAGCAAATCTTGCGACCCTGCAAAGAAAGGCTTACAAACACTCTGGAAAGGAGATATGATCAAAAGAAATGCAATTGCAAAAAACCCCCAAAAAAGGGAAAATTGGGAAATTTGGTGACTACAAGAAAGTGGTCTGGGCAGAAGCCAGATGCAGTGCAAAGCACCAAAAGAGGCCAAAAATAACCTGACAGGTGTTGTAAAAAAAGGGCAAAAATCAAGGAGGCAGACACAACTTGGTGGGGAAGATATGAGCAACATTGCATGGATACTTAAAAAAAGAAAAAAAAAAATCTCAGCCAAAGTCAAAGCCATGAAAAGGCATGGCATGCAAACAACTGCAGGGACACGCACAACATACACCAAGCCTTGCCAGAATTGATCCCTGCTGAAGGCCAAAACAAATAAGAAGGGCTTACACACACTCTGGAATGGAGATATGATCAAAGGAAACAAAATTGGAAAAAAAAAAAAGAAAAATGGAAAATTTGGTGACTACAAGAAAGTGGTCTGGGCAGAAGCCAGGTGCAGTGCAAAGCACCAAAAGAGGCCAAAAATAACCTGACAGGTGTTGTAAAAAAAGGGCAAAAATCAAGGAGGCAGACACAACTTGGTGGGGAAGATATGAGCAACATTGCATGAATACTTAAAAAAAGAAAAAAAAAAATCTCAGCCAAAGTCAAAGCCATGAAAAGGCATGGCATGCAAACAACTGCAGGGACACGCACAACATACACCAAGCCTTGCCAGAATTGATCCCTGCTGAAGGCCAAAACAAATAAGAAGGGCTTACACACACTCTGGAATGGAGATATGATCAAAGGAAAGGAAATTGAAAAAAAAGAAAAAGAAAAATGGAAAATTTGGTGACTACAAGAAAGTGGTCTGGGCAGAAGCCCGGTGCAGTGCAAAGCACCAAAAAAAGTTAAAAGAATGCTAACAGGTGTTGTAAAAGCAAAACAAAATCCAAGGAGGTACATACAACTTGGTGGGGAAGATATGAGGGACATTGCATGGATACTTAAAAAAAGAAAAAAAAAAAAATCTCGTCCCAAGTCTAAGCCATGAAAAGGCATGGCATGCAAACAACTGCAGGGACACGCACAACATACACCAAGCCTTGCCAGAATTGATCCCTGCTGAAGGCCAAAACAAATAAGAAGGGCTTACACACACTCTGGAATGGAGATATGATCAAAGGAAAGAAAATTAAAAAAAAAAAAAAGAAAAATGGAAAATTTGGTGACTACAAGTAAGTGGTCTGGGCAGAAGCCCGGTGCAGTGCAAAGCACCAAAAAAAGTTAAAAGAAAGCTAACATGTGTTGTAAACGCAAAACAAAATCCAAGGAGGTACATACAACTTGGTGGGGAAGATATGAGGGACATGGCACGGATGCATTCAAAAAAAAAAAAGAAAGAAAAAAATCTCAGCCAGAGCCAAAGCCATGAAAAGGCATGACAGCCCAACAAGTGCAGGGACTTGCCCCAAAGCTTGTCCAATTGATCCCCATTAAAATCGCAAGATTTGGTTTCCCTTCCCGAAAGGAAATTTCATTTCCTTTCGGGAAGGGAAACCAAATCTTGCGACCCTGCAAAGAAAGGCTTACAAACACTCTGGAAAGGAGATATGATCAAAAGAAATGCAATTGCAAAAAACCCCCAAAAAAGGGAAAATTGGGAAATTTGGTGACTACAAGAAAGTGGTCTGGGCAGAAGCCAGGTGCAGTGCAAAGCACCAAAAGAGGCCAAAAATAACCTGAGAGGTGTTGTAAAAAAAGGGCAAAAATCAAGGAGGCAGACACAACTTGGTGGGGAAGATATGAGCGACATTGCATGGATACTTAAAAAAAGAAAAAAAAAAATCTCAGCCAAAGTCAAAGCCATGAAAAGGCATGGCATGCAAACAACTGCAAGGACACGCACAACATACACCAAGCCTTGCCAGAATTGATCCCTGCTGAAGGCCAAAACAAATAAGAAGGGCTTACACACACTCTGGAATGGAGATATGATCAAAGGAAACAAAATTGAAAAAAAAAAAAAAGAAAAATGGAAAATTTGGTGACTACAAGAAAGTGGTCTGGGCAGAAGCCAGGTGCAGTGCAAAGCACCAAAAAAAGTTAAAAGAATGCTAACAGGTGTTGAAAAAGCAAAACAAAATCCAAGGAGGTACATACAACTTGGTGGGGAAGATATGAGGGACATTGCATGGATACTTAAAAAAAGAAAAAAAAAAACTCTCGTGAAAAAGTCTAAGCCATGAAAAGGCATGGCATGCAAACAACTGCAGGGACACGCACAACATACACCAAGCCTTGCCAGAATTGATCCCTGCTGAAGGCCAAAACAAATAAGAAGGGCTTACACACACTCTGGAATGGAGATATGATCAAAGGAAAGAAAATTAAAAAAAAAAAAAAGAAAAATGGAAAATTTGGTGACTACAAGTAAGTGGTCTGGGAAGAAGCCGGTGCAGTGCAAAGCACCAAAAAAAGTTAAAAGAAAGCTAACATGTGTTGTAAACGCAAAACAAAATCCAAGGAGGTACATACAACTTGGTGGGGAAGATATGAGGGACATGGCACGGATGCATTCAAAAAAAAAAAAGAAAGAAAAAAATCTCAGCCAGAGCCAAAGCCATGAAAAGGCATGACAGCCCAACAAGTGCAGGGACTTGCCCCAAAGCTTGTCCAATTGATCCCCATTAAAATCGCAAGATTTGGTTTCCCTTCCCGAAAGGAAATTTCATTTCCTTTCGGGAAGGGAAAGCAAATCTTGCGACCCTGCAAAGAAAGGCTTACAAACACTCTGGAAAGGAGATATGATCAAAAGAAATGCAATTGCAAAAAACCCCCAAAAAAGGGAAAATTGGGAAATTTGGTGACTACAAGAAAGTGGTCTGGGCAGAAGCCAGGTGCAGTGCAAAGCACCAAAAGAGGCCAAAAATAACCTGACAGGTGTTGTAAAAAAAGGGCAAAAATCAAGGAGGCAGACACAACTTGGTGGGGAAGATATGAGCGACATTGCATGGATACTTAAAAAAAGAAAAAAAAAAATCTCAGCCAAAGTCAAAGCCATGAAAAGGCATGGCATGCAAACAACTGCAAGGACACGCACAACATACACCAAGCCTTGCCAGAATTGATCCCTGCTGAAGGCCAAAACAAATAAGAAGGGCTTACACACACTCTGGAATGGAGATATGATCAAAGGAAAGGAAATTGAAAAAAAAGAAAAAGAAAAATGGAAAATTTGGTGACTACAAGAAAGTGGTCTGGGCAGAAGCCCGGTGCAGTGCAAAGCACCAAAAAAAGTTAAAAGAATGCTAACAGGTGTTGAAAAAGCAAAACAAAATCCAAGGAGGTACATACAACTTGGTGGGGAAGATATGAGGGACATTGCATGGATACTTAAAAAAAGAAAAAAAAAAAATCTCGTCCCAAGTCTAAGCCATGAAAAGGCATGGCATGCAAACAACTGCAGGGACACGCACAACATACACCAAGCCTTGCCAGAATTGATCCCCGCTGAAGGCCAAAACAAATAAGAAGGGCTTACACACACTCTGGAATGGAGATATGATCAAAGGAAACAAAATTGAAAAAAAAAAAAAGAAAAATGGAAAATTTGGTGACTACAAGAAAGTGGTCTGGGCAGAAGCCCGGTGCAGTGCAAAGCACCAAAAAAGGCCAAAAGGATGCTGACAGGTGTTGTAAAAGCAAAACAAAATCCAAGGAGGTACATACAACTTGGTTGGGAAGATATGAGGGACATGGCACGGATGCATTCAAAAATAAAAAAAAGAAAAAAAAAAAATCTCAGCCAGAGCCAAAGCCATGAAAAGGCATGACAGCCCAACAAGTGCAGGGACTTGCCCCAAAGCCTGTCCAATTGATCCCCATTAAAATCGCAAGATTTGCTTTCCCTTCCCGAAAGGAAATTTCATTTCCTTTCGGGAAGGGAAACCAAATCTTGCGACCCTGCAAAGAAAGGCTTACAAACACTCTGGAAAGGAGATATGATCAAAAGAAATGCAATTGCAAAAAACCCCCAAAAAAGGGAAAATTGGGAAATTTGGTGACTACAAGAAAGTGGTCTGGGCAGAAGCCAGGTGCAGTGCAAAGCACCAAAAGAGGCCAAAAATAACCTGACAGGTGTTGTAAAAAAAGGGCAAAAATCAAGGAGGCAGACACAACTTGGTGGGGAAGATATGAGCAACATTGCATGGATACTTAAAAAAAGAAAAAAAAAAATCTCAGCCAAAGTCAAAGCCATGAAAAGGCATGGCATGCAAACAACTGCAGGGACACGCACAACATACACCAAGCCTTGCCAGAATTGATCCCTGCTGAAGGCCAAAACAAATAAGAAGGGCTTACACACACTCTGGAATGGAGATATGATCAAAGGAAAGGAAATTGAAAAAAAAGAAAAAGAAAAATGGAAAATTTGGTGACTACAAGAAAGTGGTCTGGGCAGAAGCCCGGTGCAGTGCAAAGCACCAAAAAAAGTTAAAAGAATGCTAACAGGTGTTGTAAAAGCAAAACAAAATCCAAGGAGGTACATACAACTTGGTGGGGAAGATATGAGGGACATTGCATGGATACTTAAAAAAAGAAAAAAAAAAAATCTCTTCCCAAGTCTAAGCCATGAAAAGGCATGGCATGCAAACAACTGCAGGGACACGCACAACATACACCAAGCCTTGCCAGAATTGATCCCTGCTGAAGGCCAAAACAAATAAGAAGGGCTTACACACACTCTGGAATGGAGATATGATCAAAGGAAAGAAAATTAAAAAAAAAAAAAAGAAAAATGGAAAATTTGGTGACTACAAGTAAGTGGTCTGGGCAGAAGCCCGGTGCAGTGCAAAGCACCAAAAAAAGTTAAAAGAAAGCTAACATGTGTTGTAAACGCAAAACAAAATCCAAGGAGGTACATACAACTTGGTGGGGAAGATATGAGGGACATGGCACGGATGCATTCAAAAAAAAAAAAGAAAGAAAAAAATCTCAGCCAGAGCCAAAGCCATGAAAAGGCATGACAGCCCAACAAGTGCAGGGACTTGCCCCAAAGCTTGTCCAATTGATCCCCATTAAAATCGCAAGATTTGGTTTCCCTTCCCGAAAGGAAATTTCATTTCCTTTCGGGAAGGGAAACCAAATCTTGCGACCCTGCAAAGAAAGGCTTACAAACACTCTGGAAAGGAGATATGATCAAAAGAAATGCAATTGCAAAAAACCCCCAAAAAAGGGAACATTGGGAAATTTGGTGACTACAAGAAAGTGGTCTGGGCAGAAGCCAGGTGCAGTGCAAAGCACCAAAAGAGGCCAAAAATAACCTGACAGGTGTTGTAAAAAAAGGGCAAAAATCAAGGAGGCAGACACAACTTGGTGGGGAAGATATGAGCGACATTGCATGGATACTTAAAAAAAGAAAAAAAAAAATCTCAGCCAAAGTCAAAGCCATGAAAAGGCATGGCATGCAAACAACTGCAGGGACACGCACAACATACACCAAGCCTTGCCAGAATTGATCCCTGCTGAAGGCCAAAACAAATAAGAAGGGCTTACACACACTCTGGAATGGAGATATGATCAAAGGAAAGGAAATTGAAAAAAAAGAAAAAGAAAAATGGAAAATTTGGTGACTACAAGAAAGTGGTCTGGGCAGAAGCCCGGTGCAGTGCAAAGCACCAAAAAAAGTTAAAAGAATGCTAACAGGTGTTGAAAAAGCAAAACAAAATCCAAGGAGGTACATACAACTTGGTGGGGAAGATATGAGGGACATTGCATGGATACTTAAAAAAAGAAAAAAAAAAAATCTCGTCCCAAGTCTAAGCCATGAAAAGGCATGGCATGCAAACAACTGCAGGGACACGCACAACATACACCAAGCCTTGCCAGAATTGATCCCCGCTGAAGGCCAAAACAAATAAGAAGGGCTTACACACACTCTGGAATGGAGATATGATCAAAGGAAACAAAATTGAAAAAAAAAAAAAGAAAAATGGAAAATTTGGTGACTACAAGAAAGTGGTCTGGGCAGAAGCCCGGTGCAGTGCAAAGCACCAAAAAAGGCCAAAAGGATGCTGACAGGTGTTGTAAAAGCAAAACAAAATCCAAGGAGGTACATACAACTTGGTTGGGAAGATATGAGGGACATGGCACGGATGCATTCAAAAATAAAAAAAAGAAAAAAAAAAAATCTCAGCCAGAGCCAAAGCCATGAAAAGGCATGACAGCCCAACAAGTGCAGGGACTTGCCCCAAAGCCTGTCCAATTGATCCCCATTAAAATCGCAAGATTTGGTTTCCCTTCCCGAAAGGAAATTTCATTTCCTTTCGGGAAGGGAAACCAAATCTTGCGACCCTGCAAAGAAAGGCTTACAAACACTCTGGAAAGGAGATATGATCAAAAGAAATGCAATTGCAAAAAACCCCCAAAAAAGGGAAAATTGGGAAATTTGCTGACTACAAGAAAGTGGTCTGGGCAGAAGCCAGGTGCAGTGCAAAGCACCAAAAGAGGCCAAAAATAACCTGACAGGTGTTGTAAAAAAAGGGCAAAAATCAAGGAGGCAGACACAACTTGGTGGGGAAGATATGAGCAACATTGCATGGATACTTAAAAAAAGAAAAAAAAAAATCTCAGCCAAAGTCAAAGCCATGAAAAGGCATGGCATGCAAACAACTGCAGGGACACGCACAACATACACCAAGCCTTGCCAGAATTGATCCCTGCTGAAGGCCAAAACAAATAAGAAGGGCTTACACACACTCTGGAAAGGAGATATGATCAAAGGAAACAAAATTGGAAAAAAAAAAAAGAAAAATGGAAAATTTGGTGACTACAAGAAAGTGGTCTGGGCAGAAGCCAGGTGCAGTGCAAAGCACCAAAAGAGGCCAAAAATAACCTGACAGGTGTTGTAAAAAAAGGGCAAAAATCAAGGAGGCAGACACAACTTGGTGGGGAAGATATGAGCAACATTGCATGAATACTTAAAAAAAGAAAAAAAAAAATCTCAGCCAAAGTCAAAGCCATGAAAAGGCATGGCATGCAAACAACTGCAGGGACACGCACAACATACACCAAGCCTTGCCAGAATTGATCCCTGCTGAAGGCCAAAACAAATAAGAAGGGCTTACACACACTCTGGAATGGAGATATGATCAAAGGAAAGGAAATTGAAAAAAAAGAAAAAGAAAAATGGAAAATTTGGTGACTACAAGAAAGTGGTCTGGGCAGAAGCCCGGTGCAGTGCAAAGCACCAAAAAAAGTTAAAAGAATGCTAACAGGTGTTGTAAAAGCAAAACAAAATCCAAGGAGGTACATACAACTTGGTGGGGAAGATATGAGGGACATTGCATGGATACTTAAAAAAAGAAAAAAAAAAAAATCTCGTCCCAAGTCTAAGCCATGAAAAGGCATGGCATGCAAACAACTGCAGGGACACGCACAACATACACCAAGCCTTGCCAGAATTGATCCCTGCTGAAGGCCAAAACAAATAAGAAGGGCTTACACACACTCTGGAATGGAGATATGATCAAAGGAAAGAAAATTAAAAAAAAAAAAAAGAAAAATGGAAAATTTGGTGACTACAAGTAAGTGGTCTGGGCAGAAGCCCGGTGCAGTGCAAAGCACCAAAAAAAGTTAAAAGAAAGCTAACATGTGTTGTAAACGCAAAACAAAATCCAAGGAGGTACATACAACTTGGTGGGGAAGATATGAGGGACATGGCACGGATGCATTCAAAAAAAAAAAAGAAAGAAAAAAATCTCAGCCAGAGCCAAAGCCATGAAAAGGCATGACAGCCCAACAAGTGCAGGGACTTGCCCCAAAGCTTGTCCAATTGATCCCCATTAAAATCGCAAGATTTGCTTTCCCTTCCCGAAAGGAAATTTCATTTCCTTTCGGGAAGGGAAACCAAATCTTGCGACCCTGCAAAGAAAGGCTTACAAACACTCTGGAAAGGAGATATGATCAAAAGAAATGCAATTGCAAAAAACCCCCAAAAAAGGGAAAATTGGGAAATTTGGTGACTACAAGAAAGTGGTCTGGGCAGAAGCCAGGTGCAGTGCAAAGCACCAAAAGAGGCCAAAAATAACCTGACAGGTGTTGTAAAAAAAGGGCAAAAATCAAGGAGGCAGACACAACTTGGTGGGGAAGATATCACCGACATTGCATGGATACTTAAAAAAAGAAAAAAAAAAATCTCAGCCAAAGTCAAAGCCATGAAAAGGCATGGCATGCAAACAACTGCAAGGACACGCACAACATACACCAAGCCTTGCCAGAATTGATCCCTGCTGAAGGCCAAAACAAATAAGAAGGGCTTACACACACTCTGGAATGGAGATATGATCAAAGGAAAGGAAATTGAAAAAAAAGAAAAAGAAAAATGGAAAATTTGGTGACTACAAGAAAGTGGTCTGGGCAGAAGCCCGGTGCAGTGCAAAGCACCAAAAAAAGTTAAAAGAATGCTAACAGGTGTTGTAAAAGCAAAACAAAATCCAAGGAGGTACATACAACTTGGTGGGGAAGATATGAGGGACATTGCATGGATACTTAAAAAAAGAAAAAAAAAAAAATCTCGTCCCAAGTCTAAGCCATGAAAAGGCATGGCATGCAAACAACTGCAGGGACACGCACAACATACACCAAGCCTTGCCAGAATTGATCCCTGCTGAAGGCCAAAACAAATAAGAAGGGCTTACACACACTCTGGAATGGAGATATGATCAAAGGAAAGAAAATTAAAAAAAAAAAAAAGAAAAATGGAAAATTTGGTGACTACAAGTAAGTGGTCTGGGCAGAAGCCCGGTGCAGTGCAAAGCACCAAAAAAAGTTAAAAGAAAGCTAACAGGTGTTGTAAACGCAAAACAAAATCCAAGGAGGTACATACAACTTGGTGGGGAAGATATGAGGGACATGGCACGGATGCATTCAAAAAAAAAAAAGAAAAAAAAAAATCTCAGCCAGAGCCAAAGCCATGAAAAGGCATGACAGCCCAACAAGTGCAGGGACTTGCCCCAAAGCTTGTCCAATTGATCCCCATTAAAATCGCAAGATTTGGTTTCCCTTCCCGAAAGGAAATTTCATTTCCTTTCGGGAAGGGAAACCAAATCTTGCGACCCTGCAAAGAAAGGCTTACAAACACTCTGGAAAGGAGATATGATCAAAAGAAATGCAATTGCAAAAAACCCCCAAAAAAGGGAAAATGGGGAAATTTGGTGACTACAAGAAAGTGGTCTGGGCAGAAGCCAGGTGCAGTGCAAAGCACCAAAAGAGGCCAAAAATAACCTGACAGGTGTTGTAAAAAAAGGGCAAAAATCAAGGAGGCAGACACAACTTGGTGGGGAAGATATGAGCAACATTGCATGGATACTTAAAAAAAGAAAAAAAAAAAATCTCGACCCAAGTCTAAGCCATGAAAAGGCATGGCATGCAAACAACTGCAGGGACACGCACAACATACACCAAGCCTTGCCAGAATTGATCCCTGCTGAAGGCCAAAACAAATAAGAAGGGCTTACAAACACTCTGGAATGGAGATATGATCAAAGGAAACAAAATTGAAAAAAAAAAAAAAGAAAAATGGAAAATTTGGTGACTACAAGAAAGTGGTCTGGGCAGAAGCCCGGTGCAGTGCAAAGCACCAAAAAAAGTTAAAAGAAAGCTAACAGGTGTTGTAAAAGCAAAACAAAATCCAAGGAGGTACATACAACTTGGTGGGGAAGATATGAGGGACATGGCACGGATGCATTAAAAAAAAAAAAAAGAAAAAAAAAAATCTCAGCCAGAGCCAAAGCCATGAAAAGGCATGACAGCCCAACAAGTGCAGGGACTTGCCCCAAAGCCTGTCCAATTGATCCCCATTAAAATCGCAAGATTTTAAAATCTTGCGACCCTGCAAAGAAAGGCTTACAAACACTCTGGAAAGGAGATATGATCAAAAGAAATGCAATTGCAAAAAACCCCCAAAAAAGGGAAAATTGGGAAATTTGGTGACTACAAGAAAGTGGTCTGGGCAGAAGCCAGGTGCAGTGCAAAGCACCAAAAGAGGCCAAAAATAACCTGACAGGTGTTGTAAAAAAAGGGCAAAAATCAAGGAGGCAGACACAACTTGGTGGGGAAGATATGAGGGACATTGCATGGATACTTAAAAAAAGAAAAAAAAAAATCTCAGCCAAAGTCAAAGCCATGAAAAGGCATGGCATGCAAACAACTGCAGGGACACGCACAACATACACCAAGCCTTGCCAGAATTGATCCCTGCTGAAGGCCAAAACAAATAAGAGGGGCTTACACACACTCTGGAATGGAGATATGATCAAAGGAAACAAAATTGAAAAAAAAGAAAAAGAAAAATGGAAAATTTGGTGACTACAAGAAAGTGGTCTGGGCAGAAGCCCGGTGCAGTGCAAAGCACCAAAAAAAGTTAAAAGAATGCTAACAGGTGTTGTAAAGGCAAAACAAAATCCAAGGAGGTACATACAACTTGGTGGGGAAGATATGAGGGACATGGCACGGATGCATTCAAAAAAAAAAGAAAGAAAAAAAATATCTCAGCCAGAGCCAAAGCCATGAAAAGGCATGACAGCCCAACAAGTGAAGGGACTTGCCCCAAAGCCTGTCCAATTGATCCCCATTAAAATTGCAAGATTTGGTTTCCCTTCCCGAAAGGAAATTTCATTTCCTTTCGGGAAGGGAAAGCAAATCTTGCGACCCTGCAAAGAAAGGCTTACAAACACTCTGGAAAGGAGATATGATCAAAAGAAATGCAATTGCAAAAAACCCCCAAAAAAGGGAAAATTGGGAAATTTGGTGACTACAAGAAAGTGGTCTGGGCAGAAGCCAGGTGCAGTGCAAAGCACCAAAAGAGGCCAAAAATAACCTGACAGGTGTTGTAAAAAAAGGGCAAAAATCAAGGAGGCAGACACAACTTGGTGGGGAAGATATGAGCAACATTGCATGGATACTTAAAAAAAGAAAAAAAAAAATCTCAGCCAAAGTCAAAGCCATGAAAAGGCATGGCATGCAAACAACTGCAGGGACACGCACAACATACACCAAGCCTTGCCAGAATTGATCCCTGCTGAAGGCCAAAACAAATAAGAAGGGCTTACACACACTCTGGAATGGAGATATGATCAAAGGAAAGGAAATTGAAAAAAAAGAAAAAGAAAAATGGAAAATTTGGTGACTACAAGAAAGTGGTCTGGGCAGAAGCCCGGTGCAGTGCAAAGCACCAAAAAAAGTTAAAAGAATGCTAACAGGTGTTGTAAAAGCAAAACAAAATCCAAGGAGGTACATACAACTTGGTGGGGAAGATATGAGGGACATTGCATGGATACTTAAAAAAAGAAAAAAAAAAAAATCTCGTCCCAAGTCTAAGCCATGAAAAGGCATGGCATGCAAACAACTGCAGGGACACGCACAACATACACCAAGCCTTGCCAGAATTGATCCCTGCTGAAGGCCAAAACAAATAAGAAGGGCTTACACACACTCTGGAATGGAGATATGATCAAAGGAAAGAAAATTAAAAAAAAAAAAAAGAAAAATGGAAAATTTGGTGACTACAAGTAAGTGGTCTGGGCAGAAGCCCGGTGCAGTGCAAAGCACCAAAAAAAGTTAAAAGAAAGCTAACATGTGTTGTAAACGCAAAACAAAATCCAAGGAGGTACATACAACTTGGTGGGGAAGATATGAGGGACATGGCACGGATGCATTCAAAAAAAAAAAAGAAAAAAAAAAATCTCAGCCAGAGCCAAAGCCATGAAAAGGCATGACAGCCCAACAAGTGCAGGGACTTGCCCCAAAGCTTGTCCAATTGATCCCCATTAAAATCGCAAGATTTGGTTTCCCTTCCCGAAAGGAAATTTCATTTCCTTTCGGGAAGGGAAACCAAATCTTGCGACCCTGCAAAGAAAGGCTTACAAACACTCTGGATAGGAGATATGATCAAAAGAAATGCAATTGCAAAAAACGCCCAAAAAAGGGAAAATTGGGAAATTTGGTGACTACAAGAAAGTGGTCTGGGCAGAAGCCAGGTGCAGTGCAAAGCACCAAAAGAGGCCAAAAATAACCTGACAGGTGTTGTAAAAAAAGGGCAAAAATCAAGGAGGCAGACACAACTTGGTGGGGAAGATATGAGCAACATTGCATGGATACTTAAAAAAAGGAAAAAAAAAAATCTCAGCCAAAGTCAAAGCCATGAAAAGGCATGGCATGCAAACAACTGCAGGGACACGCACAACATACACCAAGCCTTGCCAGAATTGATCCCTGCTGAAGGCCAAAACAAATAAGAAGGGCTTACACACACTCTGGAATGGAGATATGATAAAAGGAAAGGAAATTGAAAAAAAAAAAAAAGAAAAATTAAAAATTTGGTGACTACAAGAAAGTGGTCTGGGCAGAAGCCAGGTGCAGTGCAAAGCACCAAAAAAGGCCAAAAGGATGCTGACAGGTGTTGTAAAAGCAAAACAAAATCCAAGGAGGTACATACAACTTGGTTGGGAAGATATGAGGGACATGGCACGGATGCATTCAAAAATAAAAAAAAGAAAAAAAAAAATCTCAGCCAGAGCCAAAGCCATGAAAAGGCATGACAGCCCAACAAGTGCAGGGACTTGCCCCAAAGCCTGTCCAATTGATCCCCATTAAAATCGCAAGATTTGGTTTCCCTTCCCGAAAGGAAATGAAATTTCCTTTCGGGAAGGGAAAGCAAATCTTGCGACCCTGCAAAGAAAGGCTTACAAACACTCTGGAAAGGAGATATGATCAAAAGAAATGCAATTGCAAAAAACCCCCAAAAAAGGGAAAATTGGGAAATTTGGTGACTACAAGAAAGTGGTCTGGGCAGAAGCCAGGTGCAGTGCAAAGCACCAAAAGAGGCCAAAAATAACCTGACAGGTGTTGTAAAAAAAGGGCAAAAATCAAGGAGGCAGACACAACTTGGTGGGGAAGATATGAGCGACATTGCATGGATACTTAAAAAAAGAAAAAAAAAAATCTCAGCCAAAGTCAAAGCCATGAAAAGGCATGGCATGCAAACAACTGCAGGGACACGCACAACATACACCAAGCCTTGCCAGAATTGATCCCTGCTGAAGGCCAAAACAAATAAGAAGGGCTTACACACACTCTGGAATGGAGATATGATCAAAGGAAAGGAAATTGAAAAAAAAGAAAAAGAAAAATGGAAAATTTGGTGACTACAAGAAAGTGGTCTGGGCAGAAGCCCGGTGCAGTGCAAAGCACCAAAAAAAGTTAAAAGAATGCTAACAGGTGTTGAAAAAGCAAAACAAAATCCAAGGAGGTACATACAACTTGGTGGGGAAGATATGAGGGACATTGCATGGATACTTAAAAAAAGAAAAAAAAAAAATCTCGTCCCAAGTCTAAGCCATGAAAAGGCATGGCATGCAAACAACTGCAGGGACACGCACAACATACACCAAGCCTTGCCAGAATTGATCCCCGCTGAAGGCCAAAACAAATAAGAAGGGCTTACACACACTCTGGAATGGAGATATGATCAAAGGAAACAAAATTGAAAAAAAAAAAAAGAAAAATGGAAAATTTGGTGACTACAAGAAAGTGGTCTGGGCAGAAGCCCGGTGCAGTGCAAAGCACCAAAAAAGGCCAAAAGGATGCTGACAGGTGTTGTAAAAGCAAAACAAAATCCAAGGAGGTACATACAACTTGGTTGGGAAGATATGAGGGACATGGCACGGATGCATTCAAAAATAAAAAAAAGAAAAAAAAAAAATCTCAGCCAGAGCCAAAGCCATGAAAAGGCATGACAGCCCAACAAGTGCAGGGACTTGCCCCAAAGCCTGTCCAATTGATCCCCATTAAAATCGCAAGATTTGGTTTCCCTTCCCGAAAGGAAATTTCATTTCCTTTCGGGAAGGGAAACCAAATCTTGCGACCCTGCAAAGAAAGGCTTACAAACACTCTGGAAAGGAGATATGATCAAAAGAAATGCAATTGCAAAAAACCCCCAAAAAAGGGAAAATTGGGAAATTTGCTGACTACAAGAAAGTGGTCTGGGCAGAAGCCAGGTGCAGTGCAAAGCACCAAAAGAGGCCAAAAATAACCTGACAGGTGTTGTAAAAAAAGGGCAAAAATCAAGGAGGCAGACACAACTTGGTGGGGAAGATATGAGCAACATTGCATGGATACTTAAAAAAAGAAAAAAAAAAATCTCAGCCAAAGTCAAAGCCATGAAAAGGCATGGCATGCAAACAACTGCAGGGACACGCACAACATACACCAAGCCTTGCCAGAATTGATCCCTGCTGAAGGCCAAAACAAATAAGAAGGGCTTACACACACTCTGGAAAGGAGATATGATCAAAGGAAACAAAATTGGAAAAAAAAAAAAGAAAAATGGAAAATTTGGTGACTACAAGAAAGTGGTCTGGGCAGAAGCCAGGTGCAGTGCAAAGCACCAAAAGAGGCCAAAAATAACCTGACAGGTGTTGTAAAAAAAGGGCAAAAATCAAGGAGGCAGACACAACTTGGTGGGGAAGATATGAGCAACATTGCATGAATACTTAAAAAAAGAAAAAAAAAAATCTCAGCCAAAGTCAAAGCCATGAAAAGGCATGGCATGCAAACAACTGCAGGGACACGCACAACATACACCAAGCCTTGCCAGAATTGATCCCTGCTGAAGGCCAAAACAAATAAGAAGGGCTTACACACACTCTGGAATGGAGATATGATCAAAGGAAAGGAAATTGAAAAAAAAGAAAAAGAAAAATGGAAAATTTGGTGACTACAAGAAAGTGGTCTGGGCAGAAGCCCGGTGCAGTGCAAAGCACCAAAAAAAGTTAAAAGAATGCTAACAGGTGTTGTAAAAGCAAAACAAAATCCAAGGAGGTACATACAACTTGGTGGGGAAGATATGAGGGACATTGCATGGATACTTAAAAAAAGAAAAAAAAAAAAATCTCGTCCCAAGTCTAAGCCATGAAAAGGCATGGCATGCAAACAACTGCAGGGACACGCACAACATACACCAAGCCTTGCCAGAATTGATCCCTGCTGAAGGCCAAAACAAATAAGAAGGGCTTACACACACTCTGGAATGGAGATATGATCAAAGGAAAGAAAATTAAAAAAAAAAAAAAGAAAAATGGAAAATTTGGTGACTACAAGTAAGTGGTCTGGGCAGAAGCCCGGTGCAGTGCAAAGCACCAAAAAAAGTTAAAAGAAAGCTAACATGTGTTGTAAACGCAAAACAAAATCCAAGGAGGTACATACAACTTGGTGGGGAAGATATGAGGGACATGGCACGGATGCATTCAAAAAAAAAAAAGAAAGAAAAAAATCTCAGCCAGAGCCAAAGCCATGAAAAGGCATGACAGCCCAACAAGTGCAGGGACTTGCCCCAAAGCTTGTCCAATTGATCCCCATTAAAATCGCAAGATTTGGTTTCCCTTCCCGAAAGGAAATTTCATTTCCTTTCGGGAAGGGAAACCAAATCTTGCGACCCTGCAAAGAAAGGCTTACAAACACTCTGGAAAGGAGATATGATCAAAAGAAATGCAATTGCAAAAAACCCCCAAAAAAGGGAAAATTGGGAAATTTGGTGACTACAAGAAAGTGGTCTGGGCAGAAGCCAGGTGCAGTGCAAAGCACCAAAAGAGGCCAAAAATAACCTGACAGGTGTTGTAAAAAAAGGGCAAAAATCAAGGAGGCAGACACAACTTGGTGGGGAAGATATCACCGACATTGCATGGATACTTAAAAAAAGAAAAAAAAAAATCTCAGCCAAAGTCAAAGCCATGAAAAGGCATGGCATGCAAACAACTGCAAGGACACGCACAACATACACCAAGCCTTGCCAGAATTGATCCCTGCTGAAGGCCAAAACAAATAAGAAGGGCTTACACACACTCTGGAATGGAGATATGATCAAAGGAAAGGAAATTGAAAAAAAAGAAAAAGAAAAATGGAAAATTTGGTGACTACAAGAAAGTGGTCTGGGCAGAAGCCCGGTGCAGTGCAAAGCACCAAAAAAAGTTAAAAGAATGCTAACAGGTGTTGTAAAAGCAAAACAAAATCCAAGGAGGTACATACAACTTGGTGGGGAAGATATGAGGGACATTGCATGGATACTTAAAAAAAGAAAAAAAAAAAAATCTCGTCCCAAGTCTAAGCCATGAAAAGGCATGGCATGCAAACAACTGCAGGGACACGCACAACATACACCAAGCCTTGCCAGAATTGATCCCTGCTGAAGGCCAAAACAAATAAGAAGGGCTTACACACACTCTGGAATGGAGATATGATCAAAGGAAAGAAAATTAAAAAAAAAAAAAAGAAAAATGGAAAATTTGGTGACTACAAGTAAGTGGTCTGGGCAGAAGCCCGGTGCAGTGCAAAGCACCAAAAAAAGTTAAAAGAAAGCTAACATGTGTTGTAAACGCAAAACAAAATCCAAGGAGGTACATACAACTTGGTGGGGAAGATATGAGGGACATGGCACGGATGCATTCAAAAAAAAAAAAGAAAAAAAAAAATCTCAGCCAGAGCCAAAGCCATGAAAAGGCATGACAGCCCAACAAGTGCAGGGACTTGCCCCAAAGCTTGTCCAATTGATCCCCATTAAAATCGCAAGATTTGGTTTCCCTTCCCGAAAGGAAATTTCATTTCCTTTCGGGAAGGGAAACCAAATCTTGCGACCCTGCAAAGAAAGGCTTACAAACACTCTGGATAGGAGATATGATCAAAAGAAATGCAATTGCAAAAAACGCCCAAAAAAGGGAAAATTGGGAAATTTGGTGACTACAAGAAAGTGGTCTGGGCAGAAGCCAGGTGCAGTGCAAAGCACCAAAAGAGGCCAAAAATAACCTGACAGGTGTTGTAAAAAAAGGGCAAAAATCAAGGAGGCAGACACAACTTGGTGGGGAAGATATGAGCAACATTGCATGGATACTTAAAAAAAGGAAAAAAAAAAATCTCAGCCAAAGTCAAAGCCATGAAAAGGCATGGCATGCAAACAACTGCAGGGACACGCACAACATACACCAAGCCTTGCCAGAATTGATCCCTGCTGAAGGCCAAAACAAATAAGAAGGGCTTACACACACTCTGGAATGGAGATATGATAAAAGGAAAGGAAATTGAAAAAAAAAAAAAAGAAAAATTAAAAATTTGGTGACTACAAGAAAGTGGTCTGGGCAGAAGCCAGGTGCAGTGCAAAGCACCAAAAAAGGCCAAAAGGATGCTGACAGGTGTTGTAAAAGCAAAACAAAATCCAAGGAGGTACATACAACTTGGTTGGGAAGATATGAGGGACATGGCACGGATGCATTCAAAAATAAAAAAAAGAAAAAAAAAAATCTCAGCCAGAGCCAAAGCCATGAAAAGGCATGACAGCCCAACAAGTGCAGGGACTTGCCCCAAAGCCTGTCCAATTGATCCCCATTAAAATCGCAAGATTTGGTTTCCCTTCCCGAAAGGAAATGAAATTTCCTTTCGGGAAGGGAAAGCAAATCTTGCGACCCTGCAAAGAAAGGCTTACAAACACTCTGGAAAGGAGATATGATCAAAAGAAATGCAATTGCAAAAAACCCCCAAAAAAGGGAAAATTGGGAAATTTGGTGACTACAAGAAAGTGGTCTGGGCAGAAGCCAGGTGCAGTGCAAAGCACCAAAAGAGGCCAAAAATAACCTGACAGGTGTTGTAAAAAAAGGGCAAAAATCAAGGAGGCAGACACAACTTGGTGGGGAAGATATGAGCAACATTGCATGGATACTTAAAAAAAGAAAAAAAAAAAATCTCGACCCAAGTCTAAGCCATGAAAAGGCATGGCATGCAAACAACTGCAGGAACACGCACAACATACACCAAGCCTTGCCAGAATTGATCCCTGCTGAAGGCCAAAACAAATAAGAAGGGCTTACACACACTCTGGAATGGAGATATGATCAAAGGAAACAAAATTGAAAAAAAAAAAAAAGAAAAATTGAAAATTTGGTGACTACAAGAAAGTGGTCTGTGCAGAAGCCAGGTGCAGTGCAAAGCACCAAAAAAGGCCAAAAGGATGCTGACAGGTGTTGTAAACGCAAAACAAAATCCAAGGAGGTACATACAACTTGGTTGGGAAGATATGAGGGACATGGCACGGATGCATTCAAAAATAAAAAGAAAGAAAAAAAAAATCTCAGCCAGAGCCAAAGCCATGAAAAGGCATGACAGCCCAACAAGTGCAGGGACTTGCCCCAAAGCCTGTCCAATTGATCCCCATTAAAATCGCAAGATTTGCTTTCCCTTCCCGAAAGGAAATTTCATTTCCTTTCGGGAAGGGAAAGCAAATCTTGCGACCCTGCAAAGAAAGGCTTACAAACACTCTGGAAAGGAGATATGATCAAAAGAAATGCAATTGCAAAAAACCCCCAAAAAAGGGAAAATTGGGAAATTTGCTGACTACAAGAAAGTGGTCTGGGCAGAAGCCAGGTGCAGTGCAAAGCACCAAAAGAGGCCAAAAATAACCTGACAGGTGTTGTAAAAAAAGGGCAAAAATCAAGGACGCAGACACAACTTGGTGGGGAAGATATGAGCAACATTGCATGGATACTTAAAAAAAGAAAAAAAAAAATCTCAGCCAAAGTCAAAGCCATGAAAAGGCATGGCATGCAAACAACTGCAGGGACACGCACAACATACACCAAGCCTTGCCAGAATTGATCCCTGCTGAAGGCCAAAACAAATAAGAAGGGCTTACACACACTCTGGAATGGAGATATGATCAAAGGAAAGGAAATTGAAAAAAAAAAAAAAGAAAAATGAAAAATTTGGTGACTACAAGAAAGTGGTCTGGGCAGAAGCCAGGTGCAGTGCAAAGCACCAAAAGAGGCCAAAAGGATGCTGACAGGTGTTGTAAAAGCAAAACAAAATCCAAGGAGGTACATACAACTTGGTTGGGAAGATATGAGGGACATGGCACGGATGCATTCAAAAATAAAAAAAAGAAAAAAAAAAATCTCAGCCAGAGCCAAAGCCATGAAAAGGCATGACAGCCCAACAAGTGCAGGGACTTGCCCCAAAGCCTGTCCAATTGATCCCCATTAAAATCGCAAGATTTGGTTTCCCTTCCCGAAAGGAAATTTCATTTCCTTTCGGGAAGGGAAACCAAATCTTGCGACCCTGCAAAGAAAGGCTTACAAACACTCTGGAAAGGAGATATGATCAAAAGAAATGCAATTGCAAAAAACCCCCAAAAAAGGGAAAATTGGGAAATTTGGTGACTACAAGAAAGTGGTCTGGGCAGAAGCCAGGTGCAGTGCAAAGCACCAAAAGAGGCCAAAAATAACCTGACAGGTGTTGTAAAAAAAGGGCAAAAATCAAGGAGGCAGACACAACTTGGTGGGGAAGATATGAGCAACATTGCATGGATACTTAAAAAAAGAAAAAAAAAAATCTCAGCCAAAGTCAAAGCCATGAAAAGGCATGGCATGCAAACAACTGCAGGGACACGCACAACATACACCAAGCCTTGCCAGAATTGATCCCTGCTGAAGGCCAAAACAAATAAGAGGGGCTTACAAACACTCTGGAATGGAGATATGATCAAAGGAAACAAAATTGAAAAAAAAGAAAAAGAAAAATGGAAAATTTGGTGACTACAAGAAAGTGGTCTGGGCAGAAGCCCGGTGCAGTGCAAAGCACCAAAAAAGGCCAAAAGGATGCTGACAGGTGTTGTAAAAGCAAAACAAAATCCAAGGAGGTACATACAACTTGGTTGGGAAGATATGAGGGACATGGCACGGATGCATTCAAAAATAAAAAAAAGAAAAAAAAAAATCTCAGCCAGAGCCAAAGCCATGAAAAGGCATGACAGCCCAACAAGTGCAGGGACTTGCCCCAAAGCCTGTCCAATTGATCCCCATTAAAATCGCAAGATTTGCTTTCCCTTCCCGAAAGGAAATTTCATTTCCTTTCGGGAAGGGAAAGCAAATCTTGCGACCCTGCAAAGAAAGGCTTACAAACACTCTGGAAAGGAGATATGATCAAAAGAAATGCAATTGCAAAAAACCCCCAAAAAAGGGAAAATTGGGAAATTTGGTGACTACAAGAAAGTGGTCTGGGCAGAAGCCAGGTGCAGTGCAAAGCACCAAAAGAGGCCAAAAATAATCTGACAGGTGTTGTAAAAAAAGGGCAAAAATCAAGGAGGCAGACACAACTTGGTGGGGAAGATATGAGCAACATTGCATGGATACTTAAAAAAAGAAAAAAAAAAATCTCAGCCAAAGTCAAAGCCATGAAAAGGCATGGCATGCAAACAACTGCAGGGACACGCACAACATTCACCAAGCCTTGCCAGAATTGATCCCTGCTGAAGGCCAAAACAAATAAGAAGGGCTTACACACACTCTGGAATGGAGATATGATCAAAGGAAACAAAACTGAAAAAAAAAGAAAAAGAAAAATGGAAAATTTGGTGACTACAAGAAAGTGGTCTGGGCAGAAGCCAGGTGCAGTGCAAAGCACCAAAAGAGGCCAAAAGGATGCTGACAGGTGTTGTAAAAGCAAAACAAAATCCAACGAGGTACATACAACTTGGTGGGGAAGATATGAGGGACATGGCACGGATGCATTCAAAAATAAAAAAAAGAAAAAAAAAATCTCAGCCAGAGCCAAAGCCATGAAAAGGCATGACAGCCCAACAAGTGCAGGGACTTGCCCCAAAGCTTGTCCAATTGATCCCCATTAAAATCGCAAGATTTGCTTTCCCTTCCCGAAAGGAAATTTCATTTCCTTTCGGGAAGGGAAAGCAAATCTTGCGACCCTGCAAAGAAAGGCTTACAAACACTCTGGAAAGGAGATATGATCAAAAGAAATGCAATTGCAAAAAACCCCCAAAAAAGGGAAAATTGGGAAATTTGGTGACTACAAGAAAGTGGTCTGGGCAGAAGCCAGGTGCAGTGCAAAGCACCAAAAGAGGCCAAAAATAACCTGACAGGTGTTGTAAAAAAAGGGCAAAAATCAAGGAGGCAGACACAACTTGGTGGAGAAGATATGAGCAACATTGCATGGATACTTAAAAAAAGAAAAAAAAAAATCTCAGCCAAAGTCAAAGCCATGAAAAGGCATGGCATGCAAACAACTGCAGGGACACGCACAACATACAGCAAGCCTTGCCAGAATTGATCCCTGCTGAAGGCCAAAACAAATAAGAAGGGCTTACACACACTCTGGAATGGAGATATGATCAAGGGAAACAAAATTGAAAAAAAAGAAAAAGAAAAATGGAAAATTTGGTGACTACAAGAAAGTGGTCTGGGCAGAAGCCCGGTGCAGTGCAAAGCACCAAAAAAAGTTAAAAGAATGCTAACAGGTGTTGTAAAAGCAAAACAAAATCCAAGGAGGTACATACAACTTGGTGGGGAAGATATGAGGGACATGGCACGGATGCATTCAAAAAAAAAAAAAGAAAAAAAAAATCTCAGCCAGAGCCAAAGCCATGAAAAGGCATGACAGCCCAACAAGTGCAGGGACTTGCCCCAAAGCCTGTCCAATTGATCCCCATTAAAATCGCAAGATTTGGTTTCCCTTCCCGAAAGGAAATTTCATTTCCTTTCGGGAAGGGAAACCAAATCTTGCGACCCTGCAAAGAAAGGCTTACAAACACTCTGGAAAGGAGATATGATCAAAAGAAATGCAATTGCAAAAAACCCCCAAAAAAGGGAAAATTGGGAAATTTGGTGACTACAAGAAAGTGGTCTGGGCAGAAGCCAGGTGCAGTGCAAAGCACCAAAAGAGGCCAAAAATAACCTGACAGGTGTTGTAAAAAAAGGGCAAAAATCAAGGAGGCAGACACAACTTGGTGGGGAAGATATGAGCAACATTGCATGGATACTTAAAAAAAGAAAAAAAAAAATCTCAGCCAAAGTCAAAGCCATGAAAAGGCATGGCATGCAAACAACTGCAGGGACACGCACAACATACAGCAAGCCTTGCCAGAATTGATCCCTGCTGAAGGCCAAAACAAATAAGAAGGGCTTACACACACTCTGGAATGGAGATATGATCAAAGGAAAGGAAATTGAAAAAAAAAAAAAAGAAAAATTAAAAATTTGGTGACTACAAGAAAGTGGTCTGGGCAGAAGCCCGGTGCAGTGCAAAGCACCAAAAAAGGCCAAAAGGATGCTGACAGGTGTTGTAAAAGCAAAACAAAATCCAAGGAGGTACATACAACTTGGTTGGGAAGATATGAGGGACATGGCACGGATGCATTCAAAAATAAAAAAAAGAAAAAAAAAAATCTCAGCCAGAGCCAAAGCCATGAAAAGGCATGACAGCCCAACAAGTGCAGGGACTTGCCCCAAAGCTTGTCCAATTGATCCCCATTAAAATCGCAAGATTTGCTTTCCCTTCCCGAAAGGAAATTTCATTTCCTTTCGGGAAGGGAAAGCAAATCTTGCGACCCTGCAAAGAAAGGCTTACAAACACTCTGGAAAGGAGATATGATCAAAAGAAATGCAATTGCAAAAAACCCCCAAAAAAGGGAAAATTGGGAAATTTGGTGACTACAAGAAAGTGGTCTGGGCAGAAGCCAGGTGCAGTGCAAAGCACCAAAAGAGGCCAAAAATAACCTGACAGGTGTTGTAAAAAAAGGGCAAAAATCAAGGAGGCAGACACAACTTGGTGGGGAAGATATGAGCAACATTGCATGGATACTTAAAAAAAGAAAAAAAAAAATCTCAGCCAAAGTCAAAGCCATGAAAAGGCATGGCATGCAAACAACTGCAGGGACACGCACAACATACAGCAAGCCTTGCCAGAATTGATCCCTGCTGAAGGCCAAAACAAATAAGAAGGGCTTACACACACTCTGGAATGGAGATATGATCAAAGGAAACAAAATTGAAAAAAAAAAAAAAGAAAAATGGAAAATTTGGTGACTACAAGAAAGTGGTCTGTGCAGAAGCCAGGTGCAGTGCAAAGCACCAAAAAAGGCCAAAATGATGCTGACAGGTGTTGTAAAAGCAAAACAAAATCCAAGGAGGTACATACAACTTGGTTGGGAAGATATGAGGGACATGGCACGGATGCATTCAAAAATAAAAAAAAGAAAAAAAAAATCTCAGCCAGAGCCAAAGCCATGAAAAGGCATGACAGCCCAACAAGTGCAGGGACTTGCCCCAAAGCCTGTCCAATTGATCCCCATTAAAATCGCAAGATTTGGTTTCCCTTCTCGAAAGGAAATTTCATTTCCTTTCGGGAAGGGAAACCAAATCTTGCGACCCTGCAAAGAAAGGCTTACAAACACTCTGGAAAGGAGATATGATCAAAAGAAATGCAATTGCAAAAAACCCCCAAAAAAGGGAAAATTGGGAAATTTGGTGACTACAAGAAAGTGGTCTGGGCAGAAGCCAGGTGCAGTGCAAAGCACCAAAAGAGGCCAAAAATAACCTGACAGGTGTTGTAAAAAAAGGGCAAAAATCAAGGAGGCAGACACAACTTGGTGGGGAAGATATGAGCAACATTGCATGGATACTTAAAAAAAGAAAAAAAAAAAATCTCAGCCAAAGTCAAAGCCATGAAAAGGAATGGCATGCAAACAACTGCAGGGACACGCACAACATACACCAAGCCTTGCCAGAATTGATCCCTGCTGAAGGCCAAAACAAATAAGAAGGGCTTACACACACTCTGGAATGGAGATATGATCAAAGGAAACAAAATTGAAAAAAAAGAAAAAGAAAAATGGAAAATTTGGTGACTACAAGAAAGTGGTCTGGGCAGAAGCCCGGTGCAGTGCAAAGCACCAAAAAAGGCCAAAAGGATGCTGACAGGTGTTGTAAAAGCAAAACAAAATCCAAGGAGGTACATACAACTTGGTTGGGAAGATATGAGGGACATGGCACGGATGCATTCAAAAATAAAAAAAAGAAAAAAAAAAATCTCAGCCAGAGCCAAAGCCATGAAAAGGCATGACAGCCCAACAAGTGCAGGGACTTGCCCCAAAGCCTGTCCAATTGATCCCCATTAAAATCGCAAGATTTGGTTTCCCTTCCCGAAAGGAAATTTCATTTCCTTTCGGGAAGGGAAACCAAATCTTGCGACCCTGCAAAGAAAGGCTTACAAACACTCTGGAAAGGAGATATGATCAAAAGAAATGCAATTGCAAAAAACCCCCAAAAAAGGGAAAATTGGGAAATTTGGTGACTACAAGAAAGTGGTCTGGGCAGAAGCCAGGTGCAGTGCAAAGCACCAAAAGAGGCCAAAAATAACCTGACAGGTGTTGTAAAAAAAGGGCAAAAATCAAGGAGGCAGGCACAACTTGGTGTGGAAGATATGAGCAACATTGCATGGATACTTAAAAAAAGAAAAAAAAAAATCTCAGCCAAAGTCAAAGCCATGAAAAGGCATGGCATGCAAACAACTGCAAGGACACGCACAACATACACCAAGCCTTGCCAGAATTGATCCCTGCTGAAGGCCAAAACAAATAAGAAGGGCTTACACACACTCTGGAATGGAGATATGATCAAAGGAAACAAAATTGAAAAAAAAAAAAAAGAAAAATTGAAAATTTGGTGACTACAAGAAAGTGGTCTGGGCAGAAGCCAGGTGCAGTGCAAAGCACCAAAAGAGGCCAAAAATAATCTGACAGGTGTTGTAAAAAAAGGGCAAAAATCAAGGAGGCAGACACAACTTGTTGGGGAAGATATGAGCGACATTGCATGGATACTTAAAAAAAGAAAAAAAAAAATCTCAGCCAAAGTCAAAGCCATGAAAAGGCATGGCATGCAAACAACTGCAAGGACACGCACAACATACACCAAGCCTTGCCAGAATTGATCCCTGCTGAAGGCCAAAACAAATAAGAAGGGCTTACACACACTCTGGAATGGAGATATGATCAAAGGAAAGGAAATTGAAAAAAAAAAAAAAGAAAAATTGAAAATTTGGTGACTACAAGAAAGTGGTCTGTGCAGAAGCCAGGTGCAGTGCAAAGCACCAAAAAAGGCCAAAAGGATGCTGACAGGTGTTGTAAAAGCAAAACAAAATCCAAGGAGGTACATACAACTTGGTGGGGAAGATATGAGGGACATGGCACGGATGCATTCAAAAATAAAAAAAAGAAAAAAAAAAATCTCAGCCAGAGCCAAAGCCATGAAAAGGCATGACAGCCCAACAAGTGCAGGGACTTGCCCCAAAGCCTTTCCAATTGATCCCAATAAAATCGCAAGATTTGCTTTCCCTTCCCGAAAGGAAATTTCATTTCCTTTCGGGAAGGGAAAGCAAATCTTGCGACCCTGCAAAGAAAGGCTTACAAACACTCTGGAAAGGAGATATGATCAAAAGAAATGCAATTGCAAAAAACCCCCAAATAGGGAAAATTGGGAAATTTGGTGACTACAAGAAAGTGGTCTGGGCAGAAGCCAGGTGCAGTGCAAAGCACCAAAAGAGGCCAAAAATAACCTGACAGGTGTTGTAAAAAAAGGGCAAAAATCAAGGAGGCAGACACAACTTGGTGGGGAAGATATGAGCAACATTGCATGGATACTTAAAAAAAGAAAAAAAAAAATCTCAGCCAAAGTCAAAGCCATGAAAAGGCATGGCATGCAAACAACTGCAGGGACACGCACAACATACACCAAGCCTTGCCAGAATTGATCCCTGCTGAAGGCCAAAACAAATAAGAAGGGCTTACACACACTCTGGAATGGAGATATGATCAAAGGAAACAAAATTGAAAAAAAAAAAAAAGAAAAATGGAAAATTTGGTGACTACAAGAAAGTGGTCTGGGCAGAAGCCCGGTGCAGTGCAAAGCACCAAAAAAAGTTAAAAGAATGCTAACAGGTGTTGTAAAAGCAAAACAAAATCCAAGGAGGTACATACAACTTGGTTGGGATAGATATGAGGGACATGGCACGGATGCATTCAAAAAAAAAAGAAAGAAAAAAAAATCTCAGCCAGAGCCAAAGCCATGAAAAGGCATGACAGCCCAACAAGTGCAGGGACTTGCCCCAAAGCCTGTCCAATTGATCCCCATTAAAATCGCAAGATTTGCTTTCCCTTCCCGAAAGGAAATTTCATTTCCTTTCGGGAAGGGAAAGCAAATCTTGCGACCCTGCAAAGAAAGGCTTACAAACACTCTGGAAAGGAGATATGATCAAAAGAAATGCAATTGCAAAAAACCCCCAAAAAAGGGAAAATTGGGAAATTTGGTGACTACAAGAAAGTGGTCTGGGCAGAAGCCAGGTGCAGTGCAAAGCACCAAAAGAGGCCAAAAATAACCTGACAGGTGTTGTAAAAAAAGGGCAAAAATCAAGGAGGCAGACACAACTTGGTGGGGAAGATATGAGCGACATTGCATGGATACATAAAAAAAGAAAAAAAAAAATCTCAGCCAAAGTCAAAGCCATGAAAAGGCATGGCATGCAAACAACTGCAAGGACACGCACAACATACACCAAGCCTTGCCAGAATTGATCCCTGCTGAAGGCCAAAACAAATAAGAAGGGCTTACACACACTCTGGAATGGAGATATGATCAAAGGAAAGGAAATTGAAAAAAAAAAAAAAGAAAAATTGAAAATTTGGTGACTACAAGAAAGTGGTCTGTGCAGAAGCCAGGTGCAGTGCAAAGCACCAAAAAAAGTTAAAAGAAAGCTAACGGGTGTTGTAAACGCAAAACAAAATCCAAGGAGGTACATACAACTTGGTGGGGAAGATATGAGAAACATGGCACGGATGCATTCAAAAAAAAAAAAAGAAAAAAAAAAATCTCAGCCAGAGCCAAAGCCATGAAAAGGCATGACAGCCCAACAAGTGCAGGGACTTGCCCCAAAGCTTGTCCAATTGATCCCCATTAAAATCGCAAGATTTGGTTTCCCTTCCCGAAAGGAAATTTCATTTCCTTTCGGGAAGGGAAACCAAATCTTGCGACCCTGCAAAGAAAGGCTTACAAACACTCTGGAAAGGAGATATGATCAAAAGAAATGCAATTGCAAAAAACCCCCAAAAAAGGGAAAATTGGGAAATTTGGTGACTACAAGAAAGTGGTCTGGGCAGAAGCCAGGTGCAGTGCAAAGCACCAAAAGAGGCCAAAAATAACCTGACAGGTGTTGTAAAAAAAGGGCAAAAATCAAGGAGGCAGACACAACTTGGTGGGGAAGATATGAGCAACATTGCATGGATACTTAAAAAAAGAAAAAAAAAAATCTCAGCCAAAGTCAAAGCCATGAAAAGGCATGGCATGCAAACAACTGCAAGGACACGCACAACATACACCAAGCCTTGCCAGAATTGATCCCTGCTGAAGGCCAAAACAAATAAGAGGGGCTTACAAACACTCTGGAATGGAGATATGATCAAAGGAAACAAAATTGAAAAAAAAGAAAAAGAAAAATGGAAAATTTGGTGACTACAAGAAAGTGGTCTGGGCAGAAGCCCGGTGCAGTGCAAAGCACCAAAAGAGGCCAAAAATAACCTGACAGGTGTTGTAAAAAAAGGGCAAAAATCAAGGAGGCAGACACAACTTGGTGGGGAAGATATGAGCAACATTGCATGGATACTTAAAAAAAGAAAAAAAAAAATCTCAGCCAAAGTCAAAGCCATGAAAAGGCATGGCATGCAAACAACTGCAAGGACACGCACAACATACACCAAGCCTTGCCAGAATTGATCCCTGCTGAAGGCCAAAACAAATAAGAAGGGCTTACACACACTCTGGAATGGAGATATGATAAAAGGAAAGGAAATTGAAAAAAAAAAAAAGAAAAATTAAAAATTTGGTGACTACAAGAAAGTGGTCTGGGCAGAAGCCAGGTGCAGTGCAAAGCACCAAAAAAGGCCAAAAGGATGCTGACAGGTGTTGTAAAAGCAAAACAAAATCCAAGGAGGTACATACAACTTGGTGGGGAAGATATGAGGGACATGGCATGGATGCATTAAAAAAAAAAAAAGAAAAAAAAAAATCTCAGCCAGAGCCAAAGCCATGAAAAGGCATGACAGCCCAACAAGTGCAGGGACTTGCCCCAAAGCTTGTCCAATTGATCCCCATTAAAATCGCAAGATTTGCTTTCCCTTCCCGAAAGGAAATTTCATTTCCTTTCGGGAAGGGAAACCAAATCTTGCGACCCTGCAAAGAAAGGCTTACAAACACTCTGGAAAGGAGATATGATCAAAAGAAATGCAATTGCAAAAAACCCCCAAAAAAGGGAAAATTGGGAAATTTGGTGACTACAAGAAAGTGGTCTGGGCAGAAGCCAGGTGCAGTGCAAAGCACCAAAAGAGGCCAAAAATAACCTGACAGGTGTTGTAAAAAAAGGGCAAAAATCAAGGAGGCAGACACAACTTGGTGGGGAAGATATGAGCAACATTGCATGGATACTTAAAAAAAGAAAAAAAAAAATCTCAGCCAAAGTCAAAGCCATGAAAAGGCATGGCATGCAAACAACTGCAGGGACACGCACAACATACACCAAGCCTTGCCAGAATTGATCCCTGCTGAAGGCCAAAACAAATAAGAAGGGCTTACAAACACTCTGGAATGGAGATATGATCAAAGGAAAAAAAATTGAAAAAAAAGAAAAAGGAAAATGGAAAATTTGATGACTACAAGAAAGTGGTCTGGGCAGAAGCCAGGTGCAGTGCAAAGCACCAAAAGAGGCCAAAAATAACCTGACAGGTGTTGTAAAAAAAGGGCAAAAATCAAGGAGGCAGACACAACTTGGTGGGGAAGATATGAGCAACATTGCATGGATACTTAAAAAAAGAAAAAAAAAAAATCTCATCCCAAGTCAAAGCCATGAAAAGGCATGGCATGCAAACAACTGCAGGGACACGCACAACATACACCAAGCCTTGCCAGAATTGATCCCTGCTGGAGGCCAAAACAAATAAGAAGGGCTTACACACACTCTGGAATGGAGATATGATAAAAGGAAAGGAAATTGAAAAAAAAAAAAAAGAAAAATGGAAAATTTGGTGACTACAAGAAAGTGGTCTGGGCAGAAGCCAGGTGCAGTGCAAAGCACCAAAAAAAGTTAAAAGAAAGCTAACAGGTGTTGTAAACGCAAAACAAAATCCAAGGAGGTACATACAACTTGGTGGGGAAGATATGAGGGACATGGCACGGATGCATTCAAAAAAAAAAAAAGAAAAAAAAAAATCTCAGCCAGAGCCAAAGCCATGAAAAGGCATGACAGCCCAACAAGTGCAGGGACTTGCCCCAAAGCTTGTCCAATTGATCCCCATTAAAATCGCAAGATTTGGTTTCCCTTCCCGAAAGGAAATTTCATTTCCTTTCGGGAAGGGAAAGCAAATCTTGCGACCCTGCAAAGAAAGGCTTACAAACACTCTGGAAAGGAGATATGATCAAAAGAAATGCAATTGCAAAAAACCCCCAAAAAAGGGAAAATTGGGAAATTTGGTGACTACAAGAAAGTGGTCTGGGCAGAAGCCAGGTGCAGTGCAAAGCACCAAAAGAGGCCAAAAATAACCTGACAGGTGTTGTAAAAAAAGGGCAAAAATCAAGGAGGCAGACACAACTTGGTGGGGAAGATATGAGCAACATTGCATGGATACTTAAAAAAAGAAAAAAAAAAAATCTCATCCCAAGTCAAAGCCATGAAAAGGCATGGCATGCAAACAACTGCAGGGACACGCACAACATACACCAAGCCTTGCCAGAATTGATCCCTGCTGAAGGCCAAAACAAATAAGAAGGGCTTACACACACTCTGGAATGGAGATATGATAAAAGGAAAGGAAATTGAAAAAAAAAAAAAAGAAAAATGGAAAATTTGGTGACTACAAGAAAGTGGTCTGGGCAGAAGCCAGGTGCAGTGCAAAGCACCAAAAAAAGTTAAAAGAAAGCTAACAGGTGTTGTAAACGCAAAACAAAATCCAAGGAGGTACATACAACTTGGTGGGGAAGATATGAGGGACATGGCACGGATGCATTCAAAAAAAAAAAAAGAAAAAAAAAAATCTCAGCCAGAGCCAAAGCCATGAAAAGGCATGACAGCCCAACAAGTGCAGGGACTTGCCCCAAAGCTTGTCCAATTGATCCCCATTAAAATCGCAAGATTTGGTTTCCCTTCCCGAAAGGAAATTTCATTTCCTTTCGGGAAGGGAAACCAAATCTTGCGACCCTGCAAAGAAAGGCTTACAAACACTCTGGAAAGGAGATATGATCAAAAGAAATGCAATTGCAAAAAACCCCCAAAAAAGGGAAAATTGGGAAATTTGGTGACTACAAGAAAGTGGTCTGGGCAGAAGCCAGGTGCAGTGCAAAGCACCAAAAGAGGCCAAAAATAACCTGACAGGTGTTGTAAAAAAAGGGCAAAAATCAAGGAGGCAGACACAACTTGGTGGAGAAGATATGAGCTACATTGCATGGATACTTAAAAAAAGAAAAAAAAAAATCTCAGCCAAAGTCAAAGCCATGAAAAGGCATGGCAGGCAAACAACTGCAAGGACACGCACAACATACACCAAGCCTTGCCAGAATTGATCCCTGCTGAAGGCCAAAACAAATAAGAAGGGCTTACACACACTCTGGAATGGAGATATGATCAAAGGAAAGGAAATTAAAAAAAAAAAAAAAGAAAAATTGAAAATTTGGTGACTACAAGAAAGTGGTCTGGGCAGAAGCCAGGTGCAGTGCAAAGCACCAAAAAAAGTTAAAAGAATGCTAACAGGTGTTGTAAACGCAAAACAAAATCCAAGGAGGTACATACAACTTGGTGGGGAAGATATGAGGGACATGGCACGGATGCATTCAAAAAAAAAAGAAAGAAAAAAAAAAATCTCAGCCAGAGCCAAAGCCATGAAAAGGCATGAGAGCCCAACAAGTGCAGGGACTTGCCCCAAAGCTTGTCCAATTGATCCCCATTAAAATCGCAAGATTTGGTTTCCCTTCCCGAAAGGAAATTTCATTTCCTTTCGGGAAGGGAAAGCAAATCTTGCGACCCTGCAAAGAAAGGCTTACAAACACTCTGGAAAGGAGATATGATCAAAAGAAATGCAATTGCAAAAAACCCCCAAAAAAGGGAAAATTGGGAAATTTGGTGACTACAAGAAAGTGGTCTGGGCAGAAGCCAGGTGCAGTGCAAAGCACCAAAAGAGGCCAAAAATAACCTGACAGGTGTTGTAAAAAAAGGGCAAAAATCAAGGAGGCAGACACAACTTGGTGGGGAAGATATGAGCAACATTGCATGGATACTTAAAAAAAGAAAAAAAAAAATCTCAGCCAAAGTCAAAGCCATGAAAAGGCATGGCATGCAAACAACTGCAAGGACACGCACAACATACACCAAGCCTTGCCAGAATTGATCCCTGCTGAAGGCCAAAACAAATAAGAGGGGCTTACAAACACTCTGGAATGGAGATATGATCAAAGGAAACAAAATTGAAAAAAAAGAAAAAGAAAAATGGAAAATTTGATGACTACAAGAAAGTGGTCTGGGCAGAAGCCCGGTGCAGTGCAAAGCACCAAAAGAGGCCAAAAATAACCTGACAGGTGTTGTAAAAAAAGGGCAAAAATCAAGGAGGCAGACACAACTTGGTGGGGAAGATATGAGCAACAATGCATGGATACTTAAAAAAAGAAAAAAAAAAAATCTCGTCCCAAGTCTAAGCCATGAAAAGGCATGGCATGCAAACAACTGCAGGGACACGCACAACATACACCAAGCCTTGCCAGAATTGATCCCTGCTGAAGGCCAAAACAAATAAGAGGGGCTTACAAACACTCTGGAATGGAGATATGATCAAAGGAAACAAAATTGAAAAAAAAGAAAAAGAAAAATGGAAAATTTGGTGACTACAAGAAAGTGGTCTGGGCAGAAGCCAGGTGCAGTGCAAAGCACCAAAAGAGGCCAAAAATAACCTGACAGGTGTTGTAAAAAAAGGGCAAAAATCAAGGAGGCAGACACAACTTGGTGGGGAAGATATGAGCAACATTGCATGGATACTTAAAAAAAGAAAAAAAAAAAATCTCGTCCCAAGTCTAAGCCATGAAAAGGCATGGCATGCAAACAACTGCAGGGACACGCACAACATACACCAAGCCTTGCCAGAATTGATCCCTGCTGAAGGCCAAAACAAATAAGAAGGGCTTACACACACTCTGGAATGGAGATATGATCAAAGGAAAGAAAATTAAAAAAAAAAAAAAGAAAAATGGAAAATTTGGTGACTACAAGTAAGTGGTCTGGGCAGAAGCCCGGTGCAGTGCAAAGCACCAAAAAAAGTTAAAAGAAAGCTAACATGTGTTGTAAACGCAAAACAAAATCCAAGGAGGTACATACAACTTGGTGGGGAAGATATGAGGGACATGGCACGGATGCATTCAAAAAAAAAAAAGAAAAAAAAAAATCTCAGCCAGAGCCAAAGCCATGAAAAGGCATGACAGCCCAACAAGTGCAGGGACTTGCCCCAAAGCTTGTCCAATTGATCCCCATTAAAATCGCAAGATTTGCTTTCCCTTCCCGAAAGGAAATTTCATTTCCTTTCGGGAAGGGAAACCAAATCTTGCGACCCTGCAAAGAAAGGCTTACAAACACTCTGGAAAGGAGATATGATCAAAAGAAATGCAATTGCAAAAAACCCCCAAAAAAGGGAAAATGGGGAAATTTGGTGACTACAAGAAAGTGGTCTGGGCAGAAGCCAGGTGCAGTGCAAAGCACCAAAAGAGGCCAAAAATAACCTGACAGGTGTTGTAAAAAAAGGGCAAAAATCAAGGAGGCAGACACAACTTGGTGGGGAAGATATGAGCAACATTGCATGGATACTTAAAAAAAGAAAAAAAAAAATCTCAGCCAAAGTCAAAGCCATGAAAAGGCATGGCATGCAAACAACTGCAGGGACACGCACAACATACACCAAGCCTTGCCAGAATTGATCCCTGCTGAAGGCCAAAACAAATAAGAGGGGCTTACACACACTCTGGAATGGAGATATGATCAAAGGAAACAAAATTGAAAAAAAAGAAAAAGAAAAATGGAAAATTTGGTGACTACAAGAAAGTGGTCTGGGCAGAAGCCCGGTGCAGTGCAAAGCACCAAAAAAAGTTAAAAGAATGCTAACAGGTGTTGTAAACGCAAAACAAAATCCAAGGAGGTACATACAACTTGGTGGGGAAGATATGAGGGACATGGCACGGATGCATTCAAAAAAAAAAGAAAGAAAAAAAAAAATCTCAGCCAGAGCCAAAGCCATGAAAAGGCATGACAGCCCAACAAGTGCAGGGACTTGCCCCAAAGCCTGTCCAATTGATCCCCATTAAAATTGCAAGATTTGGTTTCCCTTCCCGAAAGGAAATTTCATTTCCTTTCGGGAAGGGAAAGCAAATCTTGCGACCCTGCAAAGAAAGGCTTACAAACACTCTGGAAAGGAGATATGATCAAAAGAAATGCAATTGCAAAAAACCCCCAAAAAAGGGAAAATTGGGAAATTTGCTGACTACAAGAAAGTGGTCTGGGCAGAAGCCAGGTGCAGTGCAAAGCACCAAAAGAGGCCAAAAATAACCTGACAGGTGTTGTAAAAAAAGGGCAAAAATCAAGGAGGCAGACACAACTTGGTGGGGAAGATATGAGCAACATTGCATGGATACTTAAAAAAAGAAAAAAAAAAAATCTCAGCCAAAGTCAAAGCCATGAAAAGGCATGGCATGCAAACAACTGCAGGGACACGCACAACATACACCAAGCCTTGCCAGAATTGATCCCTGCTGAAGGCCAAAACAAATAAGAAGGGCTTACACACACTCTGGAATGGAGATATGATCAAAGGAAAGGAAATTAAAAAAAAAAAAAAAGAAAAATTGAAAATTTGGTGACTACAAGAAAGTGGTCTGGGCAGAAGCCAGGTGCAGTGCAAAGCACCAAAAAAAGTTAAAAGAATGCTAACAGGTGTTGTAAACGCAAAACAAAATCCAAGGAGGTACATACAACTTGGTGGGGAAGATATGAGGGACATGGCACGGATGCATTCAAAAAAAAAAGAAAGAAAAAAAAAATCTCAGCCAGAGCCAAAGCCATGAAAAGGCATGAGAGCCCAACAAGTGAAGGGACTTGCCCCAAAGCTTGTCCAATTGATCCCCATTAAAATCGCAAGATTTGGTTTCCCTTCCCGAAAGGAAATTTCATTTCCTTTCGGGAAGGGCAAGCAAATCTTGCGACCCTGCAAAGAAAGGCTTACAAACACTCTGGAAAGGAGATATGATCAAAAGAAATGCAATTGCAAAAAACCCCCAAAAAAGGGAAAATTGGGAAATTTGGTGACTACAAGAAAGTGGTCTGGGCAGAAGCCAGGTGCAGTGCAAAGCACCAAAAGAGGCCAAAAATAACCTGAGAGGTGTTGTAAAAAAAGGGCAAAAATCAAGGAGGCAGACACAACTTGGTGGGGAAGATATGAGCAACAATGCATGGATACTTAAAAAAAGAAAAAAAAAAAATCTCGTCCCAAGTCTAAGCCATGAAAAGGCATGGCATGCAAACAACTGCAGGGACACGCACAACATACACCAAGCCTTGCCAGAATTGATCCCTGCTGAAGGCCAAAACAAATAAGAGGGGCTTACAAACACTCTGGAATGGAGATATGATCAAAGGAAACAAAATTGAAAAAAAAGAAAAAGAAAAATGGAAAATTTGGTGACTACAAGAAAGTGGTCTGGGCAGAAGCCAGGTGCAGTGCAAAGCACCAAAAAAAGTTAAAAGAATGCTAACAGGTGTTGTAAAAGCAAAACAAAATCCAAGGAGGTACATACAACTTGGTGGGGAAGATATGAGGGACATGGCACGGATGCATTCAAAAAAAAAAAAGAAAAAAAAAAATCTCAGCCAGAGCCAAAGCCATGAAAAGGCATGACAGCCCAACAAGTGCAGGGACTTGCCCCAAAGCTTGTCCAATTGATCCCCATTAAAATCGCAAGATTTGGTTTCCCTTCCCGAAAGGAAATTTCATTTCCTTTCGGGAAGGGAAACCAAATCTTGCGACCCTGCAAAGAAAGGCTTACAAACACTCTGGAAAGGAGATATGATCAAAAGAAATGCAATTGCAAAAAACCCCCAAAAAAGGGAACATTGGGAAATTTGGTGACTACAAGAAAGTGGTCTGGGCAGAAGCCAGGTGCAGTGCAAAGCACCAAAAGAGGCCAAAAATAACCTGACAGGTGTTGTAAAAAAAGGGCAAAAATCAAGGAGGCAGACACAACTTGGTGGGGAAGATATGAGCGACATTGCATGGATACTTAAAAAAAGAAAAAAAAAAATCTCAGCCAAAGTCAAAGCCATGAAAAGGCATGGCATGCAAACAACTGCAAGGACACGCACAACATACACCAAGCCTGGCCAGAATTGATCCCTGCTGAAGGCCAAAACAAATAAGAAGGGCTTACACACACTCTGGAATGGAGATATGATCAAAGGAAAGGAAATTGAAAAAAAAGAAAAAGAAAAATGGAAAATTTGGTGACTACAAGAAAGTGGTCTGGGCAGAAGCCCGGTGCACTGCAAAGCACCAAAAAAAGTTAAAAGAATGCTAACAGGTGTTGAAAAAGCAAAACAAAATCCAAGGAGGTACATACAACTTGGTGGGGAAGATATGAGGGACATTGCATGGATACTTAAAAAAAGAAAAAAAAAAAATCTCGTCCCAAGTCAAAGCCATGAAAAGGCATGGCATGCAAACAACTGCAGGGACACGCACAACATACACCAAGCCTTGCCAGAATTGATCCCTGCTGAAGGCCAAAACAAATAAGAAGGGCTTACACACACTCTGGAATGGAGATATGATCAAAGGAAAGAAAATTAAAAAAAAAAAAAAGAAAAATGGAAAATTTGGTGACTACAAGTAAGTGGTCTGGGCAGAAGCCCGGTGCAGTGCAAAGCACCAAAAAAAGTTAAAAGAAAGCTAACATGTGTTGTAAACGCAAAACAAAATCCAAGGAGGTACATACAACTTGGTGGGGAAGATATGAGGGACATGGCACGGATGCATTCAAAAAAAAAAAAGAAAAAAATAAATCTCAGCCAGAGCCAAAGCCATGAAAAGGCATGACAGCCCAACAAGTGCAGGGACTTGCCCCAAAGCTTGTCCAATTGATCCCCATTAAAATCGCAAGATTTGCTTTCCCTTCCCGAAAGGAAATTTCATTTCCTTTCGGGAAGGGAAAGCAAATCTTGCGACCCTGCAAAGAAAGGCTTACAAACACTCTGGAAAGGAGATATGATCAAAAGAAATGCAATTGCAAAAAACCCCCAAAAAAGGGAAAATGGGGAAATTTGGTGACTACAAGAAAGTGGTCTGGGCAGAAGCCAGGTGCAGTGCAAAGCACCAAAAGAGGCCAAAAATAACCTGACAGGTGTTGTAAAAAAAGGGCAAAAATCAAGGAGGCAGACACAACTTGGTGGGGAAGATATGAGCAACATTGCATGGATACTTAAAAAAAGAAAAAAAAAAAATCTCGACCCAAGTCTAAGCCATGAAAAGGCATGGCATGCAAACAACTGCAGGGACACGCACAACATACACCAAGCCTTGCCAGAATTGATCCCTGCTGAAGGCCAAAACAAATAAGAAGGGCTTACATGCCGGGGGCTGTGTTTCTTGCCGGTCAGAGTGACCCCGACTAAAGTTCGAACGTTCTTTTTCCCAGCCTGGTGCTTGAAGAAAAAGTCAGGGCTCTTCATTTTTTCGGTCTCAAGATTGTTCATTGCATTTTATTTATAAAGTTCTTTCTCTCTGTCTAGCTGAGATCCGTTTGGCAGGACAGCTAGAGGCACTCCCCCTTCCTCTAGGGCGGTGTTATCTTTATATACTACAAACTACGTGTACAATATTTACAGTTATTTTCTAATACCTATCATCTATATTAGACAGTGAGTTTCTACTTTAGACCAATCTAAAAGTGCCAACATCACTAGACAAGATGGAGGTAGAGAAGAAGAAGAAAGGTTAGACACGCCTAAATCTCTCCATCTTGTCACTAGAAACCTCTATACTAAAAATCTTAAAACTTACATTTAGACTCTGTAATTATTTTATTTTTACACTATTTACACTATTGTGGCTTTTATCTCTTTCTATAAAGGTGACAAGTTATTCTGTGGTTCATAATCGAACTCACTGGTGTTCTGGGCTGTGTGCCAGGGTCTCTGAGCCCCTTGGCAAGGGTCCCAGGAAACTCCGGACTCCCAAAGGGATGTCCTGAGTTCCGACATCTCCCCCTTCTGTTTGCACTAAGAAGACTTCTTTGGCAGCTTGGTTGACAACTTGCTATATACACAAAAGAATGCATGGCGCAATGAACAAGAGAACTAAAAACTCTACTAAAATATAACAAGCAATCATCTAACAACAGTTCTACAACACCACTGATTCTCACACTCATGAAGAGACTCAAAGTCCACAGTCTTCTGTGGGCAAAACACAAGGGTTGGAGTCTCTGTGCAGTCTACATCTCTACATTTTCTTTTCTGCTTATGGAATGGTCAGCGTTTTCTTGCCCACGCTTCTTGTTAGCATTGTCTTGCACTGGATGGAGTTTCACATTCTTCACTGAGATTTACCTGGACTTTTGTACTTGCTAAAACACAAACAAATCTACGCTCCCGAAGAGACTGGAGGATTTTCTCAAAATCTCGGAGGTGAAGAATGGGTCTTGATATGAAAATAAAACATTGATCAACTCTGTTTCAGTCTCTATGCAATTGCATAGGGAAATGTAAAATGACAGCAATTAGAAATCAATTAGATAATACACATAACCAATAACACATCTGAAATCATACAATTGTCAAACACTACAACACTGAACTGTCATCTCAGAGTTTGCGACAGCTGATGAACTTTACAACAACAGAGAAGCGGAGAATCTATGTCCGGATTCATGTTTTTCTAAACTCTTTTTGAAAACAGGCTCAGCTATCATAGACGGTCAAATTGCCAAGCCAAAAGGACTTGAATATTTTTTGATGCAGAAAACATTTGGGTTGATTGTGAATCACTCCATTCAAGTAGAGCTAGGACTTGGCCAGAGCCTGAACTCTAATTGATGGATATCACTTAGCACATTCTTAAAATGAGACTCTTGAAAACAGCAATTATGAATAGGAAACTTTAGGATTAAAGATCTATCAAACCATTAAATAATTGGATTTTTCTGAAACTTCTGTTGGGATAGAAATTCTTCAAACACAGTAGACGTCTTGAATTCTTGGCTGAAGTACTTCTGTAATAACTGAAGAAACAATAAATGAAGAAAACTACAAAAGCGGCAATTTGGATTTAAAAGAAATCTAAAAACTTGTGAGTAGTTAGGAAATAAAGACAAGATTTTGAAGAGACGTGGCTTCTCACAAAAGAGATAGTGGAACACTGGTTGGCTATAAACACTACAATACTTTGATAATAATTTTTATTACAAATTCTGAGAATTCTCATTATATAATCAACTTATCAACAGGAAGTATTTGAAGGAGTTAAGACAACTCTTTTAAAGTATTCATATAACATTAACAGCAATCTTTATTTATCAGTATTACTTATAAAATCTAAAAATAACAAAGGTTACAAACTCACTGACAACAATCCTTAAAACTCTGAACCATTGGAGAATCAGTTGATGACCCCACAGATAGGATCTGATTGATGTTTCTCAAATGCTCTGTCTTCAGAGACACTTTGAGTAATTGAATCTTTACTAATACTTCTATCTTTATATGGTGCCGTCTCTCTCCCTGAGAGGCATTTTTCAAAATAGATTTCCATCTACATCATATTTGGAATAACATTGATTTGCATTGATTTTCCCTTCTTTTTTCTGTATCTTGGGCAAAAGCCTGGTGCTTTCTCACTTTTCTCTGATTTTTGGACAACTTTTTTTTTTTTTTTTTTTTTTTTTTTTTTTTTTTTTTTTTTTTTTTCTTTCTACGCCCATCTTTTGCATTTGAGATTTGATCATTTGATAAATGCTGTTTCTGTCACTTTTGTGGGACTAGCTTGTTGAAGAGCTCGGTGTGCTTCACTCAACATGTGCTGCACTCGCGAAAAATCTCCAACTTGAGATTTTGATGGAGGCTGAAACTGTGTGTTGGTTGCTGTGGTTAGCTGGGTGCCCGTCTCGCGTCTGCGAACTGGGGAAAAAATCCTTCGCGCCCCGACTTCCGGGTCCTGCATCATCACCACGCGTCTCCTACGTCTGCCTACGGGCACCGCCTGGAGCCCTGCAGCTGCTCCAAGCCCACCGCCCGCGTCTGACGTGGACGCTATGATTTGAGAGCCCTTCCCGGACGTCCCGCGGGTCTCGCCCTGCGCGCGCGTCCCTGGCACCGCGCCAGCTGAGGCCGCCGCCGTCGGTGTCATGCTCACAGCCCCCGCGCCGAAACTCGCGTCCCCCACTGCCTCCGCGCTCCCCCCGCCGCTCGCCACCGCCGCCGCGCAGCCACGCTCGCCGCGAGCTGGGCTTTCGGGGTAGAGGAATTGGAGGCGGTAAAGCTGCTTCCCACTCCCTCTCATCGGGAGCTATTACCCGCTCCCTCTCATCGGGAGCTATTTCCCGCCCCCTCTCATCGGGAGCTATTTCCCGCTCCCTCTCATCGGGAGCTACTTCCCCGCTCCCTCTCATCGGGAGCTACTTCCCCAGGGCTGGTTGGGACCAGAGACAATCTCTGCTTTGAGCTTTGCTCTCCTCCCCCCGCCCCTGTGGGATTCACAATTAATGACCTTTTAGCTCTACTCCGGGATCTTGCCGTAATTGCCTCTAACATGATCCTTGCTGGGGATAAAAGCTTCAAGGCCGTTTTACCTTTTTTCAGAGATTTTCACAAGTTGTGTGGCTGCCAGACCTTGTAAGGCTGACAAAATCCTTAACTGTTCCTGAGAGCATGTCCCCTCCATGTTCTCAAATCTCAACCTTCTTACCAAAAGCTGAATCATTTGCAAGGTCCGTCCGGAGGTCGCCCTGGTCACTGGCCCCCCCGTCAGATCTGGATGCGAGTCTGTTTAGCAGAAGTTGAATCTTGGGTCTTCTGTGTGGATTTTTTTTTTTCTTTTTTTTTTTTTTTTTTTTTTTTTTTCTTTTTTTTTTTTTTTTCTTTTTTTTTCTTTTTTTTTTTTCTTTTTTTTTTTTTTCTTTTTTTTTTTTTTTTTTCTTTTTTTTTTTTCTTTTTTTTTTTTTTTTTTCTTTTTTTTTTTTTTTTTCTTTTTTTTTTTTCTTTTTTTTTTTTTTTTTTTTTTTTTTTTGGGAGTGCCTGCTTCTTTTCCTTGTCCTTTTTTGTTCTCTTCACGGGCTGTGTTTCAGCGGCTGCCGCATCTTTCTTCGAGCCCACCCAGGGACGCCAGTTGCCGTAATCTCTCTTCGAGCCCACCCAGGGACGCCAGTTGCCGGGGGCTGTGTTTCTTGCCGGTCAGAGTGACCCCGACTAAAGTTCGAAAGTTCTTTTTCCCAGCCTGGTGCTTGAAGAAAAAGTCAGGGCTCTTCATTTTTTCGGTCTCAAGATTGTTTATTGCATTTTATTTATAAAGTTCTTTCTCTCTGTCTAGCTGAGATCCGTTTGGCAGGACAGCTAGAGGCACTCCCCCTTCCTCTAGGGCGGTGTTATCTTTATATACTACAAACTACGTGTACAATATTTACAGTTATTTTCTAATACCTATCATCTATATTAGACAGTGAGTTTCTACTTTAGACCAATCTAAAAGTGCCAACATCACTAGACAAGATGGAGGTAGAGAAGAAGAAGAAAGGTTAGACACGCCTAAATCTCTCCATCTTGTCACTAGAAACCTCTATACTAAAAATCTTAAAACTTACATTTAGACTCTGTAATTATTTTATTTTTACACTATTTACACTATTGTGGCTTTTATCTCTTTCTATAAAGGTGACAAGTTATTCTGTGGTTCATAATCGAACTCACTGGTGTTCTGGGCTGTGTGCCAGGGTCTCTGAGCCCCTTAGCAAGGGTCCCAAGAAACTCCGGACTCCCAAAGGGATGTCCTGAGTTCCGACACTTACACACACTCTGGATTGGAGATATGATCAAAGGAAACAAAATTGAAAAAAAAAAAAAAGAAAAATGGAAAATTTGGTGACTACAAGTAAGTGGTCTGGGCAGAAGCCCGGTGCAGTGCAAAGCACCAAAAAAAGTTAAAAGAAAGCTAACATGTGTTGTAAAAGCAAAACAAAATCCAAGGAGGTACATACAACTTGGTGGGGAAGATATGAGGGACATGGCACGGATGCATTAAAAAAAAAAAAAAGAAAAAAAAAAATCTCAGCCAGAGCCAAAGCCATGAAAAGGCATGACAGCCCAACAAGTGCAGGGACTTGCCCCAAAGCCTGTCCAATTGATCCCCATTAAAATCGCAAGATTTGCTTTCCCTTCCCGAAAGGAAATTTCATTTCCTTTCGGGAAGGGAAAGCAAATCTTGCGACCCTGCAAAGAAAGGCTTACAAACACTCTGGAAAGGAGATATGATCAAAAGAAATGCAATTGCAAAAAACCCCCAAAAAAGGGAAAATTGGGAAATTTGGTGACTACAAGAAAGTGGTCTGGGCAGAAGCCAGGTGCAGTGCAAAGCACCAAAAGAGGCCAAAAATAACCTGACAGGTGTTGTAAAAAAAGGGCAAAAATCAAGGAGGCAGACACAACTTGGTGGGGAAGATATGAGCGACATTGCATGGATACTTAAAAAAAGAAAAAAAAAAATCTCAGCCAAAGTCAAAGCCATGAAAAGGCATGGCATGCAAACAACTGCAAGGACACGCACAACATACACCAAGCCTGGCCAGAATTGATCCCTGCTGAAGGCCAAAACAAATAAGAAGGGCTTACACACACTCTGGAATGGAGATATGATCAAAGGAAAGGAAATTGAAAAAAAAGAAAAAGAAAAATGGAAAATTTGGTGACTACAAGAAAGTGGTCTGGGCAGAAGCCCGGTGCAGTGCAAAGCACCAAAAAAAGTTAAAAGAATGCTAACAGGTGTTGAAAAAGCAAAACAAAATCCAAGGAGGTACATACAACTTGGTGGGGAAGATATGAGGGACATTGCATGGATACTTAAAAAAAGAAAAAAAAAAAATCTCGTCCCAAGTCTAAGCCATGAAAAGGCATGGCATGCAAACAACTGCAGGGACACGCACAACATACACCAAGCCTTGCCAGAATTGATCCCTGCTGAAGGCCAAAACAAATAAGAAGGGCTTACACACACTCTGGATTGGAGATATGATCAAAGGAAAGAAAATTAAAAAAAAAAAAAAGAAAAATGGAAAATTTGATGACTACAAGAAAGTGGTCTGGGCAGAAGCCCGGTGCAGTGCAAAGCACCAAAAAAAGTTAAAAGAAAGCTAACATGTGTTGTAAAAGCAAAACAAAATCCAAGGAGGTACATACAACTTGGTTGGGATAGATATGAGGGACATGGCACGGATGCATTCAAAAAAAAAAGAAAGAAAAAAAAATCTCAGCCAGAGCCAAAGCCATGAAAAGGCATGACAGCCCAACAAGTGCAGGGACTTGCCCCAAAGCCTGTCCAATTGATCCCCATTAAAATCGCAAGATTTGCTTTCCCTTCCCGAAAGGAAATTTCATTTCCTTTCGGGAAGGGAAAGCAAATCTTGCGACCCTGCAAAGAAAGGCTTACAAACACTCTGGAAAGGAGATATGATCAAAAGAAATGCAATTGCAAAAAACCCCCAAAAAAGGGAAAATTGGGAAATTTGCTGACTACAAGAAAGTGGTCTGGGCAGAAGCCAGGTGCAGTGCAAAGCACCAAAAGAGGCCAAAAATAACCTGACAGGTGTTGTAAAAAAAGGGCAAAAATCAAGGAGGCAGACACAACTTGGTGGGGAAGATATGAGCAACATTGCATGGATACTTAAAAAAAGAAAAAAAAAAAATCTCAGCCAAAGTCAAAGCCATGAAAAGGCATGGCATGCAAACAACTGCAGGGACACGCACAACATACACCAAGCCTTGCCAGAATTGATCCCTGCTGAAGGCCAAAACAAATAAGAAGGGCTTACACACACTCTGGAATGGAGATATGATCAAAGGAAAGGAAATTAAAAAAAAAAAAAAAGAAAAATTGAAAATTTGGTGACTACAAGAAAGTGGTCTGGGCAGAAGCCAGGTGCAGTGCAAAGCACCAAAAAAAGTTAAAAGAATGCTAACAGGTGTTGTAAACGCAAAACAAAATCCAAGGAGGTACATACAACTTGGTGGGGAAGATATGAGGGACATGGCACGGATGCATTCAAAAAAAAAAGAAAGAAAAAAAAAATCTCAGCCAGAGCCAAAGCCATGAAAAGGCATGAGAGCCCAACAAGTGAAGGGACTTGCCCCAAAGCTTGTCCAATTGATCCCCATTAAAATCGCAAGATTTGGTTTCCCTTCCCGAAAGGAAATTTCATTTCCTTTCGGGAAGGGAAAGCAAATCTTGCGACCCTGCAAAGAAAGGCTTACAAACACTCTGGAAAGGAGATATGATCAAAAGAAATGCAATTGCAAAAAACCCCCAAAAAAGGGAAAATGGGGAAATTTGGTGACTACAAGAAAGTGGTCTGGGCAGAAGCCAGGTGCAGTGCAAAGCACCAAAAGAGGCCAAAAATAACCTGACAGGTGTTGTAAAAAAAGGGCAAAAATCAAGGAGGCAGACACAACTTGGTGGGGAAGATATGAGCAACATTGCATGGATACTTAAAAAAAGAAAAAAAAAAAATCTCGACCCAAGTCTAAGCCATGAAAAGGCATGGCATGCAAACAACTGCAGGGACACGCACAACATACACCAAGCCTTGCCAGAATTGATCCCTGCTGAAGGCCAAAACAAATAAGAAGGGCTTACACACACTCTGGATTGGAGATATGATCAAAGGAAACAAAATTGAAAAAAAAAAAAAAGAAAAATGGAAAATTTGGTGACTACAAGTAAGTGGTCTGGGCAGAAGCCCGGTGCAGTGCAAAGCACCAAAAAAAGTTAAAAGAAAGCTAACATGTGTTGTAAAAGCAAAACAAAATCCAAGGAGGTACATACAACTTGGTGGGGAAGATATGAGGGACATGGCACGGATGCATTAAAAAAAAAAAAAAGAAAAAAAAAAATCTCAGCCAGAGCCAAAGCCATGAAAAGGCATGACAGCCCAACAAGTGCAGGGACTTGCCCCAAAGCCTGTCCAATTGATCCCCATTAAAATCGCAAGATTTGCTTTCCCTTCCCGAAAGGAAATTTCATTTCCTTTCGGGAAGGGAAAGCAAATCTTGCGACCCTGCAAAGAAAGGCTTACAAACACTCTGGAAAGGAGATATGATCAAAAGAAATGCAATTGCAAAAAACCCCCAAAAAAGGGAAAATTGGGAAATTTGCTGACTACAAGAAAGTGGTCTGGGCAGAAGCCAGGTGCAGTGCAAAGCACCAAAAGAGGCCAAAAATAACCTGACAGGTGTTGTAAAAAAAGGGCAAAAATCAAGGAGGCAGACACAACTTGGTGGGGAAGATATGAGCAACATTGCATGGATACTTAAAAAAAGAAAAAAAAAAAATCTCAGCCAAAGTCAAAGCCATGAAAAGGCATGGCATGCAAACAACTGCAGGGACACGCACAACATACACCAAGCCTTGCCAGAATTGATCCCTGCTGAAGGCCAAAACAAATAAGAAGGGCTTACACACACTCTGGAATGGAGATATGATCAAAGGAAAGGAAATTGAAAAAAAAAAAAAAGAAAAATTGAAAATTTGGTGACTACAAGAAAGTGGTCTGGGCAGAAGCCAGGTGCAGTGCAAAGCACCAAAAAAAGTTAAAAGAATGCTAACAGGTGTTGTAAACGCAAAACAAAATCCAAGGAGGTACATACAACTTGGTGGGGAAGATATGAGGGACATGGCACGGATGCATTCAAAAAGAAAAGAAAGAAAAAAAAAATCTCAGCCAGAGCCAAAGCCATGAAAAGGCATGAGAGCCCAACAAGTGAAGGGACTTGCCCCAAAGCTTGTCCAATTGATCCCCATTAAAATCGCAAGATTTGGTTTCCCTTCCCGAAAGGAAATTTCATTTCCTTTCGGGAAGGGAAAGCAAATCTTGCGACCCTGCAAAGAAAGGCTTACAAACACTCTGGAAAGGAGATATGATCAAAAGAAATGCAATTGCAAAAAACCCCCAAAAAAGGGAAAATTGGGAAATTTGGTGACTACAAGAAAGTGGTCTGGGCAGAAGCCAGGTGCAGTGCAAAGCACCAAAAGAGGCCAAAAATAACCTGACAGGTGTTGTAAAAAAAGGGCAAAAATCAAGGAGGCAGACACAACTTGGTGGGGAAGATATGAGCAACATTGCATGGATACTTAAAAAAAGAAAAAAAAAAATCTCAGCCAAAGTCAAAGCCATGAAAAGGCATGGCATGCAAACAACTGCAAGGACACGCACAACATACACCAAGCCTTGCCAGAATTGATCCCTGCTGAAGGCCAAAACAAATAAGAGGGGCTTACAAACACTCTGGAATGGAGATATGATCAAAGGAAACAAAATTGAAAAAAAAGAAAATGAAAAATGGAAAATTTGATGACTACAAGAAAGTGGTCTGGGCAGAAGCCCGGTGCAGTGCAAAGCACCAAAAGAGGCCAAAAATAACCTGACAGGTGTTGTAAAAAAAGGGCAAAAATCAAGGAGGCAGACACAACTTGGTGGGGAAGATATGAGCAACATTGCATGGATACTTAAAAAAAGAAAAAAAAAAAATCTCGTCCCAAGTCTAAGCCATGAAAAGGCATGGCATGCAAACAACTGCAGGGACACGCACAACATACACCAAGCCTTGCCAGAATTGATCCCTGCTGAAGGCCAAAACAAATAAGAGGGGCTTACAAACACTCTGGAATGGAGATATGATCAAAGGAAACAAAATTGAAAAAAAAGAAAAAGAAAAATGGAAAATTTGGTGACTACAAGAAAGTGGTCTGGGCAGAAGCCAGGTGCAGTGCAAAGCACCAAAAAAAGTTAAAAGAATGCTAACAGGTGTTGTAAAAGCAAAACAAAATCCAAGGAGGTACATACAACTTGGTGGGGAAGATATGAGGGACATGGCACGGATGCATTCAAAAAAAAAAAAGAAAAAAAAAAATCTCAGCCAGAGCCAAAGCCATGAAAAGGCATGACAGCCCAACAAGTGCAGGGACTTGCCCCAAAGCTTGTCCAATTGATCCCCATTAAAATCGCAAGATTTGGTTTCCCTTCCCGAAAGGAAATTTCATTTCCTTTCGGGAAGGGAAACCAAATCTTGCGACCCTGCAAAGAAAGGCTTACAAACACTCTGGAAAGGAGATATGATCAAAAGAAATGCAATTGCAAAAAACCCCCAAAAAAGGGAAAATTGGGAAATTTGGTGACTACAAGAAAGTGGTCTGGGCAGAAGCCAGGTGCAGTGCAAAGCACCAAAAGAGGCCAAAAATAACCTGACAGGTGTTGTAAAAAAAGGGCAAAAATCAAGGAGGCAGACACAACTTGGTGGGGAAGATATGAGCGACATTGCATGGATACTTAAAAAAAGAAAAAAAAAAATCTCAGCCAAAGTCAAAGCCATGAAAAGGCATGGCATGCAAACAACTGCAAGGACACGCACAACATACACCAAGCCTGGCCAGAATTGATCCCTGCTGAAGGCCAAAAAAATAAGAAGGGCTTACACACACTCTGGAATGGAGATATGATCAAAGGAAAGGAAATTGAAAAAAAAGAAAAAGAAAAATGGAAAATTTGGTGACTACAAGAAAGTGGTCTGGGCAGAAGCCCGGTGCAGTGCAAAGCACCAAAAAAAGTTAAAAGAATGCTAACAGGTGTTGAAAAAGCAAAACAAAATCCAAGGAGGTACATACAACTTGGTGGGGAAGATATGAGGGACATTGCATGGATACTTAAAAAAAGAAAAAAAAAAAATCTCGTCCCAAGTCTAAGCCATGAAAAGGCATGGCATGCAAACAACTGCAGGGACACGCACAACATACACCAAGCCTTGCCAGAATTGATCCCTGCTGAAGGCCAAAACAAATAAGAAGGGCTTACACACACTCTGGAATGGAGATATGATCAAAGGAAAGAAAATTAAAAAAAAAAAAAAGAAAAATGGAAAATTTGGTGACTACAAGTAAGTGGTCTGGGCAGAAGCCCGGTGCAGTGCAAAGCACCAAAAAAAGTTAAAAGAAAGCTAACATGTGTTGTAAACGCAAAACAAAATCCAAGGAGGTACATACAACTTGGTGGGGAAGATATGAGGGACATGGCACGGATGCATTCAAAAAAAAAAAAGAAAAAAAAAAATCTCAGCCAGAGCCAAAGCCATGAAAAGGCATGACAGCCCAACAAGTGCAGGGACTTGCCCCAAAGCTTGTCCAATTGATCCCCATTAAAATCGCAAGATTTGCTTTCCCTTCCCGAAAGGAAATTTCATTTCCTTTCGGGAAGGGAAACCAAATCTTGCGACCCTGCAAAGAAAGGCTTACAAACACTCTGGAAAGGAGATATGATCAAAAGAAATGCAATTGCAAAAAACCCCCAAAAAAGGGAAAATTGGGAAATTTGCTGACTACAAGAAAGTGGTCTGGGCAGAAGCCAGGTGCAGTGCAAAGCACCAAAAGAGGCCAAAAATAACCTGACAGGTGTTGTAAAAAAAGGGCAAAAATCAAGGAGGCAGACACAACTTGGTGGGGAAGATATGAGCAACATTGCATGGATACTTAAAAAAAGAAAAAAAAAAAATCTCGACCCAAGTCTAAGCCATGAAAAGGCATGGCATGCAAACAACTGCAGGGACACGCACAACATACACCAAGCCTTGCCAGAATTGATCCCTGCTGAAGGCCAAAACAAATAAGAAGGGCTTACACACACTCTGGATTGGAGATATGATCAAAGGAAACAAAATTGAAAAAAAAAAAAAAGAAAAATGGAAAATTTGGTGACTACAAGTAAGTGGTCTGGGCAGAAGCCCGGTGCAGTGCAAAGCACCAAAAAAAGTTAAAAGAAAGCTAACATGTGTTGTAAAAGCAAAACAAAATCCAAGGAGGTACATACAACTTGGTGGGGAAGATATGAGGGACATGGCACGGATGCATTAAAAAAAAAAAAAAGAAAAAAAAAAATCTCAGCCAGAGCCAAAGCCATGAAAAGGCATGACAGCCCAACAAGTGCAGGGACTTGCCCCAAAGCCTGTCCAATTGATCCCCATTAAAATCGCAAGATTTGCTTTCCCTTCCCGAAAGGAAATTTCATTTCCTTTCGGGAAGGGAAAGCAAATCTTGCGACCCTGCAAAGAAAGGCTTACAAACACTCTGGAAAGGAGATATGATCAAAAGAAATGCAATTGCAAAAAACCCCCAAAAAAGGGAAAATTGGGAAATTTGGTGACTACAAGAAAGTGGTCTGGGCAGAAGCCAGGTGCAGTGCAAAGCACCAAAAGAGGCCAAAAATAACCTGACAGGTGTTGTAAAAAAAGGGCAAAAATCAAGGAGGCAGACACAACTTGGTGGGGAAGATATGAGCGACATTGCATGGATACTTAAAAAAAGAAAAAAAAAAATCTCAGCCAAAGTCAAAGCCATGAAAAGGCATGGCATGCAAACAACTGCAGGGACACGCACAACATACACCAAGCCTTGCCAGAATTGATCCCTGCTGAAGGCCAAAACAAATAAGAAGGGCTTACACACACTCTGGAATGGAGATATGATCAAAGGAAACAAAATTGAAAAAAAAGAAAAAGAAAAATGGAAAATTTGGTGACTACAAGAAAGTGGTCTGGGCAGAAGCCCGGTGCAGTGCAAAGCACCAAAAAAAGTTAAAAGAATGCTAACAGGTGTTGTAAAAGCAAAACAAAATCCAAGGAGGTACATACAACTTGGTGGGGAAGATATGAGGGACATGGCACGGATGCATTCAAAAAAAAAAGAAAGAAAAAAAAAATCTCAGCCAGAGCCAAAGCCATGAAAAGGCATGACAGCCCAACAAGTGCAGGGACTTGCCCCAAAGCCTGTCCAATTGATCCCCATTAAAATTGCAAGATTTGGTTTCCCTTCCCGAAAGGAAATTTCATTTCCTTTCGGGAAGGGAAAGCAAATCTTGCGACCCTGCAAAGAAAGGCTTACAAACACTCTGGAAAGGAGATATGATCAAAAGAAATGCAATTGCAAAAAACCCCCAAAAAAGGGAAAATTGGGAAATTTGCTGACTACAAGAAAGTGGTCTGGGCAGAAGCCAGGTGCAGTGCAAAGCACCAAAAGAGGCCAAAAATAACCTGACAGGTGTTGTAAAAAAAGGGCAAAAATCAAGGAGGCAGACACAACTTGGTGGGGAAGATATGAGCAACATTGCATGGATACTTAAAAAAAGAAAAAAAAAAATCTCAGCCAAAGTCAAAGCCATGAAAAGGCATGGCATGCAAACAACTGCAGGGACACGCACAACATACACCAAGCCTTGCCAGAATTGATCCCTGCTGAAGGCCAAAACAAATAAGAAGGGCTTACACACACTCTGGAATGGAGATATGATAAAAGGAAAGGAAATTGAAAAAAAAAAAAAGAAAAATTAAAAATTTGGTGACTACAAGAAAGTGGCCTGGGCAGAAGCCAGGTGCAGTGCAAAGCGCCAAAAAAGGCCAAAAGGATGCTGACAGGTGTTGTAAAAGCAAAACAAAATCCAAGGAGGTACATACAACTTGGTGGGGAAGATATGAGGGACATTGCATGGATACTTAAAAAAAGAAAAAAAAAAAATCTCGTCCCAAGTCTAAGCCATGAAAAGGCATGGCATGCAAACAACTGCAGGGACACGCACAACATACACCAAGCCTTGCCAGAATTGATCCCTGCTGAAGGCCAAAACAAATAAGAAGGGCTTACACACACTCTGGAATGGAGATATGATCAAAGGAAAGAAAATTAAAAAAAAAAAAAAGAAAAATGGAAAATTTGGTGACTACAAGTAAGTGGTCTGGGCAGAAGCCCGGTGCAGTGCAAAGCACCTAAAAAAGTTAAAAGAAAGCTAACATGTGTTGTAAACGCAAAACAAAATCCAAGGAGGTACATACAACTTGGTGGGGAAGATATGAGGGACATGGCACGGATGCATTCAAAAAAAAAAAAGAAAAAAAAAAATCTCAGCCAGAGCCAAAGCCATGAAAAGGCATGACAGCCCAACAAGTGCAGGGACTTGCCCCAAAGCTTGTCCAATTGATCCCCATTAAAATCGCAAGATTTGCTTTCCCTTCCCGAAAGGAAATTTCATTTCCTTTCGGGAAGGGAAACCAAATCTTGCGACCCTGCAAAGAAAGGCTTACAAACACTCTGGAAAGGAGATATGATCAAAAGAAATGCAATTGCAAAAAACCCCCAAAAAAGGGAAAATTGGGAAATTTGCTGACTACAAGAAAGTGGTCTGGGCAGAAGCCAGGTGCAGTGCAAAGCACCAAAAGAGGCCAAAAATAACCTGACAGGTGTTGTAAAAAAAGGGCAAAAATCAAGGAGGCAGACACAACTTGGTGGGGAAGATATGAGCAACATTGCATGGATACTTAAAAAAAGAAAAAAAAAAATCTCAGCCAAAGTCAAAGCCATGAAAAGGCATGGCATGCAAACAACTGCAGGGACACGCACAACATACACCAAGCCTTGCCAGAATTGATCCCTGCTGAAGGCCAAAACAAATAAGAAGGGCTTACACACACTCTGGAATGGAGATATGATAAAAGGAAAGGAAATTGAAAAAAAAAAAAAGAAAAATTAAAAATTTGGTGACTACAAGAAAGTGGCCTGGGCAGAAGCCAGGTGCAGTGCAAAGCGCCAAAAAAGGCCAAAAGGATGCTGACAGGTGTTGTAAAAGCAAAACAAAATCCAAGGAGGTACATACAACTTGGTGGGGAAGATATGAGGGACATTGCATGGATACTTAAAAAAAGAAAAAAAAAAAATCTCGTCCCAAGTCTAAGCCATGAAAAGGCATGGCATGCAAACAACTGCAGGGACACGCACAACATACACCAAGCCTTGCCAGAATTGATCCCTGCTGAAGGCCAAAACAAATAAGAAGGGCTTACACACACTCTGGAATGGAGATATGATCAAAGGAAAGAAAATTAAAAAAAAAAAAAAGAAAAATGGAAAATTTGGTGACTACAAGTAAGTGGTCTGGGCAGAAGCCCGGTGCAGTGCAAAGCACCTAAAAAAGTTAAAAGAAAGCTAACATGTGTTGTAAACGCAAAACAAAATCCAAGGAGGTACATACAACTTGGTGGGGAAGATATGAGGGACATGGCACGGATGCATTCAAAAAAAAAAAAGAAAAAAAAAAATCTCAGCCAGAGCCAAAGCCATGAAAAGGCATGACAGCCCAACAAGTGCAGGGACTTGCCCCAAAGCTTGTCCAATTGATCCCCATTAAAATCGCAAGATTTGGTTTCCCTTCCCGAAAGGAAATTTCATTTCCTTTCGGGAAGGGAAACCAAATCTTGCGACCCTGCAAAGAAAGGCTTACAAACACTCTGGAAAGGAGATATGATCAAAAGAAATGCAATTGCAAAAAACCCCCAAAAAAGGGAAAATTGGGAAATTTGGTGACTACAAGAAAGTGGTCTGGGCAGAAGCCAGGTGCAGTGCAAAGCACCAAAAGAGGCCAAAAATAACCTGACAGGTGTTGTAAAAAAAGGGCAAAAATCAAGGAGGCAGACACAACTTGGTGGGGAAGATATGAGCAACATTGCATGGATACTTAAAAAAAGAAAAAAAAAAATCTCAGCCAAAGTCAAAGCCATGAAAAGGCATGGCATGCAAACAACTGCAGGGACACGCACAACATACACCAAGCCTTGCCAGAATTGATCCCTGCTGAAGGCCAAAACAAATAAGAAGGGCTTACACACACTCTGGAATGGAGATATGATAAAAGGAAAGGAAATTGAAAAAAAAAAAAAAGAAAAATTAAAAATTTGGTGACTACAAGAAAGTGGTCTGGGCAGAAGCCAGGTGCAGTGCAAAGCACCAAAAAAGGCCAAAAGGATGCTGACAGGTGTTGTAAAAGCAAAACAAAATCCAAGGAGGTACATACAACTTGGTTGGGAAGATATGAGGGACATGGCACGGATGCATTCAAAAATAAAAAAAAGAAAAAAAAAAATCTCAGCCAGAGCCAAAGCCATGAAAAGGCATGACAGCCCAACAAGTGCAGGGACTTGCCCCAAAGCCTGTCCAATTGATCCCCATTAAAATCGCAAGATTTGGTTTCCCTTCCCGAAAGGAAATTTCATTTCCTTTCGGGAAGGGAAAGCAAATCTTGCGACCCTGCAAAGAAAGGCTTACAAACACTCTGGAAAGGAGATATGATCAAAAGAAATGCAATTGCAAAAAACCCCCAAAAAAGGGAAAATTGGGAAATTTGGTGACTACAAGAAAGTGGTCTGGGCAGAAGCCAGGTGCAGTGCAAAGCACCAAAAGAGGCCAAAAATAACCTGACAGGTGTTGTAAAAAAAGGGCAAAAATCAAGGAGGCAGACACAACTTGGTGGAGAAGATATGAGCGACATTGCATGGATACTTAAAAAAAGAAAAAAAAAAATCTCAGCCAAAGTCAAAGCCATGAAAAGGCATGGCATGCAAACAACTGCAGGGACACGCACAACATACACCAAGCCTTGCCAGAATTGATCCCTGCTGAAGGCCAAAACAAATAAGAAGGGCTTACACACACTCTGGAATGGAGATATGATCAAAGGAAAGGAAATTGAAAAAAAAAAAAAAAAGAAAAATTGAAAATTTGGTGACTACAAGAAAGTGGTCTGTGCAGAAGCCAGGTGCAGTGCAAAGCACCAAAAAAGGCCAAAAGGATGCTGACAGGTGTTGTAAAAGCAAAACAAAATCCAAGGAGGTACATACAACTTGGTTGGGAAGATATGAGGGACATGGTACGGATGCATTCAAAAATAAAAAAAAGAAAAAAAAAATCTCAGCCAGAGCCAAAGCCATGAAAAGGCATGACAGCCCAACAAGTGCAGGGACTTGCCCCAAAGCCTGTCCAATTGATCCCCATTAAAATCGCAAGATTTGGTTTCCCTTCCCGAAAGGAAATTTCATTTCCTTTCGGGAAGGGAAAGCAAATCTTGCGACCCTGCAAAGAAAGGCTTACAAACACTCTGGAAAGGAGATATGATCAAAAGAAATGCAATTGCAAAAAACCCCCAAAAAAGGGAAAATTGGGAAATTTGGTGACTACAAGAAAGTGGTCTGGGCAGAAGCCAGGTGCAGTGCAAAGCACCAAAAGAGGCCAAAAATAACCTGACAGGTGTTGTAAAAAAAGGGCAAAAATCAAGGAGGCAGACACAACTTGGTGGGGAAGATATGAGCAACATTGCATGGATACTTAAAAAAAGAAAAAAAAAAATCTCAGCCAAAGTCAAAGCCATGAAAAGGCATGGCATGCAAACAACTGCAGGGACACGCACAACATACAGCAAGCCTTGCCAGAATTGATCCCTGCTGAAGGCCAAAACAAATAAGAAGGGCTTACACACACTCTGGAATGGAGATATGATAAAAGGAAAGGAAATTGAAAAAAAAAAAAAAGAAAAATGAAAAATTTGGTGACTACAAGAAAGTGGTCTGGGCAGAAGCCAGGTGTAGTGCAAAGCACCAAAAAAGGCCAAAAGGATGCTGACAGGTGTTGTAAAAGCAAAACAAAATCCAAGGAGGTACATACAACTTGGTTGGGAAGATATGAGGGACATGGCACGGATGCATTCAAAAATAAAAAAAAGAAAAAAAAAAATCTCAGCCAGAGCCAAAGCCATGAAAAGGCATGACAGCCCAACAAGTGCAGGGACTTGCCCCAAAGCTTGTCCAATTGATCCCCATTAAAATCGCAAGATTTGGTTTCCCTTCCCGAAAGGAAATTTCATTTCCTTTCGGGAAGGGAAACCAAATCTTGCGACCCTGCAAAGAAAGGCTTACAAACACTCTGGAAAGGAGATATGATCAAAAGAAATGCAATTGCAAAAAACCCCCAAAAAAGGGAAAATTGGGAAATTTGGTGACTACAAGAAAGTGGTCTGGGCAGAAGCCAGGTGCAGTGCAAAGCACCAAAAGAGGCCAAAAATAACCTGACAGGTGTTGTAAAAAAAGGGCAAAAATCAAGGAGGCAGACACAACTTGGTGGGGAAGATATGAGCAACATTGCATGGATACTTAAAAAAAGAAAAAAAAAAATCTCAGCCAAAGTCAAAGCCATGAAAAGGCATGGCATGCAAACAACTGCAGGGACACGCACAACATACACCAAGCCTTGCCAGAATTGATCCCTGCTGAAGGCCAAAACAAATAAGAAGGGCTTACACACACTCTGGAATGGAGATATGATCAAAGGAAAGGAAATTGAAAAAAAAAAAAAAGAAAAATTAAAAATTTGGTGACTACAAGAAAGTGGTCTGGGCAGAAGCCCGGTGCAGTGCAAAGCACCAAAAAAGGCCAAAAGGATGCTGACAGGTGTTGTAAAAGCAAAACAAAATCCAAGGAGGTACATACAACTTGGTTGGGAAGATATGAGGGACATGGCACGGATGCATTCAAAAATAAAAAAAAGAAAAAAAAAAAATCTCAGCCAGAGCCAAAGCCATGAAAAGGCATGACAGCCCAACAAGTGCAGGGACTTGCCCCAAAGCCTGTCCAATTGATCCGCATTAAAATCGCAAGATTTGCTTTCCCTTCCCGAAAGGAAATTTCATTTCCTTTCGGGAAGGGAAAGCAAATCTTGCGACCCTGCAAAGAAAGGCTTACAAACACTCTGGAAAGGAGATATGATCAAAAGAAATGCAATTGCAAAAAACCCCCAAAAAAGGGAAAATTGGGAAATTTGGTGACTACAAGAAAGTGGTCTGGGCAGAAGCCAGGTGCAGTGCAAAGCACCAAAAGAGGCCAAAAATAACCTGACAGGTGTTGTAAAAAAAGGGCAAAAATCAAGGAGGCAGACACAACTTGGTGTGGAAGATATGAGCAACATTGCATGGATACTTAAAAAAAGAAAAAAAAAAAATCTCAGCCAAAGTCAAAGCCATGAAAAGGCATGGCATGCAAACAACTGCAAGGACACGCACAACATACACCAAGCCTTGCCAGAATTGATCCCTGCTGAAGGCCAAAACAAATAAGAAGGGATTACACACACTCTGGAATGGAGATATGATCAAAGGAAACAAAATTGAAAAAAAAAAAAAAGAAAAATTGAAAATTTGGTGACTACAAGAAAGTGGTCTGGGCAGAAGCCAGGTGCAGTGCAAAGCACCAAAAGAGGCCAAAAATAACCTGACAGGTGTTGTAAAAAAAGGGCAAAAATCAAGGAGGCAGACACAACTTGGTGGGGAAGATATGAGCAACATTGCATGGATACTTAAAAAAAGAAAAAAAAAAATCTCAGCCAAAGTCAAAGCCATGAAAAGGCATGGCATGCAAACAACTGCAGGGACACGCACAACATACACCAAGCCTTGCCAGAATTGATCCCTGCTGAAGGCCAAAACAAATAAGAGGGGCTTACAAACACTCTGGAATGGAGATATGATCAAAGGAAACAAAATTGAAAAAAAAGAAAACGAAAAATGGAAAATTTGGTGACTAAAAGAAAGTGGTCTGGGCAGAAGCCCGGTGCAGTGCAAAGCACCAAAAAAAGTTAAAAGAAAGCTAACAGGTGTTGTAAAAGCAAAACAAAATCCAAGGAGGTACATACAACTTGGTGGGGAAGATATGAGGGACATGGCACGGATGCATTCAAAAAAAAAAGAAAGAAAAAAAAAATCTCAGCCAGAGCCAAAGCCATGAAAAGGCATGACAGCCCAACAAGTGCAGGGACTTGCCCCAAAGCTTGTCCAATTGATCCCCATTAAAATCGCAAGATTTGGTTTCCCTTCCCGAAAGGAAATTTCATTTCCTTTCGGGAAGGGAAACCAAATCTTGCGACCCTGCAAAGAAAGGCTTACAAACACTCCGGAAAGGAGATATGATCAAAAGAAATGCAATTGCAAAAAACCCCCAAAAAAGGGAAAATTGGGAAATTTGGTGACTACAAGAAAGTGGTCTGGGCAGAAGCCAGGTGCAGTGCAAAGCACCAAAAGAGGCCAAAAATAACCTGACAGGTGTTGTAAAAAAAGGGCAAAAATCAAGGAGGCAGACACAACTTGGTGTGGAAGATATGAGCAACATTGCATGGATACTTAAAAAAAGAAAAAAAAAAATCTCAGCCAAAGTCAAAGCCATGAAAAGGCATGGCATGCAAACAACTGCAAGGACACGCACAACATACACCAAGCCTTGCCAGAATTGATCCCTGCTGAAGGCCAAAACAAATAAGAAGGGATTACACACACTCTGGAATGGAGATATGATCAAAGGAAACAAAATTGAAAAAAAAAAAAAAGAAAAATTGAAAATTTGGTGACTACAAGAAAGTGGTCTGGGCAGAAGCCAGGTGCAGTGCAAAGCACCAAAAGAGGCCAAAAATAACCTGACAGGTGTTGTAAAAAAAGGGCAAAAATCAAGGAGGCAGACACAACTTGGTGGGGAAGATATGAGCAACATTGCATGGATACTTAAAAAAAGAAAAAAAAAAATCTCAGCCAAAGTCAAAGCCATGAAAAGGCATGGCATGCAAACAACTGCAGGGACACGCACAACATACACCAAGCCTTGCCAGAATTGATCCCTGCTGAAGGCCAAAACAAATAAGAGGGGCTTACAAACACTCTGGAATGGAGATATGATCAAAGGAAACAAAATTGAAAAAAAAGAAAACGAAAAATGGAAAATTTGGTGACTAAAAGAAAGTGGTCTGGGCAGAAGCCCGGTGCAGTGCAAAGCACCAAAAAAAGTTAAAAGAAAGCTAACAGGTGTTGTAAAAGCAAAACAAAATCCAAGGAGGTACATACAACTTGGTGGGGAAGATATGAGGGACATGGCACGGATGCATTCAAAAAAAAAAGAAAGAAAAAAAAAATCTCAGCCAGAGCCAAAGCCATGAAAAGGCATGACAGCCCAACAAGTGCAGGGACTTGCCCCAAAGCTTGTCCAATTGATCCCCATTAAAATCGCAAGATTTGGTTTCCCTTCCCGAAAGGAAATTTCATTTCCTTTCGGGAAGGGAAACCAAATCTTGCGACCCTGCAAAGAAAGGCTTACAAACACTCCGGAAAGGAGATATGATCAAAAGAAATGCAATTGCAAAAAACCCCCAAAAAAGGGAAAATTGGGAAATTTGGTGACTACAAGAAAGTGGTCTGGGCAGAAGCCAGGTGCAGTGCAAAGCACCAAAAGAGGCCAAAAATAACCTGACAGGTGTTGTAAAAAAAGGGCAAAAATCAAGGAGGCAGACACAACTTGGTGGGGAAACTATGAGCAACATTGCATGGATACTTAAAAAAAGAAAAAAAAAAATCTCAGCCAAAGTCAAAGCCATGAAAAGGCATGGCATGCAAACAACTGCAGGGACACGCACAACATACACCAAGCCTTGCCAGAATTGATCCCTGCTGAAGGCCAAAACAAATAAGAAGGGCTTACAAACACTCTGGAATGGAGATATGATCAAAGGAAAGGAAATTGAAAAAAAAAAAAAGAAAAATGGAAAATTTGGTGACTACAAGAAAGTGGTCTGGGCAGAAGCCCGGTGCAGTGCAAAGCACCAAAAAAAGTTAAAAGAATGGTAGCAGGTGTTGTAAAAGCAAAACAAAATCCAAGGAGGTACATACAACTTGGTTGGGATAGATATGAGGGACATGGCACGGATGCATTCAAAAAAAAAAGAAAGAAAAAAAAAATCTCAGCCAGAGCCAAAGCCATGAAAAGGCATGACAGCCCAACAAGTGCAGGGACTTGCCCCAAAGCCTGTCCAATTGATCCCCATTAAAATCGCAAGATTTGCTTTCCCTTCCCGAAAGGAAATTTCATTTCCTTTCGGGAAGGGAAAGCAAATCTTGCGACCCTGCAAAGAAAGGCTTACAAACACTCTGGAAAGGAGATATGATCAAAAGAAATGCAATTGCAAAAAACCCCCAAAAAAGGGAAAATTGGGAAATTTGCTGACTACAAGAAAGTGGTCTGGGCAGAAGCCAGGTGCAGTGCAAAGCACCAAAAGAGGCCAAAAATAACCTGACAGGTGTTGTAAAAAAAGGGCAAAAATCAAGGAGGCAGACACAACTTGGTGGGGAAGATATGAGCGACATTGCATGGATACTTAAAAAAAGAAAAAAAAAAATCTCAGCCAAAGTCAAAGCCATGAAAAGGCATGGCATGCAAACAACTGCAAGGACACGCACAACATACAGCAAGCCTTGCCAGAATTGATCCCTGCTGAAGGCCAAAACAAATAAGAAGGGCTTACACACACTCTGGAGTGGAGATATGATCAAAGGAAAGGAAATTGAAAAAAAAAAAAAAGAAAAATTGAAAATTTGGTGACTACAAGAAAGTGGTCTGTGCAGAAGCCAGGTGCAGTGCAAAGCACCAAAAAAGGCCAAAAGGATGCTGACAGGTGTTGTAAAAGCAAAACAAAATCCAAGGAGGTACATACAACTTGGTGGGGAAGATATGAGGGACATGGCACGGATGCATTCAAAAATAAAAAAAAGAAAAAAAAAAATCTCAGCCAGAGCCAAAGCCATGAAAAGGCATGACAGCCCAACAAGTGCAGGGACTTGCCCCAAAGCCTTTCCAATTGATCCCATTAAAATCGCAAGATTTGCTTTCCCTTCCCGAAAGGAAATTTCATTTCCTTTCGGGAAGGGAAAGCAAATCTTGCGACCCTGCAAAGAAAGGCTTACAAACACTCTGGAAAGGAGATATGATCAAAAGAAATGCAATTGCAAAAAACCCCCAAAAAAGGGAAAATTGGGAAATTTGGTGACTACAAGAAAGTGGTCTGGGCAGAAGCCAGGTGCAGTGCAAAGCACCAAAAGAGGCCAAAAATAACCTGACAGGTGCTGTAAAAAAAGGGCAAAAATCAAGGAGGCAGACACAACTTGGTGGGGAAGATATGAGCAACATTGCATGGATACTTAAAAAAAGAAAAAAAAAAATCTCAGCCAAAGTCAAAGCCATGAAAAGGCATGGCATGCAAACAACTGCAGGGACACGCACAACATACACCAAGCCTTGCCAGAATTGATCCCTGCTGAAGGCCAAAACAAATAAGAAGGGCTTACACACACTCTGGAATGGAGATATGATCAAAGGAAACAAAATTGAAAAAAAAAAAAAAGAAAAATGGAAAATTTGGTGACTACAAGAAAGTGGTCTGGGCAGAAGCCCGGTGCAGTGCAAAGCACCAAAAAAAGTTAAAAGAATGCTAACAGGTGTTGTAAAAGCAAAACAAAATCCAAGGAGGTACATACAACTTGGTTGGGATAGATATGAGGGACATGGCACGGATGCATTCAAAAAAAAAAGAAAGAAAAAAAAAATCTCAGCCAGAGCCAAAGCCATGAAAAGGCATGACAGCCCAACAAGTGCAGGGACTTGCCCCAAAGCCTGTCCAATTGATCCCCGTTAAAATCGCAAGATTTGCTTTCCCTTCCCGAAAGGAAATTTCATTTCCTTTCGGGAAGGGAAACCAAATCTTGCGACCCTGCAAAGAAAGGCTTACAAACACTCTGGAAAGGAGATATGATCAAAAGAAATGCAATTGCAAAAAACCCCCAAAAAAGGGAAAATTGGGAAATTTGGTGACTACAAGAAAGTGGTCTGGGCAGAAGCCAGGTGCAGTGCAAAGCACCAAAAGAGGCCAAAAATAACCTGACAGGTGTTGTAAAAAAAGGGCAAAAATCAAGGAGGCAGACACAACTTGGTGGGGAAGATATGAGCAACATTGCATGGATACTTAAAAAAAGAAAAAAAAAAAATCTCAGCCAAAGTCAAAGCCATGAAAAGGCATGGCATGCAAACAACTGCAGGGACACGCACAACATACACCAAGCCTTGCCAGAATTGATCCCTGCTGAAGGCCAAAACAAATAAGAAGGGCTTACACACACTCTGGAATGGAGATATGATCAAAGGAAACAAAATTGAAAAAAAAAAAAAAGAAAAATGGAAAATTTGGTGACTACAAGAAAGTGGTCTGGGCAGAAGCCAGGTGCAGTGCAAAGCACCAAAAAAAGTTAAAAGAAAGCTAACGGGTGTTGTAAACGCAAAACAAAATCCAAGGAGGTACATACAACTTGGTGGGGAAGATATGAGAAACATGGCACGGATGCATTCAAAAAAAAAAAAAGAAAAAAAAAAATCTCAGCCAGAGCCAAAGCCATGAAAAGGCATGACAGCCCAACAAGTGCAGGGACTTGCCCCAAAGCTTGTCCAATTGATCCCCATTAAAATCGCAAGATTTGGTTTCCCTTCCCGAAAGGAAATTTCATTTCCTTTCGGGAAGGGAAAGCAAATCTTGCGACCCTGCAAAGAAAGGCTTACAAACACTCTGGAAAGGAGATATGATCAAAAGAAATGCAATTGCAAAAAACCCCCAAAAAAGGGAAAATTGGGAAATTTGGTGACTACAAGAAAGTGGTCTGGGCAGAAGCCAGGTGCAGTGCAAAGCACCAAAAGAGGCCAAAAATAACCTGACAGGTGTTGTAAAAAAAGGGCAAAAATCAAGGAGGCAGACACAACTTGGTGGGGAAGATATGAGCAACATTGCATGGATACTTAAAAAAAGAAAAAAAAAAATCTCAGCCAAAGTCAAAGCCATGAAAAGGCATGGCATGCAAACAACTGCAGGGACACGCACAACATACACCAAGCCTTGCCAGAATTGATCCCTGCTGAAGGCCAAAACAAATAAGAAGGGCTTACACACACTCTGGAATGGAGATATGATCAAAGGAAACAAAATTGAAAAAAAAAAAAAAGAAAAATGGAAAATTTGGTGACTACAAGAAAGTGGTCTGGGCAGAAGCCCGGTGCAGTGCAAAGCACCAAAAAAAGTTAAAAGAATGCTAACAGGTGTTGTAAAAGCAAAACAAAATCCAAGGAGGTACATACAACTTGGTTGGGATAGATATGAGGGACATGGCACGGATGCATTCAAAAAAAAAAGAAAGAAAAAAAAAATCTCAGCCAGAGCCAAAGCCATGAAAAGGCATGACAGCCCAACAAGTGCAGGGACTTGCCCCAAAGCCTGTCCAATTGATCCCCGTTAAAATCGCAAGATTTGCTTTCCCTTCCCGAAAGGAAATTTCATTTCCTTTCGGGAAGGGAAAGCAAATCTTGCGACCCTGCAAAGAAAGGCTTACAAACACTCTGGAAAGGAGATATGATCAAAAGAAATGCAATTGCAAAAAACCCCCAAAAAAGGGAAAATTGGGAAATTTGGTGACTACAAGAAAGTGGTCTGGGCAGAAGCCAGGTGCAGTGCAAAGCACCAAAAGAGGCCAAAAATAACCTGACAGGTGTTGTAAAAAAAGGGCAAAAATCAAGGAGGCAGACACAACTTGGTGGGGAAGATATGAGCAACATTGCATGGATACTTAAAAAAAGAAAAAAAAAAAATCTCAGCCAAAGTCAAAGCCATGAAAAGGCATGGCATGCAAACAACTGCAGGGACACGCACAACATACACCAAGCCTTGCCAGAATTGATCCCTGCTGAAGGCCAAAACAAATAAGAAGGGCTTACACACACTCTGGAATGGAGATATGATCAAAGGAAACAAAATTGAAAAAAAAAAAAAAGAAAAATGGAAAATTTGGTGACTACAAGAAAGTGGTCTGGGCAGAAGCCAGGTGCAGTGCAAAGCACCAAAAAAAGTTAAAAGAAAGCTAACGGGTGTTGTAAACGCAAAACAAAATCCAAGGAGGTACATACAACTTGGTGGGGAAGATATGAGAAACATGGCACGGATGCATTCAAAAAAAAAAAAAGAAAAAAAAAAATCTCAGCCAGAGCCAAAGCCATGAAAAGGCATGACAGCCCAACAAGTGCAGGGACTTGCCCCAAAGCTTGTCCAATTGATCCCCATTAAAATCGCAAGATTTGGTTTCCCTTCCCGAAAGGAAATTTCATTTCCTTTCGGGAAGGGAAACCAAATCTTGCGACCCTGCAAAGAAAGGCTTACAAACACTCTGGAAAGGAGATATGATCAAAAGAAATGCAATTGCAAAAAACCCCCAAAAAAGGGAAAATTGGGAAATTTGGTGACTACAAGAAAGTGGTCTGGGCAGAAGCCAGGTGCAGTGCAAAGCACCAAAAGAGGCCAAAAATAACCTGACAGGTGTTGTAAAAAAAGGGCAAAAATCAAGGAGGCAGACACAACTTGGTGGAGAAGATATGAGCAACATTGCATGGATACTTAAAAAAAGAAAAAAAAAAATCTCAGCCAAAGTCAAAGCCATGAAAAGGCATGGCATGCAAACAACTGCAGGGACACGCACAACATACACCAAGCCTTGCCAGAATTGATCCCTGCTGAAGGCCAAAACAAATAAGAAGGGCTTACAAACACTCTGGAATGGAGATATGATCAAAGGAAACAAAATTGAAAAAAAAGAAAAAGAAAAATGGAAAATTTGGTGACTACAAGAAAGTGGTCTGGGCAGAAGCCCGGTGCAGTGCAAAGCACCAAAAGAGGCCAAAAATAACCTGACAGGTGTTGTAAAAAAAGGGCAAAAATCAAGGAGGCAGACACAACTTGGTGGGGAAGATATGAGCAACATTGCATGGATACTTAAAAAAAGAAAAAAAAAAAATCTCATCCCAAGTCTAAGCCATGAAAAGGCATGGCATGCAAACAACTGCAGGGACACGCAAAACATACACCAAGCCTTGCCAGAATTGATCCCTGCTGAAGGCCAAAACAAATAAGAGGGGCTTACAAACACTCTGGAATGGAGATATGATCAAAGGAAACAAAATTGAAAAAAAAGAAAAAGAAAAATGGAAAATTTGGTGACTACAAGAAAGTGGTCTGGGCAGAAGCCAGGTGCAGTGCAAAGCACCAAAAAAAGTTAAAAGAATGCTAACAGGTGTTGTAAAAGCAAAACAAAATCCAAGGAGGTACATACAACTTGGTGGGGAAGATATGAGGGACATGGCACGGATGCATTCAAAAAAAAAAGAAAGAAAAAAAAAATCTCAGCCAGAGCCAAAGCCATGAAAAGGCATGACAGCCCAAGAAGTGCAGGGACTTGCCCCAAAGCTTGTCCAATTGATCCCCATTAAAATCGCAAGATTTGGTTTCCCTTCCCGAAAGGAAATTTCATTTCCTTTCGGGAAGGGAAAGCAAATCTTGCGACCCTGCAAAGAAAGGCTTACAAACACTCTGGAAAGGAGATATGATCAAAAGAAATGCAATTGCAAAAAACCCCCAAAAAAGGGAAAATTGGGAAATTTGGTGACTACAAGAAAGTGGTCTGGGCAGAAGCCAGGTGCAGTGCAAAGCACCAAAAGAGGCCAAAAATAACCTGACAGGTGTTGTAAAAAAAGGGCAAAAATCAAGGAGGCAGACACAACTTGGTGGAGAAGATATGAGCTACATTGCATGGATACTTAAAAAAAGAAAAAAAAAAATCTCAGCCAAAGTCAAAGCCATGAAAAGGCATGGCATGCAAACAACTGCAAGGACACGCACAACATACACCAAGCCTTGCCAGAATTGATCCCTGCTGAAGGCCAAAACAAATAAGAAGGGCTTACACACACTCTGGAATGGAGATATGATAAAAGGAAAGGAAATTAAAAAAAAAAAAAAAGAAAAATTGAAAATTTGGTGACTACAAGAAAGTGGTCTGGGCAGAAGCCAGGTGCAGTGCAAAGCACCAAAAAAAGTTAAAAGAATGCTAACAGGTGTTGTAAACGCAAAACAAAATCCAAGGAGGTACATACAACTTGGTGGGGAAGATATGAGGGACATGGCACGGATGCATTCAAAAAAAAAAGAAAGAAAAAAAAAATCTCAGCCAGAGCCAAAGCCATGAAAAGGCATGAGAGCCCAACAAGTGAAGGGACTTGCCCCAAAGCTTGTCCAATTGATCCCCATTAAAATCGCAAGATTTGCTTTCCCTTCCCGAAAGGAAATTTCATTTCCTTTCGGGAAGGGAAAGCAAATCTTGCGACCCTGCAAAGAAAGGCTTACAAACACTCTGGAAAGGAGATATGATCAAAAGAAATGCAATTGCAAAAAACCCCCAAAAAAGGGAAAATTGGGAAATTTGGTGACTACAAGAAAGTGGTCTGGGCAGAAGCCAGGTGCAGTGCAAAGCACCAAAAGAGGCCAAAAATAACCTGACAGGTGTTGTAAAAAAAGGGCAAAAATCAAGGAGGCAGACACAACTTGGTGGGGAAGATATGAGCAACATTGCATGGATACTTAAAAAAAGAAAAAAAAAAATCTCAGCCAAAGTCAAAGCCATGAAAAGGCATGGCATGCAAACAACTGCAAGGACACGCACAACATACACCAAGCCTGGCCAGAATTGATCCCTGCTGAAGGCCAAAACAAATAAGAGGGGCTTACAAACACTCTGGAATGGAGATATGATCAAAGGAAACAAAATTGAAAAAAAAGAAAAAGAAAAATGGAAAATTTGATGACTACAAGAAAGTGGTCTGGGCAGAAGCCCGGTGCAGTGCAAAGCACCAAAAGAGGCCAAAAATAACCTGACAGGTGTTGTAAAAAAAGGGCAAAAATCAAGGAGGCAGACACAACTTGGTGGGGAAGATATGAGCAACATTGCATGGATACTTAAAAAAAGAAAAAAAAAAAATCTCGTCCCAAGTCTAAGCCATGAAAAGGCATGGCATGCAAACAACTGCAGGGACACGCACAACATACACCAAGCCTTGCCAGAATTGATCCCTGCTGAAGGCCAAAACAAATAAGAGGGGCTTACAAACACTCTGGAATGGAGATATGATCAAAGGAAACAAAATTGAAAAAAAAGAAAAAGAAAAATGGAAAATTTGGTGACTACAAGAAAGTGGTCTGGGCAGAAGCCAGGTGCAGTGCAAAGCACCAAAAAAAGTTAAAAGAATGCTAACAGGTGTTGTAAAAGCAAAACAAAATCCAAGGAGGTACATACAACTTGGTGGGGAAGATATGAGGGACATGGCACGGATGCATTCAAAAAAAAAAAAGAAAAAAAAAAATCTCAGCCAGAGCCAAAGCCATGAAAAGGCATGAGAGCCCAACAAGTGAAGGGACTTGCCCCAAAGCTTGTCCAATTGATCCCCATTAAAATCGCAAGATTTGGTTTCCCTTCCCGAAAGGAAATTTCATTTCCTTTCGGGAAGGGAAACCAAATCTTGCGACCCTGCAAAGAAAGGCTTACAAACACTCTGGAAAGGAGATATGATCAAAAGAAATGCAATTGCAAAAAACCCCCAAAAAAGGGAAAATTGGGAAATTTGGTGACTACAAGAAAGTGGTCTGGGCAGAAGCCAGGTGCAGTGCAAAGCACCAAAAGAGGCCAAAAATAACCTGACAGGTGTTGTAAAAAAAGGGCAAAAATCAAGGAGGCAGACACAACTTGGTGGGGAAGATATGAGCAACATTGCATGGATACTTAAAAAAAGAAAAAAAAAAATCTCAGCCAAAGTCAAAGCCATGAAAAGGCATGGCATGCAAACAACTGCAAGGACACGCACAACATACAGCAAGCCTTGCCAGAATTGATCCCTGCTGAAGGCCAAAACAAATAAGAAGGGCTTACACACACTCTGGAGTGGAGATATGATAAAAGGAAAGGAAATTGAAAAAAAAAAAAAAGAAAAATTGAAAATTTGGTGACTACAAGAAAGTGGTCTGGGCAGAAGCCAGGTGCAGTGCAAAGCACCAAAAAAAGTTAAAAGAAAGCTAACAGGTGTTGTAAAAGCAAAACAAAATCCAAGGAGGTACATACAACTTGGTGGGGAAGATATGAGGGACATGGCACGGATGCATTCAAAAAAAAAAGAAAGAAAAAAAAAATCTCAGCCAGAGCCAAAGCCATGAAAAGGCATGACAGCCCAACAAGTGCAGGGACTTGCCCCAAAGCTTGTCCAATTGATCCCCATTAAAATCGCAAGATTTGGTTTCCCTTCCCGAAAGGAAATTTCATTTCCTTTCGGGAAGGGAAACCAAATCTTGCGACCCTGCAAAGAAAGGCTTACAAACACTCTGGAAAGGAGATATGATCAAAAGAAATGCAATTGCAAAAAACCCCCAAAAAAGGGAAAGTTGGGAAATTTGGTGACTACAAGAAAGTGGTCTGGGCAGAAGCCAGGTGCAGTGCAAAGCACCAAAAGAGGCCAAAAATAACCTGACAGGTGTTGTAAAAAAAGGGCAAAAATCAAGGAGGCAGACACAACTTGGTGGAGAAGATATGAGCAACATTGCATGGATACTTAAAAAAAGAAAAAAAAAAATCTCAGCCAAAGTCAAAGCCATGAAAAGGCATGGCATGCAAACAACTGCAGGGACACGCACAACATACACCAAGCCTTGCCAGAATTGATCCCTGCTGAAGGCCAAAACAAATAAGAGGGGCTTACAAACACTCTGGAATGGAGATATGATCAAACGAAACAAAATTGAAAAAAAAGAAAAAGAAAAATGGAAAATTTGATGACTACAAGAAAGTGGTCTGGGCAGAAGCCCGGTGCAGTGCAAAGCACCAAAAGAGGCCAAAAATAACCTGACAGGTGTTGTAAAAAAAGGGCAAAAATCAAGGAGGCAGACACAACTTGGTGGGGAAGATATGAGCAACATTGCATGGATACTTAAAAAAAGAAAAAAAAAAAATCTCGTCCCAAGTCTAAGCCATGAAAAGGCATGGCATGCAAACAACTGCAGGAACACGCACAACATACACCAAGCCTTGCCAGAATTGATCCCTGCTGAAGGCCAAAACAAATAAGAAGGGCTTACACACACTCTGGAATGGAGATATGATCAAAGGAAACAAAATTGAAAAAAAAAAAAAAGAAAAATGGAAAATTTGGTGACTACAAGAAAGTGGTCTGGGCAGAAGCCAGGTGCAGTGCAAAGCACCAAAAAAAGTTAAAAGAAAGCTAACAGGTGTTGTAAAAGCAAAACAAAATCCAAGGAGGTACATACAACTTGGTGGGGAAGATATGAGGGACATGGCACGGATACATTCAAAAAAAAAAAAGAAAAAAAAAAATCTCAGCCAGACCAAAGCCATGAAAAGGCATGACAGCCCAACAAGTGCAGGGACTTGCCCCAAAGCTTGTCCAATTGATCCCCATTAAAATCGCAAGATTTGGTTTCCCTTCCCGAAAGGAAATTTCATTTCCTTTCGGGAAGGGAAAGCAAATCTTGCGACCCTGCAAAGAAAGGCTTACAAACACTCTGGAAAGGAGATATGATCAAAAGAAATGCAATTGCAAAAAACCCCCAAAAAAGGGAAAGTTGGGAAATTTGGTGACTACAAGAAAGTGGTCTGGGCAGAAGCCAGGTGCAGTGCAAAGCACCAAAAGAGGCCAAAAATAACCTGACAGGTGTTGTAAAAAAAGGGCAAAAATCAAGGAGGCAGACACAACTTGGTGGGGAAGATATGAGCAACATTGCATGGATACTTAAAAAAAGAAAAAAAAAAAATCTCGTCCCAAGTCTAAGCCATGAAAAGGCATGGCATGCAAACAACTGCAGGGACACGCACAACATACACCAAGCCTTGCCAGAATTGATCCCTGCTGAAGGCCAAAACAAATAAGAAGGGCTTACACACACTCTGGAATGGAGATATGATCAAAGGAAACAAAATTGAAAAAAAAAACAAAAGAAAAATGGAAAATTTGGTGACTACAAGAAAGTGGTCTGGGCAGAAGCCCGGTGCAGTGCAAAGCACCAAAAAAAGTTAAAAGAAAGCTAACAGGTGTTGTAAACGCAAAACAAAATCCAAGGAGGTACATACAACTTGGTGGGGAAGATATGAGGGACATGGCACGGATGCATTCAAAAAAAAAAAAAGAAAAAAAAAAATCTCAGCCAGAGCCAAAGCCATGAAAAGGCATGACAGCCCAACAAGTGCAGGGACTTGCCCCAAAGCTTGTCCAATTGATCCCCATTAAAATCGCAAGATTTGCTTTCCCTTCCCGAAAGGAAATTTCATTTCCTTTCGGGAAGGGAAAGCAAATCTTGCGACCCTGCAAAGAAAGGCTTACAAACACTCTGGAAAGGAGATATGATCAACAGAAATGCAATTGCAAAAAACCCCCAAAAAAGGGAAAATTGGGAAATTTGGTGACTACAAGAAAGTGGTCTGGGCAGAAGCCAGGTGCAGTGCAAAGCACCAAAAGAGGCCAAAAATAACCTGACAGGTGTTGTAAAAAAAGGGCAAAAATCAAGGAGGCAGACACAACTTGGTGGGGAAGATATGAGCAACATTGCATGGATACTTAAAAAAAGAAAAAAAAAAATCTCAGCCAAAGTCAAAGCCATGAAAAGGCATGGCATGCAAACAACTGCAGGGACACGCACAACATACACCAAGCCTTGCCAGAATTGACCCCTGCTGAAGGCCAAAACAAATAAGAGGGGCTTACAAACACTCTGGAATGGAGATATGATCAAAGGAAACAAAATTGAAAAAAAAGAAAAAGAAAAATGGAAAATTTGATGACTACAAGAAAGTGGTCTGGGTAGAAGCCCGGTGCAGTGCAAAGCACCAAAAGAGGCCAAAAATAACCTGACAGGTGTTGTAAAAAAAGGGCAAAAATCAAGGAGGCAGACACAACTTGGTGGGGAAGATATGAGCTACATTGCATGGATACTTAAAAAAAGAAAAAAAAAATCTCAGCCAAAGTCAAAGCCATGAAAAGGCATGGCATGCAAACAACTGCAAGGACACGCACAACATACACCAAGCCTTGCCAGAATTGATCCCTGCTGAAGGCCAAAACAAATAAGAAGGGCTTACACACACTCTGGAATGGAGATATGATCAAAGGAAACAAAATTGAAAAAAAAAAAAAGAAAAATGGAAAATTTGGTGACTACAAGAAAGTGGTCTGGGCAGAAGCCCGGTGCAGTGCAAAGCACCAAAAAAAGTGAAAAGAAAGCTAACAGGTGTTGTAAACGCAAAACAAAATCCAAGGAGGTACATACAACTTGGTGGGGAAGATATGAGGGACATGGCACGGATGCATTCAAAAAAAAAAAAGAAAAAAAAAAATCTCAGCCAGAGCCAAAGCCATGAAAAGGCATGACAGCCCAACAAGTGCAGGGACTTGCCCCAAAGCTTGTCCAATTGATCCCCATTAAAATCGCAAGATTTGGTTTCCCTTCCCGAAAGGAAATGAAATTTCCTTTCGGGAAGGGAAACCAAATCTTGCGACCCTGCAAAGAAAGGCTTACAAACACTCTGGAAAGGAGATATGATCAAAAGAAATGCAATTGCAAAAAACCCCCAAAAAAGGGAAAATTGGGAAATTTGGTGACTACAAGAAAGTGGTCTGGGCAGAAGCCAGGTGCAGTGCAAAGCACCAAAAGAGGCCCAAAATAACCTGACAGGTGTTGTAAAAAAAGGGCAAAAATCAAGGAGGCAGACACAACTTGGTGGGGAAGATATGAGCTACATTGCATGGATACTTAAAAAAAGAAAAAAAAAATCTCAGCCAAAGTCAAAGCCATGAAAAGGCATGGCATGCAAACAACTGCAAGGACACGCACAACATACACCAAGCCTTGCCAGAATTGATCCCTGCTGAAGGCCAAAACAAATAAGAAGGGCTTACACACACTCTGGAATGGAGATATGAGCAAAGGAAACAAAATTGAAAAAAAAAAAAAGAAAAATGGAAAATTTGGTGACTACAAGAAAGTGGTCTGGGCAGAAGCCAGGTGCAGTGCAAAGCACCAAAAGAGGCCAAAAATAACCTGACAGGTGTTGTAAAAAAAGGGCAAAAATCAAGGAGGCAGACACAACTTGGTGGGGAAGATATGAGCAACATTGCATGGATACTTAAAAAAAGAAAAAAAAAAATCTCAGCCAAAGTCAAAGCCATGAAAAGGCATGGCATGCAAACAACTGCAAGGACACGCACAACATACACCAAGCCTTGCCAGAATTGATCCCTGCTGAAGGCCAAAACAAATAAGAAGGGCTTACACACACTCTGGAATGGAGATATGATCAAAGGAAACAAAATTGAAAAAAAAGAAAAAGAAAAATGGAAAATTTGGTGACTACAAGAAAGTGGTCTGGGCAGAAGCCAGGTGCAGTGCAAAGCACCAAAAAAAGTTAAAAGAAAGCTAACAGGTGTTGTAAACGCAAAACAAAATCCAAGGAGGTACATACAACTTGGTGGGGAAGATATGAGGGACATGGCACGGATGCATTCAAAAAAAAAAAAAGAAAAAAAAAAATCTCAGCCAGAGCCAAAGCCATGAAAAGGCATGACAGCCCAACAAGTGCAGGGACTTGCCCCAAAGCTTGTCCAATTGATCCCCATTAAAATCGCAAGATTTGCTTTCCCTTCCCGAAAGGAAATTTCATTTCATTTCGGGAAGGGAAAGCAAATCTTGCGACCCTGCAAAGAAAGGCTTACAAACACTCTGGAAAGGAGATATGATCAAAAGAAATGCAATTGCAAAAAACCCCCAAAAAAGGGAAAATTGGGAAATTTGGTGACTACAAGAAAGTGGTCTGGGCAGAAGCCAGGTGCAGTGCAAAGCACCAAAAGAGGCCAAAAATAACCTGACAGGTGTTGTAAAAAAAGGGCAAAAATCAAGGAGGCAGACACAACTTGGTGGGGAAGATATGAGCAACATTGCATGGATACTTAAAAAAAGAAAAAAAAAAATCTCAGCCAAAGTCAAAGCCATGAAAAGGCATGGCATGCAAACAACTGCAGGGACACGCACAACATACACCAAGCCTTGCCAGAATTGATCCCTGCTGAAGGCCAAAACAAATAAGAAGGGCTTACACACACTCTGGAATGGAGATATGATCAAAGGAAACAAAATTGAAAAAAAAAAAAAAGAAAAATGGAAAATTTGGTGACTACAAGAAAGTGGTCTGGGCAGAAGCCCGGTGCAGTGCAAAGCACCAAAAAAAGTTAAAAGAAAGCTAACAGGTGTTGTAAACGCAAAACAAAATCCAAGGAGGTACATACAACTTGGTGGGGAAGATATGAGGGACATGGCACGGATGCATTCAAAAAAAAAAAAGAAAAAAAAAAATCTCAGCCAGAGCCAAAGCCATGAAAAGGCATGACAGCCCAACAAGTGCAGGGACTTGCCCCAAAGCTTGTCCAATTGATCCCCATTAAAATCGCAAGATTTGCTTTCCCTTCCCGAAAGGAAATTTCATTTCCTTTCGGGAAGGGAAAGCAAATCTTGCGACCCTGCAAAGAAAGGCTTACAAACACTCTGGAAAGGAGATATGATCAAAAGAAATGCAATTGCAAAAAACCCCCAAAAAAGGGAAAATTGGGAAATTTGCTGACTACAAGAAAGTGGTCTGTGCAGAAGCCAGGTGCAGTGCAAAGCACCAAAAGAGGCCAAAAATAACCTGACAGGTGTTGTAAAAAAAGGGCAAAAATCAAGGAGGCAGACACAACTTGGTGGGGAAGATATGAGCAACATTGCATGGATACTTAAAAAAAGAAAAAAAAAAATCTCAGCCAAAGTCAAAGCCATGAAAAGGCATGGCATGCAAACAACTGCAGGGACACGCACAACATACAGCAAGCCTTGCCAGAATTGATCCCTGCTGAAGGCCAAAACAAATAAGAAGGGCTTACACACACTCTGGAATGGAGATATGATCAAAGGAAACAAAATTGAAAAAAAAGAAAAAGAAAAATGGAAAATTTGGTGACTACAAGAAAGTGGTCTGGGCAGAAGCCCGGTGCAGTGCAAAGCACCAAAAGAGGCCAAAAATAACCTGACAGGTGTTGTAAAAAAAGGGCAAAAATCAAGGAGGCAGACACAACTTGGTGGGGAAGATATGAGCAACATTGCATGGATACTTAAAAAAAGAAAAAAAAAAAATCTCGTCCCAAGTCTAAGCCATGAAAAGGCATGGCATGCAAACAACTGCAGGGACACGCACAACATACACCAAGCCTTGCCAGAATTGATCCCTGCTGAAGGCCAAAACAAATAAGAAGGGCTTACACACACTCTGGAATGGAGATATGATCAAAGGAAACAAAATTGAAAAAAAAAACAAAAGAAAAATGGAAAATTTGGTGACTACAAGAAAGTGGTCTGGGCAGAAGCCCGGTGCAGTGCAAAGCACCAAAAAAAGTTAAAAGAAAGCTAACAGGTGTTGTAAACGCAAAACAAAATCCAAGGAGGTACATACAACTTGGTGGGGAAGATATGAGGGACATGGCACGGATGCATTCAAAAAAAAAAAAAGAAAAAAAAAAATCTCAGCCAGAGCCAAAGCCATGAAAAGGCATGACAGCCCAACAAGTGCAGGGACTTGCCCCAAAGCTTGTCCAATTGATCCCCATTAAAATCGCAAGATTTGCTTTCCCTTCCCGAAAGGAAATTTCATTTCATTTCGGGAAGGGAAAGCAAATCTTGCGACCCTGCAAAGAAAGGCTTACAAACACTCTGGAAAGGAGATATGATCAAAAGAAATGCAATTGCAAAAAACCCCCAAAAAAGGGAAAATTGGGAAATTTGGTGACTACAAGAAAGTGGTCTGGGCAGAAGCCAGGTGCAGTGCAAAGCACCAAAAGAGGCCAAAAATAACCTGACAGGTGTTGTAAAAAAAGGGCAAAAATCAAGGAGGCAGACACAACTTGGTGGAGAAGATATGAGCAACATTGCATGGATACTTAAAAAAAGAAAAAAAAAAATCTCAGCCAAAGTCAAAGCCATGAAAAGGCATGGCATGCAAACAACTGCAGGGACACGCACAACATACACCAAGCCTTGCCAGAATTGATCCCTGCTGAAGGCCAAAACAAATAAGAGGGGCTTACAAACACTCTGGAATGGAGATATGATCAAAGGAAACAAAATTGAAAAAAAAGAAAAAGAAAAATGGAAAATTTGATGACTACAAGAAAGTGGTCTGGGCAGAAGCCCGGTGCAGTGCAAAGCACCAAAAGAGGCCAAATATAACCTGACAGGTGTTGTAAAAAAAGGGCAAAAATCAAGGAGGCAGACACAACTTGGTGGGGAAGATATGAGCAACATTGCATGGATACTTAAAAAAAGAAAAAAAAAAAATCTCGTCCCAAGTCTAAGCCATGAAAAGGCATGGCATGCAAACAACTGCAGGGACACGCACAACATACACCAAGCCTTGCCAGAATTGATCCCTGCTGAAGGCCAAAACAAATAAGAAGGGCTTACACACACTCTGGAATGGAGATATGATCAAAGGAAACAAAATTGAAAAAAAAAAAAAAGAAAAATGGAAAATTTGGTGACTACAAGAAAGTGGTCTGGGCAGAAGCCCGGTGCAGTGCAAAGCACCAAAAAAAGTTAAAAGAAAGCTAACAGGTGTTGTAAACGCAAAACAAAATCCAAGGAGGTACATACAACTTGGTGGGGAAGATATGAGGGACATGGCACGGATGCATTCAAAAAAAAGAAAGAAAAAAAAAAATCTCAGCCAGAGCCAAAGCCATGAAAAGGCATGACAGCCCAACAAGTGCAGGGACTTGCCCCAAAGCTTGTCCAATTGATCCCCATTAAAATCGCAAGATTTGCTTTCCCTTCCCGAAAGGAAATTTCATTTCCTTTCGGGAAGGGAAAGCAAATCTTGCGACCCTGCAAAGAAAGGCTTACAAACACTCTGGAAAGGAGATATGATCAAAAGAAATGCAATTGCAAAAAACCCCCAAAAAAGGGAAAATTGGGAAATTTGCTGACTACAAGAAAGTGGTCTGGGCAGAAGCCAGGTGCAGTGCAAAGCACCAAAAGAGGCCAAAAATAACCTGACAGGTGTTGTAAAAAAAGGGCAAAAATCAAGGAGGCAGACACAACTTGGTGGGGAAGATATGAGCAACATTGCATGGATACTTAAAAAAAGAAAAAAAAAAAATCTCAGCCAAAGTCAAAGCCATGAAAAGGCATGGCATGCAAACAACTGCAGGGACACGCACAACATACAGCAAGCCTTGCCAGAATTGATCCCTGCTGAAGGCCAAAACAAATAAGAAGGGCTTACACACACTCTGGAATGGAGATATGATCAAAGGAAACAAAATTGAAAAAAAAGAAAAAGAAAAATGGAAAATTTGATGACTACAAGAAAGTGGTCTGGGCAGAAGCCCGGTGCAGTGCAAAGCACCAAAAGAGGCCAAAAATAACCTGACAGGTGTTGTAAAAAAAGGGCAAAAATCAAGGAGGCAGACACAACTTGGTGGGGAAGATATGAGCAACATTGCATGGATACTTAAAAAAAGAAAAAAAAAAATCTCGTCCCAAGTCTAAGCCATGAAATGGCATGGCATGCAAACAACTGCAGGGACATGCACAACATACACCAAGCCTTGCCAGAATTGATCCCTGCTGAAGGCCAAAACAAATAAGAAGGGCTTACACACACTCTGGAATGGAGATATGATCAAAGGAAACAAAATTGAAAAAAAAAAAAAAGAAAAATGGAAAATTTGGTGACTACAAGAAAGTGGTCTGGGCAGAAGCCCGGTGCAGTGCAAAGCACCAAAAAAAGTTAAAAGAAAGCTAACAGGTGTTGTAAACGCAAAACAAAATCCAAGGAGGTACATACAACTTGGTGGGGAAGATATGAGGGACATGGCACGGATGCATTCAAAAAAAAAAAAGAAAAAAAAAAATCTCAGCCAGAGCCAAAGCCATGAAAAGGCATGACAGCCCAACAAGTGCAGGGACTTGCCCCAAAGCTTGTCCAATTGATCCCCATTAAAATCGCAAGATTTGGTTTCCCTTCCCGAAAGGAAATTTCATTTCCTTTCGGGAAGGGAAAGCAAATCTTGCGACCCTGCAAAGAAAGGCTTACAAACACTCTGGAAAGGAGATATGATCAAAAGAAATGCAATTGCAAAAAACCCCCAAAAAAGGGAAAATTGGGAAATTTGGTGACTACAAGAAAGTGGTCTGGGCAGAAGCCAGGTGCAGTGCAAAGCACCAAAAGAGGCCAAAAATAACCTGACAGGTGTTGTAAAAAAAGGGCAAAAATCAAGGAGGCAGACACAACTTGGTGGGGAAGATATGAGCGACATTGCATGGATACTTAAAAAAAGAAAAAAAAAAAATCTCAGCCAAAGTCAAAGCCATGAAAAGGCATGGCATGCAAACAACTGCAAGGACACGCACAACATACACCAAGCCTTGCCAGAATTGATCCCTGCTGAAGGCCAAAACAAATAAGAAGGGCTTACACACACTCTGGAATGGAGATATGATCAAAGGAAACAAAATTGAAAAAAAATAAAAAGAAAAATGGAAAATTTGGTGACTACAAGAAAGTGGTCTGGGCAGAAGCCCGGTGCAGTGCAAAGCACCAAAAAAAGTTAAAAGAATGCTAACAGGTGTTGTAAAAGCAAAACAAAATCCAAGGAGGTACATACAACTTGGTGGGGAAGATATGAGGGACATGGCACGGATGCATTCAAAAAAAAAAGAAAGAAAAAAAAATCTCAGCCAGAGCCAAAGCCATGAAAAGGCATGACAGCCCAACAAGTGAAGGGACTTGCCCCAAAGCTTGTCCAATTGATCCCCATTAAAATCGCAAGATTTGGTTTCCCTTCCCGAAAGGAAATTTCATTTCCTTTCGGGAAGGGAAACCAAATCTTGCGACCCTGCAAAGAAAGGCTTACAAACACTCTGGAAAGGAGATATGATCAAAAGAAATGCAATTGCACAAAACCCCCAAAAAAGGGAAAATTGGGAAATTTGGTGACTACAAGAAAGTGGTCTGTGCAGAAGCCAGGTGCAGTGCAAAGCACCAAAAAAGGCCAAAAGGATGCTGACAGATGTTGTAAAAAAAGGGCAAAAATCAAGGAGGCAGACACAACTTGGTGGGGAAGATATGAGCTACATTGCATGGATACTTAAAAAAAGAAAAAAAAAATTTCAGCCAAAGTCAAAGCCATGAAAAGGCATGGCATGCAAACAACTGCAAGGACACGCACAACATACACCAAGCCTTGCCAGAATTGATCCCTGCTGAAGGCCAAAACAAATAGGAAGGGCTTACACACACTCTGGAATGGAGATATGATCAAAGGAAACAAAACTGAAAAAAAAAAAAAAGAAAAATGGAAAATTTGATGACTACAAGAAAGTGGTCTGGGCAGAAGCCAGGTGCAGTGCAAAGCACCAAAAGAGGCCAAAAATAACCTGACAGGTGTTGTAAAAAAAGGGCAAAAATCAAGGAGGCAGACACAACTTGGTGGAGAAGATATGAGCAACATTGCATGGATACTTAAAAAAAGAAAAAAAAAAATCTCAGCCAAAGTCAAAGCCATGAAAAGGCATGGCATGCAAACAACTGCAGGGACACGCACAACATACACCAAGCCTTGCCAGAATTGATCCCTGCTGAAGGCCAAAACAAATAAGAGGGGCTTACAAACACTCTGGAATGGAGATATGATCAGAGGAAAGAAAATTGAAAAAAAAGAAAAAGAAAAATTGAAAATTTGGTGACTACAAGAAAGTGGTCTGGGCAGAAGCCAGGTGCAGTGCAAAGCACCAAAAAAAGTTAAAAGAATGCTAACAGGTGTTGTAAAAGCAAAACAAAATCCAAGGAGGTACATACAACTTGGTGGGGAAGATATGAGGGACATGGCACGGATGCATTCAAAATAAAAAGAAAGAAAAAAAAAAATCTCAGCCAGAGCCAAAGCCATGAAAAGGCATGACAGCCCAACAAGTGAAGGGACTCGCCCCAAAGCTTGTCCAATTGATCCCCATTAAAATCGCAAGATTTGGTTTCCCTTCCCGAAAGGAAATTTCATTTCCTTTCGGGAAGGGAAAGCAAATCTTGCGACCCTGCAAAGAAAGGCTTACAAACACTCTGGAAAGGAGATATGATCAAAAGAAATGCAATTGCAAAAAACCCCCAAAAAAGGGAAAGTTGGGAAATTTGGTGACTACAAGAAAGTGGTCTGGGCAGAAGCCAGGTGCAGTGCAAAGCACCAAAAGAGGCCAAAAATAACCTGACAGGTTTTGTAAAAAAAGGGCAAAAATCAAGGAGGCAGACACAACTTGGTGGGGAAGATATGAGCAACATTGCATGGATACTTAAAAAAAGAAAAAAAAAAAATCTCAGCCAAAGTCAAAGCCACGAAAAGGCATGGCATGCAAACAACTGCAGGGACACGCACAACATACAGCAAGCCTTGCCAGAATTGATCCCTGCTGAAGGCCAAAACAAATAAGAAGGGCTTACACACACTCTGGAATGGAGATATGATCAAAGGAAACAAAATTGAAAAAAAAGAAAAAGAAAAATGGAAAATTTGATGACTACAAGAAAGTGGTCTGGGCAGAAGCCCGGTGCAGTGCAAAGCACCAAAAGAGGCCAAAAATAACCTGACAGGTGTTGTAAAAAAAGGGCAAAAATCAAGGAGGCAGACACAACTTGGTGGGGAAGATATGAGCAACATTGCATGGATACTTAAAAAAAGAAAAAAAAAAATCTCGTCCCAAGTCTAAGCCATGAAATGGCATGGCATGCAAACAACTGCAGGGACACGCACAACATACACCAAGCCTTGCCAGAATTGATCCCTGCTGAAGGCCAAAACAAATAAGAAGGGCTTACACACACTCTGGAATGGAGATATGATCAAAGGAAACAAAATTGAAAAAAAAAAAAAAGAAAAATGGAAAATTTGGTGACTACAAGAAAGTGGTCTGGGCAGAAGCCCGGTGCAGTGCAAAGCACCAAAAAAAGTTAAAAGAAAGCTAACAGGTGTTGTAAACGCAAAACAAAATCCAAGGAGGTACATACAACTTGGTTGGGAAGATATGAGGGACATGGCACGGATGCATTCAAAAATAAAAAAAAGAAAAAAAAAAATCTCAGCCAGAGCCAAAGCCATGAAAAGGCATGACAGCCCAACAAGTGCAGGGACTTGCCCCAAAGCCTGTCCAATTGATCCCCATTAAAATCGCAAGATTTGCTTTCCCTTCCCGAAAGGAAATTTCATTTCCTTTCGGGAAGGGAAAGCAAATCTTGCGACCCTGCAAAGAAAGGCTTACAAACACTCTGGAAAGGAGATATGATCAAAAGAAATGCAATTGCAAAAAACCCCCAAAAAAGGGAAAATTGGGAAATTTGGTGACTACAAGAAAGTGGTCTGGGCAGAAGCCCGGTGCAGTGCAAAGCACCAAAAGAGGCCAAAAATAACCTGACAGGTGTTGTAAAAAAAGGGCAAAAATCAAGGAGGCAGACACAATTTGGTGGGGAAGATATGAGCAACATTGCATGGATACTTAAAAAAAGAAAAAAAAAAAATCTCGTCCCAAGTCTAAGCCATGAAAAGGCATGGCATGCAAACAACTGCAGGGACACGCACAACATACACCAAGCCTTGCCAGAATTGATCCCTGCTGAAGGCCAAAACAAATAAGAAGGGCTTACACACACTCTGGAATGGAGATATGATCAAAGGAAACAAAATTGAAAAAAAAAAAAAAGAAAAATGGAAAATTTGGTGACTACAAGAAAGTGGTCTGGGCAGAAGCCCGGTGCAGTGCAAAGCACCAAAAAAAGTTAAAAGAAAGCTAACAGGTGTTGTAAACGCAAAACAAAATCCAAGGAGGTACATACAACTTGGTGGGGAAGATATGAGGGACATGGCACGGATGCATTCAAAAAAAAAAAAGAAAAAAAAAAATCTCAGCCAGAGCCAAAGCCATGAAAAGGCATGACAGCCCAACAAGTGCAGGGACTTGCCCCAAAGCTTGTCCAATTGATCCCCATTAAAATCGCAAGATTTGGTTTCCCTTCCCGAAAGGAAATGAAATTTCCTTTCGGGAAGGGAAACCAAATCTTGCGACCCTGCAAAGAAAGACTTACAAACACTCTGGAAAGGAGATATGATCAAAAGAAATGCAATTGCAAAAAACCCCCAAAAAAGGGAAAATTGGGAAATTTGGTGACTACAAGAAAGTGGTCTGGGCAGAAGCCAGGTGCAGTGCAAAGCACCAAAAGAGGCCAAAAATAACCTGACAGGTGTTGTAAAAAAAGGGCAAAAATCAAGGAGGCAGACACAACTTGGTGGAGAAGATATGAGCAACATTGCATGAATACTTAAAAAAAGAAAAAAAAAAAATCTCAGCCAAAGTCAAAGCCATGAAAAGGCATGGCATGCAAACAACTGCAAGGACACGCACAACATACAGCAAGCCTTGCCAGAATTGATCCCTGCTGAAGGCCAAAACAAATAAGAAGGGCTTACACACACTCTGGAATGGAGATATGATCAAAGGAAACAAAATTGAAAAAAAAGAAAAAGAAAAATGGAAAATTTGATGACTACAAGAAAGTGGTCTGGGCAGAAGCCCGGTGCAGTGCAAAGCACCAAAAGAGGCCAAAAATAACCTGACAGGTGTTGTAAAAAAAGGGCAAAAATCAAGGAGGCAGACACAACTTGGTGGGGAAGATATGAGCGACATTGCATGGATACTTAAAAAAAGAAAAAAAAAAAATCTCAGCCAAAGTCAAAGCCATGAAAAGGCATGGCATGCAAACAACTGCAAGGACACGCACAACATACACCAAGCCTTGCCAGAATTGATCCCTGCTGAAGGCCAAAACAAATAAGAAGGGCTTACACACACTCTGGAATGGAGATATGATCAAAGGAAACAAAATTGAAAAAAAAAAAAAAAGAAAAATGGAAAATTTGGTGACTACAAGAAAGTGGTCTGGGCATAAGCCCGGTGCAGTGCAAAGCACCAAAAAAAGTTAAAAGAAAGCTAACAGGTGTTGTAAACGCAAAACTAAATCCAAGGAGGTACATACAACTTGGTGGGGAAGATATGAGGGACATGGCACGGATGCATTCAAAAAAAAGAAAGAAAAAAAAAAATCTCAGCCAGAGCCAAAGCCATGAAAAGGCATGACAGCCCAACAAGTGCAGGGACTTGCCCCAAAGCTTGTCCAATTGATCCCCATTAAAATCGCAAGATTTGGTTTCCCTTCCCGAAAGGAAATGAAATTTCCTTTCGGGAAGGGAAACCAAATCTTGCGACCCTGCAAAGAAAGGCTTACAAACACTCTGGAAAGGAGATATGATCAAAAGAAATGCAATTGCAAAAAACCCCCAAAAAAGGGAAAATTGGGAAATTTGGTGACTACAAGAAAGTGGTCTGGGCAGAAGCCAGGTGCAGTGCAAAGCACCAAAAGAGGCCAAAAATAACCTGACAGGTGTTGTAAAAAAAGGGCAAAAATCAAGGAGGCAGACACAACTTGGTGGGGAAGATATGAGCGACATTGCATGGATACTTAAAAAACGAAAAAAAAAAAATCTCAGCCAAAGTCAAAGCCATGAAAAGGCATGGCATGCAAACAACTGCAAGGACACGCACAACATACACCAAGCCTTGCAAGAATTGATCCCTGCTGAAGGCCAAAACAAATAAGAAGGGCTTACACACACTCTGGAATGGAGATATGATCAAAGGAAAGGAAATTGAAAAAAAATAAAAAGAAAAATGGAAAATTTGGTGACTACAAGAAAGTGGTCTGGGCAGAAGCCCGGTGCAGTGCAAAGCACCAAAAAAAGTTAAAAGAATGCTAACAGGTGTTGTAAAAGCAAAACAAAATCCAAGGAGGTACATACAACTTGGTTGGGAAGATATGAGGGACATGGCACGGATGCATTCAAAAAAAAAAAAGAAAAAAAAAAATCTCAGCCAGAGCCAAAGCCATGAAAAGGCATGACAGCCCAACAAGTGCAGGGACTTGCCCCAAAGCTTGTCCAATTGATCCCCATTAAAATCGCAAGATTTGGTTTCCCTTCCCGAAAGGAAATTTCATTTCCTTTCGGGAAGGGAAACCAAATCTTGCGACCCTGCAAAGAAAGGCTTACAAACACTCTGGAAAGGAGATATGATCAAAAGAAATGCAATTGCAAAAAACCCCCAAAAAAGGGAAAATTGGGAAATTTGGTGACTACAAGAAAGTGGTCTGGGCAGAAGCCAGGTGCAGTGCAAAGCACCAAAAGAGGCCAAAAATAACCTGACAGGTGTTGTAAAAAAAGGGCAAAAATCAAGGAGGCAGACACAACTTGGTGGGGAAGATATGAGCGACATCGCATGGATACTTAAAAAACGAAAAAAAAAAAATCTCAGCCAAAGTCAAAGCCATGAAAAGGCATGGCATGCAAACAACTGCAAGGACACGCACAACATACACCAAGCCTTGCCAGAATTGATCCCTGCTGAAGGCCAAAACAAATAAGAAGGGCTTACACACACTCTGGAATGGAGATATGATCAAAGGAAACAAAATTGAAAAAAAAAAAAAAGAAAAATGGAAAATTTGGTGACTACAAGAAAGTGGTCTGGGCAGAAGCCCGGTGCAGTGCAAAGCACCAAAAAAAGTTAAAAGAAAGCTAACAGGTGTTGTAAACGCAAAACTAAATCCAAGGAGGTACATACAACTTGGTGGGGAAGATATGAGGGACATGGCACGGATGCATTCAAAAAAAAGAAAGAAAAAAAAAAATCTCAGCCAGAGCCAAAGCCATGAAAAGGCATGACAGCCCAACAAGTGCAGGGACTTGCCCCAAAGCTTGTCCAATTGATCCCCATTAAAATCGCAAGATTTGGTTTCCCTTCCCGAAAGGAAATTTCATTTCCTTTCGGGAAGGGAAAGCAAATCTTGCGACCCTGCAAAGAAAGGCTTACAAACACTCTGGAAAGGAGATATGATCAAAAGAAATGCAATTGCAAAAAACCCCCAAAAAAGGGAAAATTGGGAAATTTGGTGACTACAAGAAAGTGGTCTGGGCAGAAGCCAGGTGCAGTGCAAAGCACCAAAAGAGGCCAAAAATAACCTGACAGGTGTTGTAAAAAAAGGGCAAAAATCAAGGAGGCAGACACAACTTGGTGGGGAAGATATGAGCGACATTGCATGGATACTTAAAAAAAGAAAAAAAAAAAATCTCAGCCAAAGTCAAAGCCATGAAAAGGCATGGCATGCAAACAACTGCAAGGACACGCACAACATACACCAAGCCTTGCCAGAATTGATCCCTGCTGAAGGCCAAAACAAATAAGAAGGGCTTACACACACTCTGGAATGGAGATATGATCAAAGGAAACAAAATTGAAAAAAAAAAAAAAAGAAAAATGGAAAATTTGGTGACTACAAGAAAGTGGTCTGGGCAGAAGCCCGGTGCAGTGCAAAGCACCAAAAAAAGTTAAAAGAATGCTAACAGGTGTTGTAAAAGCAAAACAAAATCCAAGGAGGTACATACAACTTGGTGGGGAAGATATGAGGGACATGGCACGGATGCATTCAAAAAAAAAAAAGAAAAAAAAAAATCTCAGCCAGAGCCAAAGCCATGAAAAGGCATGACAGCCCAACAAGTGCAGGGACTTGCCCCAAAGCTTGTCCAATTGATCCCCATTAAAATCGCAAGATTTGGTTTCCCTTCCGAAAAGGAAATTTCATTTCCTTTCGGGAAGGGAAAGCAAATCTTGCGACCCTGCAAAGAAAGGCTTACAAACACTCTGGAAAGGAGATATGATCAAAAGAAATGCAATTGCAAAAAACCCCCAAAAAAGGGAAAATTGGGAAATTTGGTGACTACAAGAAAGTGGTCTGGGCAGAAGCCAGGTGCAGTGCAAAGCACCAAAAGAGGCCAAAAATAACCTGACAGGTGTTGTAAAAAAAGGGCAAAAATCAAGGAGGCAGACACAACTTGGTGGGGAAGATATGAGCAACATCGCATGGATACTTAAAAAAAGAAAAAAAAAAATCTCAGCCAAAGTCAAAGCCATGAAAAGGCATGGCATGCAAACAACTGCAAGGACACGCACAACATACACCAAGCCTTGCCAGAATTGATCCCTGCTGAAGGCCAAAACAAATAAGAAGGGCTTACACACACTCTGGAATGGAGATATGATAAAAGGAAAGGAAATTGAAAAAAAAAAAAAAAGAAAAATGGAAAATTTGGTGACTACAAGAAAGTGGTCTGGGCAGAAGCCCGGTGCAGTGCAAAGCACCAAAAAAAGTTAAAAGAAAGCTAACAGGTGTTGTAAACGCAAAACAAAATCCAAGGAAGTACATACAACTTGGTGGGGAAGATATGAGGGACATGGCACGGATGCATTCAAAAATAAAAAAAAGAAAAAAAAAATCTCAGCCAGAGCCAAAGCCATGAAAAGGCATGACAGCCCAACAAGTGCAGGCACTTGCCCCAAAGCTTGTCCAATTGATCCCCATTAAAATCGCAAGATTTGCTTTCCCTTCCCGAAAGGAAATTTCATTTCCTTTCGGGAAGGGAAACCAAATCTTGCGACCCTGCAAAGAAAGGCTTACAAACACTCTGGAAAGGAGATATGATCAAAAGAAATGCAATTGCAAAAAACCCCCAAAAAAGGGAAAATTGGGAAATTTGGTGACTACAAGAAAGTGGTCTGGGCAGAAGCCAGGTGCAGTGCAAAGCACCAAAAGAGGCCAAAAATAACCTGACAGGTGTTGTAAAAAAAGGGCAAAAATCAAGGAGGCAGACACAACTTGGTGGGGAAGATATGAGCAACATTGCATGGATACTTAAAAAAAGAAAAAAAAAAATCTCAGCCAAAGTCAAAGCCATGAAAAGGCATGGCATGCAAACAACTGCAGGGACACGCACAACATACAGCAAGCCTTGCCAGAATTGATCCCTGCTGAAGGCCAAAACAAATAAGAAGGGCTTACACACACTCTGGAATGGAGATATGATCAAAGGAAAGGAAATTGAAAAAAAAAAAAAAGAAAAATGGAAAATTTGGTGACTACAAGAAAGTGGTCTGGGCAGAAGCCAGGTGCAGTGCAAAGCACCAAAATAGGCCAATAGGATGCTGACAGGTGTTGTAAAAGCAAAACAAAATCCAAGGAGGTACATACAACTTGGTTGGGAAGATATGAGGGACATGGCACGGATGCATTCAAAAATAAAAAAAAGAAAAAAAAAAATCTCAGCCAGAGCCAAAGCCATGAAAAGGCATGACAGCCCAACGAGTTCAGGGACATGCCCCAAAGCCTGTCCAATTGATCCCCATTAAAATCGCAAGATTTGCTTTCCCTTCCCGAAAGGAAATTTCATTTCCTTTCGGGAAGGGAAAGCAAATCTTGCGACCCTGCAAAGAAAGGCTTACAAACACTCTGGAAAGGAGATATGATCAAAAGAAATGCAATTGCAAAAAACCCCCAAAAAAGGGAAAATTGGGAAATTTGGTGACTACAAGAAAGTGGTCTGGGCAGAAGCCAGGTGCAGTGCAAAGCACCAAAAGAGGCCAAAAATAACCTGACAGGTGTTGTAAAAAAAGGGCAAAAATCAAGGAGGCAGACACAACTTGGTGGGGAAGATATGAGCAACATTGCATGGATACTTAAAAAAAGAAAAAAAAAAAATCTCAGCCAAAGTCAAAGCCATGAAAAGGCATGGCATGCAAACAACTGCAAGGACACGCACAACATACACCAAGCCTTGCCAGAATTGATCCCTGCTGAAGGCCAAAACAAATAAGAAGGGCTTACACACACTCTGGAATGGAGATATGATCAAAGGAAACAAAATTGAAAAAAAAGAAAAAGAAAAATGGAAAATTTGATGACTACAAGAAAGTGGTCTGGGCAGAAGCCCGGTGCAGTGCAAAGCACCAAAAGAGGCCAAAAATAACCTGACAAGTGTTGTAAAAAAAAGGGCAAAAATCAAGGAGGCAGACACAACTTGGTGGGGAAGATATGAGCAACATTGCATGGATACTTAAAAAAAGAAAAAAAAAAATCTCGTCCCAAGTCTAAGCCATGAAAAGGCATGGCATGCAAACAACTGCAGGGACACGCACAACATACACCAAGCCTTGCCAGAATTGATCCCTGCTGAAGGCCAAAACAAATAAGAGTGTCTTACAAACAATCTGGAATGGAGATATGATCAAAGGAAACAAAATTGAAAAAAAAAAAAAAAGAAAAATGGAAAATTTGGTGACTACAAGAAAGTGGTCTGGGCAGAAGCCCGGTGCAGTGCAAAGCACCAAAAAAAGTTAAAAGAAAGCTAACAGGTGTTGTAAACGCAAAACAAAATCCAAGGAGGTACATACAACTTGGTGGGGAAGATATGAGGGACATGGCATGGATGCATTCAAAAAAAAAAAAGAAAAAAAAAAATCTCAGCCAGAGCCAAAGCCATGAAAAGGCATGACAGCCCAACAAGTGCAGGGACTTGCCCCAAAGCTTGTCCAATTGATCCCCATTAAAATCGCAAGATTTGGTTTCCCTTCCCGAAAGGAAATTTCATTTCCTTTCGGGAAGGGAAAGCAAATCTTGCGACCCTGCAAAGAAAGGCTTACAAACACTCTGGAAAGGAGATATGATCAAAAGAAATGCAATTGCAAAAAACCCCCAAAAAAGGGAAAATTGGGAAATTTGGTGACTACAAGAAAGTGGTCTGGGCAGAAGCCAGGTGCAGTGCAAAGCACCAAAAGAGGCCAAAAATAACCTGACAGGTGTTGTAAAAAAAGGGCAAAAATCAAGGAGGCAGACACAACTTGGTGGGGAAGATATGAGCAACATTGCATGGATACTTAAAAAAAGAAAAAAAAAAATCTCAGCCAAAGTCAAAGCCATGAAAAGGCATGGCATGCAAACAACTGCAAGGACACGCACAACATACACCAAGCCTTGCCAGAATTGATCCCTGCTGAAGGCCAAAACAAATAAGAAGGGCTTACACACACTCTGGAATGGAGATATGATCAAAGGAAACAAAATTGAAAAAAAAGAAAAAGAAAAATGGAAAATTTGATGACTACAAGAAAGTGGTCTGGGCAGAAGCCAGGTGCAGTGCAAAGCACCAAAAGAGGCCAAAAACAACCTGACAAGTGTTGTAAAAAAAAGGGCAAAAATCAAGGAGGCAGACACAACTTGGTGGGGAAGATATGAGCAACATTGCATGGATACTTAAAAAAAGAAAAAAAAAAAAATCTCGTCCCAAGTCTAAGCCATGAAAAGGCATGGCATGCAAACAACTGCAGGGACACGCACAACATACACCAAGCCTTGCCAGAATTGATCCCTGCTGAAGGCCAAAACAAATAAGAGTGTCTTACAAACAATCTGGAATGGAGATATGATCAAAGGAAACAAAATTGAAAAAAAAAAAAAAGAAAAATGTAAAATTTGGTGACTACAAGAAAGTGGTCTGGGCAGAAGCCCGGTGCAGTGCAAAGCACCAAAAAAGGTTAAATGAAAGCTAACAGGTGTTGTAAACGCAAAACAAAATCCAAGGAGGTACATACAACTTGGTGGGGAAGATATGAGGGACATGGCACGGATGCATTCAAAAAAAAAAAAGAAAAAAAAAAATCTCAGCCAGAGCCAAAGCCATGAAAAGGCATGACAGCCCAACAAGTGCAGGGACTTGCCCCAAAGCTTGTCCAATTGATCCCCATTAAAATCGCAAGATTTGGTTTCCCTTCCGGAAAGGAAATTTCATTTCCTTTCCGGAAGGGAAACCAAATCTTGCGACCCTGCAAAGAAAGGCTTACAAACACTCTGGAAAGGAGATATGATCAAAAGAAATGCAATTGCAAAAAACCCCCAAAAAAGGGAAAATTGGGAAATTTGCTGACTACAAGAAAGTGGTCTGGGCAGAAGCCAGGTGCAGTGCAAAGCACCAAAAGAGGCCAAAAATAACCTGACAGGTGTTGTAAAAAAAGGGCAAAAATCAAGGAGGCAGACACAACTTGGTGGGGAAGATATGAGCAACATTGCATGGATACTTAAAAAAAGAAAAAAAAAAAATCTCAGCCAAAGTCAAAGCCATGAAAAGGCATGGCATGCAAACAACTGCAAGGACACGCACAACATACACCAAGCCTTGCCAGAATTGATCCCTGCTGAAGGCCAAAACAAATAAGAAGGGCTTACACACACTCTGGAATGGAGATATGATCAAAGGAAACAAAACTGAAAAAAAAAAAAAAGAAAAATGGAAAATTTGGTGACTACAAGAAAGTGGTCTGGGCAGAAGCCAGGTGCAGTGCAAAGCACCAAAAGAGGCCAAAAATAACCTGACAGGTGTTGTAAAAAAAGGGCAAAAATCAAGGAGGCAGACACAACTTGGTGGGGAAGATATGAGCAACATTGCATGGATACTTAAAAAAAGAAAAAAAAAAAATCTCAGCCAAAGTCAAAGCCATGAAAAGGCATGGCGTGCAAACAACTGCAAGGACACGCACAACATACACCAAGCCTTGCCAGAATTGATCCCTGCTGAAGGCCAAAACAAATAAGAAGGGCTTACACACACTCTGGAATGGAGATATGATCAAAGGAAACAAAATTGAAAAAAAAAAAAAAAAGAAAAATGGAAAATTTGGTGACTACAAGAAAGTGGTCTGGGCAGAAGCCCGGTGCAGTGCAAAGCACCAAAAAAAGTTAAAAGAATGCTAACAGGTGTTGTAAAAGCGAAACAAAATCCAAGGAGGTACATACAACTTGGTGGGGAAGATATGAGGGACATGGCACGGATGCATTCAAAAAAAAAAGAAAGAAAAAAAAAATCTCAGCCAGAGCCAAAGCCATGAAAAGGCATGACAGCCCAACAAGTGCAGGGACTTGCCCCAAAGCCTGTCCAATTGATCCCCATTAAAATCGCAAGATTTGCTTTCCCTTCCCGAAAGGAAATTTCATTTCCTTTCGGGAAGGGAAAGCAAATCTTGCGACCCTGCAAAGAAAGGCTTACAAACACTCTGGAAAGGAGATATGATCAAAAGAAATGCAATTGCAAAAAACCCCCAAAAAAGGGAAAATTGGGAAATTTGGTGACTACAAGAAAGTGGTCTGGGCAGAAGCCAGGTGCAGTGCAAAGCACCAAAAGAGGCCAAAACGATGCTGACAGGTGCTGTAAAAAAAGGGCAAAAATCAAGGAGGCAGACACAACTTGGTGGGGAAGATATGAGCTACATTGCATGGATACTTAAAAAAAGAAAAAAAAAATCTCAGCCAAAGTCAAAGCCATGAAAAGGCATGGCATGCAAACAACTGCAAGGACACGCACAACATACACCAAGCCTTGCCAGAATTGATCCCTGCTGAAGGCCAAAACAAATAAGAAGGGCTTACACACACTCTGGAATGGAGATATGATCAAAGGAAACAAAATTGGAAAAAAAAAAAAGAAAAATGGAAAATTTGGTGACTACAAGAAAGTGGTCTGGGCAGAAGCCAGGTGCAGTGCAAAGCACCAAAAAAAGTTAAAAGAAAGCTAACAGGTGTTGTAAACGCAAAACAAAATCCAAGGAGGTACATACAACTTGGTGGGGAAGATATGAGGGACATGGCACGGATGCATTCAAAAAAAAAAAAGAAAAAAAAAAATCTCAGCCAGAGCCAAAGCCATGAAAAGGCATGACAGCCCAACAAGTGCAGGGACTTGCCCCAAAGCTTGTCCAATTGATCCCCATTAAAATCGCAAGATTTGGTTTCCCTTCCCGAAAGGAAATTTCATTTCCTTTCGGGAAGGGAAAGCAAATCTTGCGACCCTGCAAAGAAAGGCTTACAAACACTCTGGAAAGGAGATATGATCAAAAGAAATGCAATTGCAAAAAACCCCCAAAAAAGGGAAAATTGGGAAATTTGGTGACTACAAGAAAGTGGTCTGGGCAGAAGCCAGGTGCAGTGCAAAGCACCAAAAGAGGCCAAAAATAACCTGACAGGTGTTGTAAAAAAAGGGCAAAAATCAAGGAGGCAGACACAACTTGGTGGAGAAGATATGAGCAACATTGCATGGATACTTAAAAAAAGAAAAAAAAAAAATCTCAGCCAAAGTCAAAGCCATGAAAAGGCATGGCGTGCAAACAACTGCAAGGACACGCACAACATACACCAAGCCTTGCCAGAATTGATCCCTGCTGAAGGCCAAAACAAATAAAAAGGGCTTACACACACTCTGGAATGGAGATATGATCAAAGGAAACAAAACTGAAAAAAAAAAAAAAGAAAAATGGAAAATTTGGTGACTACAAGAAAGTGGTCTGGGCAGAAGCCAGGTGCAGTGCAAAGCACCAAAAGAGGCCAAAAATAACCTGACAGGTGTTGTAAAAAAAGGGCAAAAATCAAGGAGGCAGACACAACTTGGTGGGGAAGATATGAGCAACATTGCATGGATACTTAAAAAAAGAAAAAAAAAAAATCTCAGCCAAAGTCAAAGCCATGAAAAGGCATGGCGTGCAAACAACTGCAAGGACACGCACAACATACACCAAGCCTTGCCAGAATTGATCCCTGCTGAAGGCCAAAACAAATAAGAAGGGCTTACACACACTCTGGAATGGAGATATGATCAAAGGAAACAAAATTGAAAAAAAAAAAAAAAAGAAAAATGGAAAATTTGGTGACTACAAGAAAGTGGTCTGGGCAGAAGCCCGGTGCAGTGCAAAGCACCAAAAAAAGTTAAAAGAATGCTAACAGGTGTTGTAAAAGCAAAACAAAATCCAAGGAGGTACATACAACTTGGTGGGGAAGATATGAGGGACATGGCACGGATGCATTCAAAAAAAAAAGAAAGAAAAAAAAAATCTCAGCCAGAGCCAAAGCCATGAAAAGGCATGACAGCCCAACAAGTGCAGGGACTTGCCCCAAAGCCTGTCCAATTGATCCCCATTAAAATCGCAAGATTTGCTTTCCCTTCCCGAAAGGAAATTTCATTTCCTTTCGGGAAGGGAAAGCAAATCTTGCGACCCTGCAAAGAAAGGCTTACAAACACTCTGGAAAGGAGATATGATCAAAAGAAATGCAATTGCAAAAAACCCCCAAAAAAGGGAAAATTGGGAAATTTGGTGACTACAAGAAAGTGGTCTGGGCAGAAGCCAGGTGCAGTGCAAAGCACCAAAAGAGGCCAAAACGATGCTGACAGGTGCTGTAAAAAAAGGGCAAAAATCAAGGAGGCAGACACAACTTGGTGGGGAAGATATGAGCTACATTGCATGGATACTTAAAAAAAGAAAAAAAAAATCTCAGCCAAAGTCAAAGCCATGAAAAGGCATGGCATGCAAACAACTGCAAGGACACGCACAACATACACCAAGCCTTGCCAGAATTGATCCCTGCTGAAGGCCAAAACAAATAAGAAGGGCTTACACACACTCTGGAATGGAGATATGATCAAAGGAAACAAAATTGGAAAAAAAAAAAAGAAAAATGGAAAATTTGGTGACTACAAGAAAGTGGTCTGGGCAGAAGCCAGGTGCAGTGCAAAGCACCAAAAAAAGTTAAAAGAAAGCTAACAGGTGTTGTAAAAGCAAAACAAAATCCAAGGAGGTACATACAACTTGGTGGGGAAGATATGAGGGACATGGCACGGATGCATTCAAAAAAAAAAAAGAAAAAAAAAAATCTCAGCCAGAGCCAAAGCCATGAAAAGGCATGACAGCCCAACAAGTGCAGGGACTTGCCCCAAAGCTTGTCCAATTGATCCCCATTAAAATCGCAAGATTTGGTTTCCCTTCCCGAAAGGAAATTTCATTTCCTTTCGGGAAGGGAAAGCAAATCTTGCGACCCTGCAAAGAAAGGCTTACAAACACTCTGGAAAGGAGATATGATCAAAAGAAATGCAATTGCAAAAAACCCCCAAAAAAGGGAAAATTGGGAAATTTGGTGACTACAAGAAAGTGGTCTGGGCAGAAGCCAGGTGCAGTGCAAAGCACCAAAAGAGGCCAAAAATAACCTGACAGGTGTTGTAAAAAAAGGGCAAAAATCAAGGAGGCAGACACAACTTGGTGGAGAAGATATGAGCAACATTGCATGGATACTTAAAAAAAGAAAAAAAAAAAATCTCAGCCAAAGTCAAAGCCATGAAAAGGCATGGCATGCAAACAACTGCAAGGACACGCACAACATACACCAAGCCTTGCCAGAATTGATCCCTGCTGAAGGCCAAAACAAATAAGAAGGGCTTACACACACTCTGGAATGGAGATATGATCAAAGGAAACAAAATTGAAAAAAAAGAAAAAGAAAAATGGAAAATTTGATGACTACAAGAAAGTGGTCTGGGCAGAAGCCAGGTGCAGTGCAAAGCACCAAAAGAGGCCAAAAACAACCTGACAAGTGTTGTAAAAAAAAGGGCAAAAATCAAGGAGGCAGACACAACTTGGTGGGGAAGATATGAGCAACATTGCATGGATACTTAAAAAAAGAAAAAAAAAAAAATCTCGTCCCAAGTCTAAGCCATGAAAAGGCATGGCATGCAAACAACTGCAGGGACACGCACAACATACACCAAGCCTTGCCAGAATTGATCCCTGCTGAAGGCCAAAACAAATAAGAGTGTCTTACAAACAATCTGGAATGGAGATATGATCAAAGGAAACAAAATTGAAAAAAAAAAAAAAGAAAAATGTAAAATTTGGTGACTACAAGAAAGTGGTCTGGGCAGAAGCCCGGTGCAGTGCAAAGCACCAAAAAAGGTTAAATGAAAGCTAACAGGTGTTGTAAACGCAAAACAAAATCCAAGGAGGTACATACAACTTGGTGGGGAAGATATGAGGGACATGGCACGGATGCATTCAAAAAAAAAAAAGAAAAAAAAAAATCTCAGCCAGAGCCAAAGCCATGAAAAGGCATGACAGCCCAACAAGTGCAGGGACTTGCCCCAAAGCTTGTCCAATTGATCCCCATTAAAATCGCAAGATTTGGTTTCCCTTCCGGAAAGGAAATTTCATTTCCTTTCCGGAAGGGAAACCAAATCTTGCGACCCTGCAAAGAAAGGCTTACAAACACTCTGGAAAGGAGATATGATCAAAAGAAATGCAATTGCAAAAAACCCCCAAAAAAGGGAAAATTGGGAAATTTGCTGACTACAAGAAAGTGGTCTGGGCAGAAGCCAGGTGCAGTGCAAAGCACCAAAAGAGGCCAAAAATAACCTGACAGGTGTTGTAAAAAAAGGGCAAAAATCAAGGAGGCAGACACAACTTGGTGGGGAAGATATGAGCAACATTGCATGGATACTTAAAAAAAGAAAAAAAAAAAATCTCAGCCAAAGTCAAAGCCATGAAAAGGCATGGCATGCAAACAACTGCAAGGACACGCACAACATACAGCAAGCCTTGCCAGAATTGATCCCTGCTGAAGGCCAAAACAAATAAAAAGGGCTTACACACACTCTGGAATGGAGATATGATCAAAGGAAACAAAACTGAAAAAAAAAAAAAAGAAAAATGGAAAATTTGGTGACTACAAGAAAGTGGTCTGGGCAGAAGCCAGGTGCAGTGCAAAGCACCAAAAGAGGCCAAAAATAACCTGACAGGTGTTGTAAAAAAAGGGCAAAAATCAAGGAGGCAGACACAACTTGGTGGGGAAGATATGAGCAACATTGCATGGATACTTAAAAAAAGAAAAAAAAAAAATCTCAGCCAAAGTCAAAGCCATGAAAAGGCATGGCGTGCAAACAACTGCAAGGACACGCACAACATACACCAAGCCTTGCCAGAATTGATCCCTGCTGAAGGCCAAAACAAATAAGAAGGGCTTACACACACTCTGGAATGGAGATATGATCAAAGGAAACAAAATTGAAAAAAAAAAAAAAAAGAAAAATGGAAAATTTGGTGACTACAAGAAAGTGGTCTGGGCAGAAGCCCGGTGCAGTGCAAAGCACCAAAAAAAGTTAAAAGAATGCTAACAGGTGTTGTAAAAGCAAAACAAAATCCAAGGAGGTACATACAACTTGGTGGGGAAGATATGAGGGACATGGCACGGATGCATTCAAAAAAAAAAGAAAGAAAAAAAAAATCTCAGCCAGAGCCAAAGCCATGAAAAGGCATGACAGCCCAACAAGTGCAGGGACTTGCCCCAAAGCCTGTCCAATTGATCCCCATTAAAATCGCAAGATTTGCTTTCCCTTCCCGAAAGGAAATTTCATTTCCTTTCGGGAAGGGAAAGCAAATCTTGCGACCCTGCAAAGAAAGGCTTACAAACACTCTGGAAAGGAGATATGATCAAAAGAAATGCAATTGCAAAAAACCCCCAAAAAAGGGAAAATTGGGAAATTTGGTGACTACAAGAAAGTGGTCTGGGCAGAAGCCAGGTGCAGTGCAAAGCACCAAAAGAGGCCAAAACGATGCTGACAGGTGCTGTAAAAAAAGGGCAAAAATCAAGGAGGCAGACACAACTTGGTGGGGAAGATATGAGCTACATTGCATGGATACTTAAAAAAAGAAAAAAAAAATCTCAGCCAAAGTCAAAGCCATGAAAAGGCATGGCATGCAAACAACTGCAAGGACACGCACAACATACACCAAGCCTTGCCAGAATTGATCCCTGCTGAAGGCCAAAACAAATAAGAAGGGCTTACACACACTCTGGAATGGAGATATGATCAAAGGAAACAAAATTGGAAAAAAAAAAAAGAAAAATGGAAAATTTGGTGACTACAAGAAAGTGGTCTGGGCAGAAGCCAGGTGCAGTGCAAAGCACCAAAAAAAGTTAAAAGAAAGCTAACAGGTGTTGTAAACGCAAAACAAAATCCAAGGAGGTACATACAACTTGGTGGGGAAGATATGAGGGACATGGCACGGATGCATTCAAAAAAAAAAAAGAAAAAAAAAAATCTCAGCCAGAGCCAAAGCCATGAAAAGGCATGACAGCCCAACAAGTGCAGGGACTTGCCCCAAAGCTTGTCCAATTGATCCCCATTAAAATCGCAAGATTTGCTTTCCCTTCCCGAAAGGAAATTTCATTTCCTTTCGGGAAGGGAAAGCAAATCTTGCGACCCTGCAAAGAAAGGCTTACAAACACTCTGGAAAGGAGATATGATCAAAAGAAATGCAATTGCAAAAAACCCCCAAAAAAGGGAAAATTGGGAAATTTGGTGACTACAAGAAAGTGGTCTGGGCAGAAGCCAGGTGCAGTGCAAAGCACCAAAAGAGGCCAAAAATAACCTGACAGGTGTTGTAAAAAAAGGGCAAAAATCAAGGAGGCAGACACAACTTGGTGGAGAAGATATGAGCAACATTGCATGGATACTTAAAAAAAGAAAAAAAAAAAATCTCAGCCAAAGTCAAAGCCATGAAAAGGCATGGCGTGCAAACAACTGCAAGGACACGCACAACATACACCAAGCCTTGCCAGAATTGATCCCTGCTGAAGGCCAAAACAAATAAAAAGGGCTTACACACACTCTGGAATGGAGATATGATCAAAGGAAACAAAACTGAAAAAAAAAAAAAAGAAAAATGGAAAATTTGGTGACTACAAGAAAGTGGTCTGGGCAGAAGCCAGGTGCAGTGCAAAGCACCAAAAGAGGCCAAAAATAACCTGACAGGTGTTGTAAAAAAAGGGCAAAAATCAAGGAGGCAGACACAACTTGGTGGGGAAGATATGAGCAACATTGCATGGATACTTAAAAAAAGAAAAAAAAAAAATCTCAGCCAAAGTCAAAGCCATGAAAAGGCATGGCGTGCAAACAACTGCAGGGACACGCACAACATACACCAAGCCTTGCCAGAATTGATCCCTGCTGAAGGCCAAAACAAATAAGAAGGGCTTACACACACTCTGGAATGGAGATATGATCAAAGGAAACAAAATTGAAAAAAAAAAAAAAAAGAAAAATGGAAAATTTGGTGACTACAAGAAAGTGGTCTGGGCAGAAGCCCGGTGCAGTGCAAAGCACCAAAAAAAGTTAAAAGAATGCTAACAGGTGTTGTAAAAGCAAAACAAAATCCAAGGAGGTACATACAACTTGGTGGGGAAGATATGAGGGACATGGCACGGATGCATTCAAAAAAAAAAGAAAGAAAAAAAAAATCTCAGCCAGAGCCAAAGCCATGAAAAGGCATGACAGCCCAACAAGTGCAGGGACTTGCCCCAAAGCCTGTCCAATTGATCCCCATTAAAATCGCAAGATTTGCTTTCCCTTCCCGAAAGGAAATTTCATTTCCTTTCGGGAAGGGAAAGCAAATCTTGCGACCCTGCAAAGAAAGGCTTACAAACACTCTGGAAAGGAGATATGATCAAAAGAAATGCAATTGCAAAAAACCCCCAAAAAAGGGAAAATTGGGAAATTTGGTGACTACAAGAAAGTGGTCTGGGCAGAAGCCAGGTGCAGTGCAAAGCACCAAAAGAGGCCAAAACGATGCTGACAGGTGCTGTAAAAAAAGGGCAAAAATCAAGGAGGCAGACACAACTTGGTGGGGAAGATATGAGCGACATTGCATGGATACTTAAAAAAAGAAAAAAAAAATCTCAGCCAAAGTCAAAGCCATGAAAAGGCATGGCATGCAAACAACTGCAAGGACACGCACAACATACACCAAGCCTTGCCAGAATTGATCCCTGCTGAAGGCCAAAACAAATAAGAAGGGCTTACACACACTCTGGAATGGAGATATGATCAAAGGAAACAAAATTGGAAAAAAAAAAAAGAAAAATGGAAAATTTGGTGACTACAAGAAAGTGGTCTGGGCAGAAGCCAGGTGCAGTGCAAAGCACCAAAAAAAGTTAAAAGAAAGCTAACAGGTGTTGTAAAAGCAAAACAAAATCCAAGGAGGTACATACAACTTGGTGGGGAAGATATGAGGGACATGGCACGGATGCATTCAAAAAAAAAAAAGAAAAAAAAAAATCTCAGCCAGAGCCAAAGCCATGAAAAGGCATGACAGCCCAACAAGTGCAGGGACTTGCCCCAAAGCTTGTCCAATTGATCCCCATTAAAATCGCAAGATTTGGTTTCCCTTCCCGAAAGGAAATTTCATTTCCTTTCGGGAAGGGAAAGCAAATCTTGCGACCCTGCAAAGAAAGGCTTACAAACACTCTGGAAAGGAGATATGATCAAAAGAAATGCAATTGCAAAAAACCCCCAAAAAAGGGAAAATTGGGAAATTTGGTGACTACAAGAAAGTGGTCTGGGCAGAAGCCAGGTGCAGTGCAAAGCACCAAAAGAGGCCAAAAATAACCTGACAGGTGTTGTAAAAAAAGGGCAAAAATCAAGGAGGCAGACACAACTTGGTGGAGAAGATATGAGCAACATTGCATGGATACTTAAAAAAAGAAAAAAAAAAAATCTCAGCCAAAGTCAAAGCCATGAAAAGGCATGGCATGCAAACAACTGCAAGGACACGCACAACATACACCAAGCCTTGCCAGAATTGATCCCTGCTGAAGGCCAAAACAAATAAGAAGGGCTTACACACACTCTGGAATGGAGATATGATCAAAGGAAACAAAATTGAAAAAAAAGAAAAAGAAAAATGGAAAATTTGATGACTACAAGAAAGTGGTCTGGGCAGAAGCCAGGTGCAGTGCAAAGCACCAAAAAAAATTAAAAGAATGCTAACAGGTGTTGTAAAAGCAAAACAAAATCCAAGGAGGTACATACAACTTGGTGGGGAAGATATGAGGGACATGGCACGGATGCATTCAAAAAAAAAAGAAAGAAAAAAAAAATCTCAGCCAGAGCCAAAGCCATGAAAAGGCATGAGAGCCCAACAAGTGAAGGGACTTGCCCCAAAGCTTGTCCAGTTGATCCCCATTAAAATCGCAAGATTTGGTTTCCCTTCCCGAAAGGAAATTTCATTTCCTTTCGGGAAGGGAAACCAAATCTTGCGACCCTGCAAAGAAAGGCTTACAAACACTCTGGAAAGGAGATATGATCAAAAGAAATGCAATTGCAAAAAACCCCCAAAAAAGGGAAAATTGGGAAATTTGGTGACTACAAGAAAGTGGTCTGGGCAGAAGCCAGGTGCAGTGCAAAGCACCAAAAGAGGCCAAAAATAACCTGACAGGTGCTGTAAAAAAAGGGCAAAAATCAAGGAGGCAGACACAACTTGGTGGGGAAGATATGAGCGACATTGCATGGATACTTAAAAAAAGAAAAAAAAAAATCTCAGCCAAAGTCAAAGCCATGAAAAGGCATGGCATGCAAACAACTGCAAGGACACGCACAACATACACCAAGCCTTGCCAGAATTGATCCCTGCTGAAGGCCAAAACAAATAAGAAGGGCTTACACACACTCTGGAATGGAGATATGATAAAAGGAAAGGAAATTGAAAAAAAAAAAAAAGAAAAATTGAAAATTTGGTGACTACAAGAAAGTGGTCTGGGCAGAAGCCAGGTGCAGTGCAAAGCACCAAAAAAAGTTAAAAGAATGCTAACAGGTGTTGTAAAAGCAAAACAAAATCCAAGGAGGTACATACAACTTGGTGGGGAAGATATGAGGGACATGGCACGGATGCATTCAAAAAAAAAAAAGAAAAAAAAAAATCTCAGCCAGAGCAAAAGCCATGAAAAGGCATGACAGCCCAACAAGTGCAGGGACTTGCCCCAAAGCTTGTCCAATTGATCCCCTTTAAAATCGCAAGATTTGGTTTCCCTTCCCGAAAGGAAATTTCATTTCATTTCGGGAAGGGAAACCAAATCTTGCGACCCTGCAAAGAAAGGCTTACAAACACTCTGGAAAGGAGATATGATCAAAAGAAATGCAATTGCAAAAAACCCCCAAAAAAGGGAAAATTGGGAAATTTGGTGACTACAAGAAAGTGGTCTGGGCAGAAGCCAGGTGCAGTGCAAAGCACCAAAAGAGGCCAAAAATAACCTGACAGGTGTTGTAAAAAAAGGGCAAAAATCAAGGAGGCAGACACAACTTGGTGGGGAAGATATGAGCAACATTGCATGGATACTTAAAAAAAGAAAAAAAAAAAATCTCAGCCAAAGTCAAAGCCATGAAAAGGCATGGCATGCAAACAACTGCAAGGACACGCACAACATACAGCAAGCCTTGCCAGAATTGATCCCTGCTGAAGGCCAAAACAAATAAGAAGGGCTTACACACACTCTGGAATGGAGATATGATCAAAGGAAACAAAATTGAAAAAAAAAAAAAAAGAAAAATGGAAAATTTGATGACTACAAGAAAGTGGTCTGGGCAGAAGCAAGGTGCAGTGCAAAGCACCAAAAGAGGCCAAAAATAACCTGACAGGTGTTGTAAAAAAAGGGCAAAAATCAAGGAGGCAGACACAACTTGGTGGGGAAGATATGAGCAACATTGCATGGATACTTAAAAACAGAAAAAAAAAAAATCTCGTCCCAAGTCTAAGCCATGAAAAGGCATGGCATGCAAACAACTGCAGGGACACGCACAACATACACCAAGCCTTGCCAGAATTGATCCCTGCTGAAGGCCAAAACAAATAAGAAGGGCTTACACACACTCTGGAATGGAGATATGATCAAAGGAAAGGAAATTGAAAAAAAAAAAAAAGAAAAATGGAAAATTTGGTGACTACAAGAAAGTGGTCTGGGCAGAAGCCCGGTGCAGTGCAAAGCACCAAAAAAAGTTAAAAGAAAGCTAACAGGTGTTGTAAACGCAAAACAAAATCCAAGGAGGTACATACAACTTGGTGGGGAAGATATGAGGGACATGGCACGGATGCATTCAAAAAAAAAAAAGAAAAAAAAAAATCTCAGCCAGAGCCAAAGCCATGAAAAGGCATGACAGCCCAACAAGTGCAGGGACTTGCCCCAAAGCTTGTCCAATTGATCCCCATTAAAATCGCAAGATTTGCTTTCCCTTCCCGAAAGGAAATTTCATTTCCTTTCGGGAAGGGAAAGCAAATCTTGCGACCCTGCAAAGAAAGGCTTACAAACACTCTGGAAAGGAGATATGATCAAAAGAAATGCAATTGCAAAAAACCCCCAAAAAAGGGAAAATTGGGAAATTTGGTGACTACAAGAAAGTGGTCTGGGCAGAAGCAAGGTGCAGTGCAAAGCACCAAAAGAGGCCAAAAATAACCTGACAGGTGTTGTAAAAAAAGGGCAAAAATCAAGGAGGCAGACACAACTTGGTGGGGAAGATATGAGCGACATTGCATGGATACTTAAAAAAAGAAAAAAAAAAATCTCAGCCAAAGTCAAAGCCATGAAAAGGCATGGCATGCAAACAACTGCAGGGACACGCACAACATACACCAAGCCTTGCCAGAATTGATCCCTGCTGAAGGCCAAAACAAATAAGAAGGGCTTACACACACTCTGGAATGGAGATATGATAAAAGGAAAGGAAATAGAAAAAAAAAAAAAAGAAAAATGGAAAATTTGGTGACTACAAGAAAGTGGTCTGTGCAGAAGCCAGGTGCAGTGCAAAGCACCAAAAAAGGCTAAAAGAATGCTGACAGGTGTTGTAAAAGCAAAACAAAATCCAAGGAGGTACATACAACTTGGTTGGGAAGATATGAGGGACATGGCACGGATGCATTCAAAAATAAAAAAAAGAAAAAAAAAAATCTCAGCCAGAGCCAAAGCCATGAAAAGGCATGACAGCCCAACAAGTGCAGGGACTTGCCCCAAAGCCTGTCCAATTGATCCCCATTAAAATCGCAAGATTTGCTTTCCCTTCCCGAAAGGAAATTTCATTTCCTTTCGGGAAGGGAAAGCAAATCTTGCGACCCTGCAAAGAAAGGCTTACAAACACTCTGGAAAGGAGATATGATCAAAAGAAATGCAATTGCAAAAAACCCCCAAAAAAGGGAAAATTGGGAAATTTGGTGACTACAAGAAAGTGGTCTGGGCAGAAGGCAGGTGCAGTGCAAAGCACCAAAAGAGGCCAAAAATAACCTGACAGGTGCTGTAAAAAAAGGGCAAAAATCAAGGAGGCAGACACAACTTGGTGGGGAAGATATGAGCGACATTGCATGGATACTTAAAAAAAGAAAAAAAAAAATCTCAGCCAAAGTCAAAGCCATGAAAAGGCATGGCATGCAAACAACTGCAAGGACACGCACAACATACACCAAGCCTTGCCAGAATTGATCCCTGCTGAAGGCCAAAACAAATAAGAAGGGCTTACACACACTCTGGAATGGAGATATGATAAAAGGAAAGGAAATTGAAAAAAAAAAAAAAGAAAAATGGAAAATTTGGTGACTACAAGAAAGTGGTCTGGGCAGAAGCCAGGTGCAGTGCAAAGCACCAAAAAAAGTTAAAAGAATGCTAACAGGTGTTGTAAAAGCAAAACAAAATCCAAGGAGGTACATACAACTTGGTAGGGAAGATATGAGGGACATGGCACGGATGCATTCAAAAAAAAAAAAGAAAAAAAAAAATCTCAGCCAGAGCAAAAGCCATGAAAAGGCATGACAGCCCAACAAGTGCAGGGACTTGCCCCAAAGCTTGTCCAATTGATCCCCTTTAAAATCGCAAGATTTGGTTTCCCTTCCCGAAAGGAAATTTCATTTCATTTCGGGAAGGGAAACCAAATCTTGCGACCCTGCAAAGAAAGGTTTACAAACACTCTGGAAAGGAGATATGATCAAAAGAAATGCAATTGCAAAAAACCCCCAAAAAAGGGAAAATTGGGAAATTTGGTGACTACAAGAAAGTGGTCTGGGCAGAAGCCAGGTGCAGTGCAAAGCACCAAAAGAGGCCAAAAATAACCTGACAGGTGTTGTAAAAAAAGGGCAAAAATCAAGGAGGCAGACACAACTTGGTGGGGAAGATATGAGCAACATTGCATGGATACTTAAAAAAAGAAAAAAAAAAAAATCTCAGCCAAAGTCAAAGCCATGAAAAGGCATGGCATGCAAACAACTGCAAGGACACGCACAACATACAGCAAGCCTTGCCAGAATTGATCCCTGCTGAAGGCCAAAACAAATAAGAAGGGCTTACACACACTCTGGAATGGAGATATGATCAAAGGAAACAAAATTGAAAAAAAAAAAAAAAGAAAAATGGAAAATTTGGTGACTACAAGAAAGTGGTCTGGGCAGAAGCAAGGTGCAGTGCAAAGCACCAAAAGAGGCCAAAAATAACCTGACAGGTGTTGTAAAAAAAGGGCAAAAATCAAGGAGGCAGACACAACTTGGTGGGGAAGATATGAGCGACATTGCATGTATACTTAAAAAAAGAAAAAAAAAAAATCTCAGCCAAAGTCAAAGCCATGAAAAGGCATGGCATGCAAACAACTGCAAGGACACGCACAACATACAGCAAGCCTTGCCAGAATTGATCCCTGCTGAAGGCCAAAACAAATAAGAAGGGCTTACACACACTCTGGAATGGAGATATGATCAAAGGAAACAAAATTGAAAAAAAATAAAAAGAAAAATGGAAAATTTGGTGACTACAAGAAAGTGGTCTGGGCAGAAGCCCGGTGCAGTGCAAAGCACCAAAAAAAGTTAAAAGAAAGCTAACAGGTGTTGTAAACGCAAAACAAAATCCAAGGAGGTACATACAACTTGGTGGAGAAGATATGAGGGACATGGCACGGATGCATTCAAAAAAAAAAAAGAAAAAAAAAAATCTCAGCCAGAGCCAAAGCCATGAAAAGGCATGACAGCCCAACAAGTGCAGGGACTTGCCCCAAAGCTTGTCCAATTGATCCCCATTAAAATCGCAAGATTTGGTTTCCCTTCCCGAAAGGAAATTTCATTTCCTTTCGGGAAGGGAAACCAAATCTTGCGACCCTGCAAAGAAAGGCTTACAAACACTCTGGAAAGGAGATATGATCAAAAGAAATGCAATTGCAAAAAACCCCCAAAAAAGGGAAAATTGGGAAATTTGGTGACTACAAGAAAGTGGTCTGGGCAGAAGCCCGGTGCAGTGCAAAGCACCAAAAGAGGCCAAAAATAACCTGACAGGTGTTGTAAAAAAAGGGCAAAAATCAAGGAGGCAGACACAACTTGGTGGGGAAGATATGAGCAACATTGCATGGATACTTAAAAAAAGAAAAAAAAAAAATCTCAGCCAAAGTCAAAGCCATGAAAAGGCATGGCATGCAAACAACTGCAGGGACACGCACAACATACACCAAGCCTTGCCAGAATTGATCCCTGCTGAAGGCCAAAACAAATAAGAAGGGCTTACACACACTCTGGAATGGAGATATGATCAAAGGAAAGGAAATTGAAAAAAAAAAAAAAGAAAAATGGAAAATTTGGTGACTACAAGAAAGTGGTCTGGGCAGAAGCCCGGTGCAGTGCAAAGCACCAAAAAAAGTTAAAAGAAAGCTAACAGGTGTTGTAAACGCAAAACAAAATCCAAGGAGGTACATACAACTTGGTGGGGAAGATATGAGGGACATGGCACGGATGCATTCAAAAAAAAAAAAGAAAAAAAAAAATCTCAGCCAGAGCCAAAGCCATGAAAAGGCATGACAGCCCAACAAGTGCAGGGACTTGCCCCAAAGCTTGTCCAATTGATCCCCATTAAAATCGCAAGATTTGGTTTCCCTTCCCGAAAGGAAATGAAATTTCCTTTCGGGAAGGGAAACCAAATCTTGCGACCCTGCAAAGAAAGGCTTACAAACACTCTGGAAAGGAGATATGATCAAAAGAAATGCAATTGCAAAAAAACCCCAAAAAAGGGAAAATTGGGAAATTTGGTGACTACAAGAAAGTGGTCTGGGCAGAAGCCAGGTGCAGTGCAAAGCACCAAAAGAGGCCAAAAATAACCTGACAGGTGTTGTAAAAAAAGGGCAAAAATCAAGGAGGCAGACACAACTTGGTGGGGAAGATATGAGCAACATTGCATGGATACTTAAAAAAAGAAAAAAAAAAAAATCTCAGCCAAAGTCAAAGCCATGAAAAGGCATGGCATGCAAACAACTGCAAGGACACGCACAACATACAGCAAGCCTTGCCAGAATTGATCCCTGCTGAAGGCCAAAACAAATAAGAAGGGCTTACAAACACTCTGGAATGGAGATATGATCAAAGGAAACAAAATTGAAAAAAAAAAAAAAAGAAAAATGGAAAATTTGGTGACTACAAGAAAGTGGTCTGGGCAGAAGCAAGGTGCAGTGCAAAGCACCAAAAGAGGCCAAAAATAACCTGACAGGTGTTGTAAAAAAAGGGCAAAAATCAAGGAGGCAGACACAACTTGGTGGGGAAGATATGAGCGACATTGCATGTATACTTAAAAAAAGAAAAAAAAAAAATCTCAGCCAAAGTCAAAGCCATGAAAAGGCATGGCATGCAAACAACTGCAAGGACACGCACAACATACAGCAAGCCTTGCCAGAATTGATCCCTGCTGAAGGCCAAAACAAATAAGAAGGGCTTACACACACTCTGGAATGGAGATATGATCAAAGGAAACAAAATTGAAAAAAAATAAAAAGAAAAATGGAAAATTTGGTGACTACAAGAAAGTGGTCTGGGCAGAAGCCCGGTGCAGTGCAAAGCACCAAAAAAAGTTAAAAGAAAGCTAACAGGTGTTGTAAACGCAAAACAAAATCCAAGGAGGTACATACAACTTGGTGGAGAAGATATGAGGGACATGGCACGGATGCATTCAAAAAAAAAAAAGAAAAAAAAAAATCTCAGCCAGAGCCAAAGCCATGAAAAGGCATGACAGCCCAACAAGTGCAGGGACTTGCCCCAAAGCTTGTCCAATTGATCCCCATTAAAATCGCAAGATTTGGTTTCCCTTCCCGAAAGGAAATTTCATTTCCTTTCGGGAAGGGAAACCAAATCTTGCGACCCTGCAAAGAAAGGCTTACAAACACTCTGGAAAGGAGATATGATCAAAAGAAATGCAATTGCAAAAAACCCCCAAAAAAGGGAAAATTGGGAAATTTGGTGACTACAAGAAAGTGGTCTGGGCAGAAGCCCGGTGCAGTGCAAAGCACCAAAAGAGGCCAAAAATAACCTGACAGGTGTTGTAAAAAAAGGGCAAAAATCAAGGAGGCAGACACAACTTGGTGGGGAAGATATGAGCAACATTGCATGGATACTTAAAAAAAGAAAAAAAAAAAATCTCGTCCCAAGTCTAAGCCATGAAAAGGCATGGCATGCAAACAACTGCAGGGACACGCACAACATACACCAAGCCTTGCCAGAATTGATCCCTGCTGAAGGCCAAAACAAATAAGAAGGGCTTACACACACTCTGGAATGGAGATATGATCAAAGGAAAGGAAATTGAAAAAAAAAAAAAAGAAAAATGGAAAATTTGGTGACTACAAGAAAGTGGTCTGGGCAGAAGCCCGGTGCAGTGCAAAGCACCAAAAAAAGTTAAAAGAATGCTAACAGGTGTTGTAAACGCAAAACAAAATCCAAGGAGGTACATACAACTTGGTGGGGAAGATATGAGGGACATGGCACGGATGCATTCAAAAAAAAAAAAGAAAAAAAAAAATCTCAGCCAGAGCCAAAGCCATGAAAAGGCATGACAGCCCAACAAGTGCAGGGACTTGCCCCAAAGCTTGTCCAATTGATCCCCATTAAAATCGCAAGATTTGGTTTCCCTTCCCGAAAGGAAATGAAATTTCCTTTCGGGAAGGGAAACCAAATCTTGCGACCCTGCAAAGAAAGGCTTACAAACACTCTGGAAAGGAGATATGATCAAAAGAAATGCAATTGCAAAAAAACCCCAAAAAAGGGAAAATTGGGAAATTTGGTGACTACAAGAAAGTGGTCTGGGCAGAAGCCAGGTGCAGTGCAAAGCACCAAAAGAGGCCAAAAATAACCTGAGAGGTGTTGTAAAAAAAGGGCAAAAATCAAGGAGGCAGACACAACTTGGTGGGGAAGATATGAGCAACATTGCATGGATACTTAAAAAAAGAAAAAAAAAAAATCTCAGCCAAAGTCAAAGCCATGAAAAGGCATGGCATGCAAACAACTGCAAGGACACGCACAACATACAGCAAGCCTTGCCAGAATTGATCCCTGCTGAAGGCCAAAACAAATAAGAAGGGCTTACACACACTCTGGAATGGAGATATGATCAAAGGAAACAAAATTGAAAAAAAAAAAAAAGAAAAATGGAAAATTTGGTGACTACAAGAAAGTGGTCTGGGCAGAAGCAAGGTGCAGTGCAAAGCACCAAAAGAGGCCAAAAATAACCTGACAGGTGTTGTAAAAAAAGGGCAAAAATCAAGGAGGCAGACACAACTTGGTGGGGAAGATATGAGCGACATTGCATGTATACTTAAAAAAAGAAAAAAAAAAAATCTCAGCCAAAGTCAAAGCCATGAAAAGGCATGGCATGCAAACAACTGCAAGGACACGCACAACATACAGCAAGCCTTGCCAGAATTGATCCCTGCTGAAGGCCAAAACAAATAAGAAGGGCTTACACACACTCTGGAATGGAGATATGATCAAAGGAAACAAAATTGAAAAAAAATAAAAAGAAAAATGGAAAATTTGGTGACTACAAGAAAGTGGTCTGGGCAGAAGCCCGGTGCAGTGCAAAGCACCAAAAAAAGTTAAAAGAAAGCTAACAGGTGTTGTAAACGCAAAACAAAATCCAAGGAGGTACATACAACTTGGTGGGGAAGATATGAGGGACATGGCACGGATGCATTCAAAAATAAAAAAGAAAAAAAAAAATCTCAGCCAGAGCCAAAGCCATGAAAAGGCATGACAGCCCAACAAGTGCAGGGACTTGCCCCAAAGCCTGTCCAATTGATCCCCATTAAAATCGCAAGATTTGCTTTCCCTTCCCGAAAGGAAATTTCATTTCCTTTCGGGAAGGGAAAGCAAATCTTGCGACCCTGCAAAGAAAGGCTTACAAACACTCTGGAAAGGAGATATGATCAAAAGAAATGCAATTGCAAAAAACCCCCAAAAAAGGGAAAATTGGGAAATTTGGTGACTACAAGAAAGTGGTCTGGGCAGAAGCCAGGTGCAGTGCAAAGCACCAAAAGAGGCCAAAAATAACCTGACAGGTGCTGTAAAAAAAGGGCAAAAATCAAGGAGGCAGACACAACTTGGTGGGGAAGATATGAGCGACATTGCATGGATACTTAAAAAAAGAAAAAAAAAAATCTCAGCCAAAGTCAAAGCCATGAAAAGGCATGGCATGCAAACAACTGCAAGGACACGCACAACATACACCAAGCCTTGCCAGAATTGATCCCTGCTGAAGGCCAAAACAAATAAGAAGGGCTTAGACACACTCTGGAATGGAGATATGATCAAAGGAAACAAAATTGAAAAAAAAAAAAAAGAAAAATTGAAAATTTGGTGACTACAAGAAAGTGGTCTGGGCAGAAGCCAGGTGCAGTGCAAAGCACCAAAAAAAGTTAAAAGAATGCTAACAGGTGTTGTAAAAGCAAAACAAAATCCAAGGAGGTACATACAACTTGGTGGGGAAGATATGAGGGACATGGCACGGATGCATTAAAAAAAAAAAAAGAAAAAAAAAAATCTCAGCCAGAGCAAAAGCCATGAAAAGGCATGACAGCCCAACAAGTGCAGGGACTTGCCCCAAAGCTTGTCCAATTGATCCCCTTTAAAATCGCAAGATTTGGTTTCCCTTCCCGAAAGGAAATTTCATTTCATTTCGGGAAGGGAAACCAAATCTTGCGACCCTGCAAAGAAAGGCTTACAAACACTCTGGAAAGGAGATATGATCAAAAGAAATGCAATTGCAAAAAACCCCCAAAAAAGGGAAAATTGGGAAATTTGGTGACTACAAGAAAGTGGTCTGGGCAGAAGCCAGGTGCAGTGCAAAGCACCAAAAGAGGCCAAAAATAACCTGACAGGTGTTGTAAAAAAAGGGCAAAAATCAAGGAGGCAGACACAACTTGGTGGGGAAGATATGAGCAACATTGCATGGATACTTAAAAAAAGAAAAAAAAAAAATCTCAGCCAAAGTCAAAGCCATGAAAAGGCATGGCATGCAAACAACTGCAAGGACACGCACAACATACAGCAAGCCTTGCCAGAATTGATCCCTGCTGAAGGCCAAAACAAATAAGAAGGGCTTACACACACTCTGGAATGGAGATATGATCAAAGGAAACAAAATTGAAAAAAAAAAAAAAAGAAAAATGGAAAATTTGGTGACTACAAGAAAGTGGTCTGGGCAGAAGCAAGGTGCAGTGCAAAGCACCAAAAGAGGCCAAAAATAACCTGACAGGTGTTGTAAAAAAAGGGCAAAAATCAAGGAGGCAGACACAACTTGGTGGGGAAGATATGAGCGACATTGCATGGATACTTAAAAAAAGAAAAAAAAAAAATCTCAGCCAAAGTCAAAGCCATGAAAAGGCATGGCATGCAAACAACTGCAAGGACACGCACAACATACACCAAGCCTTGCCAGAATTGATCCCTGCTGAAGGCCAAAACAAATAAGAAGGGCTTACACACACTCTGGAATGGAGATATGATCAAAGGAAACAAAATTGAAAAAAAATAAAAAGAAAAATGGAAAATTTGGTGACTACAAGAAAGTGGTCTGGGCAGAAGCCCGGTGCAGTGCAAAGCACCAAAAAAAGTTAAAAGAAAGCTAACAGGTGTTGTAAACGCAAAACAAAATCCAAGGAGGTACATACAACTTGGTGGGGAAGATATGAGGGACATGGCACGGATGCATTCAAAAAAAAAAAAGAAAAAAAAAAATCTCAGCCAGAGCCAAAGCCATGAAAAGGCATGACAGCCCAACAAGTGCAGGGACTTGCCCCAAAGCTTGTCCAATTGATCCCCATTAAAATCGCAAGATTTGGTTTCCCTTCCCGAAAGGAAATTTCATTTCCTTTCGGGAAGGGAAACCAAATCTTGCGACCCTGCAAAGAAAGGCTTACAAACACTCTGGAAAGGAGATATGATCAAAAGAAATGCAATTGCAAAAAACCCCCAAAAAAGGGAAAATTGGGAAATTTGGTGACTACAAGAAAGTGGTCTGGGCAGAAGCCAGGTGCAGTGCAAAGCACCAAAAGAGGCCAAAAATAACCTGACAGGTGTTGTAAAAAAAGGGCAAAAATCAAGGAGGCAGACACAACTTGGTGGGGAAGATATGAGCGACATTGCATGGATACTTAAAAAAAGAAAAAAAAAAAATCTCAGCCAAAGTCAAAGCCATGAAAAGGCATGGCATGCAAACAACTGCAAGGACACGCACAACATACAGCAAGCCTTGCCAGAATTGATCCCTGCTGAAGGCCAAAACAAATAAGAAGGGCTTACACACACTCTGGAATGGAGATATGATCAAAGGAAAGGAAATTGAAAAAAAAAAGAAAGAAAAATGGAAAATTTGGTGACTACAAGAAAGTGGTCTGGGCAGAAGCCCGGTGCAGTGCAAAGCACCAAAAAAAGTTAAAAGAAAGCTAACAGGTGTTGTAAACGCAAAACAAAATCCAAGGAGGTACATACAACTTGGTTGGGAAGATATGAGGGACATGGCACGGATGCATTCAAAAATAAAAAAAAGAAAAAAAAAATCTCAGCCAGAGCCAAAGCCATGAAAAGGCATGACAGCCCAACAAGTGCAGGCACTTGCCCCAAAGCTTGTCCAATTGATCCCCATTAAAATCGCAAGATTTGGTTTCCCTTCCCGAAAGGAAATTTCATTTCCTTTCGGGAAGGGAAACCAAATCTTGCGACCCTGCAAAGAAAGGCTTACAAACACTCTGGAAAGGAGATATGATCAAAAGAAATGCAATTGCAAAAAACCCCCAAAAAAGGGAAAATTGGGAAATTTGGTGACTACAAGAAAGTGGTCTGGGCAGAAGCCAGGTGCAGTGCAAAGCACCAAAAGAGGCCAAAAATAACCTGACAGGTGTTGTAAAAAAAGGGCAAAAATCAAGGAGGCAGACACAACTTGGTGGGGAAGATATGAGCGACATTGCATGGATACTTAAAAAAAGAAAAAAAAAAATCTCAGCCAAAGTCAAAGCCATGAAAAGGCATGGCATGCAAACAACTGCAAGGACACGCACAACATACAGCAAGCCTTGCCAGAATTGATCCCTGCTGAAGGCCAAAACAAATAAGAAGGGCTTACACACACTCTGGAATGGAGATATGATCAAAGGAAACAAAATTGAAAAAAAAAAAAAAAGAAAAATGGAAAATTTGGTGACTACAAGAAAGTGGTCTGGGCAGAAGCAAGGTGCAGTGCAAAGCACCAAAAGAGGCCAAAAATAACCTGACAGGTGTTGTAAAAAAAGGGCAAAAATCAAGGAGGCAGACACAACTTGGTGGGGAAGATATGAGCGACATTGCATGGATACTTAAAAAAAGAAAAAAAAAAAATCTCAGCCAAAGTCAAAGCCATGAAAAGGCATGGCATGCAAACAACTGCAAGGACACGCACAACATACAGCAAGCCTTGCCAGAATTGATCCCTGCTGAAGGCCAAAACAAATAAGAAGGGCTTACACACACTCTGGAATGGAGATATGATCAAAGGAAACAAAATTGAAAAAAAATAAAAAGAAAAATGGAAAATTTGGTGACTACAAGAAAGTGGTCTGGGCAGAAGCCCGGTGCAGTGCAAAGCACCAAAAAAAGTTAAAAGAAAGCTAACAGGTGTTGTAAACGCAAAACAAAATCCAAGGAGGTACATACAACTTGGTGGGGAAGATATGAGGGACATGGCACGGATGCATTCAAAAAAAAAAAAGAAAAAAAAAAATCTCAGCCAGAGCCAAAGCCATGAAAAGGCATGACAGCCCAACAAGTGCAGGGACTTGCCCCAAAGCTTGTCCAATTGATCCCCATTAAAATCGCAAGATTTGGTTTCCCTTCCCGAAAGGAAATTTCATTTCCTTTCGGGAAGGGAAACCAAATCTTGCGACCCTGCAAAGAAAGGCTTACAAACACTCTGGAAAGGAGATATGATCAAAAGAAATGCAATTGCAAAAAACCCCCAAAAAAGGGAAAATTGGGAAATTTGGTGACTACAAGAAAGTGGTCTGGGCAGAAGCCAGGTGCAGTGCAAAGCACCAAAAGAGGCCAAAAATAACCTGACAGGTGTTGTAAAAAAAGGGCAAAAATCAAGGAGGCAGACACAACTTGGTGGGGAAGATATGAGCGACATTGCATGGATACTTAAAAAAAGAAAAAAAAAAAATCTCAGCCAAAGTCAAAGCCATGAAAAGGCATGGCATGCAAACAACTGCAAGGACACGCACAACATACAGCAAGCCTTGCCAGAATTGATCCCTGCTGAAGGCCAAAACAAATAAGAAGGGCTTACACACACTCTGGAATGGAGATATGATCAAAGGAAAGGAAATTGAAAAAAAAAAGAAAGAAAAATGGAAAATTTGGTGACTACAAGAAAGTGGTCTGGGCAGAAGCCCGGTGCAGTGCAAAGCACCAAAAAAAGTTAAAAGAAAGCTAACAGGTGTTGTAAACGCAAAACAAAATCCAAGGAGGTACATACAACTTGGTTGGGAAGATATGAGGGACATGGCACGGATGCATTCAAAAATAAAAAAAAGAAAAAAAAAATCTCAGCAAGAGCCAAAGCCATGAAAAGGCATGACAGCCCAACAAGTGCAGGCACTTGCCCCAAAGCTTGTCCAATTGATCCCCATTAAAATCGCAAGATTTGGTTTCCCTTCCCGAAAGGAAATGAAATTTCCTTTCGGGAAGGGAAACCAAATCTTGCGACCCTGCAAAGAAAGGCTTACAAACACTCTGGAAAGGAGATATGATCAAAAGAAATGCAATTGCAAAAAACCCCCAAAAAAGGGAAAATTGGGAAATTTGGTGACTACAAGAAAGTGGTCTGGGCAGAAGCCAGGTGCAGTGCAAAGCACCAAAAGAGGCCAAAAATAACCTGACAGGTGTTGTAAAAAAAGGGCAAAAATCAAGGAGGCAGACACAACTTGGTGGGGAAGATATGAGCGACATTGCATGGATACTTAAAAAAAGAAAAAAAAAAATCTCAGCCAAAGTCAAAGCCATGAAAAGGCATGGCATGCAAACAACTGCAAGGACACGCACAACATACACCAAGCCTTGCCAGAATTGATCCCTGCTGAAGGCCAAAACAAATAAGAAGGGCTTACACACACTCTGGAATGGAGATATGATCAAAGGAAACAAAATTGAAAAAAAAAAAAAAAGAAAAATGGAAAATTTGGTGACTACAAGAAAGTGGTCTGGGCAGAAGCAAGGTGCAGTGCAAAGCACCAAAAGAGGCCAAAAATAACCTGACAGGTGTTGTAAAAAAAGGGCAAAAATCAAGGAGGCAGACACAACTTGGTGGGGAAGATATGAGCGACATTGCATGGATACTTAAAAAAAGAAAAAAAAAAAATCTCAGCCAAAGTCAAAGCCATGAAAAGGCATGGCATGCAAACAACTGCAAGGACACGCACAACATACAGCAAGCCTTGCCAGAATTGATCCCTGCTGAAGGCCAAAACAAATAAGAAGGGCTTACACACACTCTGGAATGGAGATATGATCAAAGGAAACAAAATTGAAAAAAAATAAAAAGAAAAATGGAAAATTTGGTGACTACAAGAAAGTGGTCTGGGCAGAAGCCCGGTGCAGTGCAAAGCACCAAAAAAAGTTAAAAGAAAGCTAACAGGTGTTGTAAACGCAAAACAAAATCCAAGGAGGTACATACAACTTGGTGGGGAAGATATGAGGGACATGGCACGGATGCATTCAAAAAAAAAAAATAAAAAAAAAAATCTCAGCCAGAGCCAAAGCCATGAAAAGGCATGACAGCCCAACAAGTGCAGGGACTTGCCCCAAAGCTTGTCCAATTGATCCCCATTAAAATCGCAAGATTTGGTTTCCCTTCCCGAAAGGAAATTTCATTTCCTTTCGGGAAGGGAAACCAAATCTTGCGACCCTGCAAAGAAAGGCTTACAAACACTCTGGAAAGGAGATATGATCAAAAGAAATGCAATTGCAAAAAACCCCCAAAAAAGGGAAAATTGGGAAATTTGGTGACTACAAGAAAGTGGTCTGGGCAGAAGCCAGGTGCAGTGCAAAGCACCAAAAGAGGCCAAAAATAACCTGACAGGTGTTGTAAAAAAAGGGCAAAAATCAAGGAGGCAGACACAACTTGGTGGGGAAGATATGAGCGACATTGCATGGATACTTAAAAAAAGAAAAAAAAAAAATCTCAGCCAAAGTCAAAGCCATGAAAAGGCATGGCATGCAAACAACTGCAAGGACACGCACAACATACAGCAAGCCTTGCCAGAATTGATCCCTGCTGAAGGCCAAAACAAATAAGAAGGGCTTACACACACTCTGGAATGGAGATATGATCAAAGGAAAGGAAATTGAAAAAAAAAAGAAAGAAAAATGGAAAATTTGGTGACTACAAGAAAGTGGTCTGGGCAGAAGCCCGGTGCAGTGCAAAGCACCAAAAAAAGTTAAAAGAAAGCTAACAGGTGTTGTAAACGCAAAACAAAATCCAAGGAGGTACATACAACTTGGTTGGGAAGATATGAGGGACATGGCACGGATGCATTCAAAAATAAAAAAAAGAAAAAAAAAATCTCAGCCAGAGCCAAAGCCATGAAAAGGCATGACAGCCCAACAAGTGCAGGCACTTGCCCCAAAGCTTGTCCAATTGATCCCCATTAAAATCGCAAGATTTGGTTTCCCTTCCCGAAAGGAAATGAAATTTCCTTTCGGGAAGGGAAACCAAATCTTGCGACCCTGCAAAGAAAGGCTTACAAACACTCTGGAAAGGAGATATGATCAAAAGAAATGCAATTGCAAAAAAACCCCAAAAAAGGGAAAATTGGGAAATTTGGTGACTACAAGAAAGTGGTCTGGGCAGAAGCCAGGTGCAGTGCAAAGCACCAAAAGAGGCCAAAAATAACCTGACAGGTGTTGTAAAAAAAGGGCAAAAATCAAGGAGGCAGACACAACTTGGTGGGGAAGATATGAGCAACATTGCATGGATACTTAAAAAAAGAAAAAAAAAAAATCTCAGCCAAAGTCAAAGCCATGAAAAGGCATGGCATGCAAACAACTGCAAGGACACGCACAACATACAGCAAGCCTTGCCAGAATTGATCCCTGCTGAAGGCCAAAACAAATAAGAAGGGCTTACACACACTCTGGAATGGAGATATGATCAAAGGAAACAAAATTGAAAAAAAAAAAAAAGAAAAATGGAAAATTTGGTGACTACAAGAAAGTGGTCTGGGCAGAAGCAAGGTGCAGTGCAAAGCACCAAAAGAGGCCAAAAATAACCTGAGAGGTGTTGTAAAAAAAGGGCAAAAATCAAGGAGGCAGACACAACTTGGTGGGGAAGATATGAGCGACATTGCATGTATACTTAAAAAAAGAAAAAAAAAAAATCTCAGCCAAAGTCAAAGCCATGAAAAGGCATGGCATGCAAACAACTGCAAGGACACGCACAACATACAGCAAGCCTTGCCAGAATTGATCCCTGCTGAAGGCCAAAACAAATAAGAAGGGCTTACACACACTCTGGAATGGAGATATGATCAAAGGAAACAAAATTGAAAAAAAATAAAAAGAAAAATGGAAAATTTGGTGACTACAAGAAAGTGGTCTGGGCAGAAGCCCGGTGCAGTGCAAAGCACCAAAAAAAGTTAAAATAAAGCTAACAGGTGTTGTAAACGCAAAACAAAATCCAAGGAGGTACATACAACTTGGTGGGGAAGATATGAGGGACATGGCACGGATGCATTCAAAAATAAAAAAGAAAAAAAAAAATCTCAGCCAGAGCCAAAGCCATGAAAAGGCATGACAGCCCAACAAGTGCAGGGACTTGCCCCAAAGCCTGTCCAATTGATCCCCATTAAAATCGCAAGATTTGCTTTCCCTTCCCGAAAGGAAATTTCATTTCCTTTCGGGAAGGGAAACCAAATCTTGCGACCCTGCAAAGAAAGGCTTACAAACACTCTGGAAAGGAGATATGATCAAAAGAAATGCAATTGCAAAAAACCCCCAAAAAAGGGAAAATTGGGAAATTTGGTGACTACAAGAAAGTGGTCTGGGCAGAAGCCAGGTGCAGTGCAAAGCACCAAAAGAGGCCAAAAATAACCTGACAGGTGCTGTAAAAAAAGGGCAAAAATCAAGGAGGCAGACACAACTTGGTGGGGAAGATATGAGCGACATTGCATGGATACTTAAAAAAAGAAAAAAAAAAATCTCAGCCAAAGTCAAAGCCATGAAAAGGCATGGCATGCAAACAACTGCAAGGACACGCACAACATACACCAAGCCTTGCCAGAATTGATCCCTGCTGAAGGCCAAAACAAATAAGAAGGGCTTACACACACTCTGGAATGGAGATATGATCAAAGGAAACAAAATTGAAAAAAAAAAAAAAGAAAAATTGAAAATTTGGTGACTACAAGAAAGTGGTCTGGGCAGAAGCCAGGTGCAGTGCAAAGCACCAAAAAAAGTTAAAAGAATGCTAACAGGTGTTGTAAAAGCAAAACAAAATCCAAGGAGGTACATACAACTTGGTGGGGAAGATATGAGGGACATGGCACGGATGCATTCAAAAAAAAAAAAGAAAAAAAAAAATCTCAGCCAGAGCAAAAGCCATGAAAAGGCATGACAGCCCAACAAGTGCAGGGACTTGCCCCAAAGCTTGTCCAATTGATCCCCTTTAAAATCGCAAGATTTGGTTTCCCTTCCCGAAAGGAAATTTCATTTCCTTTCGGGAAGGGAAACCAAATCTTGCGACCCTGCAAAGAAAGGCTTACAAACACTCTGGAAAGGAGATATGATCAAAAGAAATGCAATTGCAAAAAACCCCCAAAAAAGGGAAAATTGGGAAATTTGGTGACTACAAGAAAGTGGTCTGGGCAGAAGCCAGGTGCAGTGCAAAGCACCAAAAGAGGCCAAAAATAACCTGACAGGTGTTGTAAAAAAAGGGCAAAAATCAAGGAGGCAGACACAACTTGGTGGGGAAGATATGAGCAACATTGCATGGATACTTAAAAAAAGAAAAAAAAAAAATCTCAGCCAAAGTCAAAGCCATGAAAAGGCATGGCATGCAAACAACTGCAAGGACACGCACAACATACAGCAAGCCTTGCCAGAATTGATCCCTGCTGAAGGCCAAAACAAATAAGAAGGGCTTACACACACTCTGGAATGGAGATATGATCAAAGGAAACAAAATTGAAAAAAAAAAAAAAAGAAAAATGGAAAATTTGGTGACTACAAGAAAGTGGTCTGGGCAGAAGCCCGGTGCAGTGCAAAGCACCAAAAAAAGTTAAAAGAAAGCTAACAGGTGTTGTAAACGCAAAACAAAATCCAAGGAGGTACATACAACTTGGTGGGGAAGATATGAGGGACATGGCACGGATGCATTCAAAAATAAAAAAGAAAAAAAAAAATCTCAGCCAGAGCCAAAGCCATGAAAAGGCATGACAGCCCAACAAGTGCAGGGACTTGCCCCAAAGCTTGTCCAATTGATCCCCATTAAAATCGCAAGATTTGGTTTCCCTTCCCGAAAGGAAATTTCATTTCCTTTCGGGAAGGGAAACCAAATCTTGCGACCCTGCAAAGAAAGGCTTACAAACACTCTGGAAAGGAGATATGATCAAAAGAAATGCAATTGCAAAAAACCCCCAAAAAAGGGAAAATTGGGAAATTTGGTGACTACAAGAAAGTGGTCTGGGCAGAAGCCCGGTGCAGTGCAAAGCACCAAAAGAGGCCAAAAATAACCTGACAGGTGTTGTAAAAAAAGGGCAAAAATCAAGGAGGCAGAAACAACTTGGTGGGGAAGATATGAGCAACATTGCATGGATACTTAAAAAAAGAAAAAAAAAAAATCTCAGCCAGAGCCAAAGCCATGAAAAGGCATGGCATGCAAACAACTGCAGGGACACGCACAACATACACCAAGCCTTGCCAGAATTGATCCCTGCTGAAGGCCAAAACAAATAAGAAGGGCTTACACACACTCTGGAATGGAGATATGATCAAAGGAAAGGAAATTGAAAAAAAAAAAAAAGAAAAATGGAAAATTTGGTGACTACAAGAAAGTGGTCTGGGCAGAAGCCCGGTGCAGTGCAAAGCACCAAAAAAAGTTAAAAGAAAGCTAACAGGTGTTGTAAACGCAAAACAAAATCCAAGGAGGTACATACAACTTGGTGGGGAAGATATGAGGGACATGGCACGGATGCATTCAAAAAAAAAAAAGAAAAAAAAAAATCTCAGCCAGAGCCAAAGCCATGAAAAGGCATGACAGCCCAACAAGTGCAGGGACTTGCCCCAAAGCTTGTCCAATTGATCCCCATTAAAATCGCAAGATTTGGTTTCCCTTCCCGAAAGGAAATTTCATTTCCTTTCGGGAAGGGAAACCAAATCTTGCGACCCTGCAAAGAAAGGCTTACAAACACTCTGGAAAGGAGATATGATCAAAAGAAATGCAATTGCAAAAAAACCCCAAAAAAGGGAAAATTGGGTAATTTGGTGACTACAAGAAAGTGGTCTGGGCAGAAGCCAGGTGCAGTGCAAAGCACCAAAAGAGGCCAAAAATAACCTGACAGGTGTTGTAAAAAAAGGGCAAAAATCAAGGAGGCAGACACAACTTGGTGGGGAAGATATGAGCAACATTGCATGGATACTTAAAAAAAGAAAAAAAAAAAATCTCAGCCAAAGTCAAAGCCATGAAAAGGCATGGCATGCAAACAACTGCAAGGACACGCACAACATACAGCAAGCCTTGCCAGAATTGATCCCTGCTGAAGGCCAAAACAAATAAGAAGGGCTTACACACACTCTGGAATGGAGATATGATCAAAGGAAACAAAATTGAAAAAAAAAAAAAAGAAAAATGGAAAATTTGGTGACTACAAGAAAGTGGTCTGGGCAGAAGCAAGGTGCAGTGCAAAGCACCAAAAGAGGCCAAAAATAACCTGACAGGTGTTGTAAAAAAAGGGCAAAAATCAAGGAGGCAGACACAACTTGGTGTGGAAGATATGAGCAACATTGCATGTATACTTAAAAAAAGAAAAAAAAAAAATCTCAGCCAAAGTCAAAGCCATGAAAAGGCATGGCATGCAAACAACTGCAAGGACACGCACAACATACAGCAAGCCTTGCCAGAATTGATCCCTGCTGAAGGCCAAAACAAATAAGAAGGGCTTACACACACTCTGGAATGGAGATATGATCAAAGGAAAGGAAATTGAAAAAAAATAAAAAGAAAAATGGAAAATTTGGTGACTACAAGAAAGTGGTCTGGGCAGAAGCCCGGTGCAGTGCAAAGCACCAAAAAAAGTTAAAAGAAAGCTAACAGGTGTTGTAAACGCAAAACAAAATCCAAGGAGGTACATACAACTTGGTGGGGAAGATATGAGGGACATGGCACGGATGCATTCAAAAAAAAAAAAGAAAAAAAAAAATCTCAGCCAGAGCCAAAGCCATGAAAAGGCATGACAGCCCAACAAGTGCAGGGACTTGCCCCAAAGCTTGTCCAATTGATCCCCATTAAAATCGCAAGATTTGCTTTCCCTTCCCGAAAGGAAATTTCATTTCCTTTCGGGAAGGGAAAGCAAATCTTGCGACCCTGCAAAGAAAGGCTTACAAACACTCTGGAAAGGAGATATGATCAAAAGAAATGCAATTGCAAAAAACCCCCAAAAAAGGGAAAATTGGGAAATTTGCTGACTACAAGAAAGTGGTCTGGGCAGAAGCCAGGTGCAGTGCAAAGCACCAAAAGAGGCCAAAAATAACCTGACAGGTGTTGTAAAAAAAGGGCAAAAATCAAGGAGGCAGACACAACTTGGTGGGGAAGATATGAGCGACATTGCATGGATACTTAAAAAAAGAAAAAAAAAAAATCTCAGCCAAAGTCAAAGCCATGAAAAGGCATGGCATGCAAACAACTGCAAGGACACGCACAACATACAGCAAGCCTTGCCAGAATTGATCCCTGCTGAAGGCCAAAACAAATAAGAAGGGCTTACACACACTCTGGAATGGAGATATGATCAAAGGAAAGGAAATTGAAAAAAAAAAAAAAGAAAAATGGAAAATTTGGTGACTACAAGAAAGTGGTCTGGGCAGAAGCCCGGTGCAGTGCAAAGCACCAATAAAAGTTAAAAGAAAGCTAACAGGTGTTGTAAACGCAAAACAAAATCCAAGGAGGTACATACAACTTGGTGGGGAAGATATGAGGGACATGGCACGGATGCATTCAAAAATAAAAAAAAGAAAAAAAAAATCTCAGCCAGAGCCAAAGCCATGAAAAGGCATGACAGCCCAACAAGTGCAGGGACTTGCCCCAAAGCTTGTCCAATTGATCCCCATTAAAATCGCAAGATTTGGTTTCCCTTCCCGAAAGGAAATTTCATTTCCTTTCGGGAAGGGAAACCAAATCTTGCGACCCTGCAAAGAAAGGCTTACAAACACTCTGGAAAGGAGATATGATCAAAAGAAATGCAATTGCAAAAAACCCCCAAAAAAGGGAAAATTGGGAAATTTGCTGACTACAAGAAAGTGGTCTGGGCAGAAGCCAGGTGCAGTGCAAAGCACCAAAAGAGGCCAAAAATAACCTGACAGGTGTTGTAAAAAAAGGGCAAAAATCAAGGAGGCAGACACAACTTGGTGGGGAAGATATGAGCAACATTGCATGGATACTTAAAAAAAGAAAAAAAAAAAATCTCAGCCAAAGTCAAAGACATGAAAAGGCATGGCATGCAAACAACTGCAAGGACACGCACAACATACACCAAGCCTTGCCAGAATTGATCCCTGCTGAAGGCCAAAACAAATAAGAAGGGCTTACACACACTCTGGAATGGAGATATGATCAAAGGAAAGGAAATTGAAAAAAAAAAAAAAGAAAAATTGAAAATTTGGTGACTACAAGAAAGTGGTCTGGGCAGAAGCCAGGTGCTGTGCAAAGCACCAAAAGAGGCCAAAAATAACCTGACAGGTGTTGTAAAAAACGGGCAAAAATCAAGGAGGCAGACACAACTTGGTGGGGAAGATATGAGCGACATTGCATGGATACTTAAAAAAAGAAAAAAAAAAAATCTCAGCCAAAGTCAAAGCCATGAAAAGGCATGGCATGCAAACAACTGCAAGGACACGCACAACATACACCAAGCCTTGCCAGAATTGATCCCTGCTGAAGGCCAAAACAAATAAGAAGGGCTTACACACACTCTGGAATGGAGATATGATCAAAGGAAACAAAATTGAAAAAAAATAAAAAGAAAAATGGAAAATTTGGTGACTACAAGAAAGTGGTCTGGGCAGAAGCCCGGTGCAGTGCAAAGCACCAAAAAAAGTTAAAAGAATGCTAACAGGTGTTGTAAACGCAAAACAAAATCCAAGGAGGTACATACAACTTGGTGGGGAAGATATGAGGGACATGGCACGGATGCATTCAAAAAAAAAAAAGAAAAAAAAAAATCTCAGCCAGAGCCAAAGCCATGAAAAGGCATGACAGCCCAACAAGTGCAGGGACTTGCCCCAAAGCTTGTCCAATTGATCCCCATTAAAATCGCAAGATTTGGTTTCCCTTCCCGAAAGGAAATTTCATTTCCTTTCGGGAAGGGAAACCAAATCTTGCGACCCTGCAAAGAAAGGCTTACAAACACTCTGGAAAGGAGATATGATCAAAAGAAATGCAATTGCAAAAAACCCCCAAAAAAGGGAAAATTGGGAAATTTGCTGACTACAAGAAAGTGGTCTGGGCAGAAGCCCGGTGCAGTGCAAAGCACCAAAAGGGGCCAAAAATAACCTGACAGGTGTTGTAAAAAAAGGGCAAAAATCAAGGAGGCAGACACAACTTGGTGGGGAAGATATGAGCAACATTGCATGGATACTTAAAAAAAGAAAAAAAAAAATCTCGTCCCAAGTCTAAGCCATGAAAAGGCATGGCATGCAAACAACTGCAGGAACACGCACAACATACACCAAGCCTTGCCAGAATTGATCCCTGCTGAAGGCCAAAACAAATAAGAAGGGCTTACACACACTCTGGAATGGAGATATGATCAAAGGAAACAAAATTGAAAAAAAAAAAAAAAAAGAAAAATGGAAAATTTGGTGACTACAAGAAAGTGGTCTGGGCAGAAGCCCGGTGCAGTGCAAAGCACCAAAAAAAGTTAAAAGAAAGCTAACAGGTGTTGTAAACGCAAAACAAAATCCAAGGAGGTACATACAACTTGGTGGGGAAGATATGAGGGACATGGCACGGATGCATTCAAAAAAAAGAAAGAAAAAAAAAAATCTCAGCCAGAGCCAAAGCCATGAAAAGGCATGACAGCCCAACAAGTGCAGGGACTTGCCCCAAAGCTTGTCCAATTGATCCCCATTAAAATCGCAAGATTTGGTTTCCCTTCCCGAAAGGAAATTTCATTTCCTTTCGGGAAGGGAAACCAAATCTTGCGACCCTGCAAAGAAAGGCTTACAAACACTCTGGAAAGGAGATATGATCAAAAGAAATGCAATTGCAAAAAACCCCCAAAAAAGGGAAAATTGGGAAATTTGGTGACTACAAGAAAGTGGTCTGGGCAGAAGCCAGGTGCAGTGCAAAGCACCAAAAGAGGCCAAAAATAACCTGACAGGTGCTGTAAAAAAAGGGCAAAAATCAAGGAGGCAGACACAACTTGGTGGGGAAGATATGAGCGACATTGCATGGATACTTAAAAAAAGAAAAAAAAAAAATCTCAGCCAAAGTCAAAGCCATGAAAAGGCATGGCATGCAAACAACTGCAAGGACACGCACAACATACAGCAAGCCTTGCCAGAATTGATCCCTGCTGAAGGCCAGAACAAATAAGAAGGGCTTACACACACTCTGGAATGGAGATATGATCAAAGGAAAGGAAATTGAAAAAAAAAAAAAAGAAAAATGGAAAATTTGGTGACTACAAGAAAGTGGTCTGGGCAGAAGCCAGGTGCAGTGCAAAGCACCAAAAGAGGCCAAAAATAACCTGACAGGTGTTGTAAAAAAAGGGCAAAAATCAAGGAGGCAGACACAACTTGGTGGGGAAGATATGAGCGACATTGCATGGATACTTAAAAAAAGAAAAAAAAAAAATCTCAGCCAAAGTCAAAGCCATGAAAAGGCATGGCATGCAAACAACTGCAAGGACACGCACAACATACACCAAGCCTTGCCAGAATTGATCCCTGCTGAAGGCCAAAACAAATAAGAAGGGCTTACACACACTCTGGAATGGAGATATGATCAAAGGAAACAAAATTGAAAAAAAATAAAAAGAAAAATGGAAAATTTGGTGACTACAAGAAAGTGGTCTGGGCAGAAGCCCGGTGCAGTGCAAAGCACCAAAAAAAGTTAAAAGAATGCTAACAGGTGTTGTAAACGCAAAACAAAATCCAAGGAGGTACATACAACTTGGTGGGGAAGATATGAGGGACATGGCACGGATGCATTCAAAAAAAAGAAAGAAAAAAAAAAATCTCAGCCAGAGCCAAAGCCATGAAAAGGCATGACAGCCCAACAAGTGCAGGGACTTGCCCCAAAGCTTGTCCAATTGATCCCCATTAAAATCGCAAGATTTGGTTTCCCTTCCCGAAAGGAAATTTCATTTCCTTTCGGGAAGGGAAAGCAAATCTTGCGACCCTGCAAAGAAAGGCTTACAAACACTCTGGAAAGGAGATATGATCAAAAGAAATGCAATTGCAAAAAACCCCCAAAAAAGGGAAAATTGGGAAATTTGGTGACTACAAGAAAGTGGTCTGGGCAGAAGCCAGGTGCAGTGCAAAGCACCAAAAGAGGCCAAAAATAACCTGACAGGTGTTGTAAAAAAAGGGCAAAAATCAAGGAGGCAGACACAACTTGGTGGGGAAGATATGAGCGACATTGCATGGATACTTAAAAAAAGAAAAAAAAAAATCTCAGCCAAAGTCAAAGCCATGAAAAGGCATGGCATGCAAACAACTGCAAGGACACGCACAACATACACCAAGCCTTGCCAGAATTGATCCCTGCTGAAGGCCAAAACAAATAAGAAGGGCTTACACACACTCTGGAATGGAGATATGATCAAAGGAAAGGAAATTGAAAAAAAAAAAAAAGAAAAATGGAAAATTTGGTGACTACAAGAAAGTGGTCTGGGCAGAAGCCCGGTGCAGTGAAAAGCACCAAAAAAAGTTAAAAGAAAGCTAACAGGTGTTGTAAACGCAAAACAAAATCCAAGGAGGTACATACAACTTGGTGGGGAAGATATGAGGGACATGGCACGGATGCATTCAAAAATAAAAAAAAGAAAAAAAAAATCTCAGCCAGAGCCAAAGCCATGAAAAGGCATGACAGCCCAACAAGTGCAGGGACTTGCCCCAAAGCTTGTCCAATTGATCCCCATTAAAATCGCAAGATTTGGTTTCCCTTCCCGAAAGGAAATTTCATTTCCTTTCGGGAAGGGAAACCAAATCTTGCGACCCTGCAAAGAAAGGCTTACAAACACTCTGGAAAGGAGATATGATCAAAAGAAATGCAATTGCAAAAAACCCCCAAAAAAGGGAAAATTGGGAAATTTGGTGACTACAAGAAAGTGGTCTGGGCAGAAGCCCGGTGCAGTGCAAAGCACCAAAAGAGGCCAAAAATAACCTGACAGGTGTTGTAAAAAAAGGGCAAAAATCAAGGAGGCAGACACAACTTGGTGGGGAAGATATGAGCGACATTGCATGGATACTTAAAAAAAGAAAAAAAAAAATCTCAGCCAAAGTCAAAGCCATGAAAAGGCATGGCATGCAAACAACTGCAAGGACACGCACAACATACAGCAAGCCTTGCCAGAATTGATCCCTGCTGAAGGCCAAAACAAATAAGAAGGGCTTACACACACTCTGGAATGGAGATATGATCAAAGGAAAGGAAATTGAAAAAAAAAAAAAAGAAAAATGGAAAATTTGGTGACTACAAGAAAGTGGTCTGGGCAGAAGCCCGGTGCAGTGCAAAGCACCAAAAAAAGTTAAAAGAAAGCTAACAGGTGTTGTAAACGCAAAACAAAATCCAAGGAGGTACATACAACTTGGTGGGGAAGATATGAGGGACATGGCACGGATGCATTCAAAAATAAAAAAAAGAAAAAAAAAATCTCAGCCAGAGCCAAAGCCATGAAAAGGCATGACAGCCCAACAAGTGCAGGCACTTGCCCCAAAGCTTGTCCAATTGATCCCCATTAAAATCGCAAGATTTGCTTTCCCTTCCCGAAAGGAAATTTCATTTCCTTTCGGGAAGGGAAAGCAAATCTTGCGACCCTGCAAAGAAAGGCTTACAAACACTCTGGAAAGGAGATATGATCAAAAGAAATGCAATTGCAAAAAACCCCCAAAAAAGGGAAAATTGGGAAATTTGGTGACTACAAGAAAGTGGTCTGGGCAGAAGCCAGGTGCAGTGCAAAGCACCAAAAGAGGCCAAAAATAACCTGAGAGGTGTTGTAAAAAAAGGGCAAAAATCAAGGAGGCAGACACAACTTGGTGGGGAAGATATGAGCAACATTGCATGGATACTTAAAAAAAGAAAAAAAAAAATCTCAGCCAAAGTCAAAGCCATGAAAAGGCATGGCATGCAAACAACTGCAGGGACACGCACAACATACACCAAGCCTTGCCAGAATTGATCCCTGCTGAAGGCCAAAACAAATAAGAAGGGCTTACACACACTCTGGAATGGAGATATGATCAAAGGAAACGAAATTGAAAAAAAAAAAAAAGAAAAATGGAAAATTTGGTGACTACAAGAAAGTGGTCTGTGCAGAAGCCAGGTGCAGTGCAAAGCACCAAAAAAGGCCAAAAGGATGCTGACAGGTGTTGTAAAAGCAAAACAAAATCCAAGGAGGTACATACAACTTGGTTGGGAAGATATGAGGGACATGGCACGGATGCATTCAAAAATAAAAAAAAGGAAAAAAAATCTCAGCCAGAGCCAAAGCCATGAAAAGGCATGACAGCCCAACAAGTGCAGGCACTTGCCCCAAAGCCTGTCCAATTGATCCCCATTAAAATCGCAAGATTTGCTTTCCCTTCCCGAAAGGAAATTTCATTTCCTTTCGGGAAGGGAAAGCAAATCTTGCGACCCTGCAAAGAAAGGCTTACAAACACTCTGGAAAGGAGATATGATCAAAAGAAATGCAATTGCAAAAAACCCCCAAAAAAGGGAAAATTGGGAAATTTGGTGACTACAAGAAAGTGGTCTGGGCAGAAGCCAGGTGCAGTGCAAAGCACCAAAAGAGGCCAAAAATAACCTGACAGGTGTTGTAAAAAAAGGGCAAAAATCAAGGAGGCAGACACAACTTGGTGGGGAAGATATGAGCTACATTGCATGGACACTTAAAAAAAGAAAAAAAAAAAATCTCAGCCAAAGTCAAAGCCATGAAAAGGCATGGCATGCAAACAACTGCAAGGACACGCACAACATACAGCAAGCCTTGCCAGAATTGATCCCTGCTGAAGGCCAAAACAAATAAGAAGGGCTTACACACACTCTGGAATGGAGATATGATCAAAGGAAACAAAATTGAAAAAAAATAAAAAGAAAAATGGAAAATTTGGTGACTACAAGAAAGTGGTCTGGGCAGAAGCCCGGTGCAGTGCAAAGCACCAAAAAAGGTTAAAAGAAAGCTAACAGGTGTTGTAAACGCAAAACAAAATCCAAGGAGGTACAAACAACTTGGTGGGGAAGATATGAGGGACATGGCACGGATGCATTCAAAAAAAAAAGAAAGAAAAAAAAAATCTCAGCCAGAGCCAAAGCCATGAAAAGGCATGACAGCCCAACAAGTGCAGGGACTTGCCCCAAAGCTTGTCCAATTGATCCCCATTAAAATCGCAAGATTTGGTTTCCCTTCCCGAAAGGAAATTTCATTTCCTTTCGGGAAGGGAAACCAAATCTTGCGACCCTGCAAAGAAAGGCTTACAAACACTCTGGAAAGGAGATATGATCAAAAGAAATGCAATTGCAAAAAACCCCCAAAAAAGGGAAAATTGGGAAATTTGGTGACTACAAGAAAGTGGTCTGGGCAGAAGCCAGGTGCAGTGCAAAGCACCAAAAGAGGCCAAAAATAACCTGACAGGTGTTGTAAAAAAAGGGCAAAAATCAAGGAGGCAGACACAACTTGGTGGGGAAGATATGAGCAACATTGCATGGATACTTAAAAAAAGAAAAAAAAAAATCTCAGCCAAAGTCAAAGCCATGAAAAGGCATGGCATGCAAACAACTGCAGGGACACGCACAACATACACCAAGCCTTGCCAGAATTGATCCCTGCTGAAGGCCAAAACAAATAAGAAGGGCTTACACACACTCTGGAATGGAGATATGATCAAAGGAAACAAAATTGAAAAAAAAAAAAAAAGAAAAATGGAAAATTTGGTGACTACAAGAAAGTGGTCTGGGCAGAAGCCCGGTGCAGTGCAAAGCACCAAAAAAAGTTAAAAGAAAGCTAACAGGTGTTGTAAACGCAAAACAAAATCCAAGGAGGTACATACAACTTGGTGGGGAAGATATGAGGGACATGGCACGGATGCATTCAAAAAAAAAAAGAAAAAAAAAAATCTCAGCCAGAGCCAAAGCCATGAAAAGGCATGACAGCCCAACAAGTGCAGGGACTTGCCCCAAAGCTTGTCCAATTGATCCCCATTAAAATCGCAAGATTTGGTTTCCCTTCCCGAAAGGAAATTTCATTTCCTTTCGGGAAGGGAAACCAAATCTTGCGACCCTGCAAAGAAAGGCTTACAAACACTCTGGAAAGGAGATATGATCAAAAGAAATGCAATTGCAAAAAAACCCCAAAAAAGGGAAAATTGGGTAATTTGGTGACTACAAGAAAGTGGTCTGGGCAGAAGCCAGGTGCAGTGCAAAGCACCAAAAGAGGCCAAAAATAACCTGACAGGTGTTGTAAAAAAAGGGCAAAAATCAAGGAGGCAGACACAACTTGGTGGGGAAGATATGAGCAACATTGCATGGATACTTAAAAAAAGAAAAAAAAAAAATCTCAGCCAAAGTCAAAGCCATGAAAAGGCATGGCATGCAAACAACTGCAAGGACACGCACAACATACAGCAAGCCTTGCCAGAATTGATCCCTGCTGAAGGCCAAAACAAATAAGAAGGGCTTACACACACTCTGGAATGGAGATATGATCAAAGGAAACAAAATTGAAAAAAAAAAAAAAGAAAAATGGAAAATTTGGTGACTACAAGAAAGTGGTCTGGGCAGAAGCAAGGTGCAGTGCAAAGCACCAAAAGAGGCCAAAAATAACCTGACAGGTGTTGTAAAAAAAGGGCAAAAATCAAGGAGGCAGACACAACTTGGTGTGGAAGATATGAGCGACATTGCATGTATACTTAAAAAAAGAAAAAAAAAAAATCTCAGCCAAAGTCAAAGCCATGAAAAGGCATGGCATGCAAACAACTGCAAGGACACGCACAACATACACCAAGCCTTGCCAGAATTGATCCCTGCTGAAGGCCAAAACAAATAAGAAGGGCTTACACACACTCTGGAATGGAGATATGATCAAAGGAAAGGAAATTGAAAAAAAATAAAAAGAAAAATGGAAAATTTGGTGACTACAAGAAAGTGGTCTGGGCAGAAGCCCGGTGCAGTGCAAAGCACCAAAAAAAGTTAAAAGAAAGCTAACAGGTGTTGTAAACGCAAAACAAAATCCAAGGAGGTACATACAACTTGGTGGGGAAGATATGAGGGACATGGCACGGATGCATTCAAAAAAAAAAAAGAAAAAAAAAAATCTCAGCCAGAGCCAAAGCCATGAAAAGGCATGACAGCCCAACAAGTGCAGGGACTTGCCCCAAAGCTTGTCCAATTGATCCCCATTAAAATCGCAAGATTTGCTTTCCCTTCCCGAAAGGAAATTTCATTTCCTTTCGGGAAGGGAAAGCAAATCTTGCGACCCTGCAAAGAAAGGCTTACAAACACTCTGGAAAGGAGATATGATCAAAAGAAATGCAATTGCAAAAAACCCCCAAAAAAGGGAAAATTGGGAAATTTGGTGACTACAAGAAAGTGGTCTGGGCAGAAGCCAGGTGCAGTGCAAAGCACCAAAAGAGGCCAAAAATAACCTGACAGGTGTTGTAAAAAAAGGGCAAAAATCAAGGAGGCAGACACAACTTGGTGGGGAAGATATGAGCTACATTGCATGGATACTTAAAAAAAGAAAAAAAAAAAAATCTCAGCCAAAGTCAAAGCCATGAAAAGGCATGGCATGCAAACAACTGCAAGGACACGCACAACATACAGCAAGCCTTGCCAGAATTGATCCCTGCTGAAGGCCAAAACAAATAAGAAGGGCTTACACACACTCTGGAATGGAGATATGATCAAAGGAAAGGAAATTGAAAAAAAAGAAAAAGAAAAATGGAAAATTTGGTGACTACAAGAAAGTGGTCTGGGCAGAAGCCCGGTGCAGTGCAAAGCACCAATAAAAGTTAAAAGAAAGCTAACAGGTGTTGTAAACGCAAAACAAAATCCAAGGAGGTACATACAACTTGGTGGGGAAGATATGAGGGACATGGCACGGATGCATTCAAAAATAAAAAAAAGAAAAAAAAAATCTCAGCCAGAGCCAAAGCCATGAAAAGGCATGACAGCCCAACAAGTGCAGGGACTTGCCCCAAAGCTTGTCCAATTGATCCCCATTAAAATCGCAAGATTTGGTTTCCCTTCCCGAAAGGAAATTTCATTTCCTTTCGGGAAGGGAAACCAAATCTTGCGACCCTGCAAAGAAAGGCTTACAAACACTCTGGAAAGGAGATATGATCAAAAGAAATGCAATTGCAAAAAGCCCCCAAAAAAGGGAAAATTGGGAAATTTGGTGACTACAAGAAAGTGGTCTGGGCAGAAGCCAGGTGCAGTGCAAAGCACCAAAAGAGGCCAAAAATAACCTGACAGGTGTTGTAAAAAAAGGGCAAAAATCAAGGAGGCAGACACAACTTGGTGGGGAAGATATGAGCAACATTGCATGGATACTTAAAAAAAGAAAAAAAAAAAATCTCAGCCAAAGTCAAAGACATGAAAAGGCATGGCATGCAAACAACTGCAAGGACACGCACAACATACACCAAGCCTTGCCAGAATTGATCCCTGCTGAAGGCCAAAACAAATAAGAAGGGCTTACACACACTCTGGAATGGAGATATGATCAAAGGAAAGGAAATTGAAAAAAAAAAAAAAGAAAAATGGAAAATTTGGTGACTACAAGAAAGTGGTCTGGGCAGAAGCCAGGTGCAGTGCAAAGCACCAAAAGAGGCCAAAAATAACCTGACAGGTGTTGTAAAAAAAGGGCAAAAATCAAGGAGGCAGACACAACTTGGTGGGGAAGATATGAGCGACATTGCATGGATACTTAAAAAAAGAAAAAAAAAAAATCTCAGCCAAAGTCAAAGCCATGAAAAGGCATGGCATGCAAACAACTGCAAGGACACGCACAACATACAGCAAGCCTTGCCAGAATTGATCCCTGCTGAAGGCCAAAACAAATAAGAAGGGCTTACACACACTCTGGAATGGAGATATGATCAAAGGAAACAAAATTGAAAAAAAATAAAAAGAAAAATGGAAAATTTGGTGACTACAAGAAAGTGGTCTGGGCAGAAGCCCGGTGCAGTGCAAAGCACCAAAAAAAGTTAAAAGAATGCTAACAGGTGTTGTAAACGCAAAACAAAATCCAAGGAGGTACATACAACTTGGTTGGGAAGATATGAGGGACATGGCACGGATGCATTCAAAAAAAAAAAAGAAAAAAAAAAATCTCAGCCAGAGCCAAAGCCATGAAAAGGCATGAGAGCCCAACAAGTGCAGGGACTTGCCCCAAAGCTTGTCCAATTGATCCCCATTAAAATCGCAAGATTTGGTTTCCCTTCCCGAAAGGAAATTTCATTTCCTTTCGGGAAGGGAAAGCAAATCTTGCGACCCTGCAAAGAAAGGCTTACAAACACTCTGGAAAGGAGATATGATCAAAAGAAATGCAATTGCAAAAAACCCCCAAAAAAGGGAAAATTGGGAAATTTGGTGACTACAAGAAAGTGGTCTGGGCAGAAGCCAGGTGCAGTGCAAAGCACCAAAAGAGGCCAAAAATAACCTGACAGGTGTTGTAAAAAAAGGGCAAAAATCAAGGAGGCAGACACAACTTGGTGGGGAAGATATGAGCGACATTGCATGGATACTTAAAAAAAGAAAAAAAAAAATCTCAGCCAAAGTCAAAGCCATGAAAAGGCATGGCATGCAAACAACTGCAAGGACACGCACAACATACAGCAAGCCTTGCCAGAATTGATCCCTGCTGAAGGCCAAAACAAATAAGAAGGGCTTACACACACTCTGGAATGGAGATATGATCAAAGGAAAGGAAATTGAAAAAAAAAAAAAAGAAAAATGGAAAATTTGGTGACTACAAGAAAGTGGTCTGGGCAGAAGCCCGGTGCAGTGAAAAGCACCAAAAAAAGTTAAAAGAAAGCTAACAGGTGTTGTAAACGCAAAACAAAATCCAAGGAGGTACATACAACTTGGTGGGGAAGATATGAGGGACATGGCACGGATGCATTCAAAAATAAAAAAAAGAAAAAAAAAATCTCAGCCAGAGCCAAAGCCATGAAAAGGCATGACAGCCCAACAAGTGCAGGGACTTGCCCCAAAGCTTGTCCAATTGATCCCCATTAAAATCGCAAGATTTGGTTTCCCTTCCCGAAAGGAAATTTCATTTCCTTTCGGGAAGGGAAACCAAATCTTGCGACCCTGCAAAGAAAGGCTTACAAACACTCTGGAAAGGAGATATGATCAAAAGAAATGCAATTGCAAAAAACCCCCAAAAAAGGGAAAATTGGGAAATTTGGTGACTACAAGAAAGTGGTCTGGGCAGAAGCCCGGTGCAGTGCAAAGCACCAAAAGAGGCCAAAAATAACCTGAGAGGTGTTGTAAAAAAAGGGCAAAAATCAAGGAGGCAGACACAACTTGGTGGGGAAGATATGAGTGACATTGCATGGATACTTAAAAAAAGAAAAAAAAAAATCTCAGCCAAAGTCAAAGCCATGAAAAGGCATGGCATGCAAACAACTGCAAGGACACGCACAACATACACCAAGCCTTGCCAGAATTGATCCCTGCTGAAGGCCAAAACAAATAAGAAGGGCTTACACACACTCTGGAATGGAGATATGATCAAAGGAAAGGAAATTGAAAAAAAAAAAAAAGAAAAATGGAAAATTTGGTGACTACAAGAAAGTGGTCTGTGCAGAAGCCAGGTGCAGTGCAAAGCACCAAAAAAGGCCAAAAGGATGCTGACAGGTGTTGTAAAAGCAAAACAAAATCCAAGGAGGTACATACAACTTGGTTGGGAAGATATGAGGGACATGGCACGGATGCATTCAAAAATAAAAAAAAGGAAAAAAAATCTCAGCCAGAGCCAAAGCCATGAAAAGGCATGACAGCCCAACAAGTGCAGGCACTTGCCCCAAAGCCTGTCCAATTGATCCCCATTAAAATCGCAAGATTTGGTTTCCCTTCCCGAAAGGAAATTTCATTTCCTTTCGGGAAGGGAAACCAAATCTTGCGACCCTGCAAAGAAAGGCTTACAAACACTCTGGAAAGGAGATATGATCAAAAGAAATGCAATTGCAAAAAACCCCCAAAAAAGGGAAAATTGGGAAATTTGGTGACTACAAGAAAGTGGTCTGGGCAGAAGCCAGGTGCAGTGCAAAGCACCAAAAGAGGCCAAAAATAACCTGACAGGTGTTGTAAAAAAAGGGCAAAAATCAAGGAGGCAGACACAACTTGGTGGGGAAGATATGAGCTACATTGCATGGATACTTAAAAAAAGAAAAAAAAAAATCTCAGCCAAAGTCAAAGCCATGAAAAGGCATGGCATGCAAACAACTGCAGGGACACGCACAACATACACCAAGCCTTGCCAGAATTGATCCCTGCTGAAGGCCAAAACAAATAAGAAGGGCTTACACACACTCTGGAATGGAGATATGATCAAAGGAAACAAAATTGAAAAAAAAAAAAAAAGAAAAATGGAAAATTTGGTGACTACAAGAAAGTGGTCTGGGCAGAAGCCCGGTGCAGTGCAAAGCACCAAAAAAAGTTAAAAGAATGCTAACAGGTGTTGTAAACGCAAAACAAAATCCAAGGAGGTACATACAACTTGGTGGGGAAGATATGAGGGACATGGCACGGATGCATTCAAAAAAAAAAAAGAAAAAAAAAAATCTCAGCCAGAGCCAAAGCCATGAAAAGGCATGACAGCCCAACAAGTGCAGGGACTTGCCCCAAAGCTTGTCCAATTGATCCCCATTAAAATCGCAAGATTTGGTTTCCCTTCCCGAAAGGAAATTTCATTTCCTTTCGGGAAGGGAAACCAAATCTTGCGACCCTGCAAAGAAAGGCTTACAAACACTCTGGAAAGGAGATATGATCAAAAGAAATGCAATTGCAAAAAACCCCCAAAAAAGGGAAAATTGGGAAATTTGGTGACTACAAGAAAGTGGTCTGGGCAGAAGCCAGGTGCAGTGCAAAGCACCAAAAGAGGCCAAAAATAACCTGACAGGTGTTGTAAAAAAAGGGCAAAAATCAAGGAGGCAGACACAACTTGGTGGGGAAGATATGAGCTACATTGCATGGACACTTAAAAAAAGAAAAAAAAAAAATCTCAGCCAAAGTCAAAGCCATGAAAAGGCATGGCATGCAAACAACTGCAAGGACACGCACAACATACAGCAAGCCTTGCCAGAATTGATCCCTGCTGAAGGCCAAAACAAATAAGAAGGGCTTACACACACTCTGGAATGGAGATATGATCAAAGGAAACAAAATTGAAAAAAAAAAAAAAGAAAAATGGAAAATTTGGTGACCACAAGAAAGTGGTCTGGGCAGAAGCCAGGTGCAGTGCAAAGCACCAAAAGAGGCCAAAAATAACCTGACAGGTGTTGTAAAAAAAGGGCAAAAATCAAGGAGGCAGACACAACTTGGTGGGGAAATATGAGCGACATTGCATGGATACTTAAAAAAAGAAAAAAAAAATCTCAGCCAAAGTCAAAGCCATGAAAAGGCATGGCATGCAAACAACTGCAAGGACACGCACAACATACAACAAGCCTTGCCAGAATTGATCCCTGCTGAAGGCCAAAACAAATAAGAAGGGCTTACACACACTCTGGAATGGAGATATGATCAAACGAAACAAAATTGAAAAAAAATAAAAAGAAAAATGGAAAATTTGGTGACTACAAGAAAGTGGTCTGGGCAGAAGCCCGGTGCAGTGCAAAGCACCAAAAAAAGTTAAAAGAAAGCTAACAGGTGTTGTAAACGCAAAACAAAATCCAAGGAGGTACATACAACTTGGTGGGGAAGATATGAGGGACATGGCACGGATGCATTCAAAAAAAAAAAAGAAAAAAAAAAAATCTCAGCCAGAGCCAAAGCCATGAAAAGGCATGACAGCCCAACAAGTGCAGGGACTTGCCCCAAAGCTTGTCCAATTGATCCCCATTAAAATCGCAAGATTTTGTTTCCCTTCCCGAAAGGAAATTTCATTTCCTTTCGGGAAGGGAAACCAAATCTTGCGACCCTGCAAAGAAAGGCTTACAAACACTCTGGAAAGGAGATATGATCAAAAGAAATGCAATTGCAAAAAACCCCCAAAAAAGGGAAAATTGGGAAATTTGGTGACTACAAGAAAGTGGTCTGGGCAGAAGCCAGGTGCAGTGCAAAGCACCAAAAGAGGCCAAAAATAACCTGAGAGGTGTTGTAAAAAAAGGGCAAAAATCAAGGAGGCAGACACAACTTGGTGGGGAAGATATGAGCAACATTGCATGGATACTTAAAAAAAGAAAAAAAAAAATCTCAGCCAAAGTCAAAGCCATGAAAAGGCATGGCATGCAAACAACTGCAGGGACACGCACAACATACACCAAGCCTTGCCAGAATTGATCCCTGCTGAAGGCCAAAACAAATAAGAAGGGCTTACACACACTCTGGAATGGAGATATGATCAAAGGAAACGAAATTGAAAAAAAAAAAAAAGAAAAATGGAAAATTTGGTGACTACAAGAAAGTGGTCTGTGCAGAAGCCAGGTGCAGTGCAAAGCACCAAAAAAGGCCAAAAGGATGCTGACAGGTGTTGTAAAAGCAAAACAAAATCCAAGGAGGTACATACAACTTGGTTGGGAAGATATGAGGGACATGGCACGGATGCATTCAAAAATAAAAAAAAGGAAAAAAAATCTCAGCCAGAGCCAAAGCCATGAAAAGGCATGACAGCCCAACAAGTGCAGGCACTTGCCCCAAAGCCTGTCCAATTGATCCCCATTAAAATCGCAAGATTTGCTTTCCCTTCCCGAAAGGAAATTTCATTTCCTTTCGGGAAGGGAAAGCAAATCTTGCGACCCTGCAAAGAAAGGCTTACAAACACTCTGGAAAGGAGATATGATCAAAAGAAATGCAATTGCAAAAAACCCCCAAAAAAGGGAAAATTGGGAAATTTGGTGACTACAAGAAAGTGGTCTGGGCAGAAGCCAGGTGCAGTGCAAAGCACCAAAAGAGGCCAAAAATAACCTGACAGGTGTTGTAAAAAAAGGGCAAAAATCAAGGAGGCAGACACAACTTGGTGGGGAAGATATGAGCTACATTGCATGGACACTTAAAAAAAGAAAAAAAAAAAATCTCAGCCAAAGTCAAAGCCATGAAAAGGCATGGCATGCAAACAACTGCAAGGACACGCACAACATACAGCAAGCCTTGCCAGAATTGATCCCTGCTGAAGGCCAAAACAAATAAGAAGGGCTTACACACACTCTGGAATGGAGATATGATCAAAGGAAACAAAATTGAAAAAAAATAAAAAGAAAAATGGAAAATTTGGTGACTACAAGAAAGTGGTCTGGGCAGAAGCCCGGTGCAGTGCAAAGCACCAAAAAAGGTTAAAAGAAAGCTAACAGGTGTTGTAAACGCAAAACAAAATCCAAGGAGGTACAAACAACTTGGTGGGGAAGATATGAGGGACATGGCACGGATGCATTCAAAAAAAAAAAAGAAAAAAAAAAATCTCAGCCAGAGCCAAAGCCATGAAAAGGCATGACAGCCCAACAAGTGCAGGGACTTGCCCCAAAGCTTGTCCAATTGATCCCCATTAAAATCGCAAGATTTGGTTTCCCTTCCCGAAAGGAAATTTCATTTCCTTTCGGGAAGGGAAACCAAATCTTGCGACCCTGCAAAGAAAGGCTTACAAACACTCTGGAAAGGAGATATGATCAAAAGAAATGCAATTGCAAAAAACCCCCAAAAAAGGGAAAATTGGGAAATTTGGTGACTACAAGAAAGTGGTCTGGGCAGAAGCCAGGTGCAGTGCAAAGCACCAAAAGAGGCCAAAAATAACCTGACAGGTGTTGTAAAAAAAGGGCAAAAATCAAGGAGGCAGACACAACTTGGTGGGGAAGATATGAGCTACATTGCATGGACACTTAAAAAAAGAAAAAAAAAAAATCTCAGCCAAAGTCAAAGCCATGAAAAGGCATGGCATGCAAACAACTGCAAGGACACGCACAACATACAGCAAGCCTTGCCAGAATTGATCCCTGCTGAAGGCCAAAACAAATAAGAAGGGCTTACACACACTCTGGAATGGAGATATGATCAAAGGAAACAAAATTGAAAAAAAATAAAAAGAAAAATGGAAAATTTGGTGACTACAAGAAAGTGGTCTGGGCAGAAGCCCGGTGCAGTGCAAAGCACCAAAAAAGGTTAAAAGAAAGCTAACAGGTGTTGTAAACGCAAAACAAAATCCAAGGAGGTACATACAACTTGGTGGGGAAGATATGAGGGACATGGCACGGATGCATTCAAAAAAAAAAAGAAAGAAAAAAAAAATCTCAGCCAGAGCCAAAGCCATGAAAAGGCATGACAGCCCAACAAGTGCAGGGACTTGCCCCAAAGCTTGTCCAATTGATCCCCATTAAAATCGCAAGATTTGGTTTCCCTTCCCGAAAGGAAATTTCATTTCCTTTCGGGAAGGGAAACCAAATCTTGCGACCCTGCAAAGAAAGGCTTACAAACACTCTGGAAAGGAGATATGATCAAAAGAAATGCAATTGCAAAAAACCCCCAAAAAAGGGAAAATTGGGAAATTTGGTGACTACAAGAAAGTGGTCTGGGCAGAAGCCAGGTGCAGTGCAAAGCACCAAAAGAGGCCAAAAATAACCTGACAGGTGTTGTAAAAAAAGGGCAAAAATCAAGGAGGCAGACACAACTTGGTGGGGAAGATATGAGCTACATTGCATGGACACTTAAAAAAAGAAAAAAAAAAAATCTCAGCCAAAGTCAAAGCCATGAAAAGGCATGGCATGCAAACAACTGCAAGGACACGCACAACATACAGCAAGCCTTGCCAGAATTGATCCCTGCTGAAGGCCAAAACAAATAAGAAGGGCTTACACACACTCTGGAATGGAGATATGATCAAAGGAAACAAAATTGAAAAAAAAAAAAAAGAAAAATGGAAAATTTGGTGACCACAAGAAAGTGGTCTGGGCAGAAGCCAGGTGCAGTGCAAAGCACCAAAAGAGGCCAAAAATAACCTGACAGGTGTTGTAAAAAAAGGGCAAAAATCAAGGAGGCAGACACAACTTGGTGGGGAAATATGAGCGACATTGCATGGATACTTAAAAAAAGAAAAAAAAAATCTCAGCCAAAGTCAAAGCCATGAAAAGGCATGGCATGCAAACAACTGCAAGGACACGCACAACATACAACAAGCCTTGCCAGAATTGATCCCTGCTGAAGGCCAAAACAAATAAGAAGGGCTTACACACACTCTGGAATGGAGATATGATCAAAGGAAACAAAATTGAAAAAAAATAAAAAGAAAAATGGAAAATTTGGTGACTACAAGAAAGTGGTCTGGGCAGAAGCCCGGTGCAGTGCAAAGCACCAAAAAAAGTTAAAAGAAAGCTAACAGGTGTTGTAAACGCAAAACAAAATCCAAGGAGGTACAAACAACTTGGTGGGGAAGATATGAGGGACATGGCACGGATGCATTCAAAAAAAAAAAAGAAAAAAAAAAATCTCAGCCAGAGCCAAAGCCATGAAAAGGCATGACAGCCCAACAAGTGCAGGGACTTGCCCCAAAGCTTGTCCAATTGATCCCCATTAAAATCGCAAGATTTGGTTTCCCTTCCCGAAAGGAAATTTCATTTCCTTTCGGGAAGGGAAACCAAATCTTGCGACCCTGCAAAGAAAGGCTTACAAACACTCTGGAAAGGAGATATGATCAAAAGAAATGCAATTGCAAAAAACCCCCAAAAAAGGGAAAATTGGGAAATTTGGTGACTACAAGAAAGTGGTCTGGGCAGAAGCCAGGTGCAGTGCAAAGCACCAAAAGAGGCCAAAAATAACCTGACAGGTGTTGTAAAAAAAGGGCAAAAATCAAGGAGGCAGACACAACTTGGTGGGGAAGATATGAGCTACATTGCATGGACACTTAAAAAAAGAAAAAAAAAAAATCTCAGCCAAAGTCAAAGCCATGAAAAGGCATGGCATGCAAACAACTGCAAGGACACGCACAACATACAGCAAGCCTTGCCAGAATTGATCCCTGCTGAAGGCCAAAACAAATAAGAAGGGCTTACACACACTCTGGAATGGAGATATGATCAAAGGAAACAAAATTGAAAAAAAATAAAAAGAAAAATGGAAAATTTGGTGACTACAAGAAAGTGGTCTGGGCAGAAGCCCGGTGCAGTGCAAAGCACCAAAAAAGGTTAAAAGAAAGCTAACAGGTGTTGTAAACGCAAAACAAAATCCAAGGAGGTACATACAACTTGGTGGGGAAGATATGAGGGACATGGCACGGATGCATTCAAAAAAAAAAAGAAAGAAAAAAAAAATCTCAGCCAGAGCCAAAGCCATGAAAAGGCATGACAGCCCAACAAGTGCAGGGACTTGCCCCAAAGCTTGTCCAATTGATCCCCATTAAAATCGCAAGATTTGGTTTCCCTTCCCGAAAGGAAATTTCATTTCCTTTCGGGAAGGGAAACCAAATCTTGCGACCCTGCAAAGAAAGGCTTACAAACACTCTGGAAAGGAGATATGATCAAAAGAAATGCAATTGCAAAAAACCCCCAAAAAAGGGAAAATTGGGAAATTTGGTGACTACAAGAAAGTGGTCTGGGCAGAAGCCAGGTGCAGTGCAAAGCACCAAAAGAGGCCAAAAATAACCTGACAGGTGTTGTAAAAAAAGGGCAAAAATCAAGGAGGCAGACACAACTTGGTGGGGAAGATATGAGCTACATTGCATGGACACTTAAAAAAAGAAAAAAAAAAAATCTCAGCCAAAGTCAAAGCCATGAAAAGGCATGGCATGCAAACAACTGCAAGGACACGCACAACATACAGCAAGCCTTGCCAGAATTGATCCCTGCTGAAGGCCAAAACAAATAAGAAGGGCTTACACACACTCTGGAATGGAGATATGATCAAAGGAAACAAAATTGAAAAAAAAAAAAAAGAAAAATGGAAAATTTGGTGACCACAAGAAAGTGGTCTGGGCAGAAGCCAGGTGCAGTGCAAAGCACCAAAAGAGGCCAAAAATAACCTGACAGGTGTTGTAAAAAAAGGGCAAAAATCAAGGAGGCAGACACAACTTGGTGGGGAAATATGAGCGACATTGCATGGATACTTAAAAAAAGAAAAAAAAAATCTCAGCCAAAGTCAAAGCCATGAAAAGGCATGGCATGCAAACAACTGCAAGGACACGCACAACATACAACAAGCCTTGCCAGAATTGATCCCTGCTGAAGGCCAAAACAAATAAGAAGGGCTTACACACACTCTGGAATGGAGATATGATCAAAGGAAACAAAATTGAAAAAAAATAAAAAGAAAAATGGAAAATTTGGTGACTACAAGAAAGTGGTCTGGGCAGAAGCCCGGTGCAGTGCAAAGCACCAAAAAAAGTTAAAAGAAAGCTAACAGGTGTTGTAAACGCAAAACAAAATCCAAGGAGGTACATACAACTTGGTGGGGAAGATATGAGGGACATGGCACGGATGCATTCAAAAAAAAAAAAGAAAAAAAAAAAATCTCAGCCAGAGCCAAAGCCATGAAAAGGCATGACAGCCCAACAAGTGCAGGGACTTGCCCCAAAGCTTGTCCAATTGATCCCCATTAAAATCGCAAGATTTTGTTTCCCTTCCCGAAAGGAAATTTCATTTCCTTTCGGGAAGGGAAACCAAATCTTGCGACCCTGCAAAGAAAGGCTTACAAACACTCTGGAAAGGAGATATGATCAAAAGAAATGCAATTGCAAAAAACCCCCAAAAAAGGGAAAATTGGGAAATTTGGTGACTACAAGAAAGTGGTCTGGGCAGAAGCCAGGTGCAGTGCAAAGCACCAAAAGAGGCCAAAAATAACCTGAGAGGTGTTGTAAAAAAAGGGCAAAAATCAAGGAGGCAGACACAACTTGGTGGGGAAGATATGAGCAACATTGCATGGATACTTAAAAAAAGAAAAAAAAAAATCTCAGCCAAAGTCAAAGCCATGAAAAGGCATGGCATGCAAACAACTGCAGGGACACGCACAACATACACCAAGCCTTGCCAGAATTGATCCCTGCTGAAGGCCAAAACAAATAAGAAGGGCTTACACACACTCTGGAATGGAGATATGATCAAAGGAAACGAAATTGAAAAAAAAAAAAAAGAAAAATGGAAAATTTGGTGACTACAAGAAAGTGGTCTGTGCAGAAGCCAGGTGCAGTGCAAAGCACCAAAAAAGGCCAAAAGGATGCTGACAGGTGTTGTAAAAGCAAAACAAAATCCAAGGAGGTACATACAACTTGGTTGGGAAGATATGAGGGACATGGCACGGATGCATTCAAAAATAAAAAAAAGGAAAAAAAATCTCAGCCAGAGCCAAAGCCATGAAAAGGCATGACAGCCCAACAAGTGCAGGCACTTGCCCCAAAGCCTGTCCAATTGATCCCCATTAAAATCGCAAGATTTGCTTTCCCTTCCCGAAAGGAAATTTCATTTCCTTTCGGGAAGGGAAAGCAAATCTTGCGACCCTGCAAAGAAAGGCTTACAAACACTCTGGAAAGGAGATATGATCAAAAGAAATGCAATTGCAAAAAACCCCCAAAAAAGGGAAAATTGGGAAATTTGGTGACTACAAGAAAGTGGTCTGGGCAGAAGCCAGGTGCAGTGCAAAGCACCAAAAGAGGCCAAAAATAACCTGACAGGTGTTGTAAAAAAAGGGCAAAAATCAAGGAGGCAGACACAACTTGGTGGGGAAGATATGAGCTACATTGCATGGACACTTAAAAAAAGAAAAAAAAAAAATCTCAGCCAAAGTCAAAGCCATGAAAAGGCATGGCATGCAAACAACTGCAAGGACACGCACAACATACAGCAAGCCTTGCCAGAATTGATCCCTGCTGAAGGCCAAAACAAATAAGAAGGGCTTACACACACTCTGGAATGGAGATATGATCAAAGGAAACAAAATTGAAAAAAAATAAAAAGAAAAATGGAAAATTTGGTGACTACAAGAAAGTGGTCTGGGCAGAAGCCCGGTGCAGTGCAAAGCACCAAAAAAGGTTAAAAGAAAGCTAACAGGTGTTGTAAACGCAAAACAAAATCCAAGGAGGTACAAACAACTTGGTGGGGAAGATATGAGGGACATGGCACGGATGCATTCAAAAAAAAAAAAGAAAAAAAAAAATCTCAGCCAGAGCCAAAGCCATGAAAAGGCATGACAGCCCAACAAGTGCAGGGACTTGCCCCAAAGCTTGTCCAATTGATCCCCATTAAAATCGCAAGATTTGGTTTCCCTTCCCGAAAGGAAATTTCATTTCCTTTCGGGAAGGGAAACCAAATCTTGCGACCCTGCAAAGAAAGGCTTACAAACACTCTGGAAAGGAGATATGATCAAAAGAAATGCAATTGCAAAAAACCCCCAAAAAAGGGAAAATTGGGAAATTTGGTGACTACAAGAAAGTGGTCTGGGCAGAAGCCAGGTGCAGTGCAAAGCACCAAAAGAGGCCAAAAATAACCTGACAGGTGTTGTAAAAAAAGGGCAAAAATCAAGGAGGCAGACACAACTTGGTGGGGAAGATATGAGCAACATTGCATGGATACTTAAAAAAACAAAAAAAAAAATCTCAGCCAAAGTCAAAGCCATGAAAAGGCATGGCATGCAAACAACTGCAAGGACACGCACAACATACAGCAAGCCTTGCCAGAATTGATCCCTGCTGAAGGCCAAAACAAATAAGAAGGGCTTACACACACTCTGGAATGGAGATATGATCAAAGGAAACAAAATTGAAAAAAAAAAAAAAGAAAAATGGAAAATTTGGTGACCACAAGAAAGTGGTCTGGGCAGAAGCCAGGTGCAGTGCAAAGCACCAAAAGAGGCCAAAAATAACCTGACAGGTGTTGTAAAAAAAGGGCAAAAATCAAGGAGGCAGACACAACTTGGTGGGGAAATATGAGCGACATTGCATGGATACTTAAAAAAAGAAAAAAAAAAATCTCAGCCAAAGTCAAAGCCATGAAAAGGCATGGCATGCAAACAACTGCAAGGACACGCACAACATACAACAAGCCTTGCCAGAATTGATCCCTGCTGAAGGCCAAAACAAATAAGAAGGGCTTACACACACTCTGGAATGGAGATATGATCAAAGGAAACAAAATTGAAAAAAAATAAAAAGAAAAATGGAAAATTTGGTGACTACAAGAAAGTGGTCTGGGCAGAAGCAAGGTGCAGTGCAAAGCACCAAAAGAGGCCAAAAATAACCTGACAGGTGTTGTAAAAAAAGGGCAAAAATCAAGGAGGCAGACACAACTTGGTGGGGAAGATATGAGCAACATTGCATGGATACTTAAAAAAAGAAAAAAAAAAATCTCAGCCAAAGTCAAAGCCATGAAAAGGCATGGCATGCAAACAACTGCAGGGACACGCACAACATACAGCAAGCCTTGCCAGAATTGATCCCTGCTGAAGGCCAAAACAAATAAGAAGGGCTTACACACACTCTGGAATGGAGATATGATCAAAGGAAACAAAATTGAAAAAAAAAAAAAGAAAAATGTAAAATATGGTGACTACAAGAAAGTGGTCTGGGCAGAAGCCAGGTGCAGTGCAAAGCACCAAAAGAGGCCAAAAATAACCTGAGAGGTGTTGTAAAAAAAGGGCAAAAATCAAGGAGGCAGACACAACTTGGTGGGGAAGATATGAGCAACATTGCATGGATACTTAAAAAAAGAAAAAAAAAAATCTCAGCCAGAGTCAAAGCCATGAAAAGGCATGGCATGCAAACAACTGCAGGGACACGCACAACATACACCAAGCCTTGCCAGAATTGATCCCTGCTGAAGGCCAAAACAAATAAGAAGGGCTTACACACACTCTGGAATGGAGATATGATCAAAGGAAAGGAAATTGAAAAAAAAAAAAAAGAAAAATTGAAAATTTGGTGACTACAAGAAAGTGGTCTGTGCAGAAGCCAGGTGCAGTGCAAAGCACCAAAAAAGGCCAAAAGGATGCTGACAGGTGTTGTAAAAGCAAAACAAAATCCAAGGAGGTACATACAACTTGGTTGGGAAGATATGAGGGACATGGCACGGATGCATTCAAAAAAAAAAAAAAGAAAAAAAAATCTCAGCCAGAGCCAAAGCCATGAAAAGGCATGACAGCCCAACAAGTGCAGGCACTTGCCCCAAAGCCTGTCCAATTGATCCCCATTAAAATCGCAAGATTTGGTTTCCCTCCCCAAAAGGAAATTTCATTTCCTTTTGGGAAGGGAAACCAAATCTTGCGACCCTGCAAAGAAAGGCTTACAAACACTCTGGAAAGGAGATATGATCAAAAGAAATGCAATTGCAAAAAACCCCCAAAAACGGGAAAAGTGGGAAATTTGGTGACTACAAGAAAGTGGTCTGGGCAGAAGCCAGGTGCAGTGCAAAGCACCAAAAGAGGCCAAAAATAACCTGACAGGTGTTGTAAAAAAAGGGCAAAAATCAAGGCGGCAGACACAACTTGGTGGGGAAGATATGAGCTACATTGCATGGATACTTAAAAAAAGAAAAAAAAAAATCTCAGCCAAAGTCAAAGCCATGAAAAGGCATGGCATGCAAACAACTGCAGGGACACGCACAACATACACCAAGCCTTGCCAGAATTGATCCCTGCTGAAGGCCAAAACAAATAAGAAGGGCTTACACACACTCTGGAATGGAGATATGATCAAAGGAAAGGAAATTGAAAAAAAAAAAAAAGAAAAATGGAAAATTTGGTGACTACAAGAAAGTGGTCTGGGCAGAAGCCAGGTGCAGTGCAAAGCACCAAAAAAAGTTAAAAGAATGCTAACAGGTGTTGTAAAAGCAAAACAAAATCCAAGGAGGTACATACAACTTGGTGGGGAAGATATGAGGGACATGGCACGGATGCATTCAAAAATAAAAAAAAGAAAAAAAAAATCTCAGCCAGAGCCAAAGCCATGAAAAGGCATGACAGCCCAACAAGTGCAGGGACTTGCCCCAAAGCTTGTCCAATTGATCCCCATTAAAATCGCAAGATTTGGTTTCCCTTCCCGAAAGGAAATGAAATTTCCTTTCGGGAAGGGAAACCAAATCTTGCGACCCTGCAAAGAAAGGCTTACAAACACTCTGGAAAGGAGATATGATCAAAAGAAATGCAATTGCAAAAAACCCCCAAAAAAGGGAAAATTGGGAAATTTGGTGACTACAAGAAAGTGGTCTGGGCAGAAGCAAGGTGCAGTGCAAAGCACCAAAAGAGGCTAAAAATAACCTGACAGGTGTTGTAAAAAAAGGGCAAAAATCAAGGAGGCAGACACAACTTGGTGGGGAAGATATGAGCAACATTGCATGGATACTTAAAAAAAGAAAAAAAAAAATCTCAGCCAAAGTCAAAGCCATGAAAAGGCATGGCATGCAAACAACTGCAGGGACACGCACAACATACAGCAAGCCTTGCCAGAATTGATCCCTGCTGAAGGCCAAAACAAATAAGAAGGGCTTACACACACTCTGGAATGGAGATATGATCAAAGGAAACAAAATTGAAAAAAAAAAAAAAGAAAAATGGAAAATTTGGTGACTACAAGAAAGTGGTCTGGGCAGAAGCCAGGTGCAGTGCAAAGCACCAAAAAAAGTTAAAAGAATGCTAACAGGTGTTGTAAAAGCAAAACAAAATCCAAGGAGGTACATACAACTTGGTGGGGAAGATATGAGGGACATGGCACGGATGCATTCAAAAATAAAAAAAAGAAAAAAAAAATCTCAGCCAGAGCCAAAGCCATGAAAAGGCATGACAGCCCAACAAGTGCAGGGACTTGCCCCAAAGCTTGTCCAATTGATCCCCATTAAAATCGCAAGATTTGGTTTCCCTTCCCGAAAGGAAATTTCATTTCCTTTCGGGAAGGGAAACCAAATCTTGCGACCCTGCAAAGAAAGGCTTACAAACACTCTGGAAAGGAGATATGATCAAAAGAAATGCAATTGCAAAAAACCCCCAAAAAAGGGAAAATTGGGAAATTTGGTGACTACAAGAAAGTGGTCTGGGCAGAAGCAAGGTGCAGTGCAAAGCACCAAAAGAGGCCAAAAATAACCTGACAGGTGTTGTAAAAAAAGGGCAAAAATCAAGGAGGCAGACACAACTTGGTGGGGAAGATATGAGCAACATTGCATGGATACTTAAAAAAAGAAAAAAAAAAATCTCAGCCAAAGTCAAAGCCGTGAAAAGGCATGGCATGCAAACAACTGCAGGGACACGCACAACGTACACCAAGCCTTGCCAGAATTGATCCCTGCTGAAGGCCAAAACAAATAAGAAGGGCTTACACACACTCTGGAATGGAGATATGATCAAAGGAAACAAAATTGAAAAAAAAGAAAAAGAAAAATGGAAAATTTGGTGACTACAAGAAAGTGGTCTGGGCAGAAGCAAGGTGCAGTGCAAAGCACCAAAAGAGGCCAAAAATAACCTGACAGGTGTTGTAAAAAAAGGGCAAAAATCAAGGAGGCAGACACAACTTGGTGGGGAAGATATGAGCGACATTGCATGTATACTTAAAAAAAGAAAAAAAAAAAATCTCAGCCAAAGTCAAAGCCATGAAAAGGCATGGCATGCAAACAACTGCAAGGACACGCACAACATACAGGAAGCCTTGCCAGAATTGATCCCTGCTGAAGGCCAAAACAAATAAGAAGGGCTTACACACACTCTGGAATGGAGATATGATCAAAGGAAACAAAATTGAAAAAAAATAAAAAGAAAAATGGAAAATTTGGTGACTACAAGAAAGTGATCTGGGCAGAAGCCCGGTGCAGTGCAAAGCACCAAAAAAAGTTAAAAGAAAGCTAACAGGTGTTGTAAACGCAAAACAAAATCCAAGGAGGTACATACATCTTGGTGGGGAAGATATGAGGGACATGGCATGGATGCATTCAAAAAAAAAGAAAGAAAAAAAAAAATCTCAGCCAGAGCCAAAGCCATGAAAAGGCATGACAGCCCAACAAGTGCAGGGACTTGCCCCAAAGCTTGTCCAATTGATCCCCATTAAAATCGCAAGATTTGGTTTCCCTTCCCGAAAGGAAATTTCATTTCCTTTCGGGAAGGGAAACCAAATCTTGCGACCCTGCAAAGAAAGGCTTACAAACACTCTGGAAAGGAGATATGATCAAAAGAAATGCAATTGCAAAAAACCCCCAAAAAAGGGAAAATTGGGAAATTTGGTGACTACAAGAAAGTGGTCTGGGCAGAAGCCCGGTGCAGTGCAAAGCACCAAAAGAGGCCAAAAATAACCTGACAGGTGTTGTAAAAAAAGGGCAAAAATCAAGGAGGCAGACACAACTTGGTGGGGAAGATATGAGCAACATTGCATGGATACTTAAAAAAAGAAAAAAAAAAAATCTCGTCCCAAGTCTAAGCCATGAAAAGGCATGGCATGCAAACAACTGCAGGAACACGCACAACATACACCAAGCCTTGCCAGAATTGATCCCTGCTGAAGGCCAAAACAAATAAGAAGGGCTTACACACACTCTGGAATGGAGATATGATCAAAGGAAACAAAATTGAAAAAAAAAAAAAAAGAAAAATGGAAAATTTGGTGACTACAAGAAAGTGGTCTGGGCAGAAGCCAGGTGCAGTGCAAAGCAACAAAAAAAGTTAAAAGAAAGCTAACAGGTGTTGTAAACGCAAAACAAAATCCAAGGAGGTACATACAACTTGGTGGGGAAGATATGAGGGACATGGCACGGATGCATTCAAAAAAAAGAAAGAAAAAAAAAAATCTCAGCCAGAGCCAAAGCCATGAAAAGGCATGACAGCCCAACAAGTGCAGGGACTTGCCCCAAAGCTTGTCCAATTGATCCCCATTAAAATCGCAAGATTTGGTTTCCCTTCCCGAAAGGAAATTTCATTTCCTTTCGGGAAGGGAAACCAAATCTTGCGACCCTGCAAAGAAAGGCTTACAAACACTCTGGAAAGGAGATATGATCAAAAGAAATGCAATTGCAAAAAACCCCCAAAAAAGGGAAAATTGGGAAATTTGGTGACTACAAGAAAGTGGTCTGGGCAGAAGCCAGGTGCAGTGCAAAGCACCAAAAGAGGCCAAAAATAACCTGACAGGTGTTGTAAAAAAAGGGCAAAAATCAAGGAGGCAGACACAACTTGGTGGGGAAGATATGAGCAACATTGCATGGATACTTAAAAAAAGAAAAAAAAAAATCTCAGCCAAAGTCAAAGCCATGAAAAGGCATGGCATGCAAACAACTGCAAGGACACGCACAACATACACCAAGCCTTGCCAGAATTGATCCCTGCTGAAGGCCAAAACAAATAAGAAGGGCTTACACACACTCTGGAATGGAGATATGATCAAAGGAAAGGAAATTGAAAAAAAAAAATAAAGAAAAATGGAAAATTTGGTGACTACAAGAAAGTGGTCTGGGCAGAAGCCAGGTGCAGTGCAAAGCACCAAAAGAGGCCAAAAATAACCTGACAGGTGTTGTAAAAAAAGGGCAAAAATCAAGGAGGCAGACACAACTTGGTGGGGAAGATATGAGCGACATTGCATGGATACTTAAAAAAAGAAAAAAAAAAAATCTCAGCCAAAGTCAAAGCCATGAAAAGGCATGGCATGCAAACAACTGCAAGGACACGCACAACATACACCAAGCCTTGCCAGAATTGATCCCTGCTGAAGGCCAAAACAAATAAGAAGGGCTTACACACACTCTGGAATGGAGATATGATCAAAGGAAACAAAATTGAAAAAAAATAAAAAGAAAAATGGAAAATTTGGTGACTACAAGAAAGTGGTCTGGGCAGAAGCCCGGTGCAGTGCAAAGCACCAAAAAAAGTTAAAAGAATGCTAACAGGTGTTGTAAAAGCAAAACAAAATCCAAGGAGGTACATACAACTTGGTGGGGAAGATATGAGGGACATGGCACGGATGCATTCAAAAAAAAAAAAGAAAAAAAAAAATCTCAGCCAGAGCCAAAGCCATGAAAAGGCATGACAGCCCAACAAGTGCAGGGACTTGCCCCAAAGCTTGTCCAATTGATCCCCATTAAAATCGCAAGATTTGGTTTCCCTTCCCGAAAGGAAATTTCATTTCCTTTCGGGAAGGGAAAGCAAATCTTGCGACCCTGCAAAGAAAGGCTTACAAACACTCTGGAAAGGAGATATGATCAAAAGAAATGCAATTGCAAAAAACCCCCAAAAAAGGGAAAATTGGGAAATTTGGTGACTACAAGAAAGTGGTCTGGGCAGAAGCCCGGTGCAGTGCAAAGCACCAAAAGAGGCCAAAAATAACCTGACAGGTGTTGTAAAAAAAGGGCAAAAATCAAGGAGGCAGACACAACTTGGTGGGGAAGATATGAGCAACATTGCATGGATACTTAAAAAAAGAAAAAAAAAAAATCTCGTCCCAAGTCTAAGCCATGAAAAGGCATGGCATGCAAACAACTGCAAGGACACGCACAACATACAGCAAGCCTTGCCAGAATTGATCCCTGCTGAAGGCCAAAACAAATAAGAAGGGCTTACACACACTCTGGAATGGAGATATGATCAAAGGAAACAAAATTGAAAAAAAAAAAAAAAGAAAAATGGAAAATTTGGTGACTACAAGAAAGTGGTCTGGGCAGAAGCCCGGTGCAGTGCAAAGCACCAAAAAAAGTTAAAAGAATGCTAACAGGTGTTGTAAACGCAAAACAAAATCCAAGGAGGTACATACAACTTGGTGGGGAAGATATGAGGGACATGGCACGGATGCATTCAAAAAAAAGAAAGAAAAAAAAAAATCTCAGCCAGAGCCAAAGCCATGAAAAGGCATGACAGCCCAACAAGTGCAGGGACTTGCCCCAAAGCTTGTCCAATTGATCCCCATTAAAATCGCAAGATTTGGTTTCCCTTCCCGAAAGGAAATTTCATTTCCTTTCGGGAAGGGAAACCAAATCTTGCGACCCTGCAAAGAAAGGCTTACAAACACTCTGGAAAGGAGATATGATCAAAAGAAATGCAATTGCAAAAAACCCCCAAAAAAGGGAAAATTGGGAAATTTGGTGACTACAAGAAAGTGGTCTGGGCAGAAGCCCGGTGCAGTGCAAAGCACCAAAAGAGGCCAAAAATAACCTGACAGGTGTTGTAAAAAAAGGGCAAAAATCAAGGAGGCAGACACAACTTGGTGGGGAAGATATGAGCAACATTGCATGGATACTTAAAAAAAGAAAAAAAAAAATCTCAGCCAAAGTCAAAGCCATGAAAAGGCATGGCATGCAAACAACTGCAAGGACACGCACAACATACAGCAAACCTTGCCAGAATTGATCCCTGCTGAAGGCCAAAACAAATAAGAAGGGCTTACACACACTCTGGAATGGAGATATGATCAAAGGAAACAAAATTGAAAAAAAAAAAAAAGAAAAATGGAAAATTTGGTGACTACAAGAAAGTGGTCTGGGCAGAAGCCAGGTGCAGTGCAAAGCACCAAAAGAGGCCAAAAATAACCTGACAGGTGTTGTAAAAAAAGGGCAAAAATCAAGGAGGCAGACACAACTTGGTGGGGAAGATATGAGCGACATTGCATGGATACTTAAAAAAAGAAAAAAAAAAAATCTCAGCCAAAGTCAAAGCCATGAAAAGGCATGGCATGCAAACAACTGCAAGGACACGCACAACATACAGCAAGCCTTGCCAGAATTGATCCCTGCTGAAGGCCAAAACAAATAAGAAGGGCTTACACACACTCTGGAATGGAGATATGATCAAAGGAAACAAAATTGAAAAAAAATAAAAAGAAAAATGGAAAATTTGGTGACTACAAGAAAGTGGTCTGGGCAGAAGCCCGGTGCAGTGCAAAGCACCAAAAAAAGTTAAAAGAATGCTAACAGGTGTTGTAAACGCAAAACAAAATCCAAGGAGGTACATACAACTTGGTGGGGAAGATATGAGGGACATGGCACGGATGCATTCAAAAAAAAAAAGAAAAAAAAAAATCTCAGCCAGAGCCAAAGCCATGAAAAGGCATGACAGCCCAACAAGTGCAGGGACTTGCCCCAAAGCTTGTCCAATTGATCCCCATTAAAATCGCAAGATTTGGTTTCCCTTCCCGAAAGGAAATTTCATTTCCTTTCGGGAAGGGAAACCAAATCTTGCGACCCTGCAAAGAAAGGCTTACAAACACTCTGGAAAGGAGATATGATCAAAAGAAATGCAATTGCAAAAAACCCCCAAAAAAGGGAAAATTGGGAAATTTGCTGACTACAAGAAAGTGGTCTGGGCAGAAGCCAGGTGCAGTGCAAAGCACCAAAAGAGGCCAAAAATAACCTGACAGGTGTTGTAAAAAAAGGGCAAAAATCAAGGAGGCAGACACAACTTGGTGGGGAAGATATGAGCAACATTGCATGGATACTTAAAAAAAGAAAAAAAAAAAATCTCGTCCCAAGTCTAAGCCATGAAAAGGCATGGCATGCAAACAACTGCAGGAACACGCACAACATACACCAAGCCTTGCCAGAATTGATCCCTGCTGAAGGCCAAAACAAATAAGAAGGGCTTACACACACTCTGGAATGGAGATATGATCAAAGGAAACAAAATTGAAAAAAAAAAAAAAAGAAAAATGGAAAATTTGGTGACTACAAGAAAGTGGTCTGGGCAGAAGCCCGGTGCAGTGCAAAGCACCAAAAAAAGTTAAAAGAAAGCTAACAGGTGTTGTAAACGCAAAACAAAATCCAAGGAGGTACATACAACTTGGTGGGGAAGATATGAGGGACATGGCACGGATGCATTCAAAAAAAAGAAAGAAAAAAAAAAATCTCAGCCAGAGCCAAAGCCATGAAAAGGCATGACAGCCCAACAAGTGCAGGGACTTGCCCCAAAGCTTGTCCAATTGATCCCCATTAAAATCGCAAGATTTGCTTTCCCTTCCCGAAAGGAAATTTCATTTCCTTTCGGGAAGGGAAAGCAAATCTTGCGACCCTGCAAAGAAAGGCTTACAAACACTCTGGAAAGGAGATATGATCAAAAGAAATGCAATTGCAAAAAACCCCCAAAAAAGGGAAAATTGGGAAATTTGGTGACTACAAGAAAGTGGTCTGGGCAGAAGCCAGGTGCAGTGCAAAGCACCAAAAGAGGCCAAAAATAACCTGACAGGTGTTGTAAAAAAAGGGCAAAAATCAAGGAGGCAGACACAACTTGGTGGGGAAGATATGAGCGACATTGCATGGATACTTAAAAAAAGAAAAAAAAAAATCTCAGCCAAAGTCAAAGCCATGAAAAGGCATGGCATGCAAACAACTGCAAGGACACGCACAACATACACCAAGCCTTGCCAGAATTGATCCCTGCTGAAGGCCAAAACAAATAAGAAGGGCTTACACACACTCTGGAATGGAGATATGATCAAAGGAAACAAAATTGAAAAAAAAAAAAAAGAAAAATGGAAAATTTGGTGACTACAAGAAAGTGGTCTGGGCAGAAGCCAGGTGCAGTGCAAAGCACCAAAAGAGGCCAAAAATAACCTGACAGGTGTTGTAAAAAAAGGGCAAAAATCAAGGAGGCAGACACAACTTGGTGGGGAAGATATGAGCGACATTGCATGGATACTTAAAAAAAGAAAAAAAAAAAATCTCAGCCAAAGTCAAAGCCATGAAAAGGCATGGCATGCAAACAACTGCAAGGACACGCACAACATACACCAAGCCTTGCCAGAATTGATCCCTGCTGAAGGCCAAAACAAATAAGAAGGGCTTACACACACTCTGGAATGGAGATATGATCAAAGGAAACAAAATTGAAAAAAAATAAAAAGAAAAATGGAAAATTTGGTGACTACAAGAAAGTGGTCTGGGCAGAAGCCCGGTGCAGTGCAAAGCACCAAAAAAAGTTAAAAGAATGCTGACAGGTGTTGTAAAAGCAAAACAAAATCCAAGGAGGTACATACAACTTGGTGGGGAAGATATGAGGGACATGGCACGGATGCATTCAAAAAAAAAAAAGAAAAAAAAAAATCTCAGCCAGAGCCAAAGCCATGAAAAGGCATGACAGCCCAACAAGTGCAGGGACTTGCCCCAAAGCTTGTCCAATTGATCCCCATTAAAATCGCAAGATTTGCTTTCCCTTCCCGAAAGGAAATTTCATTTCCTTTCGGGAAGGGAAAGCAAATCTTGCGACCCTGCAAAGAAAGGCTTACAAACACTCTGGAAAGGAGATATGATCAAAAGAAATGCAATTGCAAAAAACCCCCAAAAAAGGGAAAATTGGGAAATTTGGTGACTACAAGAAAGTGGTCTGGGCAGAAGCCCGGTGCAGTGCAAAGCACCAAAAGAGGCCAAAAATAACCTGACAGGTGTTGTAAAAAAAGGGCAAAAATCAAGGAGGCAGACACAACTTGGTGGGGAAGATATGAGCAACATTGCATGGATACTTAAAAAAAGAAAAAAAAAAAATCTCGTCCCAAGTCTAAGCCATGAAAAGGCATGGCATGCAAACAACTGCAGGAACACGCACAACATACACCAAGCCTTGCCAGAATTGATCCCTGCTGAAGGCCAAAACAAATAAGAAGGGCTTACACACACTCTGGAATGGAGATATGATCAAAGGAAACAAAATTGAAAAAAAAAAAAAAAGAAAAATGGAAAATTTGGTGACTACAAGAAAGTGGTCTGGGCAGAAGCCCGGTGCAGTGCAAAGCACCAAAAAAAGTTAAAAGAAAGCTAACAGGTGTTGTAAACGCAAAACAAAATCCAAGGAGGTACATACAACTTGGTGGGGAAGATATGAGGGACATGGCACGGATGCATTCAAAAAAAAGAAAGAAAAAAAAAAATCTCAGCCAGAGCCAAAGCCATGAAAAGGCATGACAGCCCAACAAGTGCAGGGACTTGCCCCAAAGCTTGTCCAATTGATCCCCATTAAAATCGCAAGATTTGGTTTCCCTTCCCGAAAGGAAATTTCATTTCCTTTCGGGAAGGGAAACCAAATCTTGCGACCCTGCAAAGAAAGGCTTACAAACACTCTGGAAAGGAGATATGATCAAAAGAAATGCAATTGCAAAAAACCCCCAAAAAAGGGAAAATTGGGAAATTTGGTGACTACAAGAAAGTGGTCTGGGCAGAAGCCCGGTGCAGTGCAAAGCACCAAAAGAGGCCAAAAATAACCTGACAGGTGTTGTAAAAAAAGGGCAAAAATCAAGGAGGCAGACACAACTTGGTGGGGAAGATATGAGCGACATTGCATGGATACTTAAAAAAAGAAAAAAAAAAATCTCAGCCAAAGTCAAAGCCATGAAAAGGCATGGCATGCAAACAACTGCAAGGACACGCACAACATACACCAAGCCTTGCCAGAATTGATCCCTGCTGAAGGCCAAAACAAATAAGAAGGGCTTACACACACTCTGGAATGGAGATATGATCAAAGGAAAGGAAATTGAAAAAAAAAAAAAAGAAAAATGGAAAATTTGGTGACTACAAGAAAGTGGTCTGGGCAGAAGCCCGGTGCAGTGCAAAGCACCAAAAAAAGTTAAAAGAAAGCTAACAGGTGTTGTAAACGCAAAACAAAATCCAAGGAGGTACATACAACTTGGTGGGGAAGATATGAGGGACATGGCACGGATGCATTCAAAAATAAAAAAAAGAAAAAAAAAATCTCAGCCAGAGCCAAAGCCATGAAAAGGCATGACAGCCCAACAAGTGCAGGCACTTGCCCCAAAGCTTGTCCAATTGATCCCCATTAAAATCGCAAGATTTGCTTTCCCTTCCCGAAAGGAAATTTCATTTCCTTTCGGGAAGGGAAAGCAAATCTTGCGACCCTGCAAAGAAAGGCTTACAAACACTCTGGAAAGGAGATATGATCAAAAGAAATGCAATTGCAAAAAACCCCCAAAAAAGGGAAAATTGGGAAATTTGGTGACTACAAGAAAGTGGTCTGGGCAGAAGCCAGGTGCAGTGCAAAGCACCAAAAGAGGCCAAAAATAACCTGAGAGGTGTTGTAAAAAAAGGGCAAAAATCAAGGAGGCAGACACAACTTGGTGGGGAAGATATGAGCAACATTGCATGGATACTTAAAAAAAGAAAAAAAAAAATCTCAGCCAAAGTCAAAGCCATGAAAAGGCATGGCATGCAAACAACTGCAGGGACACGCACAACATACACCAAGCCTTGCCAGAATTGATCCCTGCTGAAGGCCAAAACAAATAAGAAGGGCTTACACACACTCTGGAATGGAGATATGATCAAAGGAAACGAAATTGAAAAAAAAAAAAAAGAAAAATGGAAAATTTGGTGACTACAAGAAAGTGGTCTGTGCAGAAGCCAGGTGCAGTGCAAAGCACCAAAAAAGGCCAAAAGGATGCTGACAGGTGTTGTAAAAGCAAAACAAAATCCAAGGAGGTACATACAACTTGGTTGGGAAGATATGAGGGACATGGCACGGATGCATTCAAAAATAAAAAAAAGAAAAAAAAAATCTCAGCCAGAGCCAAAGCCATGAAAAGGCATGACAGCCCAACAAGTGCAGGCACTTGCCCCAAAGCCTGTCCAATTGATCCCCATTAAAATCGCAAGATTTGCTTTCCCTTCCCGAAAGGAAATTTCATTTCCTTTCGGGAAGGGAAAGCAAATCTTGCGACCCTGCAAAGAAAGGCTTACAAACACTCTGGAAAGGAGATATGATCAAAAGAAATGCAATTGCAAAAAACCCCCAAAAAAGGGAAAATTGGGAAATTTGGTGACTACAAGAAAGTGGTCTGGGCAGAAGCCAGGTGCAGTGCAAAGCACCAAAAGAGGCCAAAAATAACCTGAGAGGTGTTGTAAAAAAAGGGCAAAAATCAAGGAGGCAGACACAACTTGGTGGGGAAGATATGAGCGACATTGCATGGATACTTAAAAAAAGAAAAAAAAAATCTCAGCCAAAGTCAAAGCCATGAAAAGGCATGGCATGCAAACAACTGCAAGGACACGAACAACATACACCAAGCCTTGCCAGAATTGATCCCCGCTGAAGGCCAAAACAAATAAGAAGGGCTTACACACACTCTGGAATGGAGATATGATCAAAGGAAACAAAATTGAAAAAAAAAAAAAAAGAAAAATGGAAAATTTGGTGACTACAAGAAAGTGGTCTGGGCAGAAGCCAGGTGCAGTGCAAAGCACCAAAAGAGGCCCAAAATAACCTGACAGGTGTTGTAAAAAAAGGGCAAAAATCAAGGAGGCAGACACAACTTGGTGGGGAAGATATGAGCTACATTGCATGGATACTTAAAAAAAGAAAAAAAAAAATCTCAGCCAAAGTCAAAGCCATGAAAAGGCATGGCATGCAAACAACTGCAGGGACACGCACAACATACAACAAGCCTTGCCAGAATTGATCCCTGCTGAAGGCCAAAACAAATAAGAAGGGCTTACACACACTCTGGAATGGAGATATGATCAAAGGAAACAAAATTGAAAAAAAAAAAAAAAGAAAAATGGAAAATTTGGTGACTACAAGAAAGTGGTCTGGGCAGAAGCCCGGTGCAGTGCAAAGCACCAAAAAAAGTTAAAAGAAAGCTAACAGGTGTTGTAAACGCAAAACAAAATCCAAGGAGGTACATACAACTTGGTGGGGAAGATATGAGGGACATGGCACAAATGCATTCAAAAAAAAAGAAAGAAAAAAAAAAATCTCAGCCAGAGCCAAAGCCATGAAAAGGCATGACAGCCCAACAAGTGCAGGGACTTGCCCCAAAGCTTGTCCAATTGATCCCCATTAAAATCGCAAGATTTGCTTTCCCTTCCCGAAAGGAAATTTCATTTCCTTTCGGGAAGGGAAACCAAATCTTGCGACCCTGCAAAGAAAGGCTTACAAACACTCTGGAAAGGAGATATGATCAAAAGAAATGCAATTGCAAAAAACCCCCAAAAAAGGGAAAATTGGGAAATTTGGTGACTACAAGAAAGTGGTCTGGGCAGAAGCCAGGTGCAGTGCAAAGCACCAAAAGAGGCCAAAAATAACCTGACAGGTGTTGTAAAAAAAGGGCAAAAATCAAGGAGGCAGACACAACTTGGTGGGGAAGATATGAGCTACATTGCATGGACACTTAAAAAAAGAAAAAAAAAAAATCTCAGCCAAAGTCAAAGCCATGAAAAGGCATGGCATGCAAACAACTGCAAGGACACGCACAACATACAGCAAGCCTTGCCAGAATTGATCCCTGCTGAAGGCCAAAACAAATAAGAAGGGCTTACACACACTCTGGAATGGAGATATGATCAAAGGAAACAAAATTGAAAAAAAATAAAAAGAAAAATGGAAAATTGGTGACTACAAGAAAGTGGTCTGGGCAGAAGCCCGGTGCAGTGCAAAGCACCAAAAAAAGTTAAAAGAATGCTAACAGGTGTTGTAAACGCAAAACAAAATCCAAGGAGGTACATACAACTTGGTGGGGAAGATATGAGGGACATGGCACGGATGCATTCAAAAAAAAAAAAGAAAAAAAAAAATCTCAGCCAGAGCCAAAGCCATGAAAAGGCATGACAGCCCAACAAGTGCAGGGACTTGCCCCAAAGCTTGTCCAATTGATCCCCATTAAAATCGCAAGATTTGGTTTCCCTTCCCGAAAGGAAATTTCATTTCCTTTTGGGAAGGGAAACCAAATCTTGCGACCCTGCAAAGAAAGGCTTACAAACACTCTGGAAAGGAGATATGATCAAAAGAAATGCAATTGCAAAAAACCCCCAAAAAAGGGAAAATTGGGAAATTTGGTGACTACAAGAAAGTGGTCTGGGCAGAAGCCAGGTGCAGTGCAAAGCACCAAAAGAGGCCAAAAATAACCTGACAGGTGTTGTAAAAAAAGGGCAAAAATCAAGGAGGCAGACACAACTTGGTGGGGAAGATATGAGCAACATTGCATGGATACTTAAAAAAAGAAAAAAAAAAAATCTCGTCCCAAGTCTAAGCCATGAAAAGGCATGGCATGCAAACAACTGCAGGAACACGCACAACATACACCAAGCCTTGCCAGAATTGATCCCTGCTGAAGGCCAAAACAAATAAGAAGGGCTTACACACACTCTGGAATGGAGATATGATCAAAGGAAACAAAATTAAAAAAAAAAAAAAAAGAAAAATGGAAAATTTGGTGACTACAAGAAAGTGGTCTGGGCAGAAGCCCGGTGCAGTGCAAAGCACCAAAAAAGGTTAAAAGAAAGCTAACAGGTGTTGTAAACGCAAAACAAAATCCAAGGAGGTACATACAACTTGGTGGGGAAGATATGAGGGACATGGCACGGATGCATTCAAAAAAAAAAGAAAGAAAAAAAAAATCTCAGCCAGAGCCAAAGCCATGAAAAGGCATGACAGCCCAACAAGTGCAGGGACTTGCCCCAAAGCTTGTCCAATTGATCCCCATTAAAATCGCAAGATTTGGTTTCCCTTCCCGAAAGGAAATTTCATTTCCTTTTGGGAAGGGAAACCAAATCTTGCGACCCTGCAAAGAAAGGCTTACAAACACTCTGGAAAGGAGATATGATCAAAAGAAATGCAATTGCAAAAAACCCCCAAAAAAGGGAAAATTGGGAAATTTGGTGACTACAAGAAAGTGGTCTGGGCAGAAGCCAGGTGCAGTGCAAAGCACCAAAAGAGGCCAAAAATAACCTGACAGGTGTTGTAAAAAAAGGGCAAAAATCAAGGAGGCAGACACAACTTGGTGGGGAAGATATGAGCTACATTGCATGGACACTTAAAAAAAGAAAAAAAAAAAATCTCAGCCAAAGTCAAAGCCATGAAAAGGCATGGCATGCAAACAACTGCAAGGACACGCACAACATACAGCAAGCCTTGCCAGAATTGATCCCTGCTGAAGGCCAAAACAAATAAGAAGGGCTTACACACACTCTGGAATGGAGATATGATCAAAGGAAACAAAATTGAAAAAAAATAAAAAGAAAAATGGAAAATTTGGTGACTACAAGAAAGTGGTCTGGGCAGAAGCCCGGTGCAGTGCAAAGCACCAAAAAAAGTTAAAAGAATGCTAACAGGTGTTGTAAACGCAAAACAAAATCCAAGGAGGTACATACAACTTGGTGGGGAAGATATGAGGGACATGGCACGGATGCATTCAAAAAAAAAAAAGAAAAAAAAAAATCTCAGCCAGAGCCAAAGCCATGAAAAGGCATGACAGCCCAACAAGTGCAGGGACTTGCCCCAAAGCTTGTCCAATTGATCCCCATTAAAATCGCAAGATTTGGTTTCCCTTCCCGAAAGGAAATTTCATTTCCTTTTGGGAAGGGAAACCAAATCTTGCGACCCTGCAAAGAAAGGCTTACAAACACTCTGGAAAGGAGATATGATCAAAAGAAATGCAATTGCAAAAAACCCCCAAAAAAGGGAAAATTGGGAAATTTGGTGACTACAAGAAAGTGGTCTGGGCAGAAGCCAGGTGCAGTGCAAAGCACCAAAAGAGGCCAAAAATAACCTGACAGGTGTTGTAAAAAAAGGGCAAAAATCAAGGAGGCAGACACAACTTGGTGGGGAAGATATGAGCAACATTGCATGGATACTTAAAAAAAGAAAAAAAAAAAATCTCGTCCCAAGTCTAAGCCATGAAAAGGCATGGCATGCAAACAACTGCAGGAACACGCACAACATACACCAAGCCTTGCCAGAATTGATCCCTGCTGAAGGCCAAAACAAATAAGAAGGGCTTACACACACTCTGGAATGGAGATATGATCAAAGGAAACAAAATTGAAAAAAAAAAAAAAAGAAAAATGGAAAATTTGGTGACTACAAGAAAGTGGTCTGGGCAGAAGCCCGGTGCAGTGCAAAGCACCAAAAAAGGTTAAAAGAAAGCTAACAGGTGTTGTAAACGCAAAACAAAATCCAAGGAGGTACATACAACTTGGTGGGGAAGATATGAGGGACATGGCACGGATGCATTCAAAAAAAAAAGAAAGAAAAAAAAAATCTCAGCCAGAGCCAAAGCCATGAAAAGGCATGACAGCCCAACAAGTGCAGGGACTTGCCCCAAAGCTTGTCCAATTGATCCCCATTAAAATCGCAAGATTTGGTTTCCCTTCCCGAAAGGAAATTTCATTTCCTTTCGGGAAGGGAAACCAAATCTTGCGACCCTGCAAAGAAAGGCTTACAAACACTCTGGAAAGGAGATATGATCAAAAGAAATGCAATTGCAAAAAACCCCCAAAAAAGGGAAAATTGGGAAATTTGGTGACTACAAGAAAGTGGTCTGGGCAGAAGCCAGGTGCAGTGCAAAGCACCAAAAGAGGCCAAAAATAACCTGACAGGTGTTGTAAAAAAAGGGCAAAAATCAAGGAGGCAGACACAACTTGGTGGGGAAGATATGAGCTACATTGCATGGATACTTAAAAAAAGAAAAAAAAAAATCTCAGCCAAAGTCAAAGCCATGAAAAGGCATGGCATGCAAACAACTGCAGGGACACGCACAACATACAACAAGCCTTGCCAGAATTGATCCCTGCTGAAGGCCAAAACAAATAAGAAGGGCTTACACACACTCTGGAATGGAGATATGATCAAAGGAAACAAAATTGAAAAAAAAAAAAAAAGAAAAATGGAAAATTTGGTGACTACAAGAAAGTGGTCTGGGCAGAAGCCCGGTGCAGTGCAAAGCACCAAAAAAAGTTAAAAGAAAGCTAACAGGTGTTGTAAACGCAAAACAAAATCCAAGGAGGTACATACAACTTGGTGGGGAAGATATGAGGGACATGGCACGGATGCATTCAAAAAAAAAAAAGAAAAAAAAAAATCTCAGCCAGAGCCAAAGCCATGAAAAGGCATGACAGCCCAACAAGTGCAGGGACTTGCCCCAAAGCTTGTCCAATTGATCCCCATTAAAATCGCAAGATTTGGTTTCCCTTCCCGAAAGGAAATTTCATTTCCTTTCGGGAAGGGAAACCAAATCTTGCGACCCTGCAAAGAAAGGCTTACAAACACTCTGGAAAGGAGATATGATCAAAAGAAATGCAATTGCAAAAAACCCCCAAAAAAGGGAAAATTGGGAAATTTGGTGACTACAAGAAAGTGGTCTGGGCAGAAGCCAGGTGCAGTGCAAAGCACCAAAAGAGGCCAAAAATAACCTGACAGGTGTTGTAAAAAAAGGGCAAAAATCAAGGAGGCAGACACAACTTGGTGGGGAAGATATGAGCTACATTGCATGGATACTTAAAAAAAGAAAAAAAAAAATCTCAGCCAAAGTCAAAGCCATGAAAAGGCATGGCATGCAAACAACTGCAGGGACACGCACAACATACAACAAGCCTTGCCAGAATTGATCCCTGCTGAAGGCCAAAACAAATAAGAAGGGCTTACACACACTCTGGAATGGAGATATGATCAAAGGAAACAAAATTGAAAAAAAAAAAAAAAGAAAAATGGAAAATTTGGTGACTACAAGAAAGTGGTCTGGGCAGAAGCCCGGTGCAGTGCAAAGCACCAAAAAAGGTTAAAAGAAAGCTAACAGGTGTTGTAAACGCAAAACAAAATCCAAGGAGGTACAAACAACTTGGTGGGGAAGATATGAGGGACATGGCACGGATGCATTCAAAAAAAAAAGAAAGAAAAAAAAAATCTCAGCCAGAGCCAAAGCCATGAAAAGGCATGACAGCCCAACAAGTGCAGGCACTTGCCCCAAAGCTTGTCCAATTGATCCCCATTAAAATCGCAAGATTTGGTTTCCCTTCCCGAAAGGAAATTTCATTTCCTTTCGGGAAGGGAAACCAAATCTTGCGACCCTGCAAAGAAAGGCTTACAAACACTCTGGAAAGGAGATATGATCAAAAGAAATGCAATTGCAAAAAACCCCCAAAAAAGGGAAAATTGGGAAATTTGGTGACTACAAGAAAGTGGTCTGGGCAGAAGCCAGGTGCAGTGCAAAGCACCAAAAGAGGCCAAAAATAACCTGACAGGTGTTGTAAAAAAAGGGCAAAAATCAAGGAGGCAGACACAACTTGGTGGGGAAGATATAGGCTACATTGCATGGATACTTAAAAAAAGAAAAAAACAAATCTCAGCCAAAGTCAAAGCCATGAAAAGGCATGGCATGCAAACAACTGCAGGGACACGCACAACATACAACAAGCCTTGCCAGAATTGATCCCTGCTGAAGGCCAAAACAAATAAGAAGGGCTTACACACACTCTGGAATGGAGATATGATCAAAGGAAACAAAATTGAAAAAAAAAAAAAAAGAAAAATGGAAAATTTGGTGACTACAAGAAAGTGGTCTGGGCAGAAGCCCGGTGCAGTGCAAAGCACCAAAAAAAGTTAAAAGAATGCTAACAGGTGTTGTAAACGCAAAACAAAATCCAAGGAGGTACATACAACTTGGTGGGGAAGATATGAGGGACATGGCACGGATGCATTCAAAAAAAAAAAAGAAAAAAAAAAATCTCAGCCAGAGCCAAAGCCATGAAAAGGCATGACAGCCCAACAAGTGCAGGGACTTGCCCCAAAGCTTGTCCAATTGATCCCCATTAAAATCGCAAGATTTGGTTTCCCTTCCCGAAAGGAAATTTCATTTCCTTTCGGGAAGGGAAACCAAATCTTGCGACCCTGCAAAGAAAGGCTTACAAACACTCTGGAAAGGAGATATGATCAAAAGAAATGCAATTGCAAAAAACCCCCAAAAAAGGGAAAATTGGGAAATTTGGTGACTACAAGAAAGTGGTCTGGGCAGAAGCCAGGTGCAGTGCAAAGCACCAAAAGAGGCCAAAAATAACCTGACAGGTGTTGTAAAAAAAGGGCAAAAATCAAGGAGGCAGACACAACTTGGTGGGGAAGATATGAGCTACATTGCATGGACACTTAAAAAAAGAAAAAAAAAAAATCTCAGCCAAAGTCAAAGCCATGAAAAGGCATGGCATGCAAACAACTGCAAGGACACGCACAACATACAGCAAGCCTTGCCAGAATTGATCCCTGCTGAAGGCCAAAACAAATAAGAAGGGCTTACACACACTCTGGAATGGAGATATGATCAAAGGAAACAAAATTGAAAAAAAAAAAAAAGAAAAATGGAAAATTTGGTGACCACAAGAAAGTGGTCTGGGCAGAAGCCAGGTGCAGTGCAAAGCACCAAAAGAGGCCAAAAATAACCTGACAGGTGTTGTAAAAAAAGGGCAAAAATCAAGGAGGCAGACACAACTTGGTGGGGAAATATGAGCGACATTGCATGGATACTTAAAAAAAGAAAAAAAAAAAATCTCAGCCAAAGTCAAAGCCATGAAAAGGCATGGCATGCAAACAACTGCAAGGACACGCACAACATACACCAAGCCTTGCCAGAATTGATCCCTGCTGAAGGCCAAAACAAATAAGAAGGGCTTACACACACTCTGGAACGGAGATATGATCAAAGGAAACAAAATTGAAAAAAAATAAAAAGAAAAATGGAAAATTTGGTGACTACAAGAAAGTGGTCTGGGCAGAAGCCCGGTGCAGTGCAAAGCACCAAAAAAAGTTAAAAGAAAGCTAACAGGTGTTGTAAACGCAAAACAAAATCCAAGGAGGTACATACAACTTGGTGGGGAAGATATGAGGGACATGGCACGGATGCATTCAAAAAAAAAAAAGAAAAAAAAAAATCTCAGCCAGAGCCAAAGCCATGAAAAGGCATGACAGCCCAACAAGTGCAGGGACTTGCCCCAAAGCTTGTCCAATTGATCCCCATTAAAATCGCAAGATTTTGTTTCCCTTCCCGAAAGGAAATTTCATTTCCTTTCGGGAAGGGAAACCAAATCTTGCGACCCTGCAAAGAAAGGCTTACAAACACTCTGGAAAGGAGATATGATCAAAAGAAATGCAATTGCAAAAAACCCCCAAAAAAGGGAAAATTGGGAAATTTGGTGACTACAAGAAAGTGGTCTGGGCAGAAGCCAGGTGCAGTGCAAAGCACCAAAAGAGGCCAAAAATAACCTGACAGGTGTTGTAAAAAAAGGGCAAAAATCAAGGAGGCAGACACAACTTGGTGGGGAAGATATGAGCTACATTGCATGGATACTTAAAAAAAAAAAAAAAAAATCTCAGCCAAAGTCAAAGCCATGAAAAGGCATGGCATGCAAACAACTGCAAGGACACGCACAACATACACCAAGCCTTGCCAGAATTGATCCCTGCTGAAGGCCAAAACAAATAAGAAGGGCTTACACACACTCTGGAATGGAGATATGATCAAAGGAAACAAAATTGAAAAAAAAGAAAAAGAAAAATGGAAAATTTGGTGACTACAAGAAAGTGGTCTGGGCAGAAGCCCGGTGCAGTGCAAAGCACCAAAAAAAGTTAAAAGAAAGCTAACAGGTGTTGTAAACGCAAAACAAAATCCAAGGAGGTACATACAACTTGGTTGGGAAGATATGAGGGACATGGCACGGATGCATTCAAAAAAAAAAAAGAAAAAAAAAATCTCAGCCAGAGCCAAAGCCATGAAAAGGCATGACAGCCCAACAAGTGCAGGGACTTGCCCCAAAGCTTGTCCAATTGATCCCCATTAAAATCGCAAGATTTGGTTTCCCTTCCCGAAAGGAAATTTCATTTCCTTTCGGGAAGGGAAACCAAATCTTGCGACCCTGCAAAGAAAGGCTTACAAACACTCTGGAAAGGAGATATGATCAAAAGAAATGCAATTGCAAAAAACCCCCAAAAAAGGGAAAATTGGGAAATTTGGTGACTACAAGAAAGTGGTCTGGGCAGAAGCCAGGTGCAGTGCAAAGCACCAAAAGAGGCCAAAAATAACCTGACAGGTGTTGTAAAAAAAGGGCAAAAATCAAGGTGGCAGACACAACTTGGTGGGGAAGATATGAGCAACATTGCATGGATACTTAAAAAAAGAAAAAAAAAAAAATCTCGGCCCAAGTCTAAGACATGAAAAGGCATGGCATGCAAACAACTGCAGGGACACGCACAACATACACCAAGCCTTGCCAGAATTGATCCCTGCTGAAGGCCAAAACAAATAAGAAGGGCTTACACACACTCTGGAATGGAGATATGATCAAAGGAAACAAAATTGAAGAAAAAGAAAAAGAAAAATGGAAAATTTGGTGACTACAAGAAAGTGGTCTGGGCAGAAGCAAGGTGCAGTGCAAAGCACCAAAAGAGGCCAAAAATAACCTGACAGGTGTTGTAAAAAAAGGGCAAAAATCAAGGAGGCAGACACAACTTGGTGGGGAAGATATGAGCTACATTGCATGGATACTTAAAAAAAGAAAAAAAAAAATCTCAGCCAAAGTCAAAGCCATGAAAAGGCATGGCATGCAAACAACTGCAGGGACACGCACAACATACAGCAAGCCTTGCCAGAATTGATCCCTGCTGAAGGCCAAAACAAATAAGAAGGGCTTACACACACTCTGGAATGGAGATATGATCAAAGGAAACAAAATTGAAAAAAAAAAAAAGAAAAATGTAAAATTTGGTGACTACAAGAAAGTGGTCTGGGCAGAAGCCAGGTGCAGTGCATAGCACCAAAAGAGGCCAAAAATAACCTGAGAGGTGTTGTAAAAAAAGGGCAAAAATCAAGGAGGCAGACACAACTTGGTGGGGAAGATATGAGCAACATTGCATGGATACTTAAAAAAAGAAAAAAAAAAATCTCAGCCAAAGTCAAAGCCATGAAAAGGCATGGCATGCAAACAACTGCAGGGACACGCACAACATACACCAAGCCTTGCCAGAATTGATCCCTGCTGAAGGCCAAAACAAATAAGAAGGGCTTACACACACTCTGGAATGGAGATATGATCAAAGGAAAGGAAATTGAAAAAAAAAAAAAGAAAAATTGAAAATTTGGTGACTACAAGAAAGTGGTCTGTGCAGAAGCCAGGTGCAGTGCAAAGCACCAAAAAAGGCCAAAAGGTTGCTGACAGGTGTTGTAAAAGCAAAACAAAATCCAAGGAGGTACATACAACTTGGTTGGGAAGATATGAGGGACATGGCACGGATGCATTCAAAAAAAAAAAAAAGAAAAAAAAATCTCAGCCAGAGCCAAAGCCATGAAAAGGCATGACAGCCCAACAAGTGCAGGCACTTGCCCCAAAGCCTGTCCAATTGATCCCCATTAAAATCGCAAGATTTGGTTTCCCTTCCCAAAAGGAAATTTCATTTCCTTTTGGGAAGGGAAACCAAATCTTGCGACCCTGCAAAGAAAGGCTTACAAACACTCTGGAAAGGAGATATGATCAAAAGAAATGCAATTGCAAAAAACCCCCAAAAACGGGAAAATTGGGAAATTTGGTGACTACAAGAAAGTGGTCTGGGCAGAAGCCAGGTGCAGTGCAAAGCACCAAAAGAGGCCAAAAATAACCTGACAGGTGTTGTAAAAAAAGGGCAAAAATCAAGGCGGCAGACACAACTTGGTGGGGAAGATATGAGCTACATTGCATGGATACTTAAAAAAAGAAAAAAAAAAATCTCAGCCAAAGTCAAAGCCATGAAAAGGCATGGCATGCAAACAACTGCAGGGACACGCACAACATACACCAAGCCTTGCCAGAATTGATCCCTGCTGAAGGCCAAAACAAATAAGAAGGGCTTACACACACTCTGGAATGGAGATATGATCAAAGGAAACAAAATTGAAAAAAAAAAAAAAGAAAAATGGAAAATTTGGTGACTACAAGAAAGTGGTCTGGGCAGAAGCCAGGTGCAGTGCAAAGCACCAAAAAAAGTTAAAAGAATGCTAACAGGTGTTGTAAAAGCAAAACAAAATCCAAGGAGGTACATACAACTTGGTGGGGAAGATATGAGGGACATGGCACGGATGCATTCAAAAATAAAAAAAAGAAAAAAAAAATCTCAGCCAGAGCCAAAGCCATGAAAAGGCATGACAGCCCAACAAGTGCAGGGACTTGCCCCAAAGCTTGTCCAATTGATCCCCATTAAAATCGCAAGATTTGGTTTCCCTTCCCGAAAGGAAATGAAATTTCCTTTCGGGAAGGGAAACCAAATCTTGCGACCCTGCAAAGAAAGGCTTACAAACACTCTGGAAAGGAGATATGATCAAAAGAAATGCAATTGCAAAAAACCCCCAAAAAAGGGAAAATTGGGAAATTTGGTGACTACAAGAAAGTGGTCTGGGCAGAAGCCAGGTGCAGTGCAAAGCACCAAAAGAGGCCAAAAATAACCTGACAGGTGTTGTAAAAAAAGGGCAAAAATCAAGGAGGCAGACACAACTTGGTGGGGAAGATATGAGCTACATTGCATGGACACTTAAAAAAAGAAAAAAAAAAAATCTCAGCCAAAGTCAAAGCCATGAAAAGGCATGGCATGCAAACAACTGCAGGGACACGCACAACGTACACCAAGCCTTGCCAGAATTGATCCCTGCTGAAGGCCAAAACAAATAAGAAGGGCTTACACACACTCTGGAATGGAGATATGATCAAAGGAAACAAAATTGAAAAAAAAAAAAAAGAAAAATGGAAAATTTGGTGACTACAAGAAAGTGGTCTGGGCAGAAGCCAGGTGCAGTGCAAAGCACCAAAAAAAGTTAAAAGAATGGTAACAGGTGTTGTAAAAGCAAAACAAAATCCAAGGAGGTACATACAACTTGGTGGGGAAGATATGAGGGACATGGGAAGGATGCATTCAAAAAAAAAAGAAAGAAAAAAAAAATCTCAGCCAGAGCCAAAGCCATGAAAAGGCATGACAGCCCAACAAGTGCAGGGACTTGCCCCAAAGCTTGTCCAATTGATCCCCATTAAAATCGCAAGATTTGGTTTCCCTTCCCGAAAGGAAATTTCATTTCCTCTTAAGAAGGGAAACCAAATCTTGCGACCCTGCAAAGAAAGGCTTACAAACACTCTGGAAAGGAGATATGATCTAAAGAAATGCAATTGCAAAAAACCCCCAAAAAAGGGAAAATTGGGAAATTTGGTGACTACAAGAAAGTGGTCTGGGCAGAAGCCAGGTGCAGTGCAAAGCACCAAAAGAGGCCAAAAATAACCTGACAGGTGTTGTAAAAAAAGGGCAAAAATCAAGGAGGCAGACACAACTTGGTGGGGAAGATATGAGCAACATTGCATGGATACTTAAAAAAAGAAAAAAAAAAAATCTCGTCCCAAGTCTAAGCCATGAAAAGGCATGGCATGCAAACAACTGCAGGGACACGCACAACATACACCAAGCCTTGCCAGAATTGATCCCTGCTGAAGGCCAAAACAAATAAGAAGGGCTTACACACACTCTGGAATGGAGATATGATCAAAGGAAACAAAATTGAAAAAAAAGAAAAAGAAAAATGGAAAATTTGGTGACTACAAGAAAGTGGTCTGGGCAGAAGCCAGGTGCAGTGCAAAGCACCAAAAGAGGCCAAAAATAACCTGACAGGTGTTGTAAAAAAAGGGCAAAAATCAAGGAGGCAGACACAACTTGGTGGGGAAGATATGAGCAACAGTGCATGGATACTTAAAAAAAGAAAAAAAAAAATCTCAGCCAAAGTCAAAGCCATGAAAAGGCATGGCATGCAAACAACTGCAGGGACACGTTCAACGTACACCAAGCCTTGCCAGAATTGATCCCTGCTGAAAGCCAAAACAAATAAGAACGGCTTACACACACTCTGGAATGGAGATATGATCAAAGGAAAGGAAATTGAAAAAAAAAAAAAAGAAAAATGGAAAATTTGGTGACTACAAGAAAGTGGTCTGTGCAGAAGCCAGGTGCAGTGCAAAGCACCAAAAAAGGCCAAAAGGATGCTGACAGGTGTTGTAAAAGCAAAACAAAATCCAAGGAGGTACATACAACTTGGTTGGGAAGATATGAGGGACATGGCACGGATGCATTCAAAAAAAAAAAAGAAAAAAAAAAATCTCAGCCAGAGCCAAAGCCATGAAAAGGCATGACAGCCCAACAAGTGCAGGGACTTGCCCCAAAGCTTGTCCAATTGATCCCCATTAAAATCGCAAGATTTGGTTTCCCTTCCCGAAAGGAAATTTCATTTCCTTTCGGGAAGGGAAACCAAATCTTGCGACCCTGCAAAGAAAGGCTTACAAACACTCTGGAAAGGAGACATGATCAAAAGAAATGCAATTGCAAAAAACCCCCAAAAAAGGGAAAATTGGGAAATTTGGTGACTACAAGAAAGTGGTCTGGGCAGAAGCCAGGTGCAGTGCAAAGCACCAAAAGAGGCCAAAAATAACCTGACAGGTGTTGTAAAAAAAGGGCAAAAATCAAGGAGGCAGACACAACTTGGTGGGGAAGATATGAGCTACATTGCATGGACACTTAAAAAAAGAAAAAAAAAAAATCTCAGCCAAAGTCAAAGCCATGAAAAGGCATGGCATGCAAACAACTGCAAGGACACGCACAACATACACCAAGCCTTGCCAGAATTGATCCCTGCTGAAGGCCAAAACAAATAAGAAGGGCTTACACACACTCTGGAATGGAGATATGATCAAAGGAAACAAAATTGAAAAAAAAAAAAAAAGAAAAATGGAAAATTTGGTGACTACAAGAAAGTGGTCTGGGCAGAAGCCCGGTGCAGTGCAAAGCACCAAAAGAGGCCAAAAAAAACCTGACAGGTGTTGTAAAAAAAGGGCAAAAATCAAGGAGGCAGACACAACTTGGTGGGGAAGATATGAGCAACATTGCATGGATACTTAAAAAAAGAAAAAAAAAAATCTCAGCCAAAGTCAAAGCCATGAAAAGGCATGGCATGCAAACAACTGCAGGGACACGCACAACATAAAGCAAGCCTTGCCAGAATTGATCCCTGCTGAAGGCCAAAACAAATAAGAAGGGCTTACACACACTCTGGAATGGAGATATGATCAAAGGAAACAAAATTGAAAAAAAAAAAAAGAAAAATGTAAAATATGGTGACTACAAGAAAGTGGTCTGGGCAGAAGCCAGGTGCAGTGCAAAGCACCAAAAGAGGCCAAAAATAACCTGACAGGTGTTGTAAAAAAAGGGCAAAAATCAAGGAGGCAGACACAACTTGGTGGGGAAGATATGAGCAACATTGCATGGATACTTAAAAAAAGAAAAAAAAAAATCTCAGCCAAAGTCAAAGCCATGAAAAGGCATGGCATGCAAACAACTGCAGGGACACGCACAACATACAGCAAGCCTTGCCAGAATTGATCCCTGCTGAAGGCCAAAACAAATAAGAAGGGCTTACACACACTCTGGAATGGAGATATGATCAAAGGAAAGGAAATTGAAAAAAAAAATAAAGAAAAATTGAAAATTTGGTGACTACAAGAAAGTGGTCTGTGCAGAAGCCAGGTGCAGTGCAAAGCACCAAAAAAGGCCAAAAGGATGCTGACAGGTGTTGTAAAAGCAAAACAAAATCCAAGGAGGTACATACAACTTGGTTGGGAAGATATGAGGGACATGGCACGGATGCATTCAAAAAAAAAAAAAGAAAAAAAAATCTCAGCCAGAGCCAAAGCCATGAAAAGGCATGACAGCCCAACAAGTGCAGGCACTTGCCCCAAAGCCTGTCCAATTGATCCCCATTAAAATCGCAAGATTTGGTTTCCCTTCCCAAAAGGAAATTTCATTTCCTTTTGGGAAGGGAAACCAAATCTTGCGACCCTGCAAAGAAAGGCTTACAAACACTCTGGAAAGGAGATATGATCAAAAGAAATGCAATTGCAAAAAACCCCCAAAAAAGGGAAAATTGGGAAATTTGGTGACTACAAGAAAGTGGTCTGGGCAGAAGCCAGGTGCAGTGCAAAGCACCAAAAGAGGCCAAAAATAACCTGACAGGTGTTGTAAAAAAAGGGCAAAAATCAAGGCGGCAGACACAACTTGGTGGGGAAGATATGAGCTACATTGCATGGATACTTAAAAAAAGAAAAAAAAAAATCTCAGCCAAAGTCAAAGCCATGAAAAGGCATGGCATGCAAACAACTGCAGGGACACGCACAACATACAGCAAGCCTTGCCAGAATTGATCCCTGCTGAAGGCCAAAACAAATAAGAAGGGCTTACACACACTCTGGAATGGAGATATGATCAAAGGAAACAAAATTGAAAAAAAAAAAAAAAGAAAAATGGAAAATTTGGTGACTACAAGAAAGTGGTCTGGGCAGAAGCCAGGTGCAGTGCAAAGCACCAAAAGAGGCCAAAAATAACCTGACAGGTGTTGTAAAAAAAGGGCAAAAATCAAGGAGGCAGACACAACTTGGTGGGGAAGATATGAGCAACATTGCATGGATACTTAAAAAAAGAAAAAAAAAAATCTCGGCCAAAGTCAAAGCCATGAAAAGGCATGGCATGCAAACAACTGCAAGGACACGCACAACATACACCAAGCCTTGCCAGAATTGATCCCTGCTGAAGGCCAAAACAAAAAAGAGGGGCTTACAAACACTCTGGAATGGAGATATGATCAAAGGAAACAAAATTGAAAAAAAAGAAAGAAAAATTGAAAATTTGGTGACTACAAGAAAGTGGTCTGGGCAGAAGCCCGGTGCAGTGCAAAGCACCAAAAAAAGTTAAAAGAATGCTAACAGGTGTTGTAAAAGCAAAACAAAATCCAAGGAGGTACATACAACTTGGTGGGGAAGATATGAGGGACATGGCACGGATGCATTCAAAAAAAAAAGAAAGAAAAAATAATCTCAGCCAGAGCCAAAGCCATGAAAAGGCATGACAGCCCAACAAGTGCAGGCACTTGCCCCAAAGCTTGTCCAATTGATCCCCATTAAAATCGCAAGATTTGGTTTCCCTTCCCGAAAGGAAATTTCATTTCCTTTCGGGAAGGGAAACCAAATCTTGCGACCCTGCAAAGAAAAGCTTACAAACACTCTGGAAAGGAGATATGATCAAAAGAAATGCAATTGCAAAAAACCCCCAAAAAAGGGAAAATTGGGAAATTTGGTGACTACAAGAAAGTGGTCTGGGCAGAAGCCAGGTGCAGTGCAAAGCACCAAAAGAGGCCAAAAATAACCTGAGAGGTGTTGTAAAAAAAGGGCAAAAATCAAGGAGGCAGACACAACTTGGTGGGGAAGATATGAGCAACATTGCATGGATACTTAAAAAAAGAAAAAAAAAAAATCTCAGCCAAAGTCAAAGCCATGAAAAGGCATGGCATGCAAACAACTGCAGGGACACGCACAACATACAGCAAGCCTTGCCAGAATTGATCCCTGCTGAAGGCCAAAACAAATAAGAAGGGCTTACACACACTCTGGAATGGAGATATGATCAAAGGAAAGGAAATTGAAAAAAAAAAAAAAGAAAAATGGAAAATTTGGTGACTACAAGAAAGTGGTCTGTGCAGAAGCCAGGTGCAGTGCAAAGCACCAAAAAAGGCCAAAAGGATGCTGACAGGTGTTGTAAAAGCAAAACAAAATCCAAGGAGGTACATACAACTTGGTTGGGAAGATATGAGGGACATGGCACGGATGCATTCAAAAAAAAAAAAAGAAAAAAAAATCTCAGCCAGAGCCAAAGCCATGAAAAGGCATGACAGCCCAACAAGTGCAGGCACTTGCCCCAAAGCCTGTCCAATTGATCCCCATTAAAATCGCAAGATTTGGTTTCCCTTCCCAAAAGGAAATTTCATTTCCTTTTGGGAAGGGAAACCAAATCTTGCGACCCTGCAAAGAAAGGCTTACAAACACTCTGGAAAGGAGATATGATCAAAAGAATTGCAATTGCAAAAAACCCCCAAAAACGGGAAAATTGGGAAATTTGGTGACTACAAGAAAGTGGTCTGGGCAGAAGCCAGGTGCAGTGCAAAGCACCAAAAGAGGCCAAAAATAACCTGACAGGTGTTGTAAAAAAAGGGCAAAAATCAAGGCGGCAGACACAACTTGGTGGGGAAGATATGAGCTACATTGCATGGATACTTAAAAAAAGAAAAAAAAAAATCTCAGCCAAAGTCAAAGCCATGAAAAGGCATGGCATGCAAACAACTGCAGGGACACGCACAACATACACCAAGCCTTGCCAGAATTGATCCCTGCTGAAGGCCAAAACAAATAAGAAGGGCTTACACACACTCTGGAATGGAGATATGATCAAAGGAAACAAAATTGAAAAAAAAAAAAAAAGAAAAATGGAAAATTTGGTGACTACAAGAAAGTGGTCTGGGCAGAAGCCAGGTGCAGTGCAAAGCACCAAAAGAGGCCAAAAATAACCTGACAGGTGTTGTAAAAAAAGGGCAAAAATCAAGGAGGCAGACACAACTTGGTGGGGAAGATATGAGCAACATTGCATGGATACTTAAAAAAAGAAAAAAAAAAATCTCGGCCAAAGTCAAAGCCATGAAAAGGCATGGCATGCAAACAACTGCAAGGACACGCACAACATACACCAAGCCTTGCCAGAATTGATCCCTGCTGAAGGCCAAAACAAAAAAGAGGGGCTTACACACACTCTGGAATGGAGATATGATCAAAGGAAACAAAATTGAAAAAAAAGAAAGAAAAATTGAAAATTTGGTGACTACAAGAAAGTGGTCTGGGCAGAAGCCCGGTGCAGTGCAAAGCACCAAAAAAAGTTAAAAGAATGCTAACAGGTGTTGTAAAAGCAAAACAAAATCCAAGGAGGTACATACAACTTGGTGGGGAAGATATGAGGGACATGGCACGGATGCATTCAAAAAAAAAAGAAAGAAAAAATAATCTCAGCCAGAGCCAAAGCCATGAAAAGGCATGACAGCCCAACAAGTGCAGGCACTTGCCCCAAAGCTTGTCCAATTGATCCCCATTAAAATCGCAAGATTTGGTTTCCCTTCCCGAAAGGAAATTTCATTTCCTTTCGGGAAGGGAAACCAAATCTTGCGACCCTGCAAAGAAAAGCTTACAAACACTCTGGAAAGGAGATATGATCAAAAGAAATGCAATTGCAAAAAACCCCCAAAAAAGGGAAAATTGGGAAATTTGGTGACTACAAGAAAGTGGTCTGGGCAGAAGCCAGGTGCAGTGCAAAGCACCAAAAGAGGCCAAAAATAACCTGAGAGGTGTTGTAAAAATAGGGCAAAAATCAAGGAGGCAGACACAACTTGGTGGGGAAGATATGAGCAACATTGCATGGATACTTAAAAAAACAAAAAAAAAAATCTCAGCCAAAGTCAAAGCCATGAAAAGGCATGGCATGCAAACTACTGCAGGGACACGCACAACGTACACCAAGCCTTGCCAGAATTGATCCCTGCTGAAGGCCAAAACAAATAAGAAGGGCTTACACACACTCTGGAATGGAGATATGATCAAAGGAAAGGAAATTGAAAAAAAAAGAAAAGAAAAATGGAAAATTTGGTGACTACAAGAAAGTGGTCTGGGCAGAAGCCCGGTGCTGTGCAAAGCACCAAAAAAAGTTAAAAGAATGCTAACAGGTGTTGTAAAAGCAAAACAAAATCCAAGGAGGTACATACAACTTGGTGGGGAAGATATGAGGGACATGGCACGGATGCATTCAAAAATAAAAAAAAGAAAAAGAAAATCTCAGCCAGAGCCAAAGCCATGAAAAGGCATGACAGCCCAACAAGTGCAGGGACTTGCCCCAAAGCTTGTCCAATTGATCCCCATTAAAATCGCAAGATTTGGTTTCCCTTCCCGGAAGGAAATGAAATTTCCTTTCGGGAAGGGAAACCAAATCTTGCGACCCTGCAAAGAAAGGCTTACAAACACTCTGGAAAGGAGATATGATCAAAAGAAATGCAATTGCAAAAAACCCCCAAAAAAGGGAAAATTGGGAAATTTGGTGACTACAAGAAAGTGGTCTGGGCAGAAGCCAGGTGCAGTGCAAAGCACCAAAAGAGGCCAAAAATAACCTGACAGGTGTTGTAAAAAAAGGGCAAAAATCAAGGAGGCAGACACAACTTGGTGGGGAAGATATGAGCAACATTGCATGGATACTTAAAAAAAGAAAAAAAAAAATCTCAGCCAAAGTCAAAGCCATGAAAAGGCATGGCATGCAAACAACTGCAGGGACACGCACAACATACACCAAGCCTTGCCAGAATTGATCCCTGCTGAAGGCCAAAACAAATAAGAAGGGCTTACACACACTCTGGAATGGAGATATGATCAAAGGAAACAAAATTGAAAAAAAAGAAAAAGAAAAATGGAAAATTTGGTGACTACAAGAAAGTGGTCTGGGCAGAAGCCAGGTGCAGTGCAAAGCACCAAAAGAGGCCAAAAATAACCTGACAGGTGTTGTAAAAAAAGGGCAAAAATCAAGGAGGCAGACACAACTTGGTGGGGAAGATATGAGCTACATTGCATGGATACTTAAAAAAAGAAAAAAAAAAATCTCAGCCAAAGTCAAAGCCATGAAAAGGCATGGCATGCAAACAACTGCAGGGACACGCACAACATACACCAAGCCTTGCCAGAATTGATCCCTGCTGAAGGCCAAAACAAATAAGAAGGGCTTACACACACTCTGGAATGGAGATATGATCAAAGGAAACAAAATTGAAAAAAAAAAAAAAAGAAAAATGTAAAATTTGGTGACTACAAGAAAGTGGTCTGGGCAGAAGCCAGGTGCAGTGCAAAGCACCAAAAAAAGTTAAAAGAATGCTAACAGGTGTTGTAAAAGCAAAACAAAATCCAAGGAGGTACATACAACTTGGTGGGGAAGATATGAGGGACATGGCACGGATGCATTCAAAAAAAAAAAAGAAAAAAAAAATCTCAGCCAGAGCCAAAGCCATGAAAAGGCATGACAGCCCAACAAGAGCAGGGACTTGCCCCAAAGCTTGTCCAATTGATCCCCATTAAAATCGCAAGATTTGGTTTCCCTTCCCGGAAGGAAATGAAATTTCCTTTCGGGAAGGGAAACCAAATCTTGCGACCCTGCAAAGAAAGGCTTACAAACACTCTGGAAAGGAGATATGATCAAAAGAAATGCAATTGCAAAAAACCCCCAAAAAAGGGAAAATTGGGAAATTTGGTGACTACAAGAAAGTGGTCTGGGCAGAAGCCAGGTGCAGTGCAAAGCACCAAAAGAGGCCAAAAATAACCTGACAGGTGTTGTAAAAAAAGGGCAAAAATCAAGGAGGCAGGCACAACTTGGTGGGGAAGATATGAGCAACATTGCATGGATACTTAAAAAAAGAAAAAAAAAAATCTCAGCCAAAGTCAAAGCCATGAAAAGGCATGGCATGCAAACAACTGCAGGGACACGCACAACATACACCAAGCCTTGCCAGAATTGATCCCTGCTGAAGGCCAAAACAAATAAGAAGGGCTTACACACACTCTGGAATGGAGATATGATAAAAGGAAAGGAAATTGAAAAAAAAAAAAAAGAAAAATGGAAAATTTGGTGACTACAAGAAAGTGGTCTGGGCAGAAGCCCGGTGCAGTGCAAAGCACCAAAAAAAGTTAAAAGAATGCTAACAGGTGTTGTAAAAGCAAAACAAAATCCAAGGAGGTACATACAACTTGGTGGGGAAGATATGAGGGACATGGCACGGATGCATTCAAAAAAAAAAAAAGAAAAAAAAAAATCTCAGCCAGAGCCAATGCCATGAAAAGGCATGACAGCCCAACAAGTGCAGGCACTTGCCCCAAAGCTTGTCCAATTGATCCCCATTAAAATCGCAAGATTTGGTTTTCATTTCCTTTCGGGAAGGGAAACCAAATCTTGCGACCCTGCAAAGAAAGGCTTACAAACACTCTGGAAAGGAGATATGATCAAAAGAAATGCAATTGCAAAAAACCCCCAAAAAAGGGAAAATTGGGAAATTTGGTGACTACAAGAAAGTGGTCTGGGCAGAAGCCAGGTGCAGTGCAAAGCACCAAAAGAGGCCAAAAATAACCTGACAGGTGTTGTAAAAAAAGGGCAAAAATCAAGGAGGCAGACACAACTTGGTGGGGAAGATATGAGCTACATTGCATGGATACTTAAAAAAAGAAAAAAAAAAATCTCAGCCAAAGTCAAAGCCATGAAAAGGCATGGCATGCAAACAACTGCAGGGACACGCACAACATACACCAAGCCTTGCCAGAATTGATCCCTGCTGAAGGCCAAAACAAATAAGAAGGGCTTACACACACTCTGGAATGGAGATATGATCAAAGGAAACAAAATTGAAAAAAAAAAAAAAAGAAAAATGTAAAATTTGGTGACTACAAGAAAGTGGTCTGGGCAGAAGCCAGGTGCAGTGCAAAGCACCAAAAAAAGTTAAAAGAATGCTAACAGGTGTTGTAAAAGCAAAACAAAATCCAAGGAGGTACATACAACTTGGTGGGGAAGATATGAGGGACATGGCACGGATGCATTCAAAAAAAAAAAAGAAAAAAAAAATCTCAGCCAGAGCCAAAGCCATGAAAAGGCATGACAGCCCAACAAGAGCAGGGACTTGCCCCAAAGCTTGTCCAATTGATCCCCATTAAAATCGCAAGATTTGGTTTCCCTTCCCGGAAGGAAATGAAATTTCCTTTCGGGAAGGGAAACCAAATCTTGCGACCCTGCAAAGAAAGGCTTACAAACACTCTGGAAAGGAGATATGATCAAAAGAAATGCAATTGCAAAAAACCCCCAAAAAAGGGAAAATTGGGAAATTTGGTGACTACAAGAAAGTGGTCTGGGCAGAAGCCAGGTGCAGTGCAAAGCACCAAAAGAGGCCAAAAATAACCTGACAGGTGTTGTAAAAAAAGGGCAAAAATCAAGGAGGCAGACACAACTTGGTGGGGAAGATATGAGCAACATTGCATGGATACTTAAAAAAAGAAAAAAAAAAATCTCAGCCAAAGTCAAAGCCATGAAAAGGCATGGCATGCAAACAACTGCAGGGACACGCACAACATACACCAAGCCTTGCGAGAATTGATCCCTGCTGAAGGCCAAAACAAATAAGAAGGGCTTACACACACTCTGGAATGGAGATATGATCAAAGGAAACAAAATTGAAAAAAAAGAAAAAGAAAAATGGAAAATTTGGTGACTACAAGAAAGTGGTCTGGGCAGAAGCCAGGTGCAGTGCAAAGCACCAAAAGAGGCCAAAAATAACCTGACAGGTGTTGTAAAAAAAGGGCAAAAATCAAGGAGGCAGACACAACTTGGTGGGGAAGATATGAGCTACATTGCATGGATACTTAAAAAAAGAAAAAAAAAAATCTCAGCCAAAGTCAAAGCCATGAAAAGGCATGGCATGCAAACAACTGCAGGGACACGCACAACATACACCAAGCCTTGCCAGAATTGATCCCTGCTGAAGGCCAAAACAAATAAGAAGGGCTTACACACACTCTGGAATGGAGATATGATCAAAGGAAACAAAATTGAAAAAAAAAAAAAAAGAAAAATGTAAAATTTGGTGACTACAAGAAAGTGGTCTGGGCAGAAGCCAGGTGCAGTGCAAAGCACCAAAAAAAGTTAAAAGAATGCTAACAGGTGTTGTAAAAGCAAAACAAAATCCAAGGAGGTACATACAACTTGGTGGGGAAGATATGAGGGACATGGCACGGATGCATTCAAAAAAAAAAAAGAAAAAAAAAATCTCAGCCAGAGCCAAAGCCATGAAAAGGCATGACAGCCCAACAAGAGCAGGGACTTGCCCCAAAGCTTGTCCAATTGATCCCCATTAAAATCGCAAGATTTGGTTTCCCTTCCCGGAAGGAAATGAAATTTCCTTTCGGGAAGGGAAACCAAATCTTGCGACCCTGCAAAGAAAGGCTTACAAACACTCTGGAAAGGAGATATGATCAAAAGAAATGCAATTGCAAAAAACCCCCAAAAAAGGGAAAATTGGGAAATTTGGTGACTACAAGAAAGTGGTCTGGGCAGAAGCCAGGTGCAGTGCAAAGCACCAAAAGAGGCCAAAAATAACCTGACAGGTGTTGTAAAAAAAGGGCAAAAATCAAGGAGGCAGACACAACTTGGTGGGGAAGATATGAGCAACATTGCATGGATACTTAAAAAAAGAAAAAAAAAAATCTCAGCCAAAGTCAAAGCCATGAAAAGGCATGGCATGCAAACAACTGCAGGGACACGCACAACATACACCAAGCCTTGCCAGAATTGATCCCTGCTGAAGGCCAAAACAAATAAGAAGGGCTTACACACACTCTGGAATGGAGATATGATAAAAGGAAAGGAAATTGAAAAAAAAAAAAAAGAAAAATGGAAAATTTGGTGACTACAAGAAAGTGGTCTGGGCAGAAGCCCGGTGCAGTGCAAAGCACCAAAAAAAGTTAAAAGAATGCTAACAGGTGTTGTAAAAGCAAAACAAAATCCAAGGAGGTACATACAACTTGGTGGGGAAGATATGAGGGACATGGCACGGATGCATTCAAAAAAAAAAAAAGAAAAAAAAAAATCTCAGCCAGAGCCAATGCCATGAAAAGGCATGACAGCCCAACAAGTGCAGGCACTTGCCCCAAAGCTTGTCCAATTGATCCCCATTAAAATCGCAAGATTTGGTTTTCATTTCCTTTCGGGAAGGGAAACCAAATCTTGCGACCCTGCAAAGAAAGGCTTACAAACACTCTGGAAAGGAGATATGATCAAAAGAAATGCAATTGCAAAAAACCCCCAAAAAAGGGAAAATTGGGAAATTTGGTGACTACAAGAAAGTGGTCTGGGCAGAAGCCAGGTGCAGTGCAAAGCACCAAAAGAGGCCAAAAATAACCTGAGAGGTGTTGTAAAAAAAGGGCAAAAATCAAGGAGGCAGACACAACTTGGTGGGGAAGATATGAGCAACATTGCATGGATACTTAAAAAAAGAAAAAAAAAAATCTCAGCCAAAGTCAAAGCCATGAAAAGGCATGGCATGCAAACAACTGCAGGGACACGCACAACATACACCAAGCCTTGCGAGAATTGATCCCTGCTGAAGGCCAAAACAAATAAGAAGGGCTTACACACACTCTGGAATGGAGATATGATCAAAGGAAACAAAATTGAAAAAAAAGAAAAAGAAAAATGGAAAATTTGGTGACTACAAGAAAGTGGTCTGGGCAGAAGCCAGGTGCAGTGCAAAGCACCAAAAGAGGCCAAAAATAACCTGACAGGTGTTGTAAAAAAAGGGCAAAAATCAAGGAGGCAGACACAACTTGGTGGGGAAGATATGAGCTACATTGCATGGATACTTAAAAAAAGAAAAAAAAAAATCTCAGCCAAAGTCAAAGCCATGAAAAGGCATGGCATGCAAACAACTGCAGGGACACGCACAACATACACCAAGCCTTGCCAGAATTGATCCCTGCTGAAGGCCAAAACAAATAAGAAGGGCTTACACACACTCTGGAATGGAGATATGATCAAAGGAAACAAAATTGAAAAAAAAAAAAAAAGAAAAATGTAAAATTTGGTGACTACAAGAAAGTGGTCTGGGCAGAAGCCAGGTGCAGTGCAAAGCACCAAAAAAAGTTAAAAGAATGCTAACAGGTGTTGTAAAAGCAAAACAAAATCCAAGGAGGTACATACAACTTGGTGGGGAAGATATGAGGGACATGGCACGGATGCATTCAAAAAAAAAAAAGAAAAAAAAAATCTCAGCCAGAGCCAAAGCCATGAAAAGGCATGACAGCCCAACAAGAGCAGGGACTTGCCCCAAAGCTTGTCCAATTGATCCCCATTAAAATCGCAAGATTTGGTTTCCCTTCCCGGAAGGAAATGAAATTTCCTTTCGGGAAGGGAAACCAAATCTTGCGACCCTGCAAAGAAAGGCTTACAAACACTCTGGAAAGGAGATATGATCAAAAGAAATGCAATTGCAAAAAACCCCCAAAAAAGGGAAAATTGGGAAATTTGGTGACTACAAGAAAGTGGTCTGGGCAGAAGCCAGGTGCAGTGCAAAGCACCAAAAGAGGCCAAAAATAACCTGACAGGTGTTGTAAAAAAAGGGCAAAAATCAAGGAGGCAGACACAACTTGGTGGGGAAGATATGAGCAACATTGCATGGATACTTAAAAAAAGAAAAAAAAAAATCTCAGCCAAAGTCAAAGCCATGAAAAGGCATGGCATGCAAACAACTGCAGGGACACGCACAACATACACCAAGCCTTGCCAGAATTGATCCCTGCTGAAGGCCAAAACAAATAAGAAGGGCTTACACACACTCTGGAATGGAGATATGATAAAAGGAAAGGAAATTGAAAAAAAAAAAAAAGAAAAATGGAAAATTTGGTGACTACAAGAAAGTGGTCTGGGCAGAAGCCCGGTGCAGTGCAAAGCACCAAAAAAAGTTAAAAGAATGCTAACAGGTGTTGTAAAAGCAAAACAAAATCCAAGGAGGTACATACAACTTGGTGGGGAAGATATGAGGGACATGGCACGGATGCATTCAAAAAAAAAAAAAGAAAAAAAAAAATCTCAGCCAGAGCCAATGCCATGAAAAGGCATGACAGCCCAACAAGTGCAGGCACTTGCCCCAAAGCTTGTCCAATTGATCCCCATTAAAATCGCAAGATTTGGTTTTCATTTCCTTTCGGGAAGGGAAACCAAATCTTGCGACCCTGCAAAGAAAGGCTTACAAACACTCTGGAAAGGAGATATGATCAAAAGAAATGCAATTGCAAAAAACCCCCAAAAAAGGGAAAATTGGGAAATTTGGTGACTACAAGAAAGTGGTCTGGGCAGAAGCCAGGTGCAGTGCAAAGCACCAAAAGAGGCCAAAACTAACCTGACAGGTGTTGTAAAAAAAGGGCAAAAATCAAGGAGGCAGACACAACTTGGTGGGGAAGATATGAGCAACATTGCATGGATACTTAAAAAAAGAAAAAAAAAAATCTCAGCCAAAGTCAAAGCCATGAAAAGGCATGGCATGCAAACAACTGCAGGGACACGCACAACATACACCAAGCCTTGCCAGAATTGATCCCTGCTGAAGGCCAAAACAAATAAGAAGGGCTTACACACACTCTGGAATGGAGATATGATCAAAGGAAACAAAATTGAAAAAAAAGAAAGAAAAATGTAAAATATGGGGACTACAAGAAAGTGGTCTGGGCAGAAGCCCGGTGCAGTGCAAAGCACCAAAAAAAGTTAAAAGAATGCTAACAGGTGTTGTAAAAGCAAAACAAAATCCAAGGAGGTACATACAACTTGGTGGGGAAGATATGAGGGACATGGCACGGATGCATTCAAAAAAAAAAAAGAAAAAAAAAAATCTCAGCCAGAGCCAAAGCCATGAAAAGGCATGACAGCCCAACAAGTGCAGGGACTTGCCCCAAAGCTTGTCCAATTGATCCCCATTAAAATCGCAAGATTTGGTTTCCCTTCCCGAAAGGAAATGAAATTTCCTTTCGGGAAGGGAAACCAAATCTTGCGACCCTGCAAAGAAAGGCTTACAAACACTCTGGAAAGGAGATATGATCAAAAGAAATGCAATTGCAAAAAACCCCCAAAAAAGGGAAAGTTGGGAAATTTGGTGACTACAAGAAAGTGGTCTGGGCAGAAGCCAGGTGCAGTGCAAAGCACCAAAAGAGGCCAAAAATAACCTGACAGGTGTTGTAAAAAAAGGGCAAAAATCAAGGAGGCAGACACAACTTGGTGGGGAAGATATGAGCAACATTGCATGGATACTTAAAAAAAGAAAAAAAAAATCTCAGCCAAAGTCAAAGCCATGAAAATGCATGGCATGCAAACAACTGCAAGGACACGCACAACATACACCAAACCTTGCCAGAATTGATCCCTGCTGAAGGCCAAAACAAATAAGAAGGGCTTACACACACTCTGGAATGGAGATATGATAAAAGGAAAGGAAATTGAAAAAAAAAAAAAAGAAAAATGGAAAATTTGGTGACTACAAGAAAGTGGTCTGGGCAGAAGCCCGGTGCAGTGCAAAGTACCAAAAAAAGTTAAAAGAATGCTAACAGGTGTTGTAAAAGCAAAACAAAATCCAAGGAGGTACATACAACTTGGTGGGGAAGATATGAGGGACATGGCACGGATGCATTCAAAAAAAAAAAAAGAAAAAAAAAAATCTCAGCCAGAGCCAAAGCCATGAAAAGGCATGACAGCCCAACAAGTGCAGGGACTTGCCCCAAAGCTTGTCCAATTGATCCCCATTAAAATCGCAAGATTTGCTTTCCCTTCCCGAAAGGAAATTTCATTTCCTTTCGGGAAGGGAAACCAAATCTTGCGACCCTGCAAAGAAAGGCTTACAAACACTCTGGAAAGGAGATATGATCAAAAGAAATGCAATTGCAAAAAACCCCCAAAAAAGGGAAAATTGGGAAATTTGGTGACTACAAGAAAGTGGTCTGGGCAGAAGCCAGGTGCAGTGCAAAGCACCAAAAGAGGCCAAAAATAACCTGAGAGGTGTTGTAAAAAAAGGGCAAAAATCAAGGAGGCAGACACAACTTGGTGGGGAAGATATGAGCTACATTGCATGGATACTTAAAAAAAGAAAAAAAAAAATCTCAGCCAAAGTCTAAGCCATGAAAAGGCATGGCATGCAAACAACTGCAAGGACACGCACAACATACACCAAGCCTTGCCAGAATTGATCCCTGCTGAAGGCCAAAACAAATAAGAAGGGCTTACACACACTCTGGAATGGAGATATGATCAAAGGAAACAAAATTGAAAAAAAAGAAAAAGAAAAATGGAAAATTTGGTGACTACAAGAAAGTGGTCTGGGCAGAAGCCAGGTGCAGTGCAAAGCACCAAAAGAGGCCAAAAATAACCTGACAGGTGTTGTAAAAAAAGGGCAAAAATCAAGGAGGCAGACACAACTTGGTGGGGAAGATATGAGCTACATTGCATGGATACTTAAAAAAAGAAAAAAAAAAATCTCAGCCAAAGTCAAAGCCATGAAAAGGCATGGCATGCAAACAACTGCAGGGACACGCACAACATACAGCAAGCCTTGCCAGAATTGATCCCTGCTGAAGGCCAAAACAAATAAGAAGGGCTTACACACACTCTGGAATGGAGATATGATCAAAGGAAACAAAATTGAAAAAAAAAAAAAAAAAAGAAAAATGTAAAATTTGGCGACTACAAGAAAGTGGTCTGGGCAGAAGCCAGGTGCAGTGCAAAGCACCAAAAAAAGTTAAAAGAATGCTAACAGGTGTTGTAAAAGCAAAACAAAATTCAAGGAGGTACATACAACTTGGTGGGGAAGATATGAGGGACATGGCACGGATGCATTCAAAAAAAAAAAAGAAAAAAAAAAATCTCAGCCAGAGCCAAAGCCATGAAAAGGCATGACAGCCCAACAAGTGCAGGGACTTGCCCCAAAGCTTGTCCAATTGATCCCCATTAAAATCGCAAGATTTGGTTTCCCTTCCCGGAAGGAAATGAAATTTCCTTTCGGGAAGGGAAGCCAAATCTTGCGACCCTGCAAAGAAAGGCTTACAAACACTCTGGAAAGGAGATATGATCAAAAGAAATGCAATTGCAAAAAACCCCCAAAAAAGGGAAAATTGGGAAATTTGGTGACTACAAGAAAGTGGTCTGGGCAGAAGCCAGGTGCAGTGCAAAGCACCAAAAGAGGCCAAAAATAACCTGACAGGTGTTGTAAAAAAAGGGCAAAAATCAAGGAGGCAGACACAACTTGGTGGGGAAGATATGAGCAACATTGCATGGATACTTAAAAAAAGAAAAAAAAAAATCTCAGCCAAAGTCAAAGCCATGAAAATGCATGGCATGCAAACAACTGCAAGGACACGCACAACATACACCAAGCCTTGCCAGAATTGATCCCTGCTGAAGGCCAAAACAAATATAAAGGGCTTACAAACACTGTGGAATGGAGATATGATCAAAGGAAACAAAATTGAAAAAAAAGAAAGAAAAATGTAAAATATGGGGACTACAAGAAAGTGGTCTGGGCAGAAGCCCAGTGCAGTGCAAAGCACCAAAAAAAGTTAAAAGAATGCTAACAGGTGTTGTAAAAGCAAAACAAAATCCAAGGAGGTACATACAACTTGGTGGGGAAGATATGAGGGACATGGCACGGATGCATTCAAAAAAAAAAAAGAAAAAAAAAAATCTCAGCCAGAGCCAAAGCCATGAAAAGGCATGACAGCCCAACAAGTGCAGGGACTTGCCCCAAAGCTTGTCCAATTGATCCCCATTAAAATCGCAAGATTTGGTTTCCCTTCCCGAAAGGAAATGAAATTTCCTTTCGGGAAGGGAAACTAAATCTTGCGACCCTGCAAAGAAAGGCTTACAAACACTCTGGAAAGGAGATATGATCAAAAGAAATGCAATTGCAAAAAACCCCCAAAAAAGGGAAAATTGGGAAATTTGGTGACTACAAGAAAGTGGTCTGGGCAGAAGCCAGGTGCAGTGCAAAGCACCAAAAGAGGCCAAAAATAACCTGACAGGTGTTGTAAAAAAAGGGCAAAAATCAAGGAGGCAGACACAACTTGGTGGGGAAGATATGAGCAACATTGCATGGATACTTAAAAAAAGAAAAAAAAAAATCTCAGCCAAAGTCAAAGGCATGAAAATGCATGGCATGCAAACAACTGCAAGGACACGCACAACATACACCAAACCTTGCCAGAATTGATCCCTGCTGAAGGCCAAAACAAATAAGAAGGGCTTACAAACACTGTGGAATGGAGATATGATCAAAGGAAACAAAATTGAAAAAAAAGAAAGAAAAATGTAAAATTTGGTGACTACAAGAAAGTGGTCTGGGCAGAAGCCCAGTGCAGTGCAAAGCACCAAAAAAAGTTAAAAGAATGCTAACAGGTGTTGTAAAAGCAAAACAAAATTCAAGGAGGTACATACAACTTGGTGGGGAAGATATGAGGGACATGGCACGGATGCATTCAAAAAAAAAAAAGAAAAAAAAAATCTCAGCCAGAGCCAAAGCCATGAAAAGGCATGACAGCCCAACAAGTGCAGGGACTTGCCCCAAAGCTTGTCCAATTGATCCCCATTAAAATCGCAAGATTTGGTTTCCCTTCCCGGAAGGAAATGAAATTTCCTTTCGGGAAGGGAAACCAAATCTTGCGACCCTGCAAAGAAAGGCTTACAAACACTCTGGAAAGGAGATATGATCAAAAGAAATGCAATTGCAAAAAACCCCCAAAAAAGGGAAAATTGGGAAATTTGGTGACTACAAGAAAGTGGTCTGGGCAGAAGCCAGGTGCAGTGCAAAGCACCAAAAGAGGCCAAAAATAACCTGAGAGGTGTTGTAAAAAAAGGGCAAAAATCAAGGAGGCAGACACAACTTGGTGGGGAAGATATGAGCAACATTGCATGGATACTTAAAAAAAGAAAAAAAAAAAAATCTCAGCCAAAGTCAAAGCCATGAAAAGGCATGGCATGCAAACAACTGCAGGGACACGCACAACATACACCAAGCCTTGCCAGAATTGATCCCTGCTGAAGGCCAAAACAAATAAGAAGGGCTTACACACACTCTGGAATGGAGATATGATAAAAGGAAAGGAAATTGAAAAAAAAAAAAAAGAAAAATGGAAATTTTGGTGACTACAAGAAAGTGGTCTGGGCAGAAGCCCGGTGCAGTGCAAAGTACCAAAAAAAGTTAAAAGAATGCTAACAGGTGTTGTAAAAGCAAAACAAAATCCAAGGAGGTACATACAACTTGGTGGGGAAGATATGAGGGACATGGCACGGATGCATTCAAAAAAAAAAAAAGAAAAAAAAAAATCTCAGCCAGAGCCAAAGCCATGAAAAGGCATGACAGCCCAACAAGTGCAGGGACTTGCCCCAAAGCTTGTCCAATTGATCCCCATTAAAATCGCAAGATTTGCTTTCCCTTCCCGAAATGAAATGAAATTTCCTTTCGGGAAGGGAAAGCAAATCTTGCGACCCTGCAAAGAAAGGCTTACAAACACTCTGGAAAGGAGATATGATCAAAAGAAATGCAATTGCAAAAAACCCCCAAAAAAGGGAAAATTGGGAAATTTGGTGACTACAAGAAAGTGGTCTGGGCAGAAGCCAGGTGCAGTGCAAAGCACCAAAAGAGGCCAAAAATAACCTGACAGGTGTTGTAAAAAAAGGGCAAAAATCAAGGAGGCAGACACAACTTGGTGGGGAAGATATGAGCAACATTGCATGGATACTTAAAAAAAGAAAAAAAAAAAATCTCAGCAAAAGTCAAAGCCATGAAAAGGCATGGCATGCAAACAACTGCAGGGACACGCACAACATACACCAAGCCTTGCCAGAATTGATCCCTGCTGAAGGCCAAAACAAATAAGAAGGGCTTACACACACTCTGGAATGGAGATATGATAAAAGGAAAGGAAATTGAAAAAAAAAAAAAAGAAAAATGGAAATTTTGGTGACTACAAGAAAGTGGTCTGGGCAGAAGCCCGGTGCAGTGCAAAGTACCAAAAAAAGTTAAAAGAATGCTAACAGGTGTTGTAAAAGCAAAACAAAATCCAAGGAGGTACATACAACTTGGTGGGGAAGATATGAGGGACATGGCACGGATGCATTCAAAAAAAAAAAAAGAAAAAAAAAAATCTCAGCCAGAGCCAAAGCCATGAAAAGGCATGACAGCCCAACAAGTGCAGGGACTTGCCCCAAAGCTTGTCCAATTGATCCCCATTAAAATCGCAAGATTTGCTTTCCCTTCCCGAAATGAAATGAAATTTCCTTTCGGGAAGGGAAAGCAAATCTTGCGACCCTGCAAAGAAAGGCTTACAAACACTCTGGAAAGGAGATATGATCAAAAGAAATGCAATTGCAAAAAACCCCCAAAAAAGGGAAAATTGGGAAATTTGGTGACTACAAGAAAGTGGTCTGGGCAGAAGCCAGGTGCAGTGCAAAGCACCAAAAGAGGCCAAAAATAACCTGACAGGTGTTGTAAAAAAAGGGCAAAAATCAAGGAGGCAGACACAACTTGGTGGGGAAGATATGAGCTACATTGCATGGATACTTAAAAAAAGAAAAAAAAAAATCTCAGCCAAAGTCAAAGCCATGAAAAGGCATGGCATGCAAACAACTGCAAGGACACGCACAACATACACCAAGCCTTGCCAGAATTGATCCCTGCTGAAGGCCAAAACAAATAAGAGGGGCTTACAAACACTGTGGAATGGAGATATGATCAAAGGAAAGGAAATTGAAAAAAAAGAAAAAGAAAAATGGAAAATTTGGTGACTACAAGAAAGTGGTCTGGGCAGAAGCCCGGTGCAGTGCAAAGCACCAAAAGAGGCCAAAAATAACCTGACAGGTGTTGTAAAAAAAGGGCAAAAATCAAGGAGGCAGACACAACTTGGTGGGGAAGATATGAGCAACATTGCATGGATACTTAAAAAAAGAAAAAAAAAAATCTCGGCCAAAGTCAAAGCCATGAAAAGGCATGGCATGCAAACAACTGCAAGGACACGCACAACATACACCAAGCCTTGCCAGAATTGATCCCTGCTGAAGGCCAAAACAAATAAGAAGGGCTTACACACACTCTGGAATGGAGATATGATAAAAGGAAAGGAAATTGAAAAAAAAAAAAAAAAGAAAAATGGAAAATTTGGTGACTACAAGAAAGTGGTCTGGGCAGAAGCCTGGTGCAGTGCAAAGCACCAAAAAAAGTTAAAAGAATGCTAACAGGTGTTGTAAAAGCAAAACAAAATCCAAGGAGGTACATACAACTTGGTGGGGAAGATATGAGGGACATGGCACGGATGCATTCAAAAAAAAAAAAGAAAAAAAAAATCTCAGCCAGAGCCAAAGCCATGAAAAGGCATGACAGCCCAACAAGTGCAGGGACTTGCCCCAAAGCTTGTCCAATTGATCCCCATTAAAATCGCAAGATTTGGTTTCCCTTCCCGAAAGGAAATTTCATTTCCTTTCGGGAAGGGAAACCAAATCTTGCGACCCTGCAAAGAAAGGCTTACAAACACTCTGGAAAGGAGATATGATCAAAAGAAATGCAATTGCAAAAAACCCCCAAAAAAGGGAAAATTGGGAAATTTGGTGACTACAAGAAAGTGGTCTGGGCAGAAGCCAGGTGCAGTGCAAAGAACCAAAAGAGGCCAAAAATAACCTGAGAGGTGTTGTAAAAAAAGGGCAAAAATCAAGGAGGCAGACACAACTTGGTGGGGAAGATATGAGCTACATTGCATGGATACTTAAAAAAAGAAAAAAAAAAATCTCAGCCAAAGTCTAAGCCATGAAAAGGCATGGCATGCAAACAACTGCAAGGACACGCACAACATACACCAAGCCTTGCCAGAATTGATCCCTGCTGAAGGCCAAAACAAATAAGAAGGGCTTACACACACTCTGGAATGGAGATATGATCAAAGGAAACAAAATTGAAAAAAAAGAAAAAGAAAAATGGAAAATTTGGTGACTACAAGAAAGTGGTCTGGGCAGAAGCCAGGTGCAGTGCAAAGCACCAAAAGAGGCCAAAAATAACCTGACAGGTGTTGTAAAAAAAGGGCAAAAATCAAGGAGGCAGACACAACTTGGTGGGGAAGATATGAGCTACATTGCATGGATACTTAAAAAAAGAAAAAAAAAAATCTCAGCCAAAGTCAAAGCCATGAAAAGGCATGGCATGCAAACAACTGCAGGGACACGCACAACATACACCAAGCCTTGCCAGAATTGATCCCTGCTGAAGGCCAAAACAAATAAGAAGGGCTTACACACACTCTGGAATGGAGATATGATCAAAGGAAACAAAATTGAAAAAAAAAAAAAAAAAAAGAAAAATGTAAAATTTGGTGACTACAAGAAAGTGGTCTGGGCAGAAGCCAGGTGCAGTGCAAAGCACCAAAAAAAGTTAAAAGAATGCTAACAGGTGTTGTAAAAGCAAAACAAAATTCAAGGAGGTACATACAACTTGGTGGGGAAGATATGAGGGACATGGCACGGATGCATTCAAAAAAAAAAAAGAAAAAAAAAATCTCAGCCAGAGCCAAAGCCATGAAAAGGCATGACAGCCCAACAAGTGCAGGGACTTGCCCCAAAGCTTGTCCAATTGATCCCCATTAAAATCGCAAGATTTGGTTTCCCTTCCCGGAAGGAAATGAAATTTCCTTTCGGGAAGGGAAACCAAATCTTGCGACCCTGCAAAGAAAGGCTTACAAACACTCTGGAAAGGAGATATGATCAAAAGAAATGCAATTGCAAAAAACCCCCAAAAAAGGGAAAATTGGGAAATTTGGTGACTACAAGAAAGTGGTCTGGGCAGAAGCCAGGTGCAGTGCAAAGCACCAAAAGAGGCCAAAAATAACCTGAGAGGTGTTGTAAAAAAAGGGCAAAAATCAAGGAGGCAGACACAACTTGGTGTGGAAGATATGAGCAACATTGCATGGATACTTAAAAAAAGAAAAAAAAAAATCTCAGCCAAAGTCAAAGCCATGAAAAGGCATGGCATGCAAACAACTGCAGGGACACGCACAACATACACCAAGCCTTGCCAGAATTGATCCCTGCTGAAGGCCAAAACAAATAAGAAGGGCTTACACACACTCTGGAATGGAGATATGATAAAAGGAAAGGAAATTGAAAAAAAAAAAAAAGAAAAATGGAAAATTTGGTGACTACAAGAAAGTGGTCTGGGCAGAAGCCCGGTGCAGTGCAAAGCACCAAAAAAAGTTAAAAGAATGCTAACAGGTGTTGTAAAAGCAAAACAAAATCCAAGGAGGTACATACAACTTGGTGGGGAAGATATGAGGGACATGGCACGGATGCATTCAAAAAAAAAAGAAAGAAAAAAAAAAATCTCAGCCAGAGCCAAAGCCATGAAAAGGCATGACAGCCCAACAAGTGCAGGCACTTGCCCCAAAGCTTGTCCAATTGATCCCCATTAAAATCGCAAGATTTGGTTTTCATTTCCTTTCGGGAAGGGAAACCAAATCTTGCGACCCTGCAAAGAAAGGCTTACAAACACTCTGGAAAGGAGATATGATCAAAAGAAATGCAATTGCAAAAAACCCCCAAAAAAGGGAAAATTGGGAAATTTGGTGACTACAAGAAAGTGGTCTGGGCAGAAGCCAGGTGCAGTGCAAAGCACCAAAAGAGGCCAAAAATAACCTGACAGGTGTTGTAAAAAAAGGGCAAAAATCAAGGAGGCAGACACAACTTGGTGGGGAAGATATGAGCTACATTGCATGGATACTTAAAAAAAGAAAAAAAAAAATCTCAGCCAAAGTCAAAGCCATGAAAAGGCATGGCATGCAAACAACTGCAGGGACACGCACAACATACAGCAAGCCTTGCCAGAATTGATCCCTGCTGAAGGCCAAAACAAATAAGAAGGGCTTACACACACTCTGGAATGGAGATATGATCAAAGGAAACAAAATTGAAAAAAAAAAAAAAAAAAGAAAAATGTAAAATTTGGTGACTACAAGAAAGTGGTCTGTGCAGAAGCCAGGTGCAGTGCAAAGCACCAAAAAAAGTTAAAAGAATGCTAACAGGTGTTGTAAAAGCAAAACAAAATTCAAGGAGGTACATACAACTTGGTGGGGAAGATATGAGGGACATGGCACGGATGCATTCAAAAAAAAAAAAGAAAAAAAAAATCTCAGCCAGAGCCAAAGCCATGAAAAGGCATGACAGCCCAACAAGTGCAGGGACTTGCCCCAAAGCTTGTCCAATTGATCCCCATTAAAATCGCAAGATTTGCTTTCCCTTCCCGGAAGGAAATGAAATTTCCTTTCGGGAAGGGAAACCAAATCTTGCGACCCTGCAAAGAAAGGCTTACAAACACTCTGGAAAGGAGATATGATCAAAAGAAATGCAATTGCAAAAAACCCCCAAAAAAGGGAAAATTGGGAAATTTGGTGACTACAAGAAAGTGGTCTGGGCAGAAGCCAGGTGCAGTGCAAAGCACCAAAAGAGGCCAAAAATAACCTGACAGGTGTTGTAAAAAAAGGGCAAAAATCAAGGAGGCAGACACAACTTGGTGGGGAAGATATGAGCAACATTGCATGGATACTTAAAAAAAGAAAAAAAAAAATCTCAGCCAAAGTCAAAGCCATGAAAATGCATGGCATGCAAACAACTGCAAGGACACGCACAACATACACCAAGCCTTGCCAGAATTGATCCCTGCTGAATGCCAAAACAAATATAAAGGGCTTACAAACACTGTGGAATGGAGATATGATCAAAGGAAACAAAATTGAAAAAAAAGAATGAAAAATGTAAAATATGGGGACTACAAGAAAGTGGTCTGGGCAGAAGCCCGGTGCAGTGCAAAGCACCAAAAAAAGTTAAAAGAATGCTAACAGGTGTTGTAAAAGCAAAACAAAATCCAAGGAGGTACATACAACTTGGTGGGGAAGATATGAGGGACATGGCACGGATGCATTCAAAAAAAAAAAAGAAAAAAAAAAATCTCAGCCAGAGCCAAAGCCATGAAAAGGCATGACAGCCCAACAAGTGCAGGGACTTGCCCCAAAGCTTGTCCAATTGATCCCCATTAAAATCGCAAGATTTGGTTTCCCTTCCCGAAAGGAAATGAAATTTCCTTTCGGGAAGGGAAACTAAATCTTGCGACCCTGCAAAGAAAGGCTTACAAACACTCTGGAAAGGAGATATGATCAAAAGAAATGCAATTGCAAAAAACCCCCAAAAAAGGGAAAATTGGGAAATTTGGTGACTACAAGAAAGTGGTCTGGGCAGAAGCCAGGTGCAGTGCAAAGCACCAAAAGAGGCCAAAAATAACCTGACAGGTGTTGTAAAAAAAGGGCAAAAATCAAGGAGGCAGACACAACTTGGTGGGGAAGATATGAGCAACATTGCATGGATACTTAAAAAAAGAAAAAAAAAAATCTCAGCCAAAGTCAAAGGCATGAAAATGCATGGCATGCAAACAACTGCAAGGACACGCACAACATACACCAAACCTTGCCAGAATTGATCCCTGCTGAAGGCCAAAACAAATAAGAAGGGCTTACAAACACTGTGGAATGGAGATATGATCAAAGGAAACAAAATTGAAAAAAAAGAAAGAAAAATGTAAAATTTGGTGACTACAAGAAAGTGGTCTGGGCAGAAGCCCAGTGCAGTGCAAAGCACCAAAAAAAGTTAAAAGAATGCTAACAGGTGTTGTAAAAGCAAAACAAAATTCAAGGAGGTACATACAACTTGGTGGGGAAGATATGAGGGACATGGCACGGATGCATTCAAAAAAAAAAAAGAAAAAAAAAATCTCAGCCAGAGCCAAAGCCATGAAAAGGCATGACAGCCCAACAAGTGCAGGGACTTGCCCCAAAGCTTGTCCAATTGATCCCCATTAAAATCGCAAGATTTGGTTTCCCTTCCCGGAAGGAAATGAAATTTCCTTTCGGGAAGGGAAACCAAATCTTGCGACCCTGCAAAGAAAGGCTTACAAACACTCTGGAAAGGAGATATGATCAAAAGAAATGCAATTGCAAAAAACCCCCAAAAAAGGGAAAATTGGGAAATTTGGTGACTACAAGAAAGTGGTCTGGGCAGAAGCCAGGTGCAGTGCAAAGCACCAAAAGAGGCCAAAAATAACCTGACAGGTGTTGTAAAAAAAGGGCAAAAATCAAGGAGGCAGACACAACTTGGTGGGGAAGATATGAGCAACATTGCATGGATACTTAAAAAAAGAAAAAAAAAAATCTCAGCCAAAGTCAAAGGCATGAAAATGCATGGCATGCAAACAACTGCAAGGACACGCACAACATACACCAAACCTTGCCAGAATTGATCCCTGCTGAAGGCCAAAACAAATAAGAAGGGCTTACAAACACTGTGGAATGGAGATATGATCAAAGGAAACAAAATTGAAAAAAAAGAAAGAAAAATGTAAAATTTGGTGACTACAAGAAAGTGGTCTGGGCAGAAGCCCAGTGCAGTGCAAAGCACCAAAAAAAGTTAAAAGAATGCTAACAGGTGTTGTAAAAGCAAAACAAAATTCAAGGAGGTACATACAACTTGGTGGGGAAGATATGAGGGACATGGCACGGATGCATTCAAAAAAAAAAAAGAAAAAAAAAATCTCAGCCAGAGCCAAAGCCATGAAAAGGCATGACAGCCCAACAAGTGCAGGGACTTGCCCCAAAGCTTGTCCAATTGATCCCCATTAAAATCGCAAGATTTGGTTTCCCTTCCCGGAATGAAATGAAATTTCCTTTCGGGAAGGGAAACCAAATCTTGCGACCCTGCAAAGAAAGGCTTACAAACACTCTGGAAAGGAGATATGATCAAAAGAAATGCAATTGCAAAAAACCCCCAAAAAAGGGAAAATTGGGAAATTTGGTGACTACAAGAAAGTGGTCTGGGCAGAAGCCAGGTGCAGTGCAAAGCACCAAAAGAGGCCAAAAATAACCTGACAGGTGTTGTAAAAAAAGGGCAAAAATCAAGGAGGCAGACACAACTTGGTGGGGAAGATATGAGCAACATTGCATGGATACTTAAAAAAAGAAAAAAAAAAAATCTCAGCCAAAGTCAAAGCCATGAAAAGGCATGGCATGCAAACAACTGCAGGGACACGCACAACATACACCAAGCCTTGCCAGAATTGATCCCTGCTGAAGGCCAAAACAAATAAGAAGGGCTTACACACACTCTGGAATGGAGATATGATAAAAGGAAAGGAAATTGAAAAAAAAAAAAAAGAAAAATGGAAATTTTGGTGACTACAAGAAAGTGGTCTGGGCAGAAGCCCGGTGCAGTGCAAAGTACCAAAAAAAGTTAAAAGAATGCTAACAGGTGTTGTAAAAGCAAAACAAAATCCAAGGAGGTACATACAACTTGGTGGGGAAGATATGAGGGACATGGCACGGATGCATTCAAAAAAAAAAAAAGAAAAAAAAAAATCTCAGCCAGAGCCAAAGCCATGAAAAGGCATGACAGCCCAACAAGTGCAGGGACTTGCCCCAAAGCTTGTCCAATTGATCCCCATTAAAATCGCAAGATTTGCTTTCCCTTCCCGAAATGAAATGAAATTTCCTTTCGGGAAGGGAAAGCAAATCTTGCGACCCTGCAAAGAAAGGCTTACAAACACTCTGGAAAGGAGATATGATCAAAAGAAATGCAATTGCAAAAAACCCCCAAAAAAGGGAAAATTGGGAAATTTGGTGACTACAAGAAAGTGGTCTGGGCAGAAGCCAGGTGCAGTGCAAAGCACCAAAAGAGGCCAAAAATAACCTGACAGGTGTTGTAAAAAAAGGGCAAAAATCAAGGAGGCAGACACAACTTGGTGGGGAAGATATGAGCTACATTGCATGGATACTTAAAAAAAGAAAAAAAAAAATCTCAGCCAAAGTCAAAGCCATGAAAAGGCATGGCATGCAAACAACTGCAAGGACACGCACAACATACACCAAGCCTTGCCAGAATTGATCCCTGCTGAAGGCCAAAACAAATAAGAGGGGCTTACAAACACTGTGGAATGGAGATATGATCAAAGGAAAGGAAATTGAAAAAAAAGAAAAAGAAAAATGGAAAATTTGGTGACTACAAGAAAGTGGTCTGGGCAGAAGCCCGGTGCAGTGCAAAGCACCAAAAGAGGCCAAAAATAACCTGACAGGTGTTGTAAAAAAAGGGCAAAAATGAAGGAGGCAGACACAACTTGGTGGGGAAGATATGAGCGACATTGCATGGATACTTAAAAAAAGAAAAAAAAAAATCTCGGCCAAAGTCAAAGCCATGAAAAGGCATGGCATGCAAACAACTGCAAGGACACGCACAACATACACCAAGCCTTGCCAGAATTGATCCCTGCTGAAGGCCAAAACAAATAAGAAGGGCTTACACACACTCTGGAATGGAGATATGATAAAAGGAAAGGAAATTGAAAAAAAAAAAAAAAAGAAAAATGGAAAATTTGGTGACTACAAGAAAGTGGTCTGGGCAGAAGCCTGGTGCAGTGCAAAGCACCAAAAAAAGTTAAAAGAATGCTAACAGGTGTTGTAAAAGCAAAACAAAATCCAAGGAGGTACATACAACTTGGTGGGGAAGATATGAGGGACATGGCACGGATGCATTCAAAAAAAAAAAAAGAAAAAAAAAAATCTCAGCCAGAGCCAAAGCCATGAAAAGGCATGACAGCCCAACAAGTGCAGGGACTTGCCCCAAAGCTTGTCCAATTGATCCCCATTAAAATCGCAAGATTTGCTTTCCCTTCCCGAAATGAAATGAAATTTCCTTTCGGGAAGGGAAAGCAAATCTTGCGACCCTGCAAAGAAAGGCTTACAAACACTCTGGAAAGGAGATATGATCAAAAGAAATGCAATTGCAAAAAACCCCCAAAAAAGGGAAAATTGGGAAATTTGGTGACTACAAGAAAGTGGTCTGGGCAGAAGCCAGGTGCAGTGCAAAGCACCAAAAGAGGCCAAAAATAACCTGACAGGTGTTGTAAAAAAAGGGCAAAAATCAAGGAGGCAGACACAACTTGGTGGGGAAGATATGAGCGACATTGCATGGATACTTAAAAAAAGAAAAAAAAAAATCTCAGCCAAAGTCAAAGCCATGAAAAGGCATGGCATGCAAACAACTGCAAGGACACGCACAACATACACCAAGCCTTGCCAGAATTGATCCCTGCTGAAGGCCAAAACAAATAAGAAGGGCTTACACACACTCTGGAATGGAGATATGATAAAAGGAAAGGAAATTGAAAAAAAAAAAAAAGAAAAATGGAAATTTTGGTGACTACAAGAAAGTGGTCTGGGCAGAAGCCCGGTGCAGTGCAAAGTACCAAAAAAAGTTAAAAGAATGCTAACAGGTGTTGTAAAAGCAAAACAAAATCCAAGGAGGTACATACAACTTGGTGGGGAAGATATGAGGGACATGGCACGGATGCATTCAAAAAAAAAAAAAGAAAAAAAAAAATCTCAGCCAGAGCCAAAGCCATGAAAAGGCATGACAGCCCAACAAGTGCAGGGACTTGCCCCAAAGCTTGTCCAATTGATCCCCATTAAAATCGCAAGATTTGCTTTCCCTTCCCGAAATGAAATGAAATTTCCTTTCGGGAAGGGAAAGCAAATCTTGCGACCCTGCAAAGAAAGGCTTACAAACACTCTGGAAAGGAGATATGATCAAAAGAAATGCAATTGCAAAAAACCCCCAAAAAAGGGAAAATTGGGAAATTTGGTGACTACAAGAAAGTGGTCTGGGCAGAAGCCAGGTGCAGTGCAAAGCACCAAAAGAGGCCAAAAATAACCTGACAGGTGTTGTAAAAAAAGGGCAAAAATCAAGGAGGCAGACACAACTTGGTGGGGAAGATATGAGCTACATTGCATGGATACTTAAAAAAAGAAAAAAAAAAATCTCAGCCAAAGTCAAAGCCATGAAAAGGCATGGCATGCAAACAACTGCAAGGACACGCACAACATACACCAAGCCTTGCCAGAATTGATCCCTGCTGAAGGCCAAAACAAATAAGAGGGGCTTACAAACACTGTGGAATGGAGATATGATCAAAGGAAAGGAAATTGAAAAAAAAGAAAAAGAAAAATGGAAAATTTGGTGACTACAAGAAAGTGGTCTGGGCAGAAGCCCGGTGCAGTGCAAAGCACCAAAAGAGGCCAAAAATAACCTGACAGGTGTTGTAAAAAAAGGGCAAAAATGAAGGAGGCAGACACAACTTGGTGGGGAAGATATGAGCAACATTGCATGGATACTTAAAAAAAGAAAAAAAAAAATCTCGGCCAAAGTCAAAGCCATGAAAAGGCATGGCATGCAAACAACTGCAAGGACACGCACAACATACACCAAGCCTTGCCAGAATTGATCCCTGCTGAAGGCCAAAACAAATAAGAAGGGCTTACACACACTCTGGAATGGAGATATGATAAAAGGAAAGGAAATTGAAAAAAAAAAAAAAAAGAAAAATGGAAAATTTGGTGACTACAAGAAAGTGGTCTGGGCAGAAGCCTGGTGCAGTGCAAAGCACCAAAAAAAGTTAAAAGAATGCTAACAGGTGTTGTAAAAGCAAAACAAAATCCAAGGAGGTACATACAACTTGGTGGGGAAGATATGAGGGACATGGCACGGATGCATTCAAAAAAAAAAAAGAAAAAAAAAATCTCAGCCAGAGCCAAAGCCATGAAAAGGCATGACAGCCCAACAAGTGCAGGGACTTGCCCCAAAGCTTGTCCAATTGATCCCCATTAAAATCGCAAGATTTGGTTTCCCTTCCCGAAAGGAAATTTCATTTCCTTTCGGGAAGGGAAACCAAATCTTGCGACCCTGCAAAGAAAGGCTTACAAACACTCTGGAAAGGAGATATGATCAAAAGAAATGCAATTGCAAAAAACCCCCAAAAAAGGGAAAATTGGGAAATTTGGTGACTACAAGAAAGTGGTCTGGGCAGAAGCCAGGTGCAGTGCAAAGAACCAAAAGAGGCCAAAAATAACCTGAGAGGTGTTGTAAAAAAAGGGCAAAAATCAAGGAGGCAGACACAACTTGGTGGGGAAGATATGAGCTACATTGCATGGATACTTAAAAAAAGAAAAAAAAAAATCTCAGCCAAAGTCTAAGCCATGAAAAGGCATGGCATGCAAACAACTGCAAGGACACGCACAACATACACCAAGCCTTGCCAGAATTGATCCCTGCTGAAGGCCAAAACAAATAAGAAGGGCTTACACACACTCTGGAATGGAGATATGATCAAAGGAAACAAAATTGAAAAAAAAGAAAAAGAAAAATGGAAAATTTGGTGACTACAAGAAAGTGGTCTGGGCAGAAGCCAGGTGCAGTGCAAAGCACCAAAAGAGGCCAAAAATAACCTGACAGGTGTTGTAAAAAAAGGGCAAAAATCAAGGAGGCAGACACAACTTGGTGGGGAAGATATGAGCTACATTGCATGGATACTTAAAAAAAGAAAAAAAAAAATCTCAGCCAAAGTCAAAGCCATGAAAAGGCATGGCATGCAAACAACTGCAGGGACACGCACAACATACACCAAGCCTTGCCAGAATTGATCCCTGCTGAAGGCCAAAACAAATAAGAAGGGCTTACACACACTCTGGAATGGAGATATGATCAAAGGAAACAAAATTGAAAAAAAAAAAAAAAAAAAGAAAAATGTAAAATTTGGTGACTACAAGAAAGTGGTCTGGGCAGAAGCCAGGTGCAGTGCAAAGCACCAAAAAAAGTTAAAAGAATGCTAACAGGTGTTGTAAAAGCAAAACAAAATTCAAGGAGGTACATACAACTTGGTGGGGAAGATATGAGGGACATGGCACGGATGCATTCAAAAAAAAAAAAGAAAAAAAAAATCTCAGCCAGAGCCAAAGCCATGAAAAGGCATGACAGCCCAACAAGTGCAGGGACTTGCCCCAAAGCTTGTCCAATTGATCCCCATTAAAATCGCAAGATTTGGTTTCCCTTCCCGGAAGGAAATGAAATTTCCTTTCGGGAAGGGAAACCAAATCTTGCGACCCTGCAAAGAAAGGCTTACAAACACTCTGGAAAGGAGATATGATCAAAAGAAATGCAATTGCAAAAAACCCCCAAAAAAGGGAAAATTGGGAAATTTGGTGACTACAAGAAAGTGGTCTGGGCAGAAGCCAGGTGCAGTGCAAAGCACCAAAAGAGGCCAAAAATAACCTGAGAGGTGTTGTAAAAAAAGGGCAAAAATCAAGGAGGCAGACACAACTTGGTGTGGAAGATATGAGCAACATTGCATGGATACTTAAAAAAAGAAAAAAAAAAATCTCAGCCAAAGTCAAAGCCATGAAAAGGCATGGCATGCAAACAACTGCAGGGACACGCACAACATACACCAAGCCTTGCCAGAATTGATCCCTGCTGAAGGCCAAAACAAATAAGAAGGGCTTACACACACTCTGGAATGGAGATATGATAAAAGGAAAGGAAATTGAAAAAAAAAAAAAAGAAAAATGGAAAATTTGGTGACTACAAGAAAGTGGTCTGGGCAGAAGCCCGGTGCAGTGCAAAGCACCAAAAAAAGTTAAAAGAATGCTAACAGGTGTTGTAAAAGCAAAACAAAATCCAAGGAGGTACATACAACTTGGTGGGGAAGATATGAGGGACATGGCACGGATGCATTCAAAAAAAAAAGAAAGAAAAAAAAAAATCTCAGCCAGAGCCAAAGCCATGAAAAGGCATGACAGCCCAACAAGTGCAGGCACTTGCCCCAAAGCTTGTCCAATTGATCCCCATTAAAATCGCAAGATTTGGTTTTCATTTCCTTTCGGGAAGGGAAACCAAATCTTGCGACCCTGCAAAGAAAGGCTTACAAACACTCTGGAAAGGAGATATGATCAAAAGAAATGCAATTGCAAAAAACCCCCAAAAAAGGGAAAATTGGGAAATTTGGTGACTACAAGAAAGTGGTCTGGGCAGAAGCCAGGTGCAGTGCAAAGCACCAAAAGAGGCCAAAAATAACCTGACAGGTGTTGTAAAAAAAGGGCAAAAATCAAGGAGGCAGACACAACTTGGTGGGGAAGATATGAGCAACATTGCATGGATACTTAAAAAAAGAAAAAAAAAATCTCAGCCAAAGTCAAAGCCATGAAAAGGCATGGCATGCAAACAACTGCAGGGACACGCACAACATACACCAAGCCTTGCCAGAATTGATCCCTGCTGAAGGCCAAAACAAATAAGAAGGGCTTACACACACTCTGGAATGGAGATATGATAAAAGGAAAGGAAATTGAAAAAAAAAAAAAAAGAAAAATGGAAAATTTGGTGACTACAAGAAAGTGGTCTGGGCAGAAGCCAGGTGCAGTGCAAAGCACCAAAAAAAGTTAAAAGAATGCTAACAGGTGTTGTAAAAGCAAAACAAAATCCAAGGAGGTACATACAACTTGGTGGGGAAGATATGAGGGACATGGCACGGATGCATTCAAAAAAAAAAAAGAAAAAAAAAATCTCAGCCAGAGCCAAAGCCATGAAAAGGCATGACAGCCCAACAAGTGCAGGGACTTGCCCCAAAGCTTGTCCAATTGATCCCCATTAAAATCGCAAGATTTGCTTTCCCTTCCCGAAAGGAAATGAAATTTCCTTTCGGGAAGGGAAAGCAAATCTTGCGACCCTGCAAAGAAAGGCTTACAAACACTCTGGAAAGGAGATATGATCAAAAGAAATGCAATTGCAAAAAACCCCCAAAAAAGGGAAAATTGGGAAATTTGGTGACTACAAGAAAGTGGTCTGTGCAGAAGCCAGGTGAAGTGCAAAGCACCAAAAGAGGCCAAAAATAACCTGACAGGTGTTGTAAAAAAAGGGCAAAAATCAAGGAGGCAGACACAACTTGGTGGGGAAGATATGAGCAACATTGCATGGATACTTAAAAAAAGAAAAAAAAAAATCTCAGCCAAAGTCAAAGCCATGAAAAGGCATGGCATGCAAACAACTGCAAGGACACGCACAACATACACCAAGCCTTGCCAGAATTGATCCCTGCTGAAGGCCAAAACAAATATAAAGGGCTTACAAACACTGTGGAATGGAGATATGATCAAAGGAAACAAAATTGAAAAAAAAGAATGAAAAATGTAAAATTTGGGGACTACAAGAAAGTGGTCTGGGCAGAAGCCCGGTGCAGTGCAAAGCACCAAAAAAAGTTAAAAGAATGCTAACAGGTGTTGTAAAAGCAAAACAAAATCCAAGGAGGTACATACAACTTGGTGGGGAAGATATGAGGGACATGGCACGAATGCATTCAAAAAAAAAAAAGAAAAAAAAAATCTCAGCCAGAGCCAAAGCCATGAAAAGGCATGACAGCCCAACAAGTGCAGGGACTTGCCCCAAAGCTTGTCCAATTGATCCCCATTAAAATCGCAAGATTTGGTTTCCCTTCCCGAAAGGAAATTTCATTTCCTTTCGGGAAGGGAAACTAAATCTTGCGACCCTGCAAAGAAAGGCTTACAAACACTCTGGAAAGGAGATATGATCAAAAGAAATGCAATTGCAAAAAACCCCCAAAAAAGGGAAAATTGGGAAATTTGGTGACTACAAGAAAGTGGTCTGGGCAGAAGCAAGGTGCAGTGCAAAGCACCAAAAGAGGCCAAAAATAACCTGAGAGGTGTTGTAAAAAAAGGGCAAAAATCAAGGAGGCAGACACAACTTGGTGGGGAAGATATGAGCAACATTGCATGGATACTTAAAAAAAGAAAAAAAAAAATCTCAGCCAAAGTCAAAGCCATGAAAATGCATGGCATGCAAACAACTGCAAGGACACGCACAACATACACCAAACCTTGCCAGAATTGATCCCTGCTGAAGGCCAAAACAAATAAGAAGGGCTTACACACACTGTGGAATGGAGATATGATCAAAGGAAACAAAATTGAAAAAAAAGAAAGAAAAATGTAAAATTTGGTGACTACAAGAAAGTGGTCTGGGCAGAAGCCCAGTGCAGTGCAAAGCACCAAAAAAAGTTAAAAGAATGCTAACAGGTGTTGTAAAAGCAAAACAAAATTCAAGGAGGTACATACAACTTGGTGGGGAAGATATGAGGGACATGGCACGGATGCATTCAAAAAAAAAAAGAAAAAAAAAATCTCAGCCAGAGCCAAAGCCATGAAAAGGCATGACAGCCCAACAAGTGCAGGGACTTGCCCCAAAGCTTGTCCAATTGATCCCCATTAAAATCGCAAGATTTGGTTTCCCTTCCCGGAAGGAAATGAAATTTCCTTTCGGGAAGGGAAACCAAATCTTGCGACCCTGCAAAGAAAGGCTTACAAACACTCTGGAAAGGAGATATGATCAAAAGAAATGCAATTGCAAAAAACCCCCAAAAAAGGGAAAATTGGGAAATTTGGTGACTACAAGAAAGTGGTCTGGGCAGAAGCCAGGTGCAGTGCAAAGCACCAAAAGAGGCCAAAAATAACCTGAGAGGTGTTGTAAAAAAAGGGCAAAAATCAAGGAGGCAGACACAACTTGGTGGGGAAGATATGAGCAACATTGCATGGATACTTAAAAAAAGAAAAAAAAAAATCTCAGCCAAAGTCAAAGCCATGAAAAGGCATGGCATGCAAACAACTGCAGGGACACGCACAACATACACCAAGCCTTGCCAGAATTGATCCCTGCTGAAGGCCAAAACAAATAAGAAGGGCTTACACACACTCTGGAATGGAGATATGATAAAAGGAAAGGAAATTGAAAAAAAAAAAAAAAAGAAAAATGGAAAATTTGGTGACTACAAGAAAGTGGTCTGGGCAGAAGCCTGGTGCAGTGCAAAGCACCAAAAAAAGTTAAAAGAATGCTAACAGGTGTTGTAAAAGCAAAACAAAATCCAAGGAGGTACATACAACTTGGTGGGGAAGATATGAGGGACATGGCACGGATGCATTCAAAAAAAAAAAAGAAAAAAAAAATCTCAGCCAGAGCCAAAGCCATGAAAAGGCATGACAGCCCAACAAGTGCAGGGACTTGCCCCAAAGCTTGTCCAATTGATCCCCATTAAAATCGCAAGATTTGGTTTCCCTTCCCGAAAGGAAATTTCATTTCCTTTCGGGAAGGGAAACCAAATCTTGCGACCCTGCAAAGAAAGGCTTACAAACACTCTGGAAAGGAGATATGATCAAAAGAAATGCAATTGCAAAAAACCCCCAAAAAAGGGAAAATTGGGAAATTTGGTGACTACAAGAAAGTGGTCTGGGCAGAAGCCAGGTGCAGTGCAAAGCACCAAAAGAGGCCAAAAATAACCTGACAGGTGTTGTAAAAAAAGGGCAAAAATCAAGGAGGCAGACACAACTTGGTGGGGAAGATATGAGCTACATTGCATGGATACTTAAAAAAAGAAAAAAAAAAATCTCAGCCAAAGTCTAAGCCATGAAAAGGCATGGCATGCAAACAACTGCAAGGACACGCACAACATACACCAAGCCTTGCCAGAATTGATCCCTGCTGAAGGCCAAAACAAATAAGAAGGGCTTACACACACTCTGGAATGGAGATATGATCAAAGGAAACAAAATTGAAAAAAAAGAAAAAGAAAAATGGAAAATTTGGTGACTACAAGAAAGTGGTCTGGGCAGAAGCCAGGTGCAGTGCAAAGCACCAAAAGAGGCCAAAAATAACCTGACAGGTGTTGTAAAAAAAGGGCAAAAATCAAGGAGGCAGACACAACTTGGTGGGGAAGATATGAGCTACATTGCATGGATACTTAAAAAAAGAAAAAAAAAAATCTCAGCCAAAGTCAAAGCCATGAAAAGGCATGGCATGCAAACAACTGCAGGGACACGCACAACATACACCAAGCCTTGCCAGAATTGATCCCTGCTGAAGGCCAAAACAAATAAGAAGGGCTTACACACACTCTGGAATGGAGATATGATCAAAGGAAACAAAATTAAAAAAAAAAAAAAAAAAAAGAAAAATGTAAAATTTGGTGACTACAAGAAAGTGGTCTGGGCAGAAGCCAGGTGCAGTGCAAAGCACCAAAAAAAGTTAAAAGAATGCTAACAGGTGTTGTAAAAGCAAAACAAAATTCAAGGAGGTACATACAACTTGGTGGGGAAGATATGAGGGACATGGCACGGATGCATTCAAAAAAAAAAAAGAAAAAAAAAATCTCAGCCAGAGCCAAAGCCATGAAAAGGCATGACAGCCCAACAAGTGCAGGGACTTGCCCCAAAGCTTGTCCAATTGATCCCCATTAAAATTGCAAGATTTGGTTTCCCTTCCCGGAAGGAAATGAAATTTCCTTTCGGGAAGGGAAACCAAATCTTGCGACCCTGCAAAGAAAGGCTTACAAACACTCTGGAAAGGAGATATGATCAAAAGAAATGCAATTGCAAAAAACCCCCAAAAAAGGGAAAATTGGGAAATTTGGTGACTACAAGAAAGTGGTCTGGGCAGAAGCCAGGTGCAGTGCAAAGCACCAAAAGAGGCCAAAAATAACCTGAGAGGTGTTGTAAAAAAAGGGCAAAAATCAAGGAGGCAGACACAACTTGGTGTGGAAGATATGAGCAACATTGCATGGATACTTAAAAAAAGAAAAAAAAAAATCTCAGCCAAAGTCAAAGCCATGAAAAGGCATGGCATGCAAACAACTGCAGGGACACGCACAACATACACCAAGCCTTGCCAGAATTGATCCCTGCTGAAGGCCAAAACAAATAAGAAGGGCTTACACACACTCTGGAATGGAGATATGATCAAAGGAAAGGAAATTGAAAAAAAAGAAAAAGAAAAATGGAAAATTTGGTGACTACAAGAAAGTGGTCTGGGCAGAAGCCCGGTGCAGTGCAAAGCACCAAAAAAAGTTAAAAGAATGCTAACAGGTGTTGTAAAAGCAAAACAAAATCCAAGGAGGTACATACAACTTGGTGGGGAAGATATGAGGGACATGGCACGGATGCATTCAAAAAAAAAAAAAGAAAAAAAAAAATCTCAGCCAGAGCCAAAGCCATGAAAAGGCATGACAGCCCAACAAGTGCAGGCACTTGCCCCAAAGCTTGTCCAATTGATCCCCATTAAAATCGCAAGATTTGGTTTTCATTTCCTTTCGGGAAGGGAAACCAAATCTTGCGACCCTGCAAAGAAAGGCTTACAAACACTCTGGAAAGGAGATATGATCAAAAGAAATGCAATTGCAAAAAACCCCCAAAAAAGGGAAAATTGGGAAATTTGGTGACTACAAGAAAGTGGTCTGGGCAGAAGCCAGGTGCAGTGCAAAGCACCAAAAGAGGCCAAAAATAACCTGACAGGTGTTGTAAAAAAAGGGCAAAAATCAAGGAGGCAGACACAACTTGGTGGGGAAGATATGAGCAACATTGCATGGATACTTAAAAAAAGAAAAAAAAAAATCTCAGCCAAAGTCAAAGCCATGAAAATGCATGGCATGCAAACAACTGCAAGGACACGCACAACATACACCAAGCCTTGCCAGAATTGATCCCTGCTGAAGGCCAAAACAAATATAAAGGGCTTACAAACACTGTGGAATGGAGATATGATCAAAGGAAACAAAATTGAAAAAAAAGAATGAAAAATGTAAAATTTGGGGACTACAAGAAAGTGGTCTGGGCAGAAGCCAGGTGCAGTGCAAAGCACCAAAAAAAGTTAAAAGAATGCTAACAGGTGTTGTAAAAGCAAAACAAAATCCAAGGAGGTACATACAACTTGGTGGGGAAGATATGAGGGACATGGCACGAATGCATTCAAAAAAAAAAAAGAAAAAAAAAAATCTCAGCCAGAGCCAAAGCCATGAAAAGGCATGACAGCCCAACAAGTGCAGGGACTTGCCCCAAAGCTTGTCCAATTGATCCCCATTAAAATCGCAAGATTTGCTTTCCATTCCCGGAAGGAAATTTCATTTCCTTTCGGGAAGGGAAAGCAAATCTTGCGACCCTGCAAAGAAAGGCTTACAAACACTCTGGAAAGGAGATATGATCAAAAGAAATGCAATTGCAAAAAACCCCCAAAAAAGGGAAAATTGGGAAATTTGGTGACTACAAGAAAGTGGTCTGGGCAGAAGCCAGGTGCAGTGCAAAGCACCAAAAGAGGCCAAAAATAACCTGAGAGGTGTTGTAAAAAAAGGGCAAAAATCAAGGAGGCAGACACAACTTGGTGGGGAAGATATGAGCTACATTGCATGGATACTTAAAAAAAGAAAAAAAAAAATCTCAGCCAAAGTCAAAGCCATGAAAATGCATGGCATGCAAACAACTGCAAGGACACGCACAACATACACCAAGCCTTGCCAGAATTGATCCCTGCTGAAGGCCAAAACAAATATAAAGGGCTTACAAACACTGTGGAATGGAGATATGATCAAAGGAAACAAAATTGAAAAAAAAGAATGAAAAATGTAAAATTTGGGGACTACAAGAAAGTGGTCTGGGCAGAAGCCCGGTGCAGTGCAAAGCACCAAAAAAAGTTAAAAGAATGCTAACAGGTGTTGTAAAAGCAAAACAAAATCCAAGGAGGTACATACAACTTGGTGGGGAAGATATGAGGGACATGGCACGAATGCATTCAAAAAAAAAAAAGAAAAAAAAAAATCTCAGCCAGAGCCAAAGCCATGAAAAGGCATGACAGCCCAACAAGTGCAGGGACTTGCCCCAAAGCTTGTCCAATTGATCCCCATTAAAATCGCAAGATTTGGTTTCCCTTCCCGAAAGGAAATTTCATTTCCTTTCGGGAAGGGAAACCAAATCTTGCGACCCTGCAAAGAAAGGCTTACAAACACTCTGGAAAGGAGATATGATCAAAAGAAATGCAATTGCAAAAAACCCCCAAAAAAGGGAAAGTTGGGAAATTTGGTGACTACAAGAAAGTGGTCTGGGCAGAAGCCAGGTGCAGTGCAAAGCACCAAAAGAGGCCAAAAATAACCTGAGAGGTGTTGTAAAAAAAGGGCAAAAATCAAGGAGGCAGACACAACTTGGTGGGGAAGATATGAGCAACATTGCATGGATACTTAAAAAAAGAAAAAAAAAAATCTCAGCCAAAGTCAAAGCCATGAAAATGCATGGCATGCAAACAACTGCAAGGACACGCACAACATACACCAAACCTTGCCAGAATTGATCCCTGCTGAAGGCCAAAACAAATAAGAAGGGCTTACAAACACTGTGGAATGGAGATATGATCAAAGGAAACAAAATTGAAAAAAAAGAAAGAAAAATGTAAAATTTGGTGACTACAAGAAAGTGGTCTGGGCAGAAGCCCAGTGCAGTGCAAAGCACCAAAAAAAGTTAAAAGAATGCTAACAGGTGTTGTAAAAGCAAAACAAAATTCAAGGAGGTACATACAACTTGGTGGGGAAGATATGAGGGACATGGCACGGATGCATTCAAAAAAAAAAAGAAAAAAAAAATCTCAGCCAGAGCCAAAGCCATGAAAAGGCATGACAGCCCAACAAGTGCAGGGACTTGCCCCAAAGCTTGTCCAATTGATCCCCATTAAAATCGCAAGATTTGGTTTCCCTTCCCGGAAGGAAATGAAATTTCCTTTCGGGAAGGGAAACCAAATCTTGCGACCCTGCAAAGAAAGGCTTACAAACACTCTGGAAAGGAGATATGATCAAAAGAAATGCAATTGCAAAAAACCCCCAAAAAAGGGAAAATTGGGAAATTTGGTGACTACAAGAAAGTGGTCTGGGCAGAAGCCAGGTGCAGTGCAAAGCACCAAAAGAGGCCAAAAATAACCTGACAGGTGTTGTAAAAAAAGGGCAAAAATCAAGGAGGCAGACACAACTTGGTGGGGAAGATATGAGCAACATTGCATGGATACTTAAAAAAAGAAAAAAAAAAATCTCAGCCAAAGTCAAAGCCATGAAAAGGCATGGCATGCAAACAACTGCAGGGACACGCACAACATACACCAAGCCTTGCCAGAATTGATCCCTGCTGAAGGCCAAAACAAATAAGAAGGGCTTACACACACTCTGGAATGGAGATATGATCAAAGGAAAGGAAATTGAAAAAAAAACAAAAGAAAAATGGAAAATTTGGTGACTACAAGAAAGTGGTCTGGGCAGAAGCCCGGTGCAGTGCAAAGCACCAAAAAAAGTTAAAAGAATGCTAACAGGTGTTGTAAAAGCAAAACAAAATCCAAGGAGGTACATACAACTTGGTGGGGAAGATATGAGGGACATGGCACGGATGCATTCAAAAAAAAAAAAAGAAAAAAAAAAATCTCAGCCAGAGCCAAAGCCATGAAAAGGCATGACAGCCCAACAAGTGCAGGCACTTGCCCCAAAGCTTGTCCAATTGATCCCCATTAAAATCGCAAGATTTGGTTTTCATTTCCTTTCGGGAAGGGAAACCAAATCTTGCGACCCTGCAAAGAAAGGCTTACAAACACTCTGGAAAGGAGATATGATCAAAAGAAATGCAATTGCAAAAAACCCCCAAAAAAGGGAAAATTGGGAAATTTGGTGACTACAAGAAAGTGGTCTGGGCAGAAGCCAGGTGCAGTGCAAAGCACCAAAAGAGGCCAAAAATAACCTGAGAGGTGTTGTAAAAAAAGGGCAAAAATCAAGGAGGCAGACACAACTTGGTGGGGAAGATATGAGCTACATTGCATGGATACTTAAAAAAAGAAAAAAAAAAATCTCGGCCCAAGTCTAAGCCATGAAAAGGCATGGCATGCAAACAACTGCAGGGACACGCCCAACATACACCAAGCCTTGCCAGAATTGATCCCTGCTGAAGGCCAAAACAAATAAGAGGGGCTTACACACACTCTGGAATGGAGATATGATCAAAGGAAACAAAATTAAAAAAAAAAAAAAAAGAAAAATGGAAAATTTGGTGACTACAAGAAAGTGGTCTGGGCAGAAGCCAGGTGCAGTGCAAAGCACCAAAAAAAGTTAAAAGAATGCTAACAGGTGTTGTAAAAGCAAAACAAAATCCAAGGAGGTACATACAACTTGGTGGGGAAGATATGAGGGACATGGCACGGATGCATTCAAAAAAAAAAAAGAAAAAAAAAATCTCAGCCAGAGCCAAAGCCATGAAAAGGCATGACAGCCCAACAAGTGCAGGCACTTGCCCCAAAGCTTGTCCAATTGATCCCCATTAAAATCGCAAGATTTGGTTTCCCTTGCCGAAAGGAAATTTCATTTCCTTTCGGCAAGGGAAACCAAATCTTGCGACCCTGCAAAGAAAGGCTTACAAACACTCTGGAAAGGAGATATGATCAAAAGAAATGCAATTGCAAAAAACCCCCAAAAAAGGGAAAGTTGGGAAATTTGGTGACTACAAGAAAGTGGTCTGGGCAGAAGCCAGGTGCAGTGCAAAGCACCAAAAGAGGCCAAAAATAACCTGAGAGGTGTTGTAAAAAAAGGGCAAAAATCAAGGAGGCAGACACAACTTGGTGGGGAAGATATGAGCAACATTGCATGGATACTTAAAAAAACAAAAAAAAAAATCTCAGCCAAAGTCAAAGCCATGAAAAGGCATGGCATGCAAACAACTGCAGGGACACGCACAACATACACCAAGCCTTGCCAGAATTGATCCCTGCTGAAGGCCAAAACAAATAAGAAGGGCTTACACACACTCTGGAATGGAGATATGATAAAAGGAAAGGAAATTGAAAAAAAAAAAAAAGAAAAATTGAAAATTTGGTGACTACAAGAAAGTGGTCTGGGCAGAAGCCTGGTGCAGTGCAAAGCACCAAAAAAAGTTAAAAGAATGCTAACAGGTGTTGTAAAAGCAAAACAAAATCCAAGGAGGTACATACAACTTGGTGGGGAAGATATGAGGGACATGGCACGGATGCATTCAAAAAAAAAAAAAGAAAAAAAAAATCTCAGCCAGAGCCAAAGCCATGAAAAGGCATGACAGCCCAACAAGTGCAGGGACTTGCCCCAAAGCTTGTCCAATTGATCCCCATTAAAATCGCAAGATTTGGTTTCCCTTATCGAAAGGAAATTTCATTTCCTTTTGGGAAGGGAAACCAAATCTTGCGACCCTGCAAAGAAAGGCTTACAAACACTGTGGAATGGAGATATGATCAAAGGAAACAAAATTGAAAAAAAAGAAAAAGAAAAATGGAAAATTTGGTGACTACAAGAAAGTGGTCTGGGCAGAAGCCAGGTGCAGTGCAAAGCACCAAAAGAGGCCAAAAATAACCTGACAGGTGTTGTAAAAAAAGGGCAAAAATCAAGGAGGCAGACACAACTTGGTGGGGAAGATATGAGCTACATTGCATGGATACTTAAAAAAAGAAAAAAAAAAATCTCAGCCAAAGTCTAAGCCATGAAAAGGCATGGCATGCAAACAACTGCAAGGACACGCACAACATACACCAAGCCTTGCCAGAATTGATCCCTGCTGAAGGCCAAAACAAATAAGAAGGGCTTACACACACTCTGGAATGGAGATATGATCAAAGGAAACAAAATTGAAAAAAAAGAAAAAGAAAAATGGAAAATTTGGTGACTACAAGAAAGTGGTCTGGGCAGAAGCCAGGTGCAGTGCAAAGCACCAAAAGAGGCCAAAAATAACCTGACAGGTGTTGTAAAAAAAGGGCAAAAATCAAGGAGGCAGACACAACTTGGTGGGGAAGATATGAGCTACATTGCATGGATACTTAAAAAAAGAAAAAAAAAAATCTCAGCCCAAGTCTAAGCCATGAAAAGGCATGGCATGCAAACAACTGCAGGGACACGCACAACATACACCAAGCCTTGCCAGAATTGATCCCTGCTGAAGGCCAAAACAAATAAGAGGGGCTTACACACACTCTGGAATGGAGATATGATCAAAGGAAACAAAATTGAAAAAAAAAAAAAAAGAAAAATGGAAAATTTGGTGACTACAAGAAAGTGGTCTGGGCAGAAGCCCGGTGCAGTGCAAAGCACCAAAAAAAGTTAAAAGAATGCTAACAGGTGTTGTAAAAGCAAAACAAAATCCAAGGAGGTACATACAACTTGGTGGGGAAGATATGAGGGACATGGCACGGATGCATTCAAAAAAAAAAAAGAAAAAAAAAATCTCAGCCAGAGCCAAAGCCATGAAAAGGCATGACAGCCCAACAAGTGCAGGGACTTGCCCCAAAGCTTGTCCAATTGATCCCCATTAAAATCGCAAGATTTGGTTTCCCTTCCCGAAAGGAAATTTCATTTCCTTTCGGGAAGGGAAACCAAATCTTGCGACCCTGCAAAGAAAGGCTTACAAACACTCTGGAAAGGAGATATGATCAAAAGAAATGCAATTGCAAAAAACTCCCAAAAAAGGGAAAATTGGGAAATTTGGTGACTACAAGAAAGTGGTCTGGGCAGAAGCCAGGTGCAGTGCAAAGCACCAAAAGAGGCCAAAAATAACCTGACAGGTGTTGTAAAAAAAGGGCAAAAATCAAGGAGGCAGACACAACTTGGTGGGGAAGATATGAGCTACATTGCATGGATACTTAAAAAAAGAAAAAAAAAAATCTCAGCCAAAGTCTAAGCCATGAAAAGGCATGGCATGCAAACAACTGCAAGGACACGCACAACATACACCAAGCCTTGCCAGAATTGATCCCTGCTGAAGGCCAAAACAAAAAAGAAGGGCTTACACACACTCTGGAATGGAGATATGATCAAAGGAAACAAAATTGAAAAAAAAGAAAAAGAAAAATGGAAAATTTGGTGACTACAAGAAAGTGGTCTGGGCAGAAGCCAGGTGCAGTGCAAAGCACCAAAAGAGGCCAAAAATAACCTGACAGGTGTTGTAAAAAAAGGGCAAAAATCAAGGAGGCAGACACAACTTGGTGGGGAAGATATGAGCTACATTGCATGGATACTTAAAAAAAGAAAAAAAAAAATCTCGGCCCAAGTCTAAGCCATGAAAAGGCATGGCATGCAAACAACTGCAGGGACACGCACAACATACACCAAGCCTTGCCAGAATTGATCCCTGCTGAAGGCCAAAACAAATAAGAGGGGCTTACACACACTCTGGAATGGAGATATGATCAAAGGAAACAAAATTGAAAAAAAAAAAAAAAGAAAAATGGAAAATTTGGTGACTACAAGAAAGTGGTCTGGGCAGAAGCCCGGTGCAGTGCAAAGCACCAAAAAAAGTTAAAAGAATGCTAACAGGTGTTGTAAAAGCAAAACAAAATCCAAGGAGGTACATACAACTTGGTGGGGAAGATATGAGGGACATGGCACGGATGCATTCAAAAAAAAAAAAGAAAAAAAAAATCTCAGCCAGAGCCAAAGCCATGAAAAGGCATGACAGCCCAACAAGTGCAGGGACTTGCCCCAAAGCTTGTCCAATTGATCCCCATTAAAATCGCAAGATTTGGTTTCCCTTCCCGAAAGGAAATTTCATTTCCTTTCGGGAAGGGAAAGCAAATCTTGCGACCCTGCAAAGAAAGGCTTACAAACACTCTGGAAAGGAGATATGATCAAAAGAAATGCAATTGCAAAAAACCCCCAAAAAAGGGAAAGTTGGGAAATTTGGTGACTACAAGAAAGTGGTCTGGGCAGAAGCCAGGTGCAGTGCAAAGCACCAAAAGAGGCCAAAAATAACCTGACAGGTGTTGTAAAAAAAGGGCAAAAATCAAGGAGGCAGACACAACTTGGTGGGGAAGATATGAGCAACATTGCATGGATACTTAAAAAAAGAAAAAAAAAAATCTCAGCCAAAGTCAAAGCCATGAAAAGGCATGGCATGCAAACAACTGCAGGGACACGCACAACATACACCAAGCCTTGCCAGAATTGATCCCTGCTGAAGGCCAAAACAAATAAGAAGGGCTTACACACACTCTGGAATGGAGATATGATAAAAGGAAAGGAAATTGAAAAAAAAAAAAAAGAAAAATTGAAAATTTGGTGACTACAAGAAAGTGGTCTGGGCAGAAGCCCGGTGCAGTGCAAAGCACCAAAAAAAGTTAAAAGAATGCTAACAGGTGTTGTAAAAGCAAAACAAAATCCAAGGAGGTACATACAACTTGGTGGGGAAGATATGAGGGACATGGCACGGATGCATTCAAAAAAAAAAAAGAAAAAAAAAAATCTCAGCCAGAGCCAAAGCCATGAAAAGGCATGACAGCCCAACAAGTGCAGGGACTTGCCCCAAAGCTTGTCCAATTGATCCCCATTAAAATCGCAAGATTTGGTTTCCCTTCCCGAAAGGAAAGTTCATTTCCTTTCGGGAAGGGAAACCAAATCTTGCGACCCTGCAAAGAAAGGCTTACAAACACTCTGGAAAGGAGATATGATCAAAAGAAATGCAATTGCAAAACACCCCCAAAAAAGGGAAAATTGGGAAATTTGGTGACTACAAGAAAGTGGTCTGGGCAGAAGCCAGGTGCAGTGCAAAGCACCAAAAGAGGCCAAAAATAACCTGACAGGTGTTGTAAAAAAAGGGCAAAAATCAAGGAGGCAGACACAACTTGGTGGGGAAGATATGAGCAACATTGCATGGATACTTAAAAAAAGAAAAAAAAAAATCTCAGCCAAAGTCAAAGCCATGAAAAGGCATGGCATGCAAACAACTGCAAGGACACGCACAACATACACCAAGCCTTGCCAGAATTGATCCCTGCTGAAGGCCAAAACAAATAAGAAGGGCTTACACACACTCTGGAATGGAGATATGATTAAAGGAAAGGAAATTGAAAAAAAAAAAAAGAAAAATGGAAAATTTGGTGACTACAAGAAAGTGGTCTGGGCAGAAGCCAGGTGCAGTGCAAAGCACCAAAAAAAGTTAAAAGAATGCTAACAGGTGTTGTAAAAGCAAAACAAAATCCAAGGAGGTACATACAACTTGGTGGGGAAGATATGAGGGACATGGCACGGATGCATTCAAAATAAAAAGAAAGAAAAAAAAAATCTCAGCCAGAGCCAAAGCCATGAAAAGGCATGAGAGCCCAACAAGTGAAGGGACTTGCCCCAAAGCTTGTCCAATTGATCCCCATTAAAATCGCAAGATTTGGTTTCCCTTGCCGAAAGGAAATTTCATTTCCTTTCGGCAAGGGAAACCAAATCTTGCGACCCTGCAAAGAAAGGCTTACAAACACTCTGGAAAGGAGATATGATCAAAAGAAATGCAATTGCAAAAAACCCCCAAAAAAGGGAAAGTTGGGAAATTTGGTGACTACAAGAAAGTGGTCTGGGCAGAAGCCAGGTGCAGTGCAAAGCACCAAAAGAGGCCAAAAATAACCTGCCAGGTGTTGTAAAAAAAGGGCAAAAATCAAGGAGGCAGACACAACTTGGTGGGGAAGATATGAGCAACATTGCATGGATACTTAAAAAAAGAAAAAAAAAAATCTCAGCCAAAGTCAAAGCCATGAAAAGTCATGGCATGCAAACAACTGCAGGGACACGCACAACATACACCAAGCCTTGCCAGAATTGATCCCTGCTGAAGGCCAAAACAAATAAGAAGGGCTTACACACACTCTGGAATGGAGATATGATCAAAGGAAACAAAATTGAAGAAAAAGAAAAAGAAAAATGGAAAATTTGGTGACTACAAGAAAGTGGTCTGGGCAGAAGCCCGGTGCAGTGCAAAGCACCAAAAAAAGTTAAAAGAATGCTAACAGGTGTTGTAAAAGCAAAACAAAATCCAAGGAGGTACATACAACTTGGTGGGGAAGATATGAGGGACATGGCACGGATGCATTCAAAAAAAAAAAAGAAAAAAAAAAATCTCAGCCAGAGCCAAAGCCATGAAAAGGCATGACAGCCCAACAAGTGCAGGGACTTGCCCCAAAGCTTGTCCAATTGATCCCCATTAAAATCGCAAGATTTGGTTTCCCTTCCCGAAAGGAAAGTTCATTTCCTTTCGGGAAGGGAAACCAAATCTTGCGACCCTGCAAAGAAAGGCTTACAAACACTCTGGAAAGGAGATATGATCAAAAGAAATGCAATTGCAAAACACCCCCAAAAAAGGGAAAATTGGGAAATTTGGTGACTACAAGAAAGTGGTCTGGGCAGAAGCCAGGTGCAGTGCAAAGCACCAAAAGAGGCCAAAAATAACCTGACAGGTGTTGTAAAAAAAGGGCAAAAATCAAGGAGGCAGACACAACTTGGTGGGGAAGATATGAGCAACATTGCATGGATACTTAAAAAAAGAAAAAAAAAAATCTCAGCCAAAGTCAAAGCCATGAAAAGGCATGGCATGCAAACAACTGCAAGGACACGCACAACATACACCAAGCCTTGCCAGAATTGATCCCTGCTGAAGGCCAAAACAAATAAGAAGGGCTTACACACACTCTGGAATGGAGATATGATTAAAGGAAAGGAAATTGAAAAAAAAAAAAAGAAAAATGGAAAATTTGGTGACTACAAGAAAGTGGTCTGGGCAGAAGCCAGGTGCAGTGCAAAGCACCAAAAAAAGTTAAAAGAATGCTAACAGGTGTTGTAAAAGCAAAACAAAATCCAAGGAGGTACATACAACTTGGTGGGGAAGATATGAGGGACATGGCACGGATGCATTCAAAATAAAAAGAAAGAAAAAAAAAATCTCAGCCAGAGCCAAAGCCATGAAAAGGCATGAGAGCCCAACAAGTGAAGGGACTTGCCCCAAAGCTTGTCCAATTGATCCCCATTAAAATCGCAAGATTTGGTTTCCCTTGCCGAAAGGAAATTTCATTTCCTTTCGGCAAGGGAAACCAAATCTTGCGACCCTGCAAAGAAAGGCTTACAAACACTCTGGAAAGGAGATATGATCAAAAGAAATGCAATTGCAAAAAACCCCCAAAAAAGGGAAAGTTGGGAAATTTGGTGACTACAAGAAAGTGGTCTGGGCAGAAGCCAGGTGCAGTGCAAAGCACCAAAAGAGGCCAAAAATAACCTGAGAGGTGTTGTAAAAAAAGGGCAAAAATCAAGGAGGCAGACACAACTTGGTGGGGAAGATATGAGCAACATTGCATGGATACTTAAAAAAAGAAAAAAAAAAATCTCAGCCAAAGTCAAAGCCATGAAAAGTCATGGCATGCAAACAACTGCAGGGACACGCACAACATACACCAAGCCTTGCCAGAATTGATCCCTGCTGAAGGCCAAAACAAATAAGAAGGGCTTACACACACTCTGGAATGGAGATATGATCAAAGGAGAGGAAATTGAAAAAAAAACAAAAGAAAAATGGAAAATTTGGTGACTACAAGAAAGTGGTCTGGGCAGAAGCCCGGTGCAGTGCAAAGCACCAAAAAAAGTTAAAAGAATGCTAACAGGTGTTGTAAAAGCAAAACAAAATCCAAGGAGGTACATACAACTTGGTGGGGAAGATATGAGGGACATGGCACGGATGCATTCAAAAAAAAAAAAAGAAAAAAAAAAATCTCAGCCAGAGCCAAAGCCATGAAAAGGCATGACAGCCCAACAAGTGCAGGGACTTGCCCCAAAGCTTGTCCAATTGATCCCCATTAAAATCGCAAGATTTGGTTTCCCTTCCCGAAAGGAAATTTCATTTCCTTTCGGGAAGGGAAACCAAATCTTGCGACCCTGCAAAGAAAGGCTTACAAACACTCTGGAAAGGAGATATGATCAAAAGAAATGCAATTGCAAAAAACCCCCAAAAAAGGGAAAGTTGGGAAATTTGGTGACTACAAGAAAGTGGTCTGGGCAGAAGCCAGGTGCAGTGCAAAGCACCAAAAGAGGCCAAAAATAACCTGAGAGGTGTTGTAAAAAAAGGGCAAAAATCAAGGAGGCAGACACAACTTGGTGGGGAAGATATGAGCAACATTGCATGGATACTTAAAAAAAGAAAAAAAAAAATCTCAGCCAAAGTCAAAGCCATGAAAAGGCATGGCATGCAAACAACTGCAGGGACACGCACAACATACACCAAGCCTTGCCAGAATTGATCCCTGCTGAAGGCCAAAACAAATAAGAAGGGCTTACACACACTCTGGAATGGAGATATGATTAAAGGAAAGGAAATTGAAAAAAAAAAAAAGAAAAATGGAAAATTTGGTGACTACAAGAAAGTGGTCTGGGCAGAAGCCAGGTGCAGTGCAAAGCACCAAAAAAAGTTAAAAGAATGCTAACAGGTGTTGTAAAAGCAAAACAAAATCCAAGGAGGTACATACAACTTGGTGGGGAAGATATGAGGGACATGGCACGGATGCATTCAAAATAAAAAGAAAGAAAAAAAAAATCTCAGCCAGAGCCAAAGCCATGAAAAGGCATGAGAGCCCAACAAGTGAAGGGACTTGCCCCAAAGCTTGTCCAATTGATCCCCATTAAAATCGCAAGATTTGGTTTCCCTTGCCGAAAGGAAATTTCATTTCCTTTCGGCAAGGGAAACCAAATCTTGCGACCCTGCAAAGAAAGGCTTACAAACACTCTGGAAAGGAGATATGATCAAAAGAAATGCAATTGCAAAAAACCCCCAAAAAAGGGAAAGTTGGGAAATTTGGTGACTACAAGAAAGTGGTCTGGGCAGAAGCCAGGTGCAGTGCAAAGCACCAAAAGAGGCCAAAAATAACCTGACAGGTGTTGTAAAAAAAGGGCAAAAATCAAGGAGGCAGACACAACTTGGTGGGGAAGATATGAGCAACATTGCATGGATACTTAAAAAAAGAAAAAAAAAAATCTCAGCCAAAGTCAAAGCCATGAAAAGTCATGGCATGCAAACAACTGCAGGGACACGCACAACATACACCAAGCCTTGCCAGAATTGATCCCTGCTGAAGGCCAAAACAAATAAGAAGGGCTTACACACACTCTGGAATGGAGATATGATCAAAGGAAACAAAATTGAAGAAAAAGAAAAAGAAAAATGGAAAATTTGGTGACTACAAGAAAGTGGTCTGGGCAGAAGCCCGGTGCAGTGCAAAGCACCAAAAAAAGTTAAAAGAATGCTAACAGGTGTTGTAAAAGCAAAACAAAATCCAAGGAGGTACATACAACTTGGTGGGGAAGATATGAGGGACATGGCACGGATGCATTCAAAAAAAAAAAAGAAAAAAAAAAATCTCAGCCAGAGCCAAAGCCATGAAAAGGCATGACAGCCCAACAAGTGCAGGGACTTGCCCCAAAGCTTGTCCAATTGATCCCCATTAAAATCGCAAGATTTGGTTTCCCTTCCCGAAAGGAAAGTTCATTTCCTTTCGGGAAGGGAAACCAAATCTTGCGACCCTGCAAAGAAAGGCTTACAAACACTCTGGAAAGGAGATATGATCAAAAGAAATGCAATTGCAAAACACCCCCAAAAAAGGGAAAATTGGGAAATTTGGTGACTACAAGAAAGTGGTCTGGGCAGAAGCCAGGTGCAGTGCAAAGCACCAAAAGAGGCCAAAAATAACCTGACAGGTGTTGTAAAAAAAGGGCAAAAATCAAGGAGGCAGACACAACTTGGTGGGGAAGATATGAGCAACATTGCATGGATACTTAAAAAAAGAAAAAAAAAAATCTCAGCCAAAGTCAAAGCCATGAAAAGGCATGGCATGCAAACAACTGCAAGGACACGCACAACATACACCAAGCCTTGCCAGAATTGATCCCTGCTGAAGGCCAAAACAAATAAGAAGGGCTTACACACACTCTGGAATGGAGATATGATTAAAGGAAAGGAAATTGAAAAAAAAAAAAAGAAAAATGGAAAATTTGGTGACTACAAGAAAGTGGTCTGGGCAGAAGCCAGGTGCAGTGCAAAGCACCAAAAAAAGTTAAAAGAATGCTAACAGGTGTTGTAAAAGCAAAACAAAATCCAAGGAGGTACATACAACTTGGTGGGGAAGATATGAGGGACATGGCACGGATGCATTCAAAATAAAAAGAAAGAAAAAAAAAATCTCAGCCAGAGCCAAAGCCATGAAAAGGCATGAGAGCCCAACAAGTGAAGGGACTTGCCCCAAAGCTTGTCCAATTGATCCCCATTAAAATCGCAAGATTTGGTTTCCCTTGCCGAAAGGAAATTTCATTTCCTTTCGGCAAGGGAAACCAAATCTTGCGACCCTGCAAAGAAAGGCTTACAAACACTCTGGAAAGGAGATATGATCAAAAGAAATGCAATTGCAAAAAACCCCCAAAAAAGGGAAAGTTGGGAAATTTGGTGACTACAAGAAAGTGGTCTGGGCAGAAGCCAGGTGCAGTGCAAAGCACCAAAAGAGGCCAAAAATAACCTGAGAGGTGTTGTAAAAAAAGGGCAAAAATCAAGGAGGCAGACACAACTTGGTGGGGAAGATATGAGCAACATTGCATGGATACTTAAAAAAAGAAAAAAAAAAATCTCAGCCAAAGTCAAAGCCATGAAAAGTCATGGCATGCAAACAACTGCAGGGACACGCACAACATACACCAAGCCTGGCCAGAATTGATCCCTGCTGAAGGCCAAAACAAATAAGAAGGGCTTACACACACTCTGGAATGGAGATATGATCAAAGGAAACAAAATTGAAGAAAAAGAAAAAGAAAAATGGAAAATTTGGTGACTACAAGAAAGTGGTCTGGGCAGAAGCCCGGTGCAGTGCAAAGCACCAAAAAAAGTTAAAAGAATGCTAACAGGTGTTGTAAAAGCAAAACAAAATCCAAGGAGGTACATACAACTTGGTGGGGAAGATATGAGGGACATGGCACGGATGCATTCAAAAAAAAAAAAGAAAAAAAAAAATCTCAGCCAGAGCCAAAGCCATGAAAAGGCATGACAGCCCAACAAGTGCAGGGACTTGCCCCAAAGCTTGTCCAATTGATCCCCATTAAAATCGCAAGATTTGGTTTCCCTTCCCGAAAGGAAATTTCATTTCCTTTCGGGAAGGGAAACCAAATCTTGCGACCCTGCAAAGAAAGGCTTACAAACACTCTGGAAAGGAGATATGATCAAAAGAAATGCAATTGCAAAAAACCCCCAAAAAAGAGAAAATTGGGAAATTTGGTGACTACAAGAAAGTGGTCTGGGCAGAAGCCAGGTGCAGTGCAAAGCACCAAAAGAGGCCAAAAATAACCTGACAGGTGTTGTAAAAAAAGGGCAAAAATCAAGGAGGCAGACACAACTTGGTGGGGAAGATATGAGCGACATTGCATGGATACTTAAAAAAAGAAAAAAAAAAAATCTCAGCCAAAGTCAAAGCCATGAAAAGGCAAGGCATGCAAACAACTGCAGGGACACGCACAACATACACCAAGCCTTGCCAGAATTGATCCCTGCTGAAGGCCAAAACAAATAAGAAGGGCTTACACACACTCTGGAATGGAGATATGATCAAAGGAAACAAAATTGAAAAAAAAGAAAAAGAAAAATGGAAAATTTGGTGACTACAAGAAAGTGGTCTGGGCAGAAGCCCGGTGCAGTGCAAAGCACCAAAAAAAGTTAAAAGAATGCTAACAGGTGTTGTAAAAGCAAAACAAAATCCAAGGAGGTACATACAACTTGGTGGGGAAGATATGAGGGACATGGCACGGATGCATTCAAAAAAAAAAAAAAAGAAAAAAAAAAATCTCAACCAGAGCCAAAGCCATGAAAAGGCATGACAGCCCAACAAGTGCAGGGACTTGCCCCAAAGCTTGTCCAATTGATCCCCATTAAAATCGCAAGATTTGGTTTCCCTTCCCGAAAGGAAATGAAATTTCCTTTCGGGAAGGGAAACCAAATCTTGCGCCCCTGCAAAGAAAGGCTTACAAACACTCTGGAAAGGAGATATGATCAAAAGAAATGCAATTGCAAAAAACCCCCAAAAAAGGGAAAGTTGGGAAATTTGGTGACTACAAGAAAGTGGTCTGGGCAGAAGCCAGGTGCAGTGCAAAGCACCAAAAGAGGCCAAAAATAACCTGAGAGGTGTTGTAAAAAAAGGGCAAAAATCAAGGAGGCAGACACAACTTGGTGGGGAAGATATGAGCAACATTGCATGGATACTTAAAAAAAGAAAAAAAAAAATCTCAGCCAAAGTCAAAGCCATGAAAAGGCATGGCATGCAAACAACTGCAGGGACACGCACAACATACACCAAGCCTTGCCAGAATTGATCCCTGCTGAAGGCCAAAACAAATAAGAAGGGCTTACACACACTCTGGAATGGAGATATGATCAAAGGAGAGGAAATTGAAAAAAAAACAAAAGAAAAATGGAAAATTTGGTGACTACAAGAAAGTGGTCTGGGCAGAAGCCCGGTGCAGTGCAAAGCACCAAAAAAAGTTAAAAGAATGCTAACAGGTGTTGTAAAAGCAAAACAAAATCCAAGGAGGTACATACAACTTGGTGGGGAAGATATGAGGGACATGGCACGGATGCATTCAAAAAAAAAAAAGAAAAAAAAAATCTCAGCCAGAGCCAAAGCCATGAAAAGGCATGACAGCCCAACAAGTGCAGGGACTTGCCCCAAAGCTTGTCCAATTGATCCCCATTAAAATCGCAAGATTTGGTTTCCCTTCCCGAAAGGAAATTTCATTTCCTTTCGGGAAGGGAAACCAAATCTTGCGACCCTGCAAAGAAAGGCTTACAAACACTCTGGAAAGGAGATATGATCAAAAGAAATGCAATTGCAAAAAACCCCCAAAAAAGAGAAAATTGGGAAATTTGGTGACTACAAGAAAGTGGTCTGGGCAGAAGCCAGGTGCAGTGCAAAGCACCAAAAGAGGCCAAAAATAACCTGAGAGGTGTTGTAAAAAAAGGGCAAAAATCAAGGAGGCAGACACAACTTGGTGGGGAAGATATGAGCAACATTGCATGGATACTTAAAAAAAGAAAAAAAAAAATCTCAGCCAAAGTCAAAGCCATGAAAAGGCAAGGCATGCAAACAACTGCAGGGACACGCACAACATACAGCAAGCCTTGCCAGAATTGATCCCTGCTGAAGGCCAAAACAAATAAGAAGGGCTTACACACACTCTGGAATGGAGATATGATCAAAGGAAACAAAATTGAAAAAAAAAAAAAAGAAAAATGGAAAATTTGGTGACTACAAGAAAGTGGTCTGGGCAGAAGCCCGGTGCAGTGCAAAGCACCAAAAAAAGTTAAAAGAATGCTAACAGGTGTTGTAAAAGCAAAACAAAATCCAAGGAGGTACATACAACTTGGTGGGGAAGATATGAGGGACATGGCACGGATGCATTCAAAAAAAAAAAAAAGAAAAAAAAAAATCTCAGCCAGAGCCAAAGCCATGAAAAGGCATGACAGCCCAACAAGTGCAGGGACTTGCCCCAAAGCTTGTCCAATTGATCCCCATTAAAATCGCAAGATTTGGTTTCCCTTCCCGAAAGGAAATTTCATTTCCTTTCGGGAAGGGAAACCAAATCTTGCGACCCTGCAAAGAAAGGCTTACAAACACTCTGGAAAGGAGATATGATCAAAAGAAATGCAATTGCAAAAAACCCCCAAAAAAGGGAAAGTTGGGAAATTTGGTGACTACAAGAAAGTGGTCTGGGCAGAAGCCAGGTGCAGTGCAAAGCACCAAAAGAGGCCAAAAATAACCTGAGAGGTGTTGTAAAAAAAGGGCAAAAATCAAGGAGGCAGACACAACTTGGTGGGGAAGATATGAGCAACATTGCATGGATACTTAAAAAAAGAAAAAAAAAAATCTCAGCCAAAGTCAAAGCCATGAAAAGGCAAGGCATGCAAACAACTGCAGGGACACGCACAACATACACCAAGCCTTGCCAGAATTGATCCCTGCTGAAGGCCAAAACAAATAAGAAGGGCTTACACACACTCTGGAATGGAGATATGATCAAAGGAAACAAAATTGAAAAAAAAGAAAAAGAAAAATGGAAAATTTGGTGACTACAAGAAAGTGGTCTGGGCAGAAGCCCGGTGCAGTGCAAAGCACCAAAAAAAGTTAAAAGAATGCTGACAGGTGTTGTAAAAGCAAAACAAAATCCAAGGAGGTACATACAACTTGGTGGGGAAGATATGAGGGACATGGCACGGATGCATTCAAAAAAAAAAAAGAAAAAAAAAATCTCAGCCAGAGCCAAAGCCATGAAAAGGCATGACAGCCCAACAAGTGCAGGGACTTGCCCCAAAGCTTGTCCAATTGATCCCCATTAAAATCGCAAGATTTGGTTTCCCTTCCCGAAAGGAAATTTCATTTCCTTTCGGGAAGGGAAACCAAATCTTGCGACCCTGCAAAGAAAGGCTTACAAACACTCTGGAAAGGAGATATGATCAAAAGAAATGCAATTGCAAAAAACCCCCAAAAAAGAGAAAAATGGAAAATTTGGTGACTACAAGAAAGTGGTCTGGGCAGAAGCCAGGTGCAGTGCAAAGCACCAAAAGAGGCCAAAAATAACCTGACAGGTGTTGTAAAAAAAGGGCAAAAATCAAGGAGGCAGACACAACTTGGTGGGGAAGATATGAGCAACATTGCATGGATACTTAAAAAAAGAAAAAAAAAAATCTCAGCCAAAGTCAAAGCCATGAAAAGGCAAGGCATGCAAACAACTGCAGGGACACGCACAACATACACCAAGCCTTGCCAGAATTGATCCCTGCTGAAGGCCAAAACAAATAAGAAGGGCTTACACACACTCTGGAATGGAGATATGATCAAAGGAAACAAAATTGAAAAAAAAAAAAAAGAAAAAAGGAAAATTTGGTGACTACAAGAAAGTGGTCTGGGCAGAAGCCCGGTGCAGTGCAAAGCACCAAAAAAAGTTAAAAGAATGCTAACAGGTGTTGTAAAAGCAAAACAAAATTCAAGGAGGTACATACAACTTGGTGGGGAAGATATGAGGGACATGGCACGGATGCATTCAAAAAAAAAAAAGAAAAAAAAAATCTCAGCCAGAGCCAAAGCCATGAAAAGGCATGACAGCCCAACAAGTGCAGGGACTTGCCCCAAAGCTTGTCCAATTGATCCCCATTAAAATCGCAAGATTTGGTTTCCCTTCCCGAAAGGAAATGAAATTTCCTTTCGGGAAGGGAAACCAAATCTTGCGACCCTGCAAAGAAAGGCTTACAAACACTCTGGAAAGGAGATATGATCAAAAGAAATGCAATTGCAAAAAACCCCCAAAAAAGGGAAAGTTGGGAAATTTGGTGACTACAAGAAAGTGGTCTGGGCAGAAGCCAGGTGCAGTGCAAAGCACCAAAAGAGGCCAAAAATAACCTGAGAGGTGTTGTAAAAAAAGGGCAAAAATCAAGGAGGCAGACACAACTTGGTGGGGAAGATATGAGCAACATTGCATGGATACTTAAAAAAAGAAAAAAAAAAATCTCAGCCAAAGTCAAAGCCATGAAAAGTCATGGCATGCAAACAACTGCAGGGACACGCACAACATACACCAAGCCTTGCCAGAATTGATCCCTGCTGAAGGCCAAAACAAATAAGAAGGGCTTACACACACTCTGGAATGGAGATATGATCAAAGGAAAGGAAATTGAAAAAAAAGAAAAAGAAAAATGGAAAATTTGGTGACTACAAGAAAGTGGTCTGGGCAGAAGCCCGGTGCAGTGCAAAGCACCAAAAAAAGTTAAAAGAATGCTAACAGGTGTTGTAAAAGCAAAACAAAATCCAAGGAGGTACATACAACTTGGTGGGGAAGATATGAGGGACATGGCACGGATGCATTCAAAAAAAAAAAAAGAAAAAAAAAAATCTCAGCCAGAGCCAAAGCCATGAAAAGGCATGACAGCCCAACAAGTGCAGGGACTTGCCCCAAAGCTTGTCCAATTGATCCCCATTAAAATCGCAAGATTTGGTTTCCCTTCCCGAAAGGAAATTTCATTTCCTTTCGGGAAGGGAAACCAAATCTTGCGACCCTGCAAAGAAAGGCTTACAAACACTCTGGAAAGGAGATATGATCAAAAGAAATGCAATTGCAAAAAACCCCCAAAAAAGGGAAAGTTGGGAAATTTGGTGACTACAAGAAAGTGGTCTGGGCAGAAGCCAGGTGCAGTGCAAAGCACCAAAAGAGGCCAAAAATAACCTGACAGGTGTTGTAAAAAAAGGGCAAAAATCAAGGAGGCAGACACAACTTGGTGGGGAAGATATGAGCAACATTGCATGGATACTTAAAAAAAGAAAAAAAAAAATCTCAGCCAAAGTCAAAGCCATGAAAATGCATGGCATGCAAACAACTGCAGGGACACGCACAACATACAGCAAGCCTTGCCAGAATTGATCCCTGCTGAAGGCCAAAACAAATAAGAAGGGCTTACACACACTCTGGAATGGAGATATGATCAAAGGAAACAAAATTGAAAAAAAAGAAAAAGAAAAATGGAAAATTTGGTGACTACAAGAAAGTGGTCTGGGCAGAAGCCCGGTGCAGTGCAAAGCACCAAAAAAAGTTAAAAGAATGCTAACAGGTGTTGTAAAAGCAAAACAAAATCCAAGGAGGTACATACAACTTGGTGGGGAAGATATGAGGGACATGGCACGGATGCATTCAAAAAAAAAAAAGAAAAAAAAAAATCTCAGCCAGAGCCAAAGCCATGAAAAGGCATGACAGCCCAACAAGTGCAGGGACTTGCCCCAAAGCTTGTCCAATTGATCCCCATTAAAATCGCAAGATTTGGTTTCCCTTCCCGAAAGGAAATTTCATTTCCTTTCGGGAAGGGAAACCAAATCTTGCGACCCTGCAAAGAAAGGCTTACAAACACTCTGGAAAGGAGATATGATCAAAAGAAATGCAATTGCAAAAAACCCCCAAAAAAGGGAAAGTTGGGAAATTTGGTGACTACAAGAAAGTGGTCTGGGCAGAAGCCAGGTGCAGTGCAAAGCACCAAAAGAGGCCAAAAATAACCTGACAGGTGTTGTAAAAAAAGGGCAAAAATCAAGGAGGCAGACACAACTTGGTGGGGAAGATATGAGCAACATTGCATGGATACTTAAAAAAAGAAAAAAAAAAATCTCAGCCAAAGTCAAAGCCATGAAAAGGCAAGGCATGCAAACAACTGCAGGGACACGCACAACATACACCAAGCCTTGCCAGAATTGATCCCTGCTGAAGGCCAAAACAAATAAGAAGGGCTTACACACACTCTGGAATGGAGATATGATCAAAGGAAACAAAATTGAAAAAAAAAAAAAAGAAAAAAGGAAAATTTGGTGACTACAAGAAAGTGGTCTGGGCAGAAGCCCGGTGCAGTGCAAAGCACCAAAAAAAGTTAAAAGAATGCTAACAGGTGTTGTAAAAGCAAAACAAAATTCAAGGAGGTACATACAACTTGGTGGGGAAGATATGAGGGACATGGCACGGATGCATTCAAAAAAAAAAAAGAAAAAAAAAATCTCAGCCAGAGCCAAAGCCATGAAAAGGCATGACAGCCCAACAAGTGCAGGGACTTGCCCCAAAGCTTGTCCAATTGATCCCCATTAAAATCGCAAGATTTGGTTTCCCTTCCCGAAAGGAAATGAAATTTCCTTTCGGGAAGGGAAACCAAATCTTGCGACCCTGCAAAGAAAGGCTTACAAACACTCTGGAAAGGAGATATGATCAAAAGAAATGCAATTGCAAAAAACCCCCAAAAAAGGGAAAGTTGGGAAATTTGGTGACTACAAGAAAGTGGTCTGGGCAGAAGCCAGGTGCAGTGCAAAGCACCAAAAGAGGCCAAAAATAACCTGAGAGGTGTTGTAAAAAAAGGGCAAAAATCAAGGAGGCAGACACAACTTGGTGGGGAAGATATGAGCAACATTGCATGGATACTTAAAAAAAGAAAAAAAAAAATCTCAGCCAAAGTCAAAGCCATGAAAAGTCATGGCATGCAAACAACTGCAGGGACACGCACAACATACACCAAGCCTTGCCAGAATTGATCCCTGCTGAAGGCCAAAACAAATAAGAAGGGCTTACACACACTCTGGAATGGAGATATGATCAAAGGAAACAAAATTGAAGAAAAAGAAAAAGAAAAATGGAAAATTTGGTGACTACAAGAAAGTGGTCTGGGCAGAAGCCCGGTGCAGTGCAAAGCACCAAAAAAAGTTAAAAGAATGCTAACAGGTGTTGTAAAAGCAAAACAAAATCCAAGGAGGTACATACAACTTGGTGGGGAAGATATGAGGGACATGGCACGGATGCATTCAAAAAAAAAAAAAGAAAAAAAAAAATCTCAGCCAGAGCCAAAGCCATGAAAAGGCATGACAGCCCAACAAGTGCAGGGACTTGCCCCAAAGCTTGTCCAATTGATCCCCATTAAAATCGCAAGATTTGGTTTCCCTTCCCGAAAGGAAATTTCATTTCCTTTCGGGAAGGGAAACCAAATCTTGCGACCCTGCAAAGAAAGGCTTACAAACACTCTGGAAAGGAGATATGATCAAAAGAAATGCAATTGCAAAAAACCCCCAAAAAAGGGAAAGTTGGGAAATTTGGTGACTACAAGAAAGTGGTCTGGGCAGAAGCCAGGTGCAGTGCAAAGCACCAAAAGAGGCCAAAAATAACCTGACAGGTGTTGTAAAAAAAGGGCAAAAATCAAGGAGGCAGACACAACTTGGTGGGGAAGATATGAGCAACATTGCATGGATACTTAAAAAAAGAAAAAAAAAAATCTCAGCCAAAGTCAAAGCCATGAAAATGCATGGCATGCAAACAACTGCAGGGACACGCACAACATACACCAAGCCTTGCCAGAATTGATCCCTGCTGAAGGCCAAAACAAATAAGAAGGGCTTACACACACTCTGGAATGGAGATATGATCAAAGGAAACAAAATTGAAAAAAAAGAAAAAGAAAAATGGAAAATTTGGTGACTACAAGAAAGTGGTCTGGGCAGAAGCCCGGTGCAGTGCAAAGCACCAAAAAAAGTTAAAAGAATGCTAACAGGTGTTGTAAAAGCAAAACAAAATCCAAGGAGGTACATACAACTTGGTGGGGAAGATATGAGGGACATGGCACGGATGCATTCAAAAAAAAAAAAGAAAAAAAAAAATCTCAGCCAGAGCCAAAGCCATGAAAAGGCATGACAGCCCAACAAGTGCAGGGACTTGCCCCAAAGCTTGTCCAATTGATCCCCATTAAAATCGCAAGATTTGGTTTCCCTTCCCGAAAGGAAATTTCATTTCCTTTCGGGAAGGGAAACCAAATCTTGCGACCCTGCAAAGAAAGGCTTACAAACACTCTGGAAAGGAGATATGATCAAAAGAAATGCAATTGCAAAAAACCCCCAAAAAAGAGAAAATTGGGAAATTTGGTGACTACAAGAAAGTGGTCTGGGCAGAAGCCAGGTGCAGTGCAAAGCACCAAAAGAGGCCAAAAATAACCTGACAGGTGTTGTAAAAAAAGGGCAAAAATCAAGGAGGCAGACACAACTTGGTGGGGAAGATATGAGCGACATTGCATGGATACTTAAAAAAAGAAAAAAAAAAAATCTCAGCCAAAGTCAAAGCCATGAAAAGGCAAGGCATGCAAACAACTGCAGGGACACGCACAACATACACCAAGCCTTGCCAGAATTGATCCCTGCTGAAGGCCAAAACAAATAAGAAGGGCTTACACACACTCTGGAATGGAGATATGATCAAAGGAAACAAAATTGAAAAAAAAGAAAAAGAAAAATGGAAAATTTGGTGACTACAAGAAAGTGGTCTGGGCAGAAGCCCGGTGCAGTGCAAAGCACCAAAAAAAGTTAAAAGAATGCTAACAGGTGTTGTAAAAGCAAAACAAAATCCAAGGAGGTACATACAACTTGGTGGGGAAGATATGAGGGACATGGCACGGATGCATTCAAAAAAAAAAAAAAGAAAAAAAAAAATCTCAGCCAGAGCCAAAGCCATGAAAAGGCATGACAGCCCAACAAGTGCAGGGACTTGCCCCAAAGCTTGTCCAATTGATCCCCATTAAAATCGCAAGATTTGGTTTCCCTTCCCGAAAGGAAATTTCATTTCCTTTCGGGAAGGGAAACCAAATCTTGCGACCCTGCAAAGAAAGGCTTACAAACACTCTGGAAAGGAGATATGATCAAAAGAAATGCAATTGCAAAAAACCCCCAAAAAAGGGAAAGTTGGGAAATTTGGTGACTACAAGAAAGTGGTCTGGGCAGAAGCCAGGTGCAGTGCAAAGCACCAAAAGAGGCCAAAAATAACCTGACAGGTGTTGTAAAAAAAGGGCAAAAATCAAGGAGGCAGACACAACTTGGTGGGGAAGATATGAGCAACATTGCATGGATACTTAAAAAAAGAAAAAAAAAAATCTCAGCCAAAGTCAAAGCCATGAAAAGGCATGGCATGCAAACAACTGCAGGGACACGCACAACATACACCAAGCCTTGCCAGAATTGATCCCTGCTGAAGGCCAAAACAAATAAGAAGGGCTTACACACACTCTGGAATGGAGATATGATCAAAGGAAACAAAATTGAAAAAAAAGAAAAAGAAAAATGGAAAATTTGGTGACTACAAGTAAGTGGTCTGGGCAGAAGCCCGGTGCAGTGCAAAGCACCAAAAAAAGTTAAAAGAATGCTAACAGGTGTTGTAAAAGCAAAACAAAATCCAAGGAGGTACATACAACTTGGTGGGGAAGATATGAGGGACATGGCACGGATGCATTCAAAAAAAAAAAAAAGAAAAAAAAAAATCTCAGCCAGAGCCAAAGCCATGAAAAGGCATGACAGCCCAACAAGTGCAGGGACTTGCCCCAAAGCTTGTCCAATTGATCCCCATTAAAATCGCAAGATTTGGTTTCCCTTCCCGAAAGGAAATTTCATTTCCTTTCGGGAAGGGAAACCAAATCTTGCGACCCTGCAAAGAAAGGCTTACAAACACTCTGGAAAGGAGATATGATCAAAAGAAATGCAATTGCAAAAAACCCCCAAAAAAGGGAAAGTTGGGAAATTTGGTGACTACAAGAAAGTGGTCTGGGCAGAAGCCAGGTGCAGTGCAAAGCACCAAAAGAGGCCAAAAATAACCTGAGAGGTGTTGTAAAAAAAGGGCAAAAATCAAGGAGGCAGACACAACTTGGTGGGGAAGATATGAGCAACATTGCATGGATACTTAAAAAAAGAAAAAAAAAAATCTCAGCCAAAGTCAAAGCCATGAAAAGGCAAGGCATGCAAACAACTGCAGGGACACGCACAACATACACCAAGCCTTGCCAGAATTGATCCCTGCTGAAGGCCAAAACAAATAAGAAGGGCTTACACACGCTCTGGAATGGAGATATGATCAAAGGAAACAAAATTGAAAAAAAAGAAAAAGAAAAATGGAAAATTTGGTGACTACAAGAAAGTGGTCTGGGCAGAAGCCCGGTGCAGTGCAAAGCACCAAAAAAAGTTAAAAGAATGCTAACAGGTGTTGTAAAAGCAAAACAAAATCCAAGGAGGTACATACAACTTGGTGGGGAAGATATGAGGGACATGGCACGGATGCATTCAAAAAAAAAAAAGAAAAAAAAAATCTCAGCCAGAGCCAAAGCCATGAAAAGGCATGACAGCCCAACAAGTGCAGGGACTTGCCCCAAAGCTTGTCCAATTGATCCCCATTAAAATCGCAAGATTTGGTTTCCCTTCCCGAAAGGAAATTTCATTTCCTTTCGGGAAGGGAAACCAAATCTTGCGACCCTGCAAAGAAAGGCTTACAAACACTCTGGAAAGGAGATATGATCAAAAGAAATGCAATTGCAAAAAACCCCCAAAAAAGAGAAAAATGGAAAATTTGGTGACTACAAGAAAGTGGTCTGGGCAGAAGCCAGGTGCAGTGCAAAGCACCAAAAGAGGCCAAAAATAACCTGAGAGGTGTTGTAAAAAAAGGGCAAAAATCAAGGAGGCAGACACAACTTGGTGGGGAAGATATGAGCAACATTGCATGGATACTTAAAAAAAGAAAAAAAAAAATCTCAGCCAAAGTCAAAGCCATGAAAAGGCAAGGCATGCAAACAACTGCAGGGACACGCACAACATACACCAAGCCTTGCCAGAATTGATCCCTGCTGAAGGCCAAAACAAATAAGAAGGGCTTACACACACTCTGGAATGGAGATATGATCAAAGGAAACAAAATTGAAAAAAAAGAAAAAGAAAAATGGAAAATTTGGTGACTACAAGAAAGTGGTCTGGGCAGAAGCCCGGTGCAGTGCAAAGCACCAAAAAAAGTTAAAAGAATGCTAACAGGTGTTGTAAAAGCAAAACAAAATCCAAGGAGGTACATACAACTTGGTGGGGAAGATATGAGGGACATGGCACGGATGCATTCAAAAAAAAAAAAAGAAAAAAAAAAATCTCAGCCAGAGCCAAAGCCATGAAAAGGCATGACAGCCCAACAAGTGCAGGGACTTGCCCCAAAGCTTGTCCAATTGATCCCCATTAAAATCGCAAGATTTGGTTTCCCTTCCCGAAAGGAAATTTCATTTCCTTTCGGGAAGGGAAACCAAATCTTGCGACCCTGCAAAGAAAGGCTTACAAACACTCTGGAAAGGAGATATGATCAAAAGAAATGCAATTGCAAAAAACCCCCAAAAAAGGGAAAGTTGGGAAATTTGGTGACTACAAGAAAGTGGTCTGGGCAGAAGCCAGGTGCAGTGCAAAGCACCAAAAGAGGCCAAAAATAACCTGACAGGTGTTGTAAAAAAAGGGCAAAAATCAAGGAGGCAGACACAACTTGGTGGGGAAGATATGAGCAACATTGCATGGATACTTAAAAAAAGAAAAAAAAAAATCTCAGCCAAAGTCAAAGCCATGAAAAGTCATGGCATGCAAACAACTGCAGGGACACGCACAACATACACCAAGCCTTGCCAGAATTGATCCCTGCTGAAGGCCAAAACAAATAAGAAGGGCTTACACACACTCTGGAATGGAGATATGATCAAAGGAAACAAAATTGAAAAAAAAGAAAAAGAAAAATGGAAAATTTGGTGACTACAAGAAAGTGGTCTGGGCAGAAGCCCGGTGAAGTGCAAAGCACCAAAAAAAGTTAAAAGAATGCTAACAGGTGTTGTAAAAGCAAAACAAAATCCAAGGAGGTACACGCAACTTGGTGGGGAAGATATGAGGGACATGGCACGGATGCATTCAAAAAAAAAAAAGAAAAAAAAAATCTCAGCCAGAGCCAAAGCCATGAAAAGGCATGACAGCCCAACAAGTGCAGGGACTTGCCCCAAAGCTTGTCCAATTGATCCCCATTAAAATCGCAAGATTTGCTTTCCCTTCCCGAAAGGAAATTTCATTTCCTTTCGGGAAGGGAAACCAAATCTTGCGACCCTGCAAAGAAAGGCTTACAAACACTCTGGAAAGGAGATATGATCAAAAGAAATGCAATTGCAAAAAACCCCCAAAAAAGGGAAAATTGGGAAATTTGGTGACTACAAGAAAGTGGTCTGGGCAGAAGCCAGGTGCAGTGCAAAGCACCAAAAGAGGCCAAAAATAACCTGACAGGTGTTGTAAAAAAAGGGCAAAAATCAAGGAGGCAGACACAACTTGGTGGGGAAGATATGAGCTACATTGCATGGATACTTAAAAAAAGAAAAAAAAAAATCTCAGCCAAAGTCAAAGCCATGAAAAGGCATGGCATGCAAACAACTGCAAGGACACGCACAACATACAGCAAGCCTTGCCAGAATTGATCCCTGCTGAAGGCCAAAACAAATAAGAAGGGCTTACACACACTCTGGAATGGAGATATGATCAAAGGAAACAAAATTGAAAAAAAAGAAAAAGAAAAATGGAAAATTTGGTGACTACAAGAAAGTGGTCTGTGCAGAAGCCCGGTGCAGTGCAAAGCACCAAAAAAAGTTAAAAGAATGCTAACAGGTGTTGTAAAAGCAAAACAAAATCCAAGGAGGTACATACAACTTGGTGGGGAAGATATGAGGGACATGGCACGGATGCATTCAAAAAAAAAAAAAGAAAAAAAAAAATCTCAGCCAGAGCCAAAGCCATGAAAAGGCATGACAGCCCAACAAGTGCAGGGACTTGCCCCAAAGCTTGTCCAATTGATCCCCATTAAAATCGCAAGATTTGGTTTCCCTTCCCGAAAGGAAATTTCATTTCCTTTCGGGAAGGGAAACCAAATCTTGCGACCCTGCAAAGAAAGGCTTACAAACACTCTGGAAAGGAGATATGATCAAAAGAAATGCAATTGCAAAAAACCCCCAAAAAAGGGAAAGTTGGGAAATTTGGTGACTACAAGAAAGTGGTCTGGGCAGAAGCCAGGTGCAGTGCAAAGCACCAAAAGAGGCCAAAAATAACCTGACAGGTGTTGTAAAAAAAGGGCAAAAATCAAGGAGGCAGACACAACTTGGTGTGGAAGATATGAGCAACATTGCATGGATACTTAAAAAAAGAAAAAAAAAAATCTCAGCCAAAGTCAAAGCCATGAAAAGTCATGGCATGCAAACAACTGCAGGGACACGCACAACATACACCAAGCCTTGCCAGAATTGATCCCTGCTGAAGGCCAAAACAAATAAGAAGGGCTTACACACACTCTGGAATGGAGATATGATCAAAGGAAACAAAATAGAAAAAAAAGAAAAAGAAAAATGGAAAATTTGGTGACTACAAGAAAGTGGTCTGGGCAGAAGCCCGGTGCAGTGCAAAGCACCAAAAAAAGTTAAAAGAATGCTAACAGGTGTTGTAAAAGCAAAACAAAATCCAAGGAGGTACACGCAACTTGGTGGGGAAGATATGAGGGACATGGCACGGATGCATTCAAAAAAAAAAAAGAAAAAAAAAATCTCAGCCAGAGCCAAAGCCATGAAAAGGCATGACAGCCCAACAAGTGCAGGGACTTGCCCCAAAGCTTGTCCAATTGATCCCCATTAAAATCGCAAGATTTGCTTTCCCTTCCCGAAAGGAAATTTCATTTCCTTTCGGGAAGGGAAAGCAAATCTTGCGACCCTGCAAAGAAAGGCTTACAAACACTCTGGAAAGGAGATATGATCAAAAGAAATGCAATTGCAAAAAACCCCCAAAAAAGGGAAAATTGGGAAATTTGGTGACTACAAGAAAGTGGTCTGGGCAGAAGCCAGGTGCAGTGCAAAGCACCAAAAGAGGCCAAAAATAACCTGACAGGTGTTGTAAAAAAAGGGCAAAAATCAAGGAGGCAGACACAACTTGGTGGGGAAGATATGAGCTACATTGCATGGATACTTAAAAAAAGAAAAAAAAAAATCTCAGCCAAAGTCAAAGCCATGAAAAGGCATGGCATGCAAACAACTGCAAGGACACGCACAACATACACCAAGCCTTGCCAGAATTGATCCCTGCTGAAGGCCAAAACAAATAAGAAGGGCTTACACACACTCTGGAATGGAGATATGATCAAAGGAAAGGAAATTGAAAAAAAAGAAAAAGAAAAATGGAAAATTTGGTGACTACAAGAAAGTGGTCTGGGCAGAAGCCCGGTGCAGTGCAAAGCACCAAAAGAGGCCAAAAATAACCTGACAGGTGTTGTAAAAAAAGGGCAAAAATCAAGGAGGCAGACACAACTTGGTGGGGAAGATATGAGCGACATTGCATGGATACTTAAAAAAAGAAAAGAAAAAATCTCAGCTAAAGTCAAAGCCATGAAAAGGCAAGGCATGCAAACAACTGCAGGGACACGCACAACATACACCAAGCCTTGCCAGAATTGATCCCTGCTGAAGGCCAAAACAAATAAGAAGGGCTTACACACACTCTGGAATGGAGATATGATCAAAGGAAAGGAAATTGAAAAAAAAAAAAAAGAAAAATTGAAAATTTGGTGACTACAAGAAAGTGGTCTGGGCAGAAGCCCGGTGCAGTGCAAAGCACCAAAAAAAGTTAAAAGAATGCTAACAGGTGTTGTAAAAGCAAAACAAAATCCAAGGAGGTACATACAACTTGGTGGGGAAGATATGAGGGACATGGCACGGATGCATTCAAAAAAAAAAAAAAGAAAAAAAAAAATCTCAGCCAGAGCCAAAGCCATGAAAAGGCATGACAGCCCAACAAGTGCAGGGACTTGCCCCAAAGCTTGTCCAATTGATCCCCATTAAAATCGCAAGATTTGGTTTCCCTTCCCGAAAGGAAATTTCATTTCCTTTCGGGAAGGGAAACCAAATCTTGCGACCCTGCAAAGAAAGGCTTACAAACACTCTGGAAAGGAGATATGATCAAAAGAAATGCAATTGCAAAAAACCCCCAAAAAAGGGAAAGTTGGGAAATTTGGTGACTACAAGAAAGTGGTCTGGGCAGAAGCCAGGTGCAGTGCAAAGCACCAAAAGAGGCCAAAAATAACCTGAGAGGTGTTGTAAAAAAAGGGCAAAAATCAAGGAGGCAGACACAACTTGGTGGGGAAGATATGAGCAACATTGCATGGATACTTAAAAAAAGAAAAAAAAAAATCTCAGCCAAAGTCAAAGCCATGAAAAGGCATGGCATGCAAACAACTGCAGGGACACGCACAACATACACCAAGCCTTGCCAGAATTGATCCCTGCTGAAGGCCAAAACAAATAAGAAGGGCTTATACACACTCTGGAATGGAGATATGATCAAAGGAAACAAAATTGAAAAAAAAGAAAAAGAAAAATGGAAAATTTGGTGACTACAAGAAAGTGGTCTGGGCAGAAGCCAGGTGCAGTGCAAAGCACCAAAAAAAGTTAAAAGAATGCTAACAGGTGTTGTAAAAGCAAAACAAAATCCAAGGAGGTACATACAACTTGGTGGGGAAGATATGAGGGACATGGCACGGATGCATTCAAAAAAAAAAGAAAGAAAAAAAAATCTCAGCCAGAGCCAAAGCCATGAAAAGGCATGACAGCCCAACAAGTGCAGGGACTTGCCCCAAAGCTTGTCCAATTGATCCCCATTAAAATCGCAAGATTTGGTTTCCCTTCCCGAAAGGAAATGAAATTTCCTTTCGGGAAGGGAAACCAAATCTTGCGACCCTGCAAAGAAAGGCTTACAAACACTCTGGAAAGGAGATATGATCAAAAGAAATGCAATTGCAAAAAACCCCCAAAAAAGGGAAAATTGGGAAATTTGGTGACTACAAGAAAGTGGTCTGGGCAGAAGCCAGGTGCAGTGCAAAGCACCAAAAGAGGCCAAAAATAACCTGACAGGTGTTGTAAAAAAAGGGCAAAAATCAAGGAGGCAGACACAACTTGGTGGGGAAGATATGAGCAACATTGCATGGATACTTAAAAAAAGAAAAAAAAAAATCTCAGCCAAAGTCAAAGCCATGCAAAGGCATGGCATGCAAACAACTGCAGGGACACGCACAACATACACCAAGCCTTGCCAGAATTGATCCCTGCTGAAGGTCAAAACAAATAAGAAGGGCTTACACACACTCTGGAATGGAGATATGATCAAAGGAAAGGAAATTGAAAAAAAAAAAAAAAGAAAAATTGAAAATTTGGTGACTACAAGAAAGTGGTCTGGGCAGAAGCCCGGTGCAGTGCAAAGCACCAAAAAAAGTTAAAAGAATGCTAACAGGTGTTGTAAAAGCAAAACAAAATCCAAGGAGGTACATACAACTTGGTGGGGAAGATATGAGGGACATGGCACGGATGCATTCAAAAAAAAAAGAAAGAAAAAAAAAATCTCAGCCAGAGCCAAAGCCATGAAAAGGCATGACAGCCCAACAAGTGCAGGGACTTGCCCCAAAGCTTGTCCAATTGATCCCCATTAAAATCGCAAGATTTGGTTTCCCTTCCCGAAAGGAAATTTCATTTCCTTTCGGGAAGGGAAACCAAATCTTGCGACCCTGCAAAGAAAGGCTTACAAACACTCTGGAAAGGAGATATGATCAAAAGAAATGCAATTGCAAAAAACCCCCAAAAAAGGGAAAGTTGGGAAATTTGGTGACTACAAGAAAGTGGTCTGGGCAGAAGCCAGGTGCAGTGCAAAGCACCAAAAGAGGCCAAAAATAACCTGAGAGGTGTTGTAAAAAAAGGGCAAAAATCAAGGAGGCAGACACAACTTGGTGGGGAAGATATGAGCAACATTGCATGGATACTTAAAAAAAGAAAAAAAAAATCTCAGCCAAAGTCAAAGCCATGAAAAGGCAAGGCATGCAAACAACTGCAGGGACACGCACAACATACACCAAGCCTTGCCAGAATTGATCCCTGCTGAAGGCCAAAACAAAAAGGAAGGGCTTACACACGCTCTGGAATGGAGATATGATCAAAGGAAACAAAATTGAAAAAAAAGAAAAAGAAAAATGGAAAATTTGGTGACTACAAGAAAGTGGTCTGGGCAGAAGCCCGGTGCAGTGCAAAGCACCAAAAAAAGTTAAAAGAATGCTAACAGGTGTTGTAAAAGCAAAACAAAATCCAAGGAGGTACATACAACTTGGTGGGGAAGATATGAGGGACATGGCACGGATGCATTCAAAAAAAAAAAAAGAAAAAAAAAAATCTCAGCCAGAACCAAAGCCATGAAAAGGCATGACAGCCCAACAAGTGCAGGGACTTGCCCCAAAGCTTGTCCAGTTGATCCCCATTAAAATCGCAAGATTTGGTTTCCCTTCCCGAAAGGAAATTTCATTTCCTTTCGGGAAGGGAAACCAAATCTTGCGACCCTGCAAAGAAAGGCTTACAAACACTCTGGAAAGGAGATATGATCAAAAGAAATGCAATTGCAAAAAACCCCCAAAAAAGGGAAAGTTGGGAAATTTGGTGACTACAAGAAAGTGGTCTGGGCAGAAGCCAGGTGCAGTGCAAAGCACCAAAAGAGGCCAAAAATAACCTGACAGGTGTTGTAAAAAAAGGGCAAAAATCAAGGAGGCAGACACAACTTGGTGGGGAAGATATGAGCAACATTGCATGGATACTTAAAAAAAGAAAAAAAAAAATCTCAGCCAAAGTCAAAGCCATGAAAAGGCAAGGCATGCAAACAACTGCAGGGACACGCACAACATACACCAAGCCTTGCCAGAATTGATCCCTGCTGAAGGCCAAAACAAATAAGAAGGGCTTACACACACTCTGGAATGGAGATATGATCAAAGGAAACAAAATTAAAAAAAAAGAAAAAGAAAAATGGAAAATTTGGTGACTACAAGAAAGTGGTCTGGGCAGAAGCCCGGTGCAGTGCAAAGCACCAAAAAAAGTTAAAAGAATGCTAACAGGTGTTGTAAAAGCAAAACAAAATCCAAGGAGGTACATACAACTTGGTGGGGAAGATATGAGGGACATGGCACGGATGCATTCAAAAAAAAAAGAAAGAAAAAAAAAATCTCAGCCAGAGCCAAAGCCATGAAAAGGCATGACAGCCCAACAAGTGCAGGGACTTGCCCCAAAGCTTGTCCAATTGATCCCCATTAAAATCGCAAGATTTGGTTTCCCTTCCCGAAAGGAAATTTCATTTCCTTTCGGGAAGGGAAACCAAATCTTGCGACCCTGCAAAGAAAGGCTTACAAACACTCTGGAAAGGAGATATGATCAAAAGAAATGCAATTGCAAAAAACCCCCAAAAAAGGGAAAGTTGGGAAATTTGGTGACTACAAGAAAGTGGTCTGGGCAGAAGCCAGGTGCAGTGCAAAGCACCAAAAGAGGCCAAAAATAACCTGAGAGGTGTTGTAAAAAAAGGGCAAAAATCAAGGAGGCAGACACAACTTGGTGGGGAAGATATGAGCAACATTGCATGGATACTTAAAAAAAGAAAAAAAAAATCTCAGCCAAAGTCAAAGCCATGAAAAGGCAAGGCATGCAAACAACTGCAGGGACACGCACAACATACACCAAGCCTTGCCAGAATTGATCCCTGCTGAAGGCCAAAACAAAAAGGAAGGGCTTACACACGCTCTGGAATGGAGATATGATCAAAGGAAACAAAATTGAAAAAAAAGAAAAAGAAAAATGGAAAATTTGGTGACTACAAGAAAGTGGTCTGGGCAGAAGCCCGGTGCAGTGCAAAGCACCAAAAAAAGTTAAAAGAATGCTAACAGGTGTTGTAAAAGCAAAACAAAATCCAAGGAGGTACATACAACTTGGTGGGGAAGATATGAGGGACATGGCACGGATGCATTCAAAAAAAAAAGAAAGAAAAAAAAAATCTCAGCCAGAGCCAAAGCCATGAAAAGGCATGACAGCCCAACAAGTGCAGGGACTTGCCCCAAAGCTTGTCCAATTGATCCCCATTAAAATCGCAAGATTTGGTTTCCCTTCCCGAAAGGAAATTTCATTTCCTTTCGGGAAGGGAAACCAAATCTTGCGACCCTGCAAAGAAAGGCTTACAAACACTCTGGAAAGGAGATATGATCAAAAGAAATGCAATTGCAAAAAACCCCCAAAAAAGGGAAAATTGGGAAATTTGGTGACTACAAGAAAGTGGTCTGGGCAGAAGCCAGGTGCAGTGCAAAGCACCAAAAGAGGCCAAAAATAACCTGAGAGGTGTTGTAAAAAAAGAGCAAAAATCAAGGAGGCAGACACAACTTGGTGGGGAAGATATGAGCAACATTGCATGGATACTTAAAAAAAGAAAAAAAAAAATCTCAGCCAAAGTCAAAGCCTTGAAAAGGCATGGCATGCAAACAACTGCAGGGACACGCACAACATACAGCAAGCCTTGCCAGAATTGATCCCTGCTGAAGGCCAAAACAAATAAGAAGGGCTTACACACGCTCTGGAATGGAGATATGATCAAAGGAAACAAAATTGAAAAAAAAGAAAAAGAAAAATGGAAAATTTGGTGACTACAAGAAAGTGGTCTGGGCAGAAGCCCGGTGCAGTGCAAAGCACCAAAAAAAGTTAAAAGAATGCTAACAGGTGTTGTAAAAGCAAAACAAAATCCAAGGAGGTACATACAACTTGGTGGGGAAGATATGAGGGACATGGCACGGATGCATTCAAAAAAAAAAAAAGAAAAAAAAAAATCTCAGCCAGAACCAAAGCCATGAAAAGGCATGACAGCCCAACAAGTGCAGGGACTTGCCCCAAAGCTTGTCCAGTTGATCCCCATTAAAATCGCAAGATTTGGTTTCCCTTCCCGAAAGGAAATTTCATTTCCTTTCGGGAAGGGAAACCAAATCTTGCGACCCTGCAAAGAAAGGCTTACAAACACTCTGGAAAGGAGATATGATCAAAAGAAATGCAATTGCAAAAAACCCCCAAAAAAGGGAAAATTGGGAAATTTGGTGACTACAAGAAAGTGGTCTGGGCAGAAGCCAGGTGCAGTGCAAAGCACCAAAAGAGGCCAAAAATAACCTGAGAGGTGTTGTAAAAAAAGGGCAAAAATCAAGGAGGCAGACACAACTTGGTGGGGAAGATATGAGCAACATTGCATGGATACTTAAAAAAAGAAAAAAAAAAATCTCAGCCAAAGTCAAAGCCATGAAAAGGCAAGGCATGCAAACAACTGCAGGGACACGCACAACATACACCAAGCCTTGCCAGAATTGATCCCTGCTGAAGGCCAAAACAAATAAGAAGGGCTTACACACACTCTGGAATGGAGATATGATCAAAGGAAACAAAATTGAAAAAAAAGAAAAAGAAAAATGGAAAATTTGGTGACTACAAGAAAGTGGTCTGGGCAGAAGCCCGGTGCAGTGCAAAGCACCAAAAAAAGTTAAAAGAATGCTAACAGGTGTTGTAAAAGCAAAACAAAATCCAAGGAGGTACATACAACTTGGTGGGGAAGATATGAGGGACATGGCACGGATGCATTCAAAAAAAAAAGAAAGAAAAAAAAAATCTCAGCCAGAGCCAAAGCCATGAAAAGGCATGACAGCCCAACAAGTGCAGGGACTTGCCCCAAAGCTTGTCCAATTGATCCCCATTAAAATCGCAAGATTTGGTTTCCCTTCCCGAAAGGAAATGAAATTTCCTTTCGGGAAGGGAAACCAAATCTTGCGACCCTGCAAAGAAAGGCTTACAAACACTCTGGAAAGGAGATATGATCAAAAGAAATGCAATTGCAAAAAACCCCTAAAAAAGGGAAAATTGGGAAATTTGGTGACTACAAGAAAGTGGTCTGGGCAGAAGCCAGGTGCAGTGCAAAGCACCAAAAGAGGCCAAAAATAACCTGACAGGTGTTGTAAAAAAAGGGCAAAAATCAAGGAGGCAGACACAACTTGGTGGGGAAGATATGAGCAACATTGCATGGATACTTAAAAAAAGAAAAAAAAAAATCTCAGCCAAAGTCAAAGCCTTGAAAAGGCATGGCATGCAAACAACTGCAGGGACACGCACAACATACACCAAGCCTTGCCAGAATTGATCCCTGCTGAAGGCCAAAACAAATAAGAAGGGCTTACACACACTCTGGAATGGAGATATGATCAAAGGAAAGGAAATTGAAAAAAAAAAAAAAAGAAAAATTGAAAATTTGGTGACTACAAGAAAGTGGTCTGGGCAGAAGCCCGGTGCAGTGCAAAGCACCAAAAAAAGTTAAAAGAATGCTAACAGGTGTTGTAAAAGCAAAACAAAATCCAAGGAGGTACATACAACTTGGTGGGGAAGATATGAGGGACATGGCACGGATGCATTCAAAAAAAAAAGAAAGAAAAAAAAAATCTCAGCCAGAGCCAAAGCCATGAAAAGGCATGACAGCCCAACAAGTGCAGGGACTTGCCCCAAAGCTTGTCCAATTGATCCCCATTAAAATCGCAAGATTTGGTTTCCCTTCCCGAAAGGAAATTTCATTTCCTTTCGGGAAGGGAAACCAAATCTTGCGACCCTGCAAAGAAAGGCTTACAAACACTCTGGAAAGGAGATATGATCAAAAGAAATGCAATTGCAAAAAACCCCCAAAAAAGGGAAAGTTGGGAAATTTGGTGACTACAAGAAAGTGGTCTGGGCAGAAGCCAGGTGCAGTGCAAAGCACCAAAAGAGGCCAAAAATAACCTGAGAGGTGTTGTAAAAAAAGGGCAAAAATCAAGGAGGCAGACACAACTTGGTGGGGAAGATATGAGCAACATTGCATGGATACTTAAAAAAAGAAAAAAAAAATCTCAGCCAAAGTCAAAGCCATGAAAAGGCAAGGCATGCAAACAACTGCAGGGACACGCACAACATACACCAAGCCTTGCCAGAATTGATCCCTGCTGAAGGCCAAAACAAAAAGGAAGGGCTTACACACGCTCTGGAATGGAGATATGATCAAAGGAAACAAAATTGAAAAAAAAGAAAAAGAAAAATGGAAAATTTGGTGACTACAAGAAAGTGGTCTGGGCAGAAGCCCGGTGCAGTGCAAAGCACCAAAAAAAGTTAAAAGAATGCTAACAGGTGTTGTAAAAGCAAAACAAAATCCAAGGAGGTACATACAACTTGGTGGGGAAGATATGAGGGACATGGCACGGATGCATTCAAAAAAAAAAAAAGAAAAAAAAAAATCTCAGCCAGAACCAAAGCCATGAAAAGGCATGACAGCCCAACAAGTGCAGGGACTTGCCCCAAAGCTTGTCCAGTTGATCCCCATTAAAATCGCAAGATTTGGTTTCCCTTCCCGAAAGGAAATTTCATTTCCTTTCGGGAAGGGAAACCAAATCTTGCGACCCTGCAAAGAAAGGCTTACAAACACTCTGGAAAGGAGATATGATCAAAAGAAATGCAATTGCAAAAAACCCCCAAAAAAGGGAAAGTTGGGAAATTTGGTGACTACAAGAAAGTGGTCTGGGCAGAAGCCAGGTGCAGTGCAAAGCACCAAAAGAGGCCAAAAATAACCTGACAGGTGTTGTAAAAAAAGGGCAAAAATCAAGGAGGCAGACACAACTTGGTGGGGAAGATATGAGCAACATTGCATGGATACTTAAAAAAAGAAAAAAAAAAATCTCAGCCAAAGTCAAAGCCATGAAAAGGCAAGGCATGCAAACAACTGCAGGGACACGCACAACATACACCAAGCCTTGCCAGAATTGATCCCTGCTGAAGGCCAAAACAAATAAGAAGGGCTTACACACACTCTGGAATGGAGATATGATCAAAGGAAACAAAATTAAAAAAAAAGAAAAAGAAAAATGGAAAATTTGGTGACTACAAGAAAGTGGTCTGGGCAGAAGCCCGGTGCAGTGCAAAGCACCAAAAAAAGTTAAAAGAATGCTAACAGGTGTTGTAAAAGCAAAACAAAATCCAAGGAGGTACATACAACTTGGTGGGGAAGATATGAGGGACATGGCACGGATGCATTCAAAAAAAAAAGAAAGAAAAAAAAAATCTCAGCCAGAGCCAAAGCCATGAAAAGGCATGACAGCCCAACAAGTGCAGGGACTTGCCCCAAAGCTTGTCCAATTGATCCCCATTAAAATCGCAAGATTTGGTTTCCCTTCCCGAAAGGAAATTTCATTTCCTTTCGGGAAGGGAAACCAAATCTTGCGACCCTGCAAAGAAAGGCTTACAAACACTCTGGAAAGGAGATATGATCAAAAGAAATGCAATTGCAAAAAACCCCCAAAAAAGGGAAAGTTGGGAAATTTGGTGACTACAAGAAAGTGGTCTGGGCAGAAGCCAGGTGCAGTGCAAAGCACCAAAAGAGGCCAAAAATAACCTGAGAGGTGTTGTAAAAAAAGGGCAAAAATCAAGGAGGCAGACACAACTTGGTGGGGAAGATATGAGCAACATTGCATGGATACTTAAAAAAAGAAAAAAAAAATCTCAGCCAAAGTCAAAGCCATGAAAAGGCAAGGCATGCAAACAACTGCAGGGACACGCACAACATACACCAAGCCTTGCCAGAATTGATCCCTGCTGAAGGCCAAAACAAAAAGGAAGGGCTTACACACGCTCTGGAATGGAGATATGATCAAAGGAAACAAAATTGAAAAAAAAGAAAAAGAAAAATGGAAAATTTGGTGACTACAAGAAAGTGGTCTGGGCAGAAGCCCGGTGCAGTGCAAAGCACCAAAAAAAGTTAAAAGAATGCTAACAGGTGTTGTAAAAGCAAAACAAAATCCAAGGAGGTACATACAACTTGGTGGGGAAGATATGAGGGACATGGCACGGATGCATTCAAAAAAAAAAGAAAGAAAAAAAAAATCTCAGCCAGAGCCAAAGCCATGAAAAGGCATGACAGCCCAACAAGTGCAGGGACTTGCCCCAAAGCTTGTCCAATTGATCCCCATTAAAATCGCAAGATTTGGTTTCCCTTCCCGAAAGGAAATTTCATTTCCTTTCGGGAAGGGAAACCAAATCTTGCGACCCTGCAAAGAAAGGCTTACAAACACTCTGGAAAGGAGATATGATCAAAAGAAATGCAATTGCAAAAAACCCCCAAAAAAGGGAAAATTGGGAAATTTGGTGACTACAAGAAAGTGGTCTGGGCAGAAGCCAGGTGCAGTGCAAAGCACCAAAAGAGGCCAAAAATAACCTGAGAGGTGTTGTAAAAAAAGAGCAAAAATCAAGGAGGCAGACACAACTTGGTGGGGAAGATATGAGCAACATTGCATGGATACTTAAAAAAAGAAAAAAAAAAATCTCAGCCAAAGTCAAAGCCTTGAAAAGGCATGGCATGCAAACAACTGCAGGGACACGCACAACATACAGCAAGCCTTGCCAGAATTGATCCCTGCTGAAGGCCAAAACAAATAAGAAGGGCTTACACACGCTCTGGAATGGAGATATGATCAAAGGAAACAAAATTGAAAAAAAAGAAAAAGAAAAATGGAAAATTTGGTGACTACAAGAAAGTGGTCTGGGCAGAAGCCCGGTGCAGTGCAAAGCACCAAAAAAAGTTAAAAGAATGCTAACAGGTGTTGTAAAAGCAAAACAAAATCCAAGGAGGTACATACAACTTGGTGGGGAAGATATGAGGGACATGGCACGGATGCATTCAAAAAAAAAAAAAGAAAAAAAAAAATCTCAGCCAGAACCAAAGCCATGAAAAGGCATGACAGCCCAACAAGTGCAGGGACTTGCCCCAAAGCTTGTCCAGTTGATCCCCATTAAAATCGCAAGATTTGGTTTCCCTTCCCGAAAGGAAATTTCATTTCCTTTCGGGAAGGGAAACCAAATCTTGCGACCCTGCAAAGAAAGGCTTACAAACACTCTGGAAAGGAGATATGATCAAAAGAAATGCAATTGCAAAAAACCCCCAAAAAAGGGAAAATTGGGAAATTTGGTGACTACAAGAAAGTGGTCTGGGCAGAAGCCAGGTGCAGTGCAAAGCACCAAAAGAGGCCAAAAATAACCTGAGAGGTGTTGTAAAAAAAGGGCAAAAATCAAGGAGGCAGACACAACTTGGTGGGGAAGATATGAGCAACATTGCATGGATACTTAAAAAAAGAAAAAAAAAAATCTCAGCCAAAGTCAAAGCCATGAAAAGGCAAGGCATGCAAACAACTGCAGGGACACGCACAACATACACCAAGCCTTGCCAGAATTGATCCCTGCTGAAGGCCAAAACAAATAAGAAGGGCTTACACACACTCTGGAATGGAGATATGATCAAAGGAAACAAAATTGAAAAAAAAGAAAAAGAAAAATGGAAAATTTGGTGACTACAAGAAAGTGGTCTGGGCAGAAGCCCGGTGCAGTGCAAAGCACCAAAAAAAGTTAAAAGAATGCTAACAGGTGTTGTAAAAGCAAAACAAAATCCAAGGAGGTACATACAACTTGGTGGGGAAGATATGAGGGACATGGCACGGATGCATTCAAAAAAAAAAGAAAGAAAAAAAAAATCTCAGCCAGAGCCAAAGCCATGAAAAGGCATGACAGCCCAACAAGTGCAGGGACTTGCCCCAAAGCTTGTCCAATTGATCCCCATTAAAATCGCAAGATTTGGTTTCCCTTCCCGAAAGGAAATGAAATTTCCTTTCGGGAAGGGAAACCAAATCTTGCGACCCTGCAAAGAAAGGCTTACAAACACTCTGGAAAGGAGATATGATCAAAAGAAATGCAATTGCAAAAAACCCCTAAAAAAGGGAAAATTGGGAAATTTGGTGACTACAAGAAAGTGGTCTGGGCAGAAGCCAGGTGCAGTGCAAAGCACCAAAAGAGGCCAAAAATAACCTGACAGGTGTTGTAAAAAAAGGGCAAAAATCAAGGAGGCAGACACAACTTGGTGGGGAAGATATGAGCAACATTGCATGGATACTTAAAAAAAGAAAAAAAAAAATCTCAGCCAAAGTCAAAGCCTTGAAAAGGCATGGCATGCAAACAACTGCAGGGACACGCACAACATACACCAAGCCTTGCCAGAATTGATCCCTGCTGAAGGCCAAAACAAATAAGAAGGGCTTACACACACTCTGGAATGGAGATATGATCAAAGGAAACAAAATTGAAAAAAAAGAAAAAGAAAAATGGAAAATTTGGTGACTACAAGAAAGTGGTCTGGGCAGAAGCCCGGTGCAGTGCAAAGCACCAAAAAAAGTTAAAAGAATGCTAACAGGTGTTGTAAAAGCAAAACAAAATCCAAGGAGGTACATACAACTTGGTGGGGAAGATATGAGGGACATGGCACGGATGCATTCAAAAAAAAAAGAAAGAAAAAAAAAATCTCAGCCAGAGCCAAAGCCATGAAAAGGCATGACAGCCCAACAAGTGCAGGGACTTGCCCCAAAGCTTGTCCAATTGATCCCCATTAAAATCGCAAGATTTGGTTTCCCTTCCCGAAAGGAAATTTCATTTCCTTTCGGGAAGGGAAACCAAATCTTGCGACCCTGCAAAGAAAGGCTTACAAACACTCTGGAAAGGAGATATGATCAAAAGAAATGCAATTGCAAAAAACCCCCAAAAAAGGGAAAGTTGGGAAATTTGGTGACTACAAGAAAGTGGTCTGGGCAGAAGCCAGGTGCAGTGCAAAGCACCAAAAGAGGCCAAAAATAACCTGAGAGGTGTTGTAAAAAAAGGGCAAAAATCAAGGAGGCAGACACAACTTGGTGGGGAAGATATGAGCAACATTGCATGGATACTTAAAAAAAGAAAAAAAAAATCTCAGCCAAAGTCAAAGCCATGAAAAGGCAAGGCATGCAAACAACTGCAGGGACACGCACAACATACACCAAGCCTTGCCAGAATTGATCCCTGCTGAAGGCCAAAACAAATAAGAAGGGCTTACACACGCTCTGGAATGGAGATATGATCAAAGGAAACAAAATTGAAAAAAAAGAAAAAGAAAAATGGAAAATTTGGTGACTACAAGAAAGTGGTCTGGGCAGAAGCCCGGTGCAGTGCAAAGCACCAAAAAAAGTTAAAAGAATGCTAACAGGTGTTGTAAAAGCAAAACAAAATCCAAGGAGGTACATACAACTTGGTGGGGAAGATATGAGGGACATGGCACGGATGCATTCAAAAAAAAAAGAAAGAAAAAAAAAATCTCAGCCAGAGCCAAAGCCATGAAAAGGCATGACAGCCCAACAAGTGCAGGGACTTGCCCCAAAGCTTGTCCAATTGATCCCCATTAAAATCGCAAGATTTGGTTTCCCTTCCCGAAAGGAAATTTCATTTCCTTTCGGGAAGGGAAACCAAATCTTGCGACCCTGCAAAGAAAGGCTTACAAACACTCTGGAAAGGAGATATGATCAAAAGAAATGCAATTGCAAAAAACCCCCAAAAAAGGGAAAATTGGGAAATTTGGTGACTACAAGAAAGTGGTCTGGGCAGAAGCCAGGTGCAGTGCAAAGCACCAAAAGAGGCCAAAAATAACCTGAGAGGTGTTGTAAAAAAAGAGCAAAAATCAAGGAGGCAGACACAACTTGGTGGGGAAGATATGAGCAACATTGCATGGATACTTAAAAAAAGAAAAAAAAAAATCTCAGCCAAAGTCAAAGCCTTGAAAAGGCATGGCATGCAAACAACTGCAGGGACACGCACAACATACACCAAGCCTTGCCAGAATTGATCCCTGCTGAAGGCCAAAACAAATAAGAAGGGCTTACACACACTCTGGAATGGAGATATGATCAAAGGAAACAAAATTGAAAAAAAAAAAAAAGAAAAATTGAAAATTTGGTGACTACAAGAAAGTGGCCAGGGCAGAAGCCCGGTGCAGTGCAAAGCACCAAAAAAAGTTAAAAGAATGCTAACAGGTGTTGTAAAAGCAAAACAAAATCCAAGGAGGTACATACAACTTGGTGGGGAAGATATGAGGGACATGGCACGGATGCATTCAAAAATAAAAAAGAAAAAAAAAAAATCTCAGCCAGAGCCAAAGCCATGAAAAGGCATGACAGCCCAACAAGTGCAGGGACTTGCCCCAAAGCTTGTCCAATTGATCCCCATTAAAATCGCAAGATTTGCTTTCCCTTCCCGAAAGGAAATTTCATTTCCTTTCGGGAAGGGAAACCAAATCTTGCGACCCTGCAAAGAAAGGCTTACAAACACTCTGGAAAGGAGATATGATCAAAAGAAATGCAATTGCAAAAAACCCCCAAAAAAGGGAAAATTGGGAAATTTGGTGACTACAAGAAAGTGGTCTGGGCAGAAGCCAGGTGCAGTGCAAAGCACCAAAAGAGGCCAAAAATAACCTGACAGGTGTTGTAAAAAAAGGGCAAAAATCAAGGAGGCAGACACAACTTGGTGGGGAAGATATGAGCAACATTGCATGGATACTTAAAAAAAGAAAAAAAAAAATCTCAGCCAAAGTCAAAGCCTTGAAAAGGCATGGCATGCAAACAACTGCAGGGACACGCACAACATACACCAAGCCTTGCCAGAATTGATCCCTGCTGAAGGCCAAAACAAATAAGAAGGGCTTACACACACTCTGGAATGGAGATATGATCAAAGGAAACAAAATTGAAAAAAAAGAAAAAGAAAAATGGAAAATTTGGTGACTACAAGAAAGTGGTCTGGGCAGAAGCCCGGTGCAGTGCAAAGCACCAAAAAAAGTTAAAAGAATGCTAACAGGTGTTGTAAAAGCAAAACAAAATCCAAGGAGGTACATACAACTTGGTGGGGAAGATATGAGGGACATGGCACGGATGCATTCAAAAAAAAAAGAAAGAAAAAAAAAATCTCAGCCAGAGCCAAAGCCATGAAAAGGCATGACAGCCCAACAAGTGCAGGGACTTGCCCCAAAGCTTGTCCAATTGATCCCCATTAAAATCGCAAGATTTGGTTTCCCTTCCCGAAAGGAAATTTCATTTCCTTTCGGGAAGGGAAACCAAATCTTGCGACCCTGCAAAGAAAGGCTTACAAACACTCTGGAAAGGAGATATGATCAAAAGAAATGCAATTGCAAAAAACCCCCAAAAAAGGGAAAATTGGGAAATTTGGTGACTACAAGAAAGTGGTCTGGGCAGAAGCCCGGTGCAGTGCAAAGCACCAAAAAAAGTTAAAAGAATGCTAACAGGTGTTGTAAAAGCAAAACAAAATCCAAGGAGGTACATACAACTTGGTGGGGAAGATATGAGGGACATGGCACGGATGCATTCAAAAAAAAAAGAAAGAAAAAAAAAATCTCAGCCAGAGCCAAAGCCATGAAAAGGCATGACAGCCCAACAAGTGCAGGGACTTGCCCCAAAGCTTGTCCAATTGATCCCCATTAAAATCGCAAGATTTGGTTTCCCTTCCCGAAAGGAAATTTCATTTCCTTTCGGGAAGGGAAACCAAATCTTGCGACCCTGCAAAGAAAGGCTTACAAACACTCTGGAAAGGAGATATGATCAAAAGAAATGCAATTGCAAAAAACCCCCAAAAAAGGGAAAGTTGGGAAATTTGGTGACTACAAGAAAGTGGTCTGGGCAGAAGCCAGGTGCAGTGCAAAGCACCAAAAGAGGCCAAAAATAACCTGAGAGGTGTTGTAAAAAAAGAGCAAAAATCAAGGAGGCAGACACAACTTGGTGGGGAAGATATGAGCAACATTGCATGGATACTTAAAAAAAGAAAAAAAAAAATCTCAGCCAAAGTCAAAGCCTTGAAAAGGCATGGCATGCAAACAACTGCAGGGACACGCACAACATACACCAAGCCTTGCCAGAATTGATCCCTGCTGAAGGCCAAAACAAATAAGAAGGGCTTACACACACTCTGGAATGGAGATATGATCAAAGGAAACAAAATTGAAAAAAAAGAAAAAGAAAAATGGAAAATTTGGTGACTACAAGAAAGTGGTCTGGGCAGAAGCCCGGTGCAGTGCAAAGCACCAAAAAAAGTTAAAAGAATGCTAACAGGTGTTGTAAAAGCAAAACAAAATCCAAGGAGGTACATACAACTTGGTGGGGAAGATATGAGGGACATGGCACGGATGCATTCAAAAAAAAAAGAAAGAAAAAAAAAATCTCAGCCAGAGCCAAAGCCATGAAAAGGCATGACAGCCCAACAAGTGCAGGGACTTGCCCCAAAGCTTGTCCAATTGATCCCCATTAAAATCGCAAGATTTGGTTTCCCTTCCCGAAAGGAAATGAAATTTCCTTTCGGGAAGGGAAACCAAATCTTGCGACCCTGCAAAGAAAGGCTTACAAACACTCTGGAAAGGAGATATGATCAAAAGAAATGCAATTGCAAAAAACCCCCAAAAAAGGGAAAGTTGGGAAATTTGGTGACTACAAGAAAGTGGTCTGGGCAGAAGCCAGGTGCAGTGCAAAGCACCAAAAGAGGCCAAAAATAACCTGACAGGTGTTGTAAAAAAAGGGCAAAAATCAAGGAGGCAGACACAACTTGGTGGGGAAGATATGAGCAACATTGCATGGATACTTAAAAAAAGAAAAAAAAAATCTCAGCCAAAGTCAAAGCCATGAAAAGGCAAGGCATGCAAACAACTGCAGGGACACGCACAACATACACCAAGCCTTGCCAGAATTGATCCCTGCTGAAGGCCAAAACAAATAAGAAGGGCTTACACACACTCTGGAATGGAGATATGATCAAAGGAAACAAAATTGAAAAAAAAGAAAAAGAAAAATGGAAAATTTGGTGACTACAAGAAAGTGGTCTGGGCAGAAGCCCGGTGCAGTGCAAAGCACCAAAAAAAGTTAAAAGAATGCTAACAGGTGTTGTAAAAGCAAAACAAAATCCAAGGAGGTACATACAACTTGGTGGGGAAGATATGAGGGACATGGCACGGATGCATTCAAAAAAAAAAGAAAGAAAAAAAAAATCTCAGCCAGAGCCAAAGCCATGAAAAGGCATGACAGCCCAACAAGTGCAGGGACTTGCCCCAAAGCTTGTCCAATTGATCCCCATTAAAATCGCAAGATTTGGTTTCCCTTCCCGAAAGGAAATTTCATTTCCTTTCGGGAAGGGAAACCAAATCTTGCGACCCTGCAAAGAAAGGCTTACAAACACTCTGGAAAGGAGATATGATCAAAAGAAATGCAATTGCAAAAAACCCCCAAAAAAGGGAAAGTTGGGAAATTTGGTGACTACAAGAAAGTGGTCTGGGCAGAAGCCAGGTGCAGTGCAAAGCACCAAAAGAGGCCAAAAATAACCTGAGAGGTGTTGTAAAAAAAGAGCAAAAATCAAGGAGGCAGACACAACTTGGTGGGGAAGATATGAGCAACATTGCATGGATACTTAAAAAAAGAAAAAAAAAAATCTCAGCCAAAGTCAAAGCCTTGAAAAGGCATGGCATGCAAACAACTGCAGGGACACGCACAACATACACCAAGCCTTGCCAGAATTGATCCCTGCTGAAGGCCAAAACAAATAAGAAGGGCTTACACACACTCTGGAATGGAGATATGATCAAAGGAAACAAAATTGAAAAAAAAGAAAAAGAAAAATGGAAAATTTGGTGACTACAAGAAAGTGGTCTGGGCAGAAGCCCGGTGCAGTGCAAAGCACCAAAAAAAGTTAAAAGAATGCTAACAGGTGTTGTAAAAGCAAAACAAAATCCAAGGAGGTACATACAACTTGGTGGGGAAGATATGAGGGACATGGCACGGATGCATTCAAAAAAAAAAGAAAGAAAAAAAAAATCTCAGCCAGAGCCAAAGCCATGAAAAGGCATGACAGCCCAACAAGTGCAGGGACTTGCCCCAAAGCTTGTCCAATTGATCCCCATTAAAATCGCAAGATTTGGTTTCCCTTCCCGAAAGGAAATGAAATTTCCTTTCGGGAAGGGAAACCAAATCTTGCGACCCTGCAAAGAAAGGCTTACAAACACTCTGGAAAGGAGATATGATCAAAAGAAATGCAATTGCAAAAAACCCCCAAAAAAGGGAAAGTTGGGAAATTTGGTGACTACAAGAAAGTGGTCTGGGCAGAAGCCAGGTGCAGTGCAAAGCACCAAAAGAGGCCAAAAATAACCTGACAGGTGTTGTAAAAAAAGGGCAAAAATCAAGGAGGCAGACACAACTTGGTGGGGAAGATATGAGCAACATTGCATGGATACTTAAAAAAAGAAAAAAAAAATCTCAGCCAAAGTCAAAGCCATGAAAAGGCAAGGCATGCAAACAACTGCAGGGACACGCACAACATACACCAAGCCTTGCCAGAATTGATCCCTGCTGAAGGCCAAAACAAATAAGAAGGGCTTACACACACTCTGGAATGGAGATATGATCAAAGGAAACAAAATTGAAAAAAAAGAAAAAGAAAAATGGAAAATTTGGTGACTACAAGAAAGTGGTCTGGGCAGAAGCCCGGTGCAGTGCAAAGCACCAAAAAAAGTTAAAAGAATGCTAACAGGTGTTGTAAAAGCAAAACAAAATCCAAGGAGGTACATACAACTTGGTGGGGAAGATATGAGGGACATGGCACGGATGCATTCAAAAAAAAAAGAAAGAAAAAAAAAATCTCAGCCAGAGCCAAAGCCATGAAAAGGCATGACAGCCCAACAAGTGCAGGGACTTGCCCCAAAGCTTGTCCAATTGATCCCCATTAAAATCGCAAGATTTGGTTTCCCTTCCCGAAAGGAAATTTCATTTCCTTTCGGGAAGGGAAAGCAAATCTTGCGACCCTGCAAAGAAAGGCTTACAAACACTCTGGAAAGGAGATATGATCAAAAGAAATGCAATTGCAAAAAACCCCCAAAAAAGGGAAAATTGGGAAATTTGGTGACTACAAGAAAGTGGTCTGGGCAGAAGCCAGGTGCAGTGCAAAGCACCAAAAGAGGCCAAAAATAACCTGAGAGGTGTTGTAAAAAAAGGGCAAAAATCAAGGAGGCAGACACAACTTGGTGGGGAAGATATGAGCAACATTGCATGGATACTTAAAAAAAGAAAAAAAAAAATCTCAGCCAAAGTCAAAGCCTTGAAAAGGCATGGCATGCAAACAACTGCAGGGACACGCACAACATACAGCAAGCCTTGCCAGAATTGATCCCTGCTGAAGGCCAAAACAAATAAGAAGGGCTTACACACACTCTGGAATGGAGATATGATCAAAGGAAACAAAATTGAAAAAAAAGAAAAAGAAAAATGGAAAATTTGGTGACTACAAGAAAGTGGTCTGGGCAGAAGCCCGGTGCAGTGCAAAGCACCAAAAAAAGTTAAAAGAATGCTAACAGGTGTTGTAAAAGCAAAACAAAATCCAAGGAGGTACATACAACTTGGTGGGGAAGATATGAGGGACATGGCACGGATGCATTCAAAAAAAAAAGAAAGAAAAAAAAAATCTCAGCCAGAGCCAAAGCCATGAAAAGGCATGACAGCCCAACAAGTGCAGGGACTTGCCCCAAAGCTTGTCCAATTGATCCCCATTAAAATCGCAAGATTTGGTTTCCCTTCCCGAAAGGAAATTTCATTTCCTTTCGGGAAGGGAAACCAAATCTTGCGACCCTGCAAAGAAAGGCTTACAAACACTCTGGAAAGGAGATATGATCAAAAGAAATGCAATTGCAAAAAACCCCCAAAAAAGGGAAAATTGGGAAATTTGGTGACTACAAGAAAGTGGTCTGGGCAGAAGCCAGGTGCAGTGCAAAGCACCAAAAGAGGCCAAAAATAACCTGAGAGGTGTTGTAAAAAAAGGGCAAAAATCAAGGAGGCAGACACAACTTGGTGGGGAAGATATGAGCAACATTGCATGGATACTTAAAAAAAGAAAAAAAAAAATCTCAGCCAAAGTCAAAGCCATGAAAAGGCAAGGCATGCAAACAACTGCAGGGACACGCACAACATACACCAAGCCTTGCCAGAATTGATCCCTGCTGAAGGCCAAAACAAAAAGGAAGGGCTTACACACGCTCTGGAATGGAGATATGATCAAAGGAAACAAAATTGAAAAAAAAGAAAAAGAAAAATGGAAAATTTGGTGACTACAAGAAAGTGGTCTGGGCAGAAGCCCGGTGCAGTGCAAAGCACCAAAAAAAGTTAAAAGAATGCTAACAGGTGTTGTAAAAGCAAAACAAAATCCAAGGAGGTACATACAACTTGGTGGGGAAGATATGAGGGACATGGCACGGATGCATTCAAAAAAAAAAAAAGAAAAAAAAAAATCTCAGCCAGAACCAAAGCCATGAAAAGGCATGACAGCCCAACAAGTGCAGGGACTTGCCCCAAAGCTTGTCCAGTTGATCCCCATTAAAATCGCAAGATTTGGTTTCCCTTCCCGAAAGGAAATTTCATTTCCTTTCGGGAAGGGAAACCAAATCTTGCGACCCTGCAAAGAAAGGCTTACAAACACTCTGGAAAGGAGATATGATCAAAAGAAATGCAATTGCAAAAAACCCCCAAAAAAGGGAAAGTTGGGAAATTTGGTGACTACAAGAAAGTGGTCTGGGCAGAAGCCAGGTGCAGTGCAAAGCACCAAAAGAGGCCAAAAATAACCTGACAGGTGTTGTAAAAAAAGGGCAAAAATCAAGGAGGCAGACACAACTTGGTGGGGAAGATATGAGCAACATTGCATGGATACTTAAAAAAAGAAAAAAAAAAATCTCAGCCAAAGTCAAAGCCATGAAAAGGCAAGGCATGCAAACAACTGCAGGGACACGCACAACATACACCAAGCCTTGCCAGAATTGATCCCTGCTGAAGGCCAAAACAAATAAGAAGGGCTTACACACACTCTGGAATGGAGATATGATCAAAGGAAACAAAATTGAAAAAAAAAAAAAAGAAAAATTGAAAATTTGGTGACTACAAGAAAGTGGCCAGGGCAGAAGCCCGGTGCAGTGCAAAGCACCAAAAAAAGTTAAAAGAATGCTAACAGGTGTTGTAAAAGCAAAACAAAATCCAAGGAGGTACATACAACTTGGTGGGGAAGATATGAGGGACATGGCACGGATGCATTCAAAAATAAAAAAGAAAAAAAAAAAATCTCAGCCAGAGCCAAAGCCATGAAAAGGCATGACAGCCCAACAAGTGCAGGGACTTGCCCCAAAGCTTGTCCAATTGATCCCCATTAAAATCGCAAGATTTGCTTTCCCTTCCCGAAAGGAAATTTCATTTCCTTTCGGGAAGGGAAACCAAATCTTGCGACCCTGCAAAGAAAGGCTTACAAACACTCTGGAAAGGAGATATGATCAAAAGAAATGCAATTGCAAAAAACCCCCAAAAAAGGGAAAATTGGGAAATTTGGTGACTACAAGAAAGTGGTCTGGGCAGAAGCCAGGTGCAGTGCAAAGCACCAAAAGAGGCCAAAAATAACCTGACAGGTGTTGTAAAAAAAGGGCAAAAATCAAGGAGGCAGACACAACTTGGTGGGGAAGATATGAGCAACATTGCATGGATACTTAAAAAAAGAAAAAAAAAAATCTCAGCCAAAGTCAAAGCCTTGAAAAGGCATGGCATGCAAACAACTGCAGGGACACGCACAACATACACCAAGCCTTGCCAGAATTGATCCCTGCTGAAGGCCAAAACAAATAAGAAGGGCTTACACACACTCTGGAATGGAGATATGATCAAAGGAAACAAAATTGAAAAAAAAGAAAAAGAAAAATGGAAAATTTGGTGACTACAAGAAAGTGGTCTGGGCAGAAGCCCGGTGCAGTGCAAAGCACCAAAAAAAGTTAAAAGAATGCTAACAGGTGTTGTAAAAGCAAAACAAAATCCAAGGAGGTACATACAACTTGGTGGGGAAGATATGAGGGACATGGCACGGATGCATTCAAAAAAAAAAGAAAGAAAAAAAAAATCTCAGCCAGAGCCAAAGCCATGAAAAGGCATGACAGCCCAACAAGTGCAGGGACTTGCCCCAAAGCTTGTCCAATTGATCCCCATTAAAATCGCAAGATTTGGTTTCCCTTCCCGAAAGGAAATTTCATTTCCTTTCGGGAAGGGAAACCAAATCTTGCGACCCTGCAAAGAAAGGCTTACAAACACTCTGGAAAGGAGATATGATCAAAAGAAATGCAATTGCAAAAAACCCCCAAAAAAGGGAAAATTGGGAAATTTGGTGACTACAAGAAAGTGGTCTGGGCAGAAGCCCGGTGCAGTGCAAAGCACCAAAAAAAGTTAAAAGAATGCTAACAGGTGTTGTAAAAGCAAAACAAAATCCAAGGAGGTACATACAACTTGGTGGGGAAGATATGAGGGACATGGCACGGATGCATTCAAAAAAAAAAGAAAGAAAAAAAAAATCTCAGCCAGAGCCAAAGCCATGAAAAGGCATGACAGCCCAACAAGTGCAGGGACTTGCCCCAAAGCTTGTCCAATTGATCCCCATTAAAATCGCAAGATTTGGTTTCCCTTCCCGAAAGGAAATTTCATTTCCTTTCGGGAAGGGAAACCAAATCTTGCGACCCTGCAAAGAAAGGCTTACAAACACTCTGGAAAGGAGATATGATCAAAAGAAATGCAATTGCAAAAAACCCCCAAAAAAGGGAAAGTTGGGAAATTTGGTGACTACAAGAAAGTGGTCTGGGCAGAAGCCAGGTGCAGTGCAAAGCACCAAAAGAGGCCAAAAATAACCTGAGAGGTGTTGTAAAAAAAGAGCAAAAATCAAGGAGGCAGACACAACTTGGTGGGGAAGATATGAGCAACATTGCATGGATACTTAAAAAAAGAAAAAAAAAAATCTCAGCCAAAGTCAAAGCCTTGAAAAGGCATGGCATGCAAACAACTGCAGGGACACGCACAACATACACCAAGCCTTGCCAGAATTGATCCCTGCTGAAGGCCAAAACAAATAAGAAGGGCTTACACACACTCTGGAATGGAGATATGATCAAAGGAAACAAAATTGAAAAAAAAGAAAAAGAAAAATGGAAAATTTGGTGACTACAAGAAAGTGGTCTGGGCAGAAGCCCGGTGCAGTGCAAAGCACCAAAAAAAGTTAAAAGAATGCTAACAGGTGTTGTAAAAGCAAAACAAAATCCAAGGAGGTACATACAACTTGGTGGGGAAGATATGAGGGACATGGCACGGATGCATTCAAAAAAAAAAGAAAGAAAAAAAAAATCTCAGCCAGAGCCAAAGCCATGAAAAGGCATGACAGCCCAACAAGTGCAGGGACTTGCCCCAAAGCTTGTCCAATTGATCCCCATTAAAATCGCAAGATTTGGTTTCCCTTCCCGAAAGGAAATGAAATTTCCTTTCGGGAAGGGAAACCAAATCTTGCGACCCTGCAAAGAAAGGCTTACAAACACTCTGGAAAGGAGATATGATCAAAAGAAATGCAATTGCAAAAAACCCCCAAAAAAGGGAAAGTTGGGAAATTTGGTGACTACAAGAAAGTGGTCTGGGCAGAAGCCAGGTGCAGTGCAAAGCACCAAAAGAGGCCAAAAATAACCTGACAGGTGTTGTAAAAAAAGGGCAAAAATCAAGGAGGCAGACACAACTTGGTGGGGAAGATATGAGCAACATTGCATGGATACTTAAAAAAAGAAAAAAAAAATCTCAGCCAAAGTCAAAGCCATGAAAAGGCAAGGCATGCAAACAACTGCAGGGACACGCACAACATACACCAAGCCTTGCCAGAATTGATCCCTGCTGAAGGCCAAAACAAATAAGAAGGGCTTACACACACTCTGGAATGGAGATATGATCAAAGGAAACAAAATTGAAAAAAAAGAAAAAGAAAAATGGAAAATTTGGTGACTACAAGAAAGTGGTCTGGGCAGAAGCCCGGTGCAGTGCAAAGCACCAAAAAAAGTTAAAAGAATGCTAACAGGTGTTGTAAAAGCAAAACAAAATCCAAGGAGGTACATACAACTTGGTGGGGAAGATATGAGGGACATGGCACGGATGCATTCAAAAAAAAAAGAAAGAAAAAAAAAATCTCAGCCAGAGCCAAAGCCATGAAAAGGCATGACAGCCCAACAAGTGCAGGGACTTGCCCCAAAGCTTGTCCAATTGATCCCCATTAAAATCGCAAGATTTGGTTTCCCTTCCCGAAAGGAAATTTCATTTCCTTTCGGGAAGGGAAACCAAATCTTGCGACCCTGCAAAGAAAGGCTTACAAACACTCTGGAAAGGAGATATGATCAAAAGAAATGCAATTGCAAAAAACCCCCAAAAAAGGGAAAGTTGGGAAATTTGGTGACTACAAGAAAGTGGTCTGGGCAGAAGCCAGGTGCAGTGCAAAGCACCAAAAGAGGCCAAAAATAACCTGAGAGGTGTTGTAAAAAAAGAGCAAAAATCAAGGAGGCAGACACAACTTGGTGGGGAAGATATGAGCAACATTGCATGGATACTTAAAAAAAGAAAAAAAAAAATCTCAGCCAAAGTCAAAGCCTTGAAAAGGCATGGCATGCAAACAACTGCAGGGACACGCACAACATACACCAAGCCTTGCCAGAATTGATCCCTGCTGAAGGCCAAAACAAATAAGAAGGGCTTACACACACTCTGGAATGGAGATATGATCAAAGGAAACAAAATTGAAAAAAAAGAAAAAGAAAAATGGAAAATTTGGTGACTACAAGAAAGTGGTCTGGGCAGAAGCCCGGTGCAGTGCAAAGCACCAAAAAAAGTTAAAAGAATGCTAACAGGTGTTGTAAAAGCAAAACAAAATCCAAGGAGGTACATACAACTTGGTGGGGAAGATATGAGGGACATGGCACGGATGCATTCAAAAAAAAAAGAAAGAAAAAAAAAATCTCAGCCAGAGCCAAAGCCATGAAAAGGCATGACAGCCCAACAAGTGCAGGGACTTGCCCCAAAGCTTGTCCAATTGATCCCCATTAAAATCGCAAGATTTGGTTTCCCTTCCCGAAAGGAAATGAAATTTCCTTTCGGGAAGGGAAACCAAATCTTGCGACCCTGCAAAGAAAGGCTTACAAACACTCTGGAAAGGAGATATGATCAAAAGAAATGCAATTGCAAAAAACCCCCAAAAAAGGGAAAGTTGGGAAATTTGGTGACTACAAGAAAGTGGTCTGGGCAGAAGCCAGGTGCAGTGCAAAGCACCAAAAGAGGCCAAAAATAACCTGACAGGTGTTGTAAAAAAAGGGCAAAAATCAAGGAGGCAGACACAACTTGGTGGGGAAGATATGAGCAACATTGCATGGATACTTAAAAAAAGAAAAAAAAAATCTCAGCCAAAGTCAAAGCCATGAAAAGGCAAGGCATGCAAACAACTGCAGGGACACGCACAACATACACCAAGCCTTGCCAGAATTGATCCCTGCTGAAGGCCAAAACAAATAAGAAGGGCTTACACACACTCTGGAATGGAGATATGATCAAAGGAAACAAAATTGAAAAAAAAGAAAAAGAAAAATGGAAAATTTGGTGACTACAAGAAAGTGGTCTGGGCAGAAGCCCGGTGCAGTGCAAAGCACCAAAAAAAGTTAAAAGAATGCTAACAGGTGTTGTAAAAGCAAAACAAAATCCAAGGAGGTACATACAACTTGGTGGGGAAGATATGAGGGACATGGCACGGATGCATTCAAAAAAAAAAGAAAGAAAAAAAAAATCTCAGCCAGAGCCAAAGCCATGAAAAGGCATGACAGCCCAACAAGTGCAGGGACTTGCCCCAAAGCTTGTCCAATTGATCCCCATTAAAATCGCAAGATTTGGTTTCCCTTCCCGAAAGGAAATTTCATTTCCTTTCGGGAAGGGAAAGCAAATCTTGCGACCCTGCAAAGAAAGGCTTACAAACACTCTGGAAAGGAGATATGATCAAAAGAAATGCAATTGCAAAAAACCCCCAAAAAAGGGAAAATTGGGAAATTTGGTGACTACAAGAAAGTGGTCTGGGCAGAAGCCAGGTGCAGTGCAAAGCACCAAAAGAGGCCAAAAATAACCTGAGAGGTGTTGTAAAAAAAGGGCAAAAATCAAGGAGGCAGACACAACTTGGTGGGGAAGATATGAGCAACATTGCATGGATACTTAAAAAAAGAAAAAAAAAAATCTCAGCCAAAGTCAAAGCCTTGAAAAGGCATGGCATGCAAACAACTGCAGGGACACGCACAACATACAGCAAGCCTTGCCAGAATTGATCCCTGCTGAAGGCCAAAACAAATAAGAAGGGCTTACACACACTCTGGAATGGAGATATGATCAAAGGAAACAAAATTGAAAAAAAAGAAAAAGAAAAATGGAAAATTTGGTGACTACAAGAAAGTGGTCTGGGCAGAAGCCCGGTGCAGTGCAAAGCACCAAAAAAAGTTAAAAGAATGCTAACAGGTGTTGTAAAAGCAAAACAAAATCCAAGGAGGTACATACAACTTGGTGGGGAAGATATGAGGGACATGGCACGGATGCATTCAAAAAAAAAAGAAAGAAAAAAAAAATCTCAGCCAGAGCCAAAGCCATGAAAAGGCATGACAGCCCAACAAGTGCAGGGACTTGCCCCAAAGCTTGTCCAATTGATCCCCATTAAAATCGCAAGATTTGGTTTCCCTTCCCGAAAGGAAATTTCATTTCCTTTCGGGAAGGGAAACCAAATCTTGCGACCCTGCAAAGAAAGGCTTACAAACACTCTGGAAAGGAGATATGATCAAAAGAAATGCAATTGCAAAAAACCCCCAAAAAAGGGAAAATTGGGAAATTTGGTGACTACAAGAAAGTGGTCTGGGCAGAAGCCAGGTGCAGTGCAAAGCACCAAAAGAGGCCAAAAATAACCTGAGAGGTGTTGTAAAAAAAGGGCAAAAATCAAGGAGGCAGACACAACTTGGTGGGGAAGATATGAGCAACATTGCATGGATACTTAAAAAAAGAAAAAAAAAAATCTCAGCCAAAGTCAAAGCCATGAAAAGGCAAGGCATGCAAACAACTGCAGGGACACGCACAACATACAGCAAGCCTTGCCAGAATTGATCCCTGCTGAAGGCCAAAACAAATAAGAAGGGCTTACACACACTCTGGAATGGAGATATGATCAAAGGAAACAAAATTAACGAAAAAGAAAAATGGAAAATTTGGTGACTACAAGAAAGTGGTCTGGGCAGAAGCCCGGTGCAGTGCAAAGCACCAAAAAAAGTTAAAAGAATGCTAACAGGTGTTGTAAAAGCAAAACAAAATCCAAGGAGGTACATACAACTTGGTGGGGAAGATATGAGGGACATGGCACGGATGCATTCAAAAAAAAAAAAAGAAAAAAAAAAATCTCAGCCAGAACCAAAGCCATGAAAAGGCATGACAGCCCAACAAGTGCAGGGACTTGCCCCAAAGCTTGTCCAATTGATCCCCATTAAAATCGCAAGATTTGGTTTCCCTTCCCGAAAGGAAATTTCATTTCCTTTCGGGAAGGGAAACCAAATCTTGCGACCCTGCAAAGAAAGGCTTACAAACACTCTGGAAAGGAGATATGATCAAAAGAAATGCAATTGCAAAAAACCCCTAAAAAAGGGAAAATTGGGAAATTTGGTGACTACAAGAAAGTGGTCTGGGCAGAAGCCAGGTGCAGTGCAAAGCACCAAAAGAGGCCAAAAATAACCTGACAGGTGTTGTAAAAAAAGGGCAAAAATCAAGGAGGCAGACACAACTTGGTGGGGAAGATATGAGCAACATTGCATGGATACTTAAAAAAAGAAAAAAAAAAATCTCAGCCAAAGTCAAAGCCTTGAAAAGGCATGGCATGCAAACAACTGCAGGGACACGCACAACATACACCAAGCCTTGCCAGAATTGATCCCTGCTGAAGGCCAAAACAAATAAGAAGGGCTTACACACACTCTGGAATGGAGATATGATCAAAGGAAACAAAATTGAAAAAAAAGAAAAAGAAAAATGGAAAATTTGGTGACTACAAGAAAGTGGTCTGGGCAGAAGCCCGGTGCAGTGCAAAGCACCAAAAAAAGTTAAAAGAATGCTAACAGGTGTTGTAAAAGCAAAACAAAATCCAAGGAGGTACATACAACTTGGTGGGGAAGATATGAGGGACATGGCACGGATGCATTCAAAAAAAAAAGAAAGAAAAAAAAAATCTCAGCCAGAGCCAAAGCCATGAAAAGGCATGACAGCCCAACAAGTGCAGGGACTTGCCCCAAAGCTTGTCCAATTGATCCCCATTAAAATCGCAAGATTTGGTTTCCCTTCCCGAAAGGAAATTTCATTTCCTTTCGGGAAGGGAAACCAAATCTTGCGACCCTGCAAAGAAAGGCTTACAAACACTCTGGAAAGGAGATATGATCAAAAGAAATGCAATTGCAAAAAACCCCCAAAAAAGGGAAAGTTGGGAAATTTGGTGACTACAAGAAAGTGGTCTGGGCAGAAGCCAGGTGCAGTGCAAAGCACCAAAAGAGGCCAAAAATAACCTGACAGGTGTTGTAAAAAAAGGGCAAAAATCAAGGAGGCAGACACAACTTGGTGGGGAAGATATGAGCAACATTGCATGGATACTTAAAAAAAGAAAAAAAAAATCTCAGCCAAAGTCAAAGCCATGAAAAGGCAAGGCATGCAAACAACTGCAGGGACACGCACAACATACACCAAGCCTTGCCAGAATTGATCCCTGCTGAAGGCCAAAACAAATAAGAAGGGCTTACACACGCTCTGGAATGGAGATATGATCAAAGGAAACAAAATTGAAAAAAAAGAAAAAGAAAAATGGAAAATTTGGTGACTACAAGAAAGTGGTCTGGGCAGAAGCCCGGTGCAGTGCAAAGCACCAAAAAAAGTTAAAAGAATGCTAACAGGTGTTGTAAAAGCAAAACAAAATCCAAGGAGGTACATACAACTTGGTGGGGAAGATATGAGGGACATGGCACGGATGCATTCAAAAAAAAAAGAAAGAAAAAAAAAATCTCAGCCAGAGCCAAAGCCATGAAAAGGCATGACAGCCCAACAAGTGCAGGGACTTGCCCCAAAGCTTGTCCAATTGATCCCCATTAAAATCGCAAGATTTGGTTTCCCTTCCCGAAAGGAAATTTCATTTCCTTTCGGGAAGGGAAACCAAATCTTGCGACCCTGCAAAGAAAGGCTTACAAACACTCTGGAAAGGAGATATGATCAAAAGAAATGCAATTGCAAAAAACCCCCAAAAAAGGGAAAATTGGGAAATTTGGTGACTACAAGAAAGTGGTCTGGGCAGAAGCCAGGTGCAGTGCAAAGCACCAAAAGAGGCCAAAAATAACCTGAGAGGTGTTGTAAAAAAAGGGCAAAAATCAAGGAGGCAGACACAACTTGGTGGGGAAGATATGAGCAACATTGCATGGATACTTAAAAAAAGAAAAAAAAAAATCTCAGCCAAAGTCAAAGCCATGAAAAGGCAAGGCATGCAAACAACTGCAGGGACACGCACAACATACAGCAAGCCTTGCCAGAATTGATCCCTGCTGAAGGCCAAAACAAATAAGAAGGGCTTACACACACTCTGGAATGGAGATATGATCAAAGGAAACAAAATTAACGAAAAAGAAAAATGGAAAATTTGGTGACTACAAGAAAGTGGTCTGGGCAGAAGCCCGGTGCAGTGCAAAGCACCAAAAAAAGTTAAAAGAATGCTAACAGGTGTTGTAAAAGCAAAACAAAATCCAAGGAGGTACATACAACTTGGTGGGGAAGATATGAGGGACATGGCACGGATGCATTCAAAAAAAAAAAAAGAAAAAAAAAAATCTCAGCCAGAACCAAAGCCATGAAAAGGCATGACAGCCCAACAAGTGCAGGGACTTGCCCCAAAGCTTGTCCAATTGATCCCCATTAAAATCGCAAGATTTGGTTTCCCTTCCCGAAAGGAAATTTCATTTCCTTTCGGGAAGGGAAACCAAATCTTGCGACCCTGCAAAGAAAGGCTTACAAACACTCTGGAAAGGAGATATGATCAAAAGAAATGCAATTGCAAAAAACCCCCAAAAAAGGGAAAATTGGGAAATTTGGTGACTACAAGAAAGTGGTCTGGGCAGAAGCCAGGTGCAGTGCAAAGCACCAAAAGAGGCCAAAAATAACCTGACAGGTGTTGTAAAAAAAGGGCAAAAATCAAGGAGGCAGACACAACTTGGTGGGGAAGATATGAGCAACATTGCATGGATACTTAAAAAAAGAAAAAAAAAAATCTCAGCCAAAGTCAAAGCCTTGAAAAGGCATGGCATGCAAACAACTGCAGGGACACGCACAACATACACCAAGCCTTGCCAGAATTGATCCCTGCTGAAGGCCAAAACAAATAAGAAGGGCTTACACACACTCTGGAATGGAGATATGATCAAAGGAAACAAAATTGAAAAAAAAGAAAAAGAAAAATGGAAAATTTGGTGACTACAAGAAAGTGGTCTGGGCAGAAGCCCGGTGCAGTGCAAAGCACCAAAAAAAGTTAAAAGAATGCTAACAGGTGTTGTAAAAGCAAAACAAAATCCAAGGAGGTACATACAACTTGGTGGGGAAGATATGAGGGACATGGCACGGATGCATTCAAAAAAAAAAGAAAGAAAAAAAAAATCTCAGCCAGAGCCAAAGCCATGAAAAGGCATGACAGCCCAACAAGTGCAGGGACTTGCCCCAAAGCTTGTCCAATTGATCCCCATTAAAATCGCAAGATTTGGTTTCCCTTCCCGAAAGGAAATTTCATTTCCTTTCGGGAAGGGAAACCAAATCTTGCGACCCTGCAAAGAAAGGCTTACAAACACTCTGGAAAGGAGATATGATCAAAAGAAATGCAATTGCAAAAAACCCCCAAAAAAGGGAAAGTTGGGAAATTTGGTGACTACAAGAAAGTGGTCTGGGCAGAAGCCAGGTGCAGTGCAAAGCACCAAAAGAGGCCAAAAATAACCTGAGAGGTGTTGTAAAAAAAGGGCAAAAATCAAGGAGGCAGACACAACTTGGTGGGGAAGATATGAGCAACATTGCATGGATACTTAAAAAAAGAAAAAAAAAATCTCAGCCAAAGTCAAAGCCATGAAAAGGCAAGGCATGCAAACAACTGCAGGGACACGCACAACATACACCAAGCCTTGCCAGAATTGATCCCTGCTGAAGGCCAAAACAAATAAGAAGGGCTTACACACACTCTGGAATGGAGATATGATCAAAGGAAACAAAATTGAAAAAAAAGAAAAAGAAAAATGGAAAATTTGGTGACTACAAGAAAGTGGTCTGGGCAGAAGCCCGGTGCAGTGCAAAGCACCAAAAAAAGTTAAAAGAATGCTAACAGGTGTTGTAAAAGCAAAACAAAATCCAAGGAGGTACATACAACTTGGTGGGGAAGATATGAGGGACATGGCACGGATGCATTCAAAAAAAAAAGAAAGAAAAAAAAAATCTCAGCCAGAGCCAAAGCCATGAAAAGGCATGACAGCCCAACAAGTGCAGGGACTTGCCCCAAAGCTTGTCCAATTGATCCCCATTAAAATCGCAAGATTTGCTTTCCCTTCCCGAAAGGAAATTTCATTTCCTTTCGGGAAGGGAAACCAAATCTTGCGACCCTGCAAAGAAAGGCTTACAAACACTCTGGAAAGGAGATATGATCAAAAGAAATGCAATTGCAAAAAACCCCCAAAAAAGGGAAAATTGGGAAATTTGGTGACTACAAGAAAGTGGTCTGGGCAGAAGCCAGGTGCAGTGCAAAGCACCAAAAGAGGCCAAAAATAACCTGAGAGGTGTTGTAAAAAAAGAGCAAAAATCAAGGAGGCAGACACAACTTGGTGGGGAAGATATGAGCAACATTGCATGGATACTTAAAAAAAGAAAAAAAAAAATCTCAGCCAAAGTCAAAGCCTTGAAAAGGCATGGCATGCAAACAACTGCAGGGACACGCACAACATACACCAAGCCTTGCCAGAATTGATCCCTGCTGAAGGCCAAAACAAATAAGAAGGGCTTACACACACTCTGGAATGGAGATATGATCAAAGGAAACAAAATTGAAAAAAAAAAAAAAGAAAAATTGAAAATTTGGTGACTACAAGAAAGTGGCCAGGGCAGAAGCCCGGTGCAGTGCAAAGCACCAAAAAAAGTTAAAAGAATGCTAACAGGTGTTGTAAAAGCAAAACAAAATCCAAGGAGGTACATACAACTTGGTGGGGAAGATATGAGGGACATGGCACGGATGCATTCAAAAAAAAAAAAGAAAAAAAAAAATCTCAGCCAGAGCCAAAGCCATGAAAAGGCATGACAGCCCAACAAGTGCAGGGACTTGCCCCAAAGCTTGTCCAATTGATCCCCATTAAAATCGCAAGATTTGGTTTCCCTTCCCGAAAGGAAATTTCATTTCCTTTCGGGAAGGGAAACCAAATCTTGCGACCCTGCAAAGAAAGGCTTACAAACACTCTGGAAAGGAGATATGATCAAAAGAAATGCAATTGCAAAAAACCCCCAAAAAAGGGAAAATTGGGAAATTTGGTGACTACAAGAAAGTGGTCTGGGCAGAAGCCAGGTGCAGTGCAAAGCACCAAAAGAGGCCAAAAATAACCTGACAGGTGTTGTAAAAAAAGGGCAAAAATCAAGGAGGCAGACACAACTTGGTGGGGAAGATATGAGCAACATTGCATGGATACTTAAAAAAAGAAAAAAAAAAATCTCAGCCAAAGTCAAAGCCTTGAAAAGGCATGGCATGCAAACAACTGCAGGGACACGCACAACATACACCAAGCCTTGCCAGAATTGATCCCTGCTGAAGGCCAAAACAAATAAGAAGGGCTTACACACACTCTGGAATGGAGATATGATCAAAGGAAACAAAATTGAAAAAAAAGAAAAAGAAAAATGGAAAATTTGGTGACTACAAGAAAGTGGTCTGGGCAGAAGCCCGGTGCAGTGCAAAGCACCAAAAAAAGTTAAAAGAATGCTAACAGGTGTTGTAAAAGCAAAACAAAATCCAAGGAGGTACATACAACTTGGTGGGGAAGATATGAGGGACATGGCACGGATGCATTCAAAAAAAAAAGAAAGAAAAAAAAAATCTCAGCCAGAGCCAAAGCCATGAAAAGGCATGACAGCCCAACAAGTGCAGGGACTTGCCCCAAAGCTTGTCCAATTGATCCCCATTAAAATCGCAAGATTTGGTTTCCCTTCCCGAAAGGAAATTTCATTTCCTTTCGGGAAGGGAAACCAAATCTTGCGACCCTGCAAAGAAAGGCTTACAAACACTCTGGAAAGGAGATATGATCAAAAGAAATGCAATTGCAAAAAACCCCCAAAAAAGGGAAAGTTGGGAAATTTGGTGACTACAAGAAAGTGGTCTGGGCAGAAGCCAGGTGCAGTGCAAAGCACCAAAAGAGGCCAAAAATAACCTGAGAGGTGTTGTAAAAAAAGGGCAAAAATCAAGGAGGCAGACACAACTTGGTGGGGAAGATATGAGCAACATTGCATGGATACTTAAAAAAAGAAAAAAAAAAATCTCAGCCAAAGTCAAAGCCTTGAAAAGGCATGGCATGCAAACAACTGCAGGGACACGCACAACATACACCAAGCCTTGCCAGAATTGATCCCTGCTGAAGGCCAAAACAAATAAGAAGGGCTTACACACACTCTGGAATGGAGATATGATCAAAGGAAACAAAATTGAAAAAAAAGAAAAAGAAAAATGGAAAATTTGGTGACTACAAGAAAGTGGTCTGGGCAGAAGCCCGGTGCAGTGCAAAGCACCAAAAAAAGTTAAAAGAATGCTAACAGGTGTTGTAAAAGCAAAACAAAATCCAAGGAGGTACATACAACTTGGTGGGGAAGATATGAGGGACATGGCACGGATGCATTCAAAAAAAAAAGAAAGAAAAAAAAAAATCTCAGCCAGAGCCAAAGCCATGAAAAGGCATGACAGCCCAACAAGTGCAGGGACTTGCCCCAAAGCTTGTCCAATTGATCCCCATTAAAATCGCAAGATTTGGTTTCCCTTCCCGAAAGGAAATTTCATTTCCTTTCGGGAAGGGAAACCAAATCTTGCGACCCTGCAAAGAAAGGCTTACAAACACTCTGGAAAGGAGATATGATCAAAAGAAATGCAATTGCAAAAAACCCCCAAAAAAGGGAAAATTGGGAAATTTGGTGACTACAAGAAAGTGGTCTGGGCAGAAGCCAGGTGCAGTGCAAAGCACCAAAAGAGGCCAAAAATAACCTGAGAGGTGTTGTAAAAAAAGGGCAAAAATCAAGGAGGCAGACACAACTTGGTGGGGAAGATATGAGCAACATTGCATGGATACTTAAAAAAAGAAAAAAAAAAATCTCAGCCAAAGTCAAAGCCATGAAAAGGCAAGGCATGCAAACAACTGCAGGGACACGCACAACATACAGCAAGCCTTGCCAGAATTGATCCCTGCTGAAGGCCAAAACAAATAAGAAGGGCTTACACACACTCTGGAATGGAGATATGATCAAAGGAAACAAAATTAAAGAAAAAGAAAAATGGAAAATTTGGTGACTACAAGAAAGTGGTCTGGGCAGAAGCCCGGTGCAGTGCAAAGCACCAAAAAAAGTTAAAAGAATGCTAACAGGTGTTGTAAAAGCAAAACAAAATCCAAGGAGGTACATACAACTTGGTGGGGAAGATATGAGGGACATGGCACGGATGCATTCAAAAAAAAAAGAAAGAAAAAAAAAATCTCAGCCAGAGCCAAAGCCATGAAAAGGCATGACAGCCCAACAAGTGCAGGGACTTGCCCCAAAGCTTGTCCAATTGATCCCCATTAAAATCGCAAGATTTGGTTTCCCTTCCCGAAAGGAAATTTCATTTCCTTTCGGGAAGGGAAACCAAATCTTGCGACCCTGCAAAGAAAGGCTTACAAACACTCTGGAAAGGAGATATGATCAAAAGAAATGCAATTGCAAAAAACCCCCAAAAAAGGGAAAATTGGGAAATTTGGTGACTACAAGAAAGTGGTCTGGGCAGAAGCCAGGTGCAGTGCAAAGCACCAAAAGAGGCCAAAAATAACCTGACAGGTGTTGTAAAAAAAGAGCAAAAATCAAGGAGGCAGACACAACTTGGTGGGGAAGATATGAGCAACATTGCATGGATACTTAAAAAAAGAAAAAAAAAAATCTCAGCCAAAGTCAAAGCCTTGAAAAGGCATGGCATGCAAACAACTGCAGGGACACGCAAAACATACACCAAGCCTTGCCAGAATTGATCCCTGCTGAAGGCCAAAACAAATAAGAAGGGCTTACACACACTCTGGAATGGAGATATGATCAAAGGAAACAAAATTGAAAAAAAAAAAAAAGAAAAATTGAAAATTTGGTGACTACAAGAAAGTGGTCTGGGCAGAAGCCCGGTGCAGTGCAAAGCACCAAAAAAAGTTAAAAGAATGCTAACAGGTGTTGTAAAAGCAAAACAAAATCCAAGGAGGTACATACAACTTGGTGGGGAAGATATGAGGGACATGGCACGGATGCATTCAAAAAAAAAAAAGAAAAAAAAAAATCTCAGCCAGAGCCAAAGCCATGAAAAGGCATGACAGCCCAACAAGTGCAGGGACTTGCCCCAAAGCTTGTCCAATTGATCCCCATTAAAATCGCATGATTTGCTTTCCCTTCCCGAAAGGAAATTTCATTTCCTTTCGGGAAGGGAAACCAAATCTTGCGACCCTGCAAAGAAAGGCTTACAAACACTCTGGAAAGGAGATATGATCAAAAGAAATGCAATTGCAAAAAACCCCCAAAAAAGGGAAAGTTGGGAAATTTGGTGACTACAAGAAAGTGGTCTGGGCAGAAGCCAGGTGCAGTGCAAAGCACCAAAAGAGGCCAAAAATAACCTGACAGGTGTTGTAAAAAAAGGGCAAAAATCAAGGAGGCAGACACAACTTGGTGGGGAAGATATGAGCAACATTGCATGGATACTTAAAAAAAGAAAAAAAAAAATCTCAGCCAAAGTCAAAGCCTTGAAAAGGCATGGCATGCAAACAACTGCAGGGACACGCACAACATACACCAAGCCTTGCCAGAATTGATCCCTGCTGAAGGCCAAAACAAATAAGAAGGGCTTACACACACTCTGGAATGGAGATATGATCAAAGGAAACAAAATTGAAAAAAAAGAAAAAGAAAAATGGAAAATTTGGTGACTACAAGAAAGTGGTCTGGGCAGAAGCCCGGTGCAGTGCAAAGCACCAAAAAAAGTTAAAAGAATGCTAACAGGTGTTGTAAAAGCAAAACAAAATCCAAGGAGGTACATACAACTTGGTGGGGAAGATATGAGGGACATGGCACGGATGCATTCAAAAAAAAAAGAAAGAAAAAAAAAATCTCAGCCAGAGCCAAAGCCATGAAAAGGCATGACAGCCCAACAAGTGCAGGGACTTGCCCCAAAGCTTGTCCAATTGATCCCCATTAAAATCGCAAGATTTGGTTTCCCTTCCCGAAAGGAAATTTCATTTCCTTTCGGGAAGGGAAACCAAATCTTGCGACCCTGCAAAGAAAGGCTTACAAACACTCTGGAAAGGAGATATGATCAAAAGAAATGCAATTGCAAAAAACCCCCAAAAAAGGGAAAATTGGGAAATTTGGTGACTACAAGAAAGTGGTCTGGGCAGAAGCCAGGTGCAGTGCAAAGCACCAAAATCGGCCAAAAATAACCTGAGAGGTGTTGTAAAAAAAGGGCAAAAATCAAGGAGGCAGACACAACTTGGTGGGGAAGATATGAGCAACATTGCATGGATACTTAAAAAAAGAAAAAAAAAAATCTCAGCCAAAGTCAAAGCCATGAAAAGGCAAGGCATGCAAACAACTGCAGGGACACGCACAACATACAGCAAGCCTTGCCAGAATTGATCCCTGCTGAAGGCCAAAACAAATAAGAAGGGCTTACACACACTCTGGAATGGAGATATGATCAAAGGAAACAAAATTAAAGAAAAAGAAAAATGGAAAATTTGGTGACTACAAGAAAGTGGTCTGGGCAGAAGCCCGGTGCAGTGCAAAGCACCAAAAAAAGTTAAAAGAATGCTAACAGGTGTTGTAAAAGCAAAACAAAATCCAAGGAGGTACATACAACTTGGTGGGGAAGATATGAGGGACATGGCACGGATGCATTCAAAAAAAAAAGAAAGAAAAAAAAAATCTCAGCCAGAGCCAAAGCCATGAAAAGGCATGACAGCCCAACAAGTGCAGGGACTTGCCCCAAAGCTTGTCCAATTGATCCCCATTAAAATCGCAAGATTTGGTTTCCCTTCCCGAAAGGAAATTTCATTTCCTTTCGGGAAGGGAAACCAAATCTTGCGACCCTGCAAAGAAAGGCTTACAAACACTCTGGAAAGGAGATATGATCAAAAGAAATGCAATTGCAAAAAACCCCCAAAAAAGGGAAAATTGGGAAATTTGGTGACTACAAGAAAGTGGTCTGGGCAGAAGCCAGGTGCAGTGCAAAGCACCAAAAGAGGCCAAAAATAACCTGACAGGTGTTGTATAAAAAGAGCAAAAATCAAGGAGGCAGACACAACTTGGTGGGGAAGATATGAGCAACATTGCATGGATACTTAAAAAAAGAAAAAAAAAAATCTCAGCCAAAGTCAAAGCCTTGAAAAGGCATGGCATGCAAACAACTGCAGGGACACGCACAACATACACCAAGCCTTGCCAGAATTGATCCCTGCTGAAGGCCAAAACAAATAAGAAGGGCTTACACACACTCTGGAATGGAGATATGATCAAAGGAAACAAAATTGAAAAAAAAAAAAAAGAAAAATTGAAAATTTGGTGACTACAAGAAAGTGGTCTGGGCAGAAGCCCGGTGCAGTGCAAAGCACCAAAAAAAGTTAAAAGAATGCTAACAGGTGTTGTAAAAGCAAAACAAAATCCAAGGAGGTACATACAACTTGGTGGGGAAGATATGAGGGACATGGCACGGATGCATTCAAAAAAAAAAAAGAAAAAAAAAAATCTCAGCCAGAGCCAAAGCCATGAAAAGGCATGACAGCCCAACAAGTGCAGGGACTTGCCCCAAAGCTTGTCCAATTGATCCCCATTAAAATCGCATGATTTGCTTTCCCTTCCCGAAAGGAAATTTCATTTCCTTTCGGGAAGGGAAACCAAATCTTGCGACCCTGCAAAGAAAGGCTTACAAACACTCTGGAAAGGAGATATGATCAAAAGAAATGCAATTGCAAAAAACCCCCAAAAAAGGGAAAGTTGGGAAATTTGGTGACTACAAGAAAGTGGTCTGGGCAGAAGCCAGGTGCAGTGCAAAGCACCAAAAGAGGCCAAAAATAACCTGACAGGTGTTGTAAAAAAAGGGCAAAAATCAAGGAGGCAGACACAACTTGGTGGGGAAGATATGAGCAACATTGCATGGATACTTAAAAAAAGAAAAAAAAAAATCTCAGCCAAAGTCAAAGCCATGAAAAGGCAAGGCATGCAAACAACTGCAGGGACACGCACAACATACAGCAAGCCTTGCCAGAATTGATCCCTGCTGAAGGCCAAAACAAATAAGAAGGGCTTACACACACTCTGGAATGGAGATATGATCAAAGGAAACAAAATTAAAGAAAAAGAAAAATGGAAAATTTGGTGACTACAAGAAAGTGGTCTGGGCAGAAGCCCGGTGCAGTGCAAAGCACCAAAAAAAGTTAAAAGAATGCTAACAGGTGTTGTAAAAGCAAAACAAAATCCAAGGAGGTACATACAACTTGGTGGGGAAGATATGAGGGACATGGCACGGATGCATTCAAAAAAAAAAGAAAGAAAAAAAAAATCTCAGCCAGAGCCAAAGCCATGAAAAGGCATGACAGCCCAACAAGTGCAGGGACTTGCCCCAAAGCTTGTCCAATTGATCCCCATTAAAATCGCAAGATTTGGTTTCCCTTCCCGAAAGGAAATTTCATTTCCTTTCGGGAAGGGAAACCAAATCTTGCGACCCTGCAAAGAAAGGCTTACAAACACTCTGGAAAGGAGATATGATCAAAAGAAATGCAATTGCAAAAAACCCCCAAAAAAGGGAAAATTGGGAAATTTGGTGACTACAAGAAAGTGGTCTGGGCAGAAGCCAGGTGCAGTGCAAAGCACCAAAAGAGGCCAAAAATAACCTGACAGGTGTTGTAAAAAAAGGGCAAAAATCAAGGAGGCAGACACAACTTGGTGGGGAAGATATGAGCAACATTGCATGGATACTTAAAAAAAGAAAAAAAAAAATCTCAGCCAAAGTCAAAGCCATGAAAAGGCAAGGCATGCAAACAACTGCAGGGACACGCACAACATACACCAAGCCTTGCCAGAATTGATCCCTGCTGAAGGCCAAAACAAATAAGAAGGGCTTACACACACTCTGGAATGGAGATATGATCAAAGGAAACAAAATTGAAAAAAAAGAAAAAGAAAAATGGAAAATTTGGTGACTACAAGAAAGTGGTCTGGGCAGAAGCCCGGTGCAGTGCAAAGCACCAAAAAAAGTTAAAAGAATGCTAACAGGTGTTGTAAAAGCAAAACAAAATCCAAGGAGGTACATACAACTTGGTGGGGAAGATATGAGGGACATGGCACGGATGCATTCAAAAAAAAAAAAAGAAAAAAAAAAATCTCAGCCAGAGCCAAAGCCATGAAAAGGCATGACAGCCCAACAAGTGCAGGCACTTGCCCCAAAGCTTGTCCAATTGATCCCCATCAAAATCGCAAGATTTGGTTTCCCTTCCCGAAAGGAAATTTCATTTCCTTTCGGGAAGGGAAACCAAATCTTGCGACCCTGCAAAGAAAGGCTTACAAACACTCTGGAAAGGAGATATGATCAAAAGAAATGCAATTGCAAAAAACCCCCAAAAAAGGGAAAATTGGGAAATTTGGTGACTACAAGAAAGTGGTCTGGGCAGAAGCCAGGTGCAGTGCAAAGCACCAAAAGAGGCCAAAAATAACCTGACAGGTGTTGTAAAAAAAGGGCAAAAATCAAGGAGGCAGACACAACTTGGTGGGGAAGATATGAGCAACATTGCATGGATACTTAAAAAAAGAAAAAAAAAAATCTCAGCCAAAGTCAAAGCCTTGAAAAGGCATGGCATGCAAACAACTGCAGGGACACGCAAAACATACACCAAGCCTTGCCAGAATTGATCCCTGCTGAAGGCCAAAACAAATAAGAAGGGCTTACACACACTCTGGAATGGAGATATGATCAAAGGAAACAAAATTGAAAAAAAAAAAAAAGAAAAATTGAAAATTTGGTGACTACAAGAAAGTGGTCTGGGCAGAAGCCCGGTGCAGTGCAAAGCACCAAAAAAAGTTAAAAGAATGCTAACAGGTGTTGTAAAAGCAAAACAAAATCCAAGGAGGTACATACAACTTGGTGGGGAAGATATGAGGGACATGGCACGGATGCATTCAAAAAAAAAAGAAAGAAAAAAAAAATCTCAGCCAGAGCCAAAGCCATGAAAAGGCATGACAGCCCAACAAGTGCAGGGACTTGCCCCAAAGCTTGTCCAATTGATCCCCATTAAAATCGCAAGATTTGGTTTCCCTTCCCGAAAGGAAATTTCATTTCCTTTCGGGAAGGGAAACCAAATCTTGCAACCCTGCAAAGAAAGGCTTACAAACACTCTGGAAAGGAGATATGATCAAAAGAAATGCAATTGCAAAAAACCCCCAAAAAAGGGAAAATTGGGAAATTTGGTGACTACAAGAAAGTGGTCTGGGCAGAAGCCAGGTGCAGTGCAAAGCACCAAAAGAGGCCAAAAATAACCTGACAGGTGTTGTAAAAAAAGAGCAAAAATCAAGGAGGCAGACACAACTTGGTGGGGAAGATATGAGCAACATTGCATGGATACTTAAAAAAAGAAAAAAAAAAATCTCAGCCAAAGTCAAAGCCTTGAAAAGGCATGGCATGCAAACAACTGCAGGGACACGCACAACATACACCAAGCCTTGCCAGAATTGATCCCTGCTGAAGGCCAAAACAAATAAGAAGGGCTTACACACACTCTGGAATGGAGATATGATCAAAGGAAACAAAATTGAAAAAAAAAAAAAAGAAAAATTGAAAATTTGGTGACTACAAGAAAGTGGCCAGGGCAGAAGCCCGGTGCAGTGCAAAGCACCAAAAAAAGTTAAAAGAATGCTAACAGGTGTTGTAAAAGCAAAACAAAATCCAAGGAGGTACATACAACATGGTGGGGAAGATATGAGGGACATGGCACGGATGCATTCAAAAAAAAAAAAGAAAAAAAAAAATCTCAGCCAGAGCCAAAGCCATGAAAAGGCATGACAGCCCAACAAGTGCAGGGACTTGCCCCAAAGCTTGTCCAATTGATCCCCATTAAAATCGCAAGATTTGGTTTCCCTTCCCGAAAGGAAATTTCATTTCCTTTCGGGAAGGGAAACCAAATCTTGCGACCCTGCAAAGAAAGGCTTACAAACACTCTGGAAAGGAGATATGATCAAAAGAAATGCAATTGCAAAAAACCCCCAAAAAAGGGAAAGTTGGGAAATTTGGTGACTACAAGAAAGTGGTCTGGGCAGAAGCCAGGTGCAGTGCAAAGCACCAAAAGAGGCCAAAAATAACCTGAGAGGTGTTGTAAAAAAAGGGCAAAAATCAAGGAGGCAGACACAACTTGGTGGGGAAGATATGAGCAACATTGCATGGATATTTAAAAAAAGAAAAAAAAAAAATCTCAGCCAAAGTCAAAGCCATGAAAAGGCAAGGCATGCAAACAACTGCAGGGACACGCACAACATACAGCAAGCCTTGCCAGAATTGATCCCTGCTGAAGGCCAAAACAAATAAGAAGGGCTTACACACACTCTGGAAGGGAGATATGATCAAAGGAAACAAAATTGAAAAAAAAGAAAAAGAAAAATGGAAAATTTGGTGACTACAAGAAAGTGGTCTGGGCAGAAGCCCGGTGCAGTGCAAAGCACCAAAAAAAGTTAAAAGAATGCTAACAGGTGTTGTAAAAGCAAAACAAAATCCAAGGAGGTACATACAACTTGGTGGGGAAGATATGAGGGACATGGCACGGATGCATTCAAAAAAAAAAAAAGAAAAAAAAAAATCTCAGCCAGAGCCAAAGCCATGAAAAGGCATGACAGCCCAACAAGTGCAGGGACTTGCCCCAAAGCTTGTCCAATTGATCCCCATCAAAATCGCAAGATTTGGTTTCCCTTCCCGAAAGGAAATTTCATTTCCTTTCGGGAAGGGAAACCAAATCTTGCGACCCTGCAAAGAAAGGCTTACAAACACTCTGGAAAGGAGATATGATCAAAAGAAATGCAATTGCAAAAAACCCCCAAAAAAGGGAAAGTTGGGAAATTTGGTGACTACAAGAAAGTGGTCTGGGCAGAAGCCAGGTGCAGTGCAAAGCACCAAAAGAGGCCAAAAATAACCTGACAGGTGTTGTAAAAAAAGGGCAAAAATCAAGGAGGCAGACACAACTTGGTGGGGAAGATATGAGCAACATTGCATGGATACTTAAAAAAAGAAAAAAAAAAATCTCAGCCAAAGTCAAAGCCTTGAAAAGGCATGGCATGCAAACAACTGCAGGGACACGCACAACATACACCAAGCCTTGCCAGAATTGATCCCTGCTGAAGGCCAAAACAAATAAGAAGGGCTTACACACACTCTGGAATGGAGATATGATCAAAGGAAACAAAATTGAAAAAAAAGAAAAAGAAAAATGGAAAATTTGGTGACTACAAGAAAGTGGTCTGGGCAGAAGCCCGGTGCAGTGCAAAGCACCAAAAAAAGTTAAAAGAATGCTAACAGGTGTTGTAAAAGCAAAACAAAATCCAAGGAGGTACATACAACTTGGTGGGGAAGATATGAGGGACATGGCACGGATGCATTCAAAAAAAAAAAAAGAAAAAAAAAATCTCAGCCAGAGCCAAAGCCATGAAAAGGCATGACAGCCCAACAAGTGCAGGGACTTGCCCCAAAGCTTGTCCAATTGATCCCCATTAAAATCGCAAGATTTGGTTTCCCTTCCCGAAAGGAAATTTCATTTCCTTTCGGGAAGGGAAACCAAATCTTGCGACCCTGCAAAGAAAGGCTTACAAACACTCTGGAAAGGAGATATGATCAAAAGAAATGCAATTGCAAAAAACCCCCAAAAAAGGGAAAATTGGGAAATTTGGTGACTACAAGAAAGTGGTCTGGGCAGAAGCCAGGTGCAGTGCAAAGCACCAAAAGAGGCCAAAAATAACCTGACAGGTGTTGTAAAAAAAGGGCAAAAATCAAGGAGGCAGACACAACTTGGTGGGGAAGATATGAGCAACATTGCATGGATACTTAAAAAAAGAAAAAAAAAAATCTCAGCCAAAGTCAAAGCCTTGAAAAGGCATGGCATGCAAACAACTGCAGGGACACGCAAAACATACACCAAGCCTTGCCAGAATTGATCCCTGCTGAAGGCCAAAACAAATAAGAAGGGCTTACACACACTCTGGAATGGAGATATGATCAAAGGAAACAAAATTGAAAAAAAAAAAAAAGAAAAATTGAAAATTTGGTGACTACAAGAAAGTGGTCTGGGCAGAAGCCCGGTGCAGTGCAAAGCACCAAAAAAAGTTAAAAGAATGCTAACAGGTGTTGTAAAAGCAAAACAAAATCCAAGGAGGTACATACAACTTGGTGGGGAAGATATGAGGGACATGGCACGGATGCATTCAAAAAAAAAAAAGAAAAAAAAAAATCTCAGCCAGAGCCAAAGCCATGAAAAGGCATGACAGCCCAACAAGTGCAGGGACTTGCCCCAAAGCTTGTCCAATTGATCCCCATTAAAATCGCAAGATTTGGTTTCCCTTCCCGAAAGGAAATTTCATTTCCTTTCGGGAAGGGAAACCAAATCTTGCGACCCTGCAAAGAAAGGCTTACAAACACTCTGGAAAGGAGATATGATCAAAAGAAATGCAATTGCAAAAAACCCCCAAAAAAGGGAAAATTGGGAAATTTGGTGACTACAAGAAAGTGGTCTGGGCAGAAGCCAGGTGCAGTGCAAAGCACCAAAAGAGGCCAAAAATAACCTGACAGGTGTTGTAAAAAAAGGCCAAAAATCAAGGAGGCAGACACAACTTGGTGGGGAAGATATGAGCAACATTGCATGGATACTTAAAAAAAGAAAAAAAAAAATCTCAGCCAAAGTCAAAGCCATGAAAAGGCAAGGCATGCAAACAACTGCAGGGACACGCACAACATACACCAAGCCTTGCCAGAATTGATCCCTGCTGAAGGCCAAAACAAATAAGAAGGGCTTACACACACTCTGGAATGGAGATATGATCAAAGGAAACAAAATTGAAAAAAAAGAAAAAGAAAAATGGAAAATTTGGTGACTACAAGAAAGTGGTCTGGGCAGAAGCCCGGTGCAGTGCAAAGCACCAAAAAAAGTTAAAAGAATGCTAACAGGTGTTGTAAAAGCAAAACAAAATCCAAGGAGGTACATACAACTTGGTGGGGAAGATATGAGGGACATGGCACGGATGCATTCAAAGAAAAAAAAAGAAAAAAAAAAATCTCAGCCAGAGCCAAAGCCATGAAAAGGCATGACAGCCCAACAAGTGCAGGGACTTGCCCCAAAGCTTGTCCAATTGATCCCCATTAAAATCGCAAGATTTGGTTTCCCTTCCCGAAAGGAAATTTCATTTCCTTTCGGGAAGGGAAACCAAATCTTGCGACCCTGCAAAGAAAGGCTTACAAACACTCTGGAAAGGAGATATGATCAAAAGAAATGCAATTGCAAAAAACCCCCAAAAAAGGGAAAGTTGGGAAATTTGGTGACTACAAGAAAGTGGTCTGGGCAGAAGCCAGGTGCAGTGCAAAGCACCAAAATCGGCCAAAAATAACCTGACAGGTGTTGTAAAAAAAGGGCAAAAATCAAGGAGGCAGACACAACTTGGTGGGGAAGATATGAGCAACATTGCATGGATACTTAAAAAAAGAAAAAAAAAAATCTCAGCCAAAGTCAAAGCCATGAAAAGGCAAGGCATGCAAACAACTGCAGGGACACGCACAACATACAGCAAGCCTTGCCAGAATTGATCCCTGCTGAAGGCCAAAACAAATAAGAAGGGCTTACACACACTCTGGAATGGAGATATGATCAAAGGAAACAAAATTGAAAAAAAAGAAAAAGAAAAATGGAAAATTTGGTGACTACAAGAAAGTGGTCTGGGCAGAAGCCCGGTGCAGTGCAAAGCACCAAAAAAAGTTAAAAGAATGCTAACAGGTGTTGTAAAAGCAAAACAAAATCCAAGGAGGTACATACAACTTGGTGGGGAAGATATGAGGGACATGGCACGGATGCATTCAAAAAAAAAAAAGAAAAAAAAAAATCTCAGCCAGAGCCAAAGCCATGAAAAGGCATGACAGCCCAACAAGTGCAGGGACTTGCCCCAAAGCTTGTCCAATTGATCCCCATTAAAATCGCAAGATTTGGTTTCCCTTCCCGAAAGGAAATTTCATTTCCTTTCGGGAAGGGAAACCAAATCTTGCGACCCTGCAAAGAAAGGCTTACAAACACTCTGGAAAGGAGATATGATCAAAAGAAATGCAATTGCAAAAAACCCCCAAAAAAGGGAAAATTGGGAAATTTGGTGACTACAAGAAAGTGGTCTGGGCAGAAGCCAGGTGCAGTGCAAAGCACCAAAAGAGGCCAAAAATAACCTGACAGGTGTTGTAAAAAAAGGCCAAAAATCAAGGAGGCAGACACAACTTGGTGGGGAAGATATGAGCAACATTGCATGGATACTTAAAAAAAGAAAAAAAAAAATCTCAGCCAAAGTCAAAGCCATGAAAAGGCAAGGCATGCAAACAACTGCAGGGACACGCACAACATACACCAAGCCTTGCCAGAATTGATCCCTGCTGAAGGCCAAAACAAATAAGAAGGGCTTACACACACTCTGGAATGGAGATATGATCAAAGGAAACAAAATTGAAAAAAAAGAAAAAGAAAAATGGAAAATTTGGTGACTACAAGAAAGTGGTCTGGGCAGAAGCCCGGTGCAGTGCAAAGCACCAAAAAAAGTTAAAAGAATGCTAACAGGTGTTGTAAAAGCAAAACAAAATCCAAGGAGGTACATACAACTTGGTGGGGAAGATATGAGGGACATGGCACGGATGCATTCAAAGAAAAAAAAAGAAAAAAAAAAATCTCAGCCAGAGCCAAAGCCATGAAAAGGCATGACAGCCCAACAAGTGCAGGGACTTGCCCCAAAGCTTGTCCAATTGATCCCCATTAAAATCGCAAGATTTGGTTTCCCTTCCCGAAAGGAAATTTCATTTCCTTTCGGGAAGGGAAACCAAATCTTGCGACCCTGCAAAGAAAGGCTTACAAACACTCTGGAAAGGAGATATGATCAAAAGAAATGCAATTGCAAAAAACCCCCAAAAAAGGGAAAGTTGGGAAATTTGGTGACTACAAGAAAGTGGTCTGGGCAGAAGCCAGGTGCAGTGCAAAGCACCAAAATCGGCCAAAAATAACCTGACAGGTGTTGTAAAAAAAGGGCAAAAATCAAGGAGGCAGACACAACTTGGTGGGGAAGATATGAGCAACATTGCATGGATACTTAAAAAAAGAAAAAAAAAAATCTCAGCCAAAGTCAAAGCCATGAAAAGGCAAGGCATGCAAACAACTGCAGGGACACGCACAACATACAGCAAGCCTTGCCAGAATTGATCCCTGCTGAAGGCCAAAACAAATAAGAAGGGCTTACACACACTCTGGAATGGAGATATGATCAAAGGAAACAAAATTGAAAAAAAAGAAAAAGAAAAATGGAAAATTTGGTGACTACAAGAAAGTGGTCTGGGCAGAAGCCCGGTGCAGTGCAAAGCACCAAAAAAAGTTAAAAGAATGCTAACAGGTGTTGTAAAAGCAAAACAAAATCCAAGGAGGTACATACAACTTGGTGGGGAAGATATGAGGGACATGGCACGGATGCATTCAAAAAAAAAAAAAGAAAAAAAAAAATCTCAGCCAGAGCCAAAGCCATGAAAAGGCATGACAGCCCAACAAGTGCAGGGACTTGCCCCAAAGCTTGTCCAATTGATCCCCATCAAAATCGCAAGATTTGGTTTCCCTTCCCGAAAGGAAATTTCATTTCCTTTCGGGAAGGGAAAGCAAATCTTGCGACCCTGCAAAGAAAGGCTTACAAACACTCTGGAAAGGAGATATGATCAAAAGAAATGCAATTGCAAAAAACCCCCAAAAAAGGGAAAGTTGGGAAATTTGGTGACTACAAGAAAGTGGTCTGGGCAGAAGCCAGGTGCAGTGCAAAGCACCAAAAGAGGCCAAAAATAACCTGAGAGGTGTTGTAAAAAAAGGGCAAAAATCAAGGAGGCAGACACAACTTGGTGGGGAAGATATGAGCAACATTGCATGGATACTTAAAAAAAGAAGAAAAAAAATCTCAGCCAAAGTCAAAGCCATGAAAAGGCATGGCATGCAAACAACTGCAAGGACACGCACAACATACAGCAAGCCTTGCCAGAATTGATCCCTGCTGAAGGCCAAAACAAATAAGAAGGGCTTACACACACTCTGGAATGGAGATATGATCAAAGGAAACAAAATTGAAAAAAAAGAAAAAGAAAAATGGAAAATTTGGTGACTACAAGAAAGTGGTCTGGGCAGAAGCCCGGTGCAGTGCAAAGCACCAAAAAAAGTTAAAAGAATGCTAACAGGTGTTGTAAAAGCAAAACAAAATCCAAGGAGGTACATACAACTTGGTGGGGAAGATATGAGGGACATGGCACGGATGCATTCAAAAAAAAAAAAAGAAAAAAAAAAATCTCAGCCAGAGCCAAAGCCATGAAAAGGCATGACAGCCCAACAAGTGCAGGGACTTGCCCCAAAGCTTGTCCAATTGATCCCCATTAAAATCGCAAGATTTGGTTTCCCTTCCCGAAAGGAAATTTCATTTCCTTTCGGGAAGGGAAAGCAAATCTTGCGACCCTGCAAAGAAAGGCTTACAAACACTCTGGAAAGGAGATATGATCAAAAGAAATGCAATTGCAAAAAACCCCCAAAAAAGGGAAAGTTGGGAAATTTGGTGACTACAAGAAAGTGGTCTGGGCAGAAGCCAGGTGCAGTGCAAAGCACCAAAAGAGGCCAAAAATAACCTGACAGGTGTTGTAAAAAAAGGGCAAAAATCAAGGAGGCAGACACAACTTGGTGGGGAAGATATGAGCAACATTGCATGGATACTTAAAAAAAGAAAAAAAAAAATCTCAGCCAAAGTCAAAGCCATGAAAAGGCAAGGCATGCAAACAACTGCAGGGACACGCACAACATACACCAAGCCTTGCCAGAATTGATCCCTGCTGAAGGCCAAAACAAATAAGAAGGGCTTACACACACTCTGGAATGGAGATATGATCAAAGGAAACAAAATTGAAAAAAAAGAAAAAGAAAAATGGAAAATTTGGTGACTACAAGAAAGTGGTCTGGGCAGAAGCCCGGTGCAGTGCAAAGCACCAAAAAAAGTTAAAAGAATGCTAACAGGTGTTGTAAAAGCAAAACAAAATCCAAGGAGGTACATACAACTTGGTGGGGAAGATATGAGGGACATGGCACGGATGCATTCAAAAAAAAAAAAAGAAAAAAAAAAATCTCAGCCAGAGCCAAAGCCATGAAAAGGCATGACAGCCCAACAAGTGCAGGGACTTGCCCCAAAGCTTGTCCAATTGATCCCCATTAAAATCGCAAGATTTGGTTTCCCTTCCCGAAAGGAAATTTCATTTCCTTTCGGGAAGGGAAACCAAATCTTGCGACCCTGCAAAGAAAGGCTTACAAACACTCTGGAAAGGAGATATGATCAAAAGAAATGCAATTGCAAAAAACCCCCAAAAAAGGGAAAATTGGGAAATTTGGTGACTACAAGAAAGTGGTCTGGGCAGAAGCCAGGTGCAGTGCAAAGCACCAAAAGAGGCCAAAAATAACCTGACAGGTGTTGTAAAAAAAGGGCAAAAATCAAGGAGGCAGACACAACTTGGTGGGGAAGATATGAGCAACATTGCATGGATACTTAAAAAAAGAAAAAAAAAAATCTCAGCCAAAGTCAAAGCCATGAAAAGGCAAGGCATGCAAACAACTGCAGGGACACGCACAACATACACCAAGCCTTGCCAGAATTGATCCCTGCTGAAGGCCAAAACAAATAAGAAGGGCTTACACACACTCTGGAATGGAGATATGATCAAAGGAAACAAAATTGAAAAAAAAGAAAAAGAAAAATGGAAAATTTGGTGACTACAAGAAAGTGGTCTGGGCAGAAGCCCGGTGCAGTGCAAAGCACCAAAAAAAGTTAAAAGAATGCTAACAGGTGTTGTAAAAGCAAAACAAAATCCAAGGAGGTACATACAACTTGGTGGGGAAGATATGAGGGACATGGCACGGATGCATTCAAAGAAAAAAAAAGAAAAAAAAAAATCTCAGCCAGAGCCAAAGCCATGAAAAGGCATGACAGCCCAACAAGTGCAGGGACTTGCCCCAAAGCTTGTCCAATTGATCCCCATTAAAATCGCAAGATTTGGTTTCCCTTCCCGAAAGGAAATTTCATTTCCTTTCGGGAAGGGAAACCAAATCTTGCGACCCTGCAAAGAAAGGCTTACAAACACTCTGGAAAGGAGATATGATCAAAAGAAATGCAATTGCAAAAAACCCCCAAAAAAGGGAAAGTTGGGAAATTTGGTGACTACAAGAAAGTGGTCTGGGCAGAAGCCAGGTGCAGTGCAAAGCACCAAAAGAGACCCAAAATAACCTGAGAGGTGTTGTAAAAAAAGGGCAAAAATCAAGGAGGCAGATACAACTTGGTGGGGAAGATATGAGCAACATTGCATGGATACTTAAAAAAAGAAAAAAAAAAATCTCAGCCAAAGTCAAAGCCATGAAAAGGCAAGGCATGCAAACAACTGCAGGGACACGCACAACATACACCAAGCCTTGCCAGAATTGATCCCTGCTGAAGGCCAAAACAAATAAGAAGGGCTTACACACACTCTGGAATGGAGATATGATCAAAGGAAACAAAATTGAAAAAAAAGAAAAAGAAAAATGGAAAATTTGGTGACTACAAGAAAGTGGTCTGGGCAGAAGCCCGGCGCAGTGCAAAGCACCAAAAAAAGTTAAAAGAATGCTAACAGGTGTTGTAAAAGCAAAACAAAATCCAAGGAGGTACATACAACTTGGTGGGGAAGATATGAGGGACATGGCACGGATGCATTCAAAAAAAAAAAAAGAAAAAAAAAAATCTCAGCCAGAGCCAAAGCCATGAAAAGGCATGACAGCCCAACAAGTGCAGGCACTTGCCCCAAAGCCTGTCCAATTGATCCCCATCAAAATCGCAAGATTTGGTTTCCCTTCCCGAAAGGAAATTTCATTTCCTTTCGGGAAGGGAAACCAAATCTTGCGACCCTGCAAAGAAAGGCTTACAAACACTCTGGAAAGGAGATATGATCAAAAGAAATGCAATTGCAAAAAACCCCCAAAAAAGGGAAAATTGGGAAATTTGGTGACTACAAGAAAGTGGTCTGGGCAGAAGCCAGGTGCAGTGCAAAGCACCAAAAGAGGCCAAAAATAACCTGAGAGGTGTTGTAAAAAAAGGGCAAAAATCAAGGAGGCAGACACAACTTGGTGGGGAAGATATGAGCAACATTGCATGGATACTTAAAAAAAGAAAAAAAAAAATCTCAGCCAAAGTCAAAGCCATGAAAAGGCAAGGCATGCAAACAACTGCAGGGACACGCACAACATACACCAAGCCTTGCCAGAATTGATCCCTGCTGAAGGCCAAAACAAATAAGAAGCGCTTACACACGCTCTGGAATGGAGATATGATCAAAGGAAACAAAATTGAAAAAAAAGAAAAAGAAAAATGGAAAATTTGGTGACTACAAGAAAGTGGTCTGGGCAGAAGCCCGGTGCAGTGCAAAGCACCAAAAAAAGTTAAAAGAATGCTAACAGGTGTTGTAAAAGCAAAACAAAATCCAAGGAGGTACATACAACTTGGTGGGGAAGATATGAGGGACATGGCACGGATGCATTCAAAAAAAAAAGAAAGAAAAAAAAAATCTCAGCCAGAGCCAAAGCCATGAAAAGGCATGACAGCCCAACAAGTGCAGGGACTTGCCCCAAAGCTTGTCCAATTGATCCCCATTAAAATCGCAAGATTTGGTTTCCCTTCCCGAAAGGAAATTTCATTTCCTTTCGGGAAGGGAAACCAAATCTTGCGACCCTGCAAAGAAAGGCTTACAAACACTCTGGAAAGGAGATATGATCAAAAGAAATGCAATTGCAAAAAACCCCCAAAAAAGGGAAAATTGGGAAATTTGGTGACTACAAGAAAGTGGTCTGGGCAGAAGCCAGGTGCAGTGCAAAGCACCAAAAGAGGCCAAAAATAACCTGACAGGTGTTGTAAAAAAAGAGCAAAAATCAAGGAGGCAGACACAACTTGGTGGGGAAGATATGAGCAACATTGCATGGATACTTAAAAAAAGAAAAAAAAAAATCTCAGCCAAAGTCAAAGCCTTGAAAAGGCATGGCATGCAAACAACTGCAGGGACACGCACAACATACACCAAGCCTTGCCAGAATTGATCCCTGCTGAAGGCCAAAACAAATAAGAAGGGCTTACACACACTCTGGAATGGAGATATGATCAAAGGAAACAAAATTGAAAAAAAAAAAAAAGAAAAATTGAAAATTTGGTGACTACAAGAAAGTGGCCAGGGCAGAAGCCCGGTGCAGTGCAAAGCACCAAAAAAAGTTAAAAGAATGCTAACAGGTGTTGTAAAAGCAAAACAAAATCCAAGGAGGTACATACAACTTGGTGGGGAAGATATGAGGGACATGGCACGGATGCATTCAAAAAAAAAAAAGAAAAAAAAAAATCTCAGCCAGAGCCAAAGCCATGAAAAGGCATGACAGCCCAACAAGTGCAGGGACTTGCCCCAAAGCTTGTCCAATTGATCCCCATTAAAATCGCAAGATTTGGTTTCCCTTCCCGAAAGGAAATTTCATTTCCTTTCGGGAAGGGAAACCAAATCTTGCGACCCTGCAAAGAAAGGCTTACAAACACTCTGGAAAGGAGATATGATCAAAAGAAATGCAATTGCAAAAAACCCCCAAAAAAGGGAAAGTTGGGAAATTTGGTGACTACAAGAAAGTGGTCTGGGCAGAAGCCAGGTGCAGTGCAAAGCACCAAAAGAGGCCAAAAATAACCTGAGAGGTGTTGTAAAAAAAGGGCAAAAATCAAGGAGGCAGACACAACTTGGTGGGGAAGATATGAGCAACATTGCATGGATACTTAAAAAAAGAAAAAAAAAAAATCTCAGCCAAAGTCAAAGCCATGAAAAGGCAAGGCATGCAAACAACTGCAGGGACACGCACAACATACAGCAAGCCTTGCCAGAATTGATCCCTGCTGAAGGCCAAAACAAATAAGAAGGGCTTACACACACTCTGGAAGGGAGATATGATCAAAGGAAACAAAATTGAAAAAAAAGAAAAAGAAAAATGGAAAATTTGGTGACTACAAGAAAGTGGTCTGGGCAGAAGCCCGGTGCAGTGCAAAGCACCAAAAAAATTTAAAAGAATGCTAACAGGTGTTGTAAAAGCAAAACAAAATCCAAGGAGGTACATACAACTTGGTGGGGAAGATATGAGGGACATGGCACGGATGCATTCAAAAAAAAAAAAAGAAAAAAAAAAATCTCAGCCAGAGCCAAAGCCATGAAAAGGCATGACAGCCCAACAAGTGCAGGGACTTGCCCCAAAGCTTGTCCAATTGATCCCCATCAAAATCGCAAGATTTGGTTTCCCTTCCCGAAAGGAAATTTCATTTCCTTTCGGGAAGGGAAACCAAATCTTGCGACCCTGCAAAGAAAGGCTTACAAACACTCTGGAAAGGAGATATGATCAAAAGAAATGCAATTGCAAAAAACCCCCAAAAAAGGGAAAATTGGGAAATTTGGTGACTACAAGAAAGTGGTCTGGGCAGAAGCCAGGTGCAGTGCAAAGCACCAAAAGAGGCCAAAAATAACCTGAGAGGTGTTGTAAAAAAAGGGCAAAAATCAAGGAGGCAGACACAACTTGGTGGGGAAGATATGAGCAACATTGCATGGATACTTAAAAAAAGAAAAAAAAAAATCTCAGCCAAAGTCAAAGCCATGAAAAGGCAAGGCATGCAAACAACTGCAGGGACACGCACAACATACACCAAGCCTTGCCAGAATTGATCCCTGCTGAAGGCCAAAACAAATAAGAAGGGCTTACACACACTCTGGAATGGAGATATGATCAAAGGAAACAAAATTGAAAAAAAAGAAAAAGAAAAATGGAAAATTTGGTGACTACAAGAAAGTGGTCTGGGCAGAAGCCCGGTGCAGTGCAAAGCACCAAAAAAAGTTAAAAGAATGCTAACAGGTGTTGTAAAAGCAAAACAAAATCCAAGGAGGTACATACAACTTGGTGGGGAAGATATGAGGGACATGGCACGGATGCATTCAAAAAAAAAAGAAAGAAAAAAAAAATCTCAGCCAGAGCCAAAGCCATGAAAAGGCATGACAGCCCAACAAGTGCAGGGACTTGCCCCAAAGCTTGTCCAATTGATCCCCATTAAAATCGCAAGATTTGGTTTCCCTTCCCGAAAGGAAATTTCATTTCCTTTCGGGAAGGGAAACCAAATCTTGCGACCCTGCAAAGAAAGGCTTACAAACACTCTGGAAAGGAGATATGATCAAAAGAAATGCAATTGCAAAAAACCCCCAAAAAAGGGAAAATTGGGAAATTTGGTGACTACAAGAAAGTGGTCTGGGCAGAAGCCAGGTGCAGTGCAAAGCACCAAAAGAGGCCAAAAATAACCTGACAGGTGTTGTAAAAAAAGGGCAAAAATCAAGGAGGCAGACACAACTTGGTGGGGAAGATATGAGCAACATTGCATGGATACTTAAAAAAAGAAAAAAAAAAATCTCAGCCAAAGTCAAAGCCTTGAAAAGGCATGGCATGCAAACAACTGCAGGGACACGCACAACATACACCAAGCCTTGCCAGAATTGATCCCTGCTGAAGGCCAAAACAAATAAGAAGGGCTTACACACACTCTGGAATGGAGATATGATCAAAGGAAACAAAATTGAAAAAAAAGAAAAAGAAAAATGGAAAATTTGGTGACTACAAGAAAGTGGTCTGGGCAGAAGCCCGGTGCAGTGCAAAGCACCAAAAAAAGTTAAAAGAATGCTAACAGGTGTTGTAAAAGCAAAACAAAATCCAAGGAGGTACATACAACTTGGTGGGGAAGATATGAGGGACATGGCACGGATGCATTCAAAAAAAAAAGAAAGAAAAAAAAAATCTCAGCCAGAGCCAAAGCCATGAAAAGGCATGACAGCCCAACAAGTGCAGGGACTTGCCCCAAAGCTTGTCCAATTGATCCCCATTAAAATCGCAAGATTTGGTTTCCCTTCCCGAAAGGAAATTTCATTTCCTTTCGGGAAGGGAAACCAAATCTTGCGACCCTGCAAAGAAAGGCTTACAAACACTCTGGAAAGGAGATATGATCAAAAGAAATGCAATTGCAAAAAACCCCCAAAAAAGGGAAAATTGGGAAATTTGGTGACTACAAGAAAGTGGTCTGGGCAGAAGCCAGGTGCAGTGCAAAGCACCAAAAGAGGCCAAAAATAACCTGACAGGTGTTGTAAAAAAAGGGCAAAAATCAAGGAGGCAGACACAACTTGGTGGGGAAGATATGAGCAACATTGCATGGATACTTAAAAAAAGAAAAAAAAAAATCTCAGCCAAAGTCAAAGCCTTGAAAAGGCATGGCATGCAAACAACTGCAGGGACACGCACAACATACACCAAGCCTTGCCAGAATTGATCCCTGCTGAAGGCCAAAACAAATAAGAAGGGCTTACACACACTCTGGAATGGAGATATGATCAAAGGAAACAAAATTGAAAAAAAAGAAAAAGAAAAATGGAAAATTTGGTGACTACAAGAAAGTGGTCTGGGCAGAAGCCCGGTGCAGTGCAAAGCACCAAAAAAAGTTAAAAGAATGCTAACAGGTGTTGTAAAAGCAAAACAAAATCCAAGGAGGTACATACAACTTGGTGGGGAAGATATGAGGGACATGGCACGGATGCATTCAAAAAAAAAAGAAAGAAAAAAAAAATCTCAGCCAGAGCCAAAGCCATGAAAAGGCATGACAGCCCAACAAGTGCAGGGACTTGCCCCAAAGCTTGTCCAATTGATCCCCATTAAAATCGCAAGATTTGGTTTCCCTTCCCGAAAGGAAATGAAATTTCCTTTCGGGAAGGGAAACCAAATCTTGCGACCCTGCAAAGAAAGGCTTACAAACACTCTGGAAAGGAGATATGATCAAAAGAAATGCAATTGCAAAAAACCCCCAAAAAAGGGAAAATTGGGAAATTTGGTGACTACAAGAAAGTGGTCTGGGCAGAAGCCAGGTGCAGTGCAAAGCACCAAAAGAGGCCAAAAATAACCTGACAGGTGTTGTAAAAAAAGGGCAAAAATCAAGGAGGCAGACACAACTTGGTGGGGAAGATATGAGCAACATTGCATGGATACTTAAAAAAAGAAAAAAAAAAATCTCAGCCAAAGTCAAAGCCATGAAAAGGCAAGGCATGCAAACAACTGCAGGGACACGCACAACATACAGCAAGCCTTGCCAGAATTGATCCCTGCTGAAGGCCAAAACAAATAAGAAGGGCTTACACACACTCTGGAATGGAGATATGATCAAAGGAAACAAAATTAAAGAAAAAGAAAAAGAAAAATGGAAAATTTGGTGACTACAAGAAAGTGGTCTGGGCAGAAGCCCGGTGCAGTGCAAAGCACCAAAAAAAGTTAAAAGAATGCTAACAGGTGTTGTAAAAGCAAAACAAAATCCAAGGAGGTACATACAACTTGGTGGGGAAGATATGAGGGACATGGCACGGATGCATTCAAAAAAAAAAGAAAGAAAAAAAAAATCTCAGCCAGAGCCAAAGCCATGAAAAGGCATGACAGCCCAACAAGTGCAGGGACTTGCCCCAAAGCTTGTCCAATTGATCCCCATTAAAATCGCAAGATTTGGTTTCCCTTCCCGAAAGGAAATTTCATTTCCTTTCGGGAAGGGAAACCAAATCTTGCGACCCTGCAAAGAAAGGCTTACAAACACTCTGGAAAGGAGATATGATCAAAAGAAATGCAATTGCAAAAAACCCCCAAAAAAGGGAAAATTGGGAAATTTGGTGACTACCAGAAAGTGGTCTGGGCAGAAGCCAGGTGCAGTGCAAAGCACCAAAAGAGGCCAAAAATAACCTGAGAGGTGTTGTAAAAAAAGAGCAAAAATCAAGGAGGCAGACACAACTTGGTGGGGAAGATATGAGCAACATTGCATGGATACTTAAAAAAAGAAAAAAAAAAATCTCAGCCAAAGTCAAAGCCTTGAAAAGGCATGGCATGCAAACAACTGCAGGGACACGCAAAACATACACCAAGCCTTGCCAGAATTGATCCCTGCTGAAGGCCAAAACAAATAAGAAGGGCTTACACACACTCTGGAATGGAGATATGATCAAAGGAAACAAAATTGAAAAAAAAAAAAAAGAAAAATTGAAAATTTGGTGACTACAAGAAAGTGGTCTGGGCAGAAGCCCGGTGCAGTGCAAAGCACCAAAAAAAGTTAAAAGAATGCTAACAGGTGTTGTAAAAGCAAAACAAAATCCAAGGAGGTACATACAACTTGGTGGGGAAGATATGAGGGACATGGCACGGATGCATTCAAAAAAAAAAAAGAAAAAAAAAAATCTCAGCCAGAGCCAAAGCCATGAAAAGGCATGACAGCCCAACAAGTGCAGGGACTTGCCCCAAAGCTTGTCCAATTGATCCCCATTAAAATCGCAAGATTTGGTTTCCCTTCCCGAAAGGAAATTTCATTTCCTTTCGGGAAGGGAAAGCAAATCTTGCGACCCTGCAAAGAAAGGCTTACAAACACTCTGGAAAGGAGATATGATCAAAAGAAATGCAATTGCAAAAAACCCCCAAAAAAGGGAAAGTTGGGAAATTTGGTGACTACAAGAAAGTGGTCTGGGCAGAAGCCAGGTGCAGTGCAAAGCACCAAAAGAGGCCAAAAATAACCTGAGAGGTGTTGTAAAAAAAGGGCAAAAATCAAGGAGGCAGACACAACTTGGTGGGGAAGATATGAGCAACATTGCATGGATACTTAAAAAAAGAAAAAAAAAAATCTCAGCCAAAGTCAAAGCCATGAAAAGGCAAGGCATGCAAACAACTGCAGGGACACGCACAACATACAGCAAGCCTTGCCAGAATTGATCCCTGCTGAAGGCCAAAACAAATAAGAAGGGCTTACACACACTCTGGAATGGAGATATGATCAAAGGAAACAAAATTGAAAAAAAAGAAAAAGAAAAATGGAAAATTTGGTGACTACAAGAAAGTGGTCTGGGCAGAAGCCCGGTGCAGTGCAAAGCACCAAAAAAAGTTAAAAGAATGCTAACAGGTGTTGTAAAAGCAAAACAAAATCCAAGGAGGTACATACAACTTGGTGGGGAAGATATGAGGGACATGGCACGGATGCATTCAAAGAAAAAAAAAGAAAAAAAAAAATCTCAGCCAGAGCCAAAGCCATGAAAAGGCATGACAGCCCAACAAGTGCAGGGACTTGCCCCAAAGCTTGTCCAATTGATCCCCATTAAAATCGCAAGATTTGGTTTCCCTTCCCGAAAGGAAATTTCATTTCCTTTCGGGAAGGGAAACCAAATCTTGCGACCCTGCAAAGAAAGGCTTACAAACACTCTGGAAAGGAGATATGATCAAAAGAAATGCAATTGCAAAAAACCCCCAAAAAAGGGAAAGTTGGGAAATTTGGTGACTACAAGAAAGTGGTCTGGGCAGAAGCCAGGTGCAGTGCAAAGCACCAAAAGAGGCCAAAAATAACCTGAGAGGTGTTGTAAAAAAAGGGCAAAAATCAAGGAGGCAGACACAACTTGGTGGGGAAGATATGAGCAACATTGCATGGATACTTAAAAAAAGAAGAAAAAAAATCTCAGCCAAAGTCAAAGCCATGAAAAGGCATGGCATGCAAACAACTGCAAGGACACGCACAACATACAGCAAGCCTTGCCAGAATTGATCCCTGCTGAAGGCCAAAACAAATAAGAAGGGCTTACACACACTCTGGAATGGAGATATGATCAAAGGAAACAAAATTGAAAAAAAAGAAAAAGAAAAATGGAAAATTTGGTGACTACAAGAAAGTGGTCTGGGCAGAAGCCCGGTGCAGTGCAAAGCACCAAAAAAATTTAAAAGAATGCTAACAGGTGTTGTAAAAGCAAAACAAAATCCAAGGAGGTACATACAACTTGGTGGGGAAGATATGAGGGACATGGCACGGATGCATTCAAAAAAAAAAAAAGAAAAAAAAAAATCTCAGCCAGAGCCAAAGCCATGAAAAGGCATGACAGCCCAACAAGTGCAGGGACTTGCCCCAAAGCTTGTCCAATTGATCCCCATTAAAATCGCAAGATTTGGTTTCCCTTCCCGAAAGGAAATTTCATTTCCTTTCGGGAAGGGAAAGCAAATCTTGCGACCCTGCAAAGAAAGGCTTACAAACACTCTGGAAAGGAGATATGATCAAAAGAAATGCAATTGCAAAAAACCCCCAAAAAAGGGAAAGTTGGGAAATTTGGTGACTACAAGAAAGTGGTCTGGGCAGAAGCCAGGTGCAGTGCAAAGCACCAAAAGAGGCCAAAAATAACCTGACAGGTGTTGTAAAAAAAGGGCAAAAATCAAGGAGGCAGACACAACTTGGTGGGGAAGATATGAGCAACATTGCATGGATACTTAAAAAAAGAAAAAAAAAAATCTCAGCCAAAGTCAAAGCCATGAAAAGGCAAGGCATGCAAACAACTGCAGGGACACGCACAACATACACCAAGCCTTGCCAGAATTGATCCCTGCTGAAGGCCAAAACAAATAAGAAGGGCTTACACACACTCTGGAATGGAGATATGATCAAAGGAAACAAAATTGAAAAAAAAGAAAAAGAAAAATGGAAAATTTGGTGACTACAAGAAAGTGGTCTGGGCAGAAGCCAGGTGCAGTGCAAAGCACCAAAAAAAGTTAAAAGAATGCTAACAGGTGTTGTAAAAGCAAAACAAAATCCAAGGAGGTACATACAACTTGGTGGGGAAGATATGAGGGACATGGCACGGATGCATTCAAAAAAAAAAAAAGAAAAAAAAAAATCTCAGCCAGAGCCAAAGCCATGAAAAGGCATGACAGCCCAACAAGTGCAGGGACTTGCCCCAAAGCTTGTCCAATTGATCCCCATTAAAATCGCAAGATTTGGTTTCCCTTCCCGAAAGGAAATTTCATTTCCTTTCGGGAAGGGAAACCAAATCTTGCGACCCTGCAAAGAAAGGCTTACAAACACTCTGGAAAGGAGATATGATCAAAAGAAATGCAATTGCAAAAAACCCCCAAAAAAGGGAAAATTGGGAAATTTGGTGACTACAAGAAAGTGGTCTGGGCAGAAGCCAGGTGCAGTGCAAAGCACCAAAAGAGGCCAAAAATAACCTGACAGGTGTTGTAAAAAAAGGGCAAAAATCAAGGAGGCAGACACAACTTGGTGGGGAAGATATGAGCAACATTGCATGGATACTTAAAAAAAGAAAAAAAAAAATCTCAGCCAAAGTCAAAGCCATGAAAAGGCAAGGCATGCAAACAACTGCAGGGACACGCACAACATACACCAAGCCTTGCCAGAATTGATCCCTGCTGAAGGCCAAAACAAATAAGAAGGGCTTACACACACTCTGGAATGGAGATATGATCAAAGGAAACAAAATTGAAAAAAAAGAAAAAGAAAAATGGAAAATTTGGTGACTACAAGAAAGTGGTCTGGGCAGAAGCCCGGTGCAGTGCAAAGCACCAAAAAAAGTTAAAAGAATGCTAACAGGTGTTGTAAAAGCAAAACAAAATCCAAGGAGGTACATACAACTTGGTGGGGAAGATATGAGGGACATGGCACGGATGCATTCAAAAAAAAAAGAAAGAAAAAAAAAATCTCAGCCAGAGCCAAAGCCATGAAAAGGCATGACAGCCCAACAAGTGCAGGGACTTGCCCCAAAGCTTGTCCAATTGATCCCCATTAAAATCGCAAGATTTGGTTTCCCTTCCCGAAAGGAAATTTCATTTCCTTTCGGGAAGGGAAACCAAATCTTGCGACCCTGCAAAGAAAGGCTTACAAACACTCTGGAAAGGAGATATGATCAAAAGAAATGCAATTGCAAAAAACCCCCAAAAAAGGGAAAATTGGGAAATTTGGTGACTACAAGAAAGTGGTCTGGGCAGAAGCCAGGTGCAGTGCAAAGCACCAAAAGAGGCCAAAAATAACCTGAGAGGTGTTGTAAAAAAAGGGCAAAAATCAAGGAGGCAGACACAACTTGGTGGGGAAGATATGAGCAACATTGCATGGATACTTAAAAAAAGAAAAAAAAAAATCTCAGCCAAAGTCAAAGCCTTGAAAAGGCATGGCATGCAAACAACTGCAGGGACACGCACAACATACACCAAGCCTTGCCAGAATTGATCCCTGCTGAAGGCCAAAACAAATAAGAAGGGCTTACACACACTCTGGAATGGAGATATGATCAAAGGAAACAAAATTGAAAAAAAAGAAAAAGAAAAATGGAAAATTTGGTGACTACAAGAAAGTGGTCTGTGCAGAAGCCCGGTGCAGTGCAAAGCACCAAAAAACGTTAAAAGAATGCTAACAGGTGTTGTAAAAGCAAAACAAAATCCAAGGAGGTACATACAACTTGGTGGGGAAGATATGAGGGACATGGCACGGATGCATTCAAAAAAAAAAGAAAGAAAAAAAAAATCTCAGCCAGAGCCAAAGCCATGAAAAGGCATGACAGCCCAACAAGTGCAGGGACTTGCCCCAAAGCTTGTCCAATTGATCCCCATTAAAATCGCAAGATTTGCTTTCCCTTCCCGAAAGGAAATTTCATTTCCTTTCGGGAAGGGAAACCAAATCTTGCGACCCTGCAAAGAAAGGCTTACAAACACTCTGGAAAGGAGATATGATCAAAAGAAATGCAATTGCAAAAAACCCCCAAAAAAGGGAAAGTTGGGAAAATTGGGAAATTTGGTGACAACAAGAAAGTGGTCTGGGCAGAAGCCAGGTGCAGTGCAAAGCACCAAAAGAGGCCAAAAATAACCTGAGAGGTGTTGTAAAAAAAGGGCAAAAATCAAGGAGGCAGACACAACTTGGTGGGGAAGATATGAGCAACATTGCATGGATACTTAAAAAAAGAAAAAAAAAAATCTCAGCCAAAGTCAAAGCCATGAAAAGGCAAGGCATGCAAACAACTGCAGGGACACGCACAACATACACCAAGCCTTGCCAGAATTGATCCCTGCTGAAGGCCAAAACAAATAAGAAGGGCTTACACACACTCTGGAATGGAGATATGATCAAAGGAAACAAAATTAAAGAAAAAGAAAAATGGAAAATTTGGTGACTACGAGAAAGTGGTCTGGGCAGAAGCCCGGTGCAGTGCAAAGCACCAAAAAAAGTTAAAAGAATGCTAACAGGTGTTGTAAAAGCAAAACAAAATCCAAGGAGGTACATACAACTTGGTGGGGAAGATATGAGGGACATGGCACGGATGCATTCAAAAAAAAAAGAAAGAAAAAAAAAAATCTCAGCCAGAGCCAAAGCCATGAAAAGGCATGACAGCCCAACAAGTGCAGGGACTTGCCCCAAAGCTTGTCCAATTGATCCCCATTAAAATCGCAAGATTTGGTTTCCCTTCCCGAAAGGAAATTTCATTTCCTTTCGGGAAGGGAAACCAAATCTTGCGACCCTGCAAAGAAAGGCTTACAAACACTCTGGAAAGGAGATATGATCAAAAGAAATGCAATTGCAAAAAACCCCCAAAAAAGGGAAAGTTGGGAAATTTGGTGACTACAAGAAAGTGGTCTGGGCAGAAGCCAGGTGCAGTGCAAAGCACCAAAAGAGGCCAAAAATAACCTGAGAGGTGTTGTAAAAAAAGAGCAAAAATCAAGGAGGCAGACACAACTTGGTGGGGAAGATATGAGCAACATTGCATGGATACTTAAAAAAAGAAAAAAAAAAATCTCAGCCAAAGTCAAAGCCTTGAAAAGGCATGGCATGCAAACAACTGCAGGGACACGCACAACATACACCAAGCCTTGCCAGAATTGATCCCTGCTGAAGGCCAAAACAAATAAGAAGGGCTTACACACACTCTGGAATGGAGATATGATCAAAGGAAACAAAATTGAAAAAAAAAAAAAAAGAAAAATTGAAAATTTGGTGACTACAAGAAAGTGGTCTGGGCAGAAGCCCGGTGCAGTGCAAAGCACCAAAAAAAGTTAAAAGAATGCTAACAGGTGTTGTAAAAGCAAAACAAAATCCAAGGAGGTACATACAACTTGGTGGGGAAGATATGAGGGACATGGCACGGATGCATTCAAAAAAAAAAAAGAAAGAAAAAAATCTCAGCCAGAGCCAAAGCCATGAAAAGGCATGACAGCCCAACAAGTGCAGGGACTTGCCCCAAAGCTTGTCCAATTGATCCCCATTAAAATCGCAAGATTTGGTTTCCCTTCCCGAAAGGAAATTTCATTTCCTTTCGGGAAGGGAAACCAAATCTTGCGACCCTGCAAAGAAAGGCTTACAAACACTCTGGAAAGGAGATATGATCAAAAGAAATGTAATTGCAAAAAACCCCCAAAAAAGGGAAAGTTGGGAAATTTGGTGACTACAAGAAAGTGGTCTGGGCAGAAGCCAGGTGCAGTGCAAAGCACCAAAAGAGGCCAAAAATAACCTGACAGGTGTTGTAAAAAAAGGGCAAAAATCAAGGAGGCAGACACAACTTGGTGGGGAAGATATGAGCAACATTGCATGGATACTTAAAAAAAGAAAAAAAAAAATCTCAGCCAAAGTCAAAGCCATGAAAAGGCAAGGCATGCAAACAACTGCAGGGACACGCACAACATACACCAAGCCTTGCCAGAATTGATCCCTGCTGAAGGCCAAAACAAATAAGAAGGGCTTACACACACTCTGGAATGGAGATATGATCAAAGGAAACAAAATTGAAAAAAAAGAAAAAGAAAAATGGAAAATTTGGTGACTACAAGAAAGTGGTCTGGGCAGAAGCCCGGTGCAGTGCAAAGCACCAAAAAAAGTTAAAAGAATGCTAACAGGTGTTGTAAAAGCAAAACAAAATCCAAGGAGGTACATACAACTTGGTGGGGAAGATATGAGGGATATGGCACGGATGCATTCAAAGAAAAAAAAAGAAAAAAAAAAATCTCAGCCAGAGCCAAAGCCATGAAAAGGCATGACAGCCCAACAAGTGCAGGGACTTGCCCCAAAGCTTGTCCAATTGATCCCCATTAAAATCGCAAGATTTGGTTTCCCTTCCCGAAAGGAAATTTCATTTCCTTTCGGGAAGGGAAACCAAATCTTGCGACCCTGCAAAGAAAGGCTTACAAACACTCTGGAAAGGAGATATGATCAAAAGAAATGCAATTGCAAAAAACCCCCAAAAAAGGGAAAGTTGGGAAATTTGGTGACTACAAGAAAGTGGTCTGGGCAGAAGCCAGGTGCAGTGCAAAGCACCAAAAGAGGCCAAAAATAACCTGAGAGGTGTTGTAAAAAAAGGGCAAAAATCAAGGAGGCAGACACAACTTGGTGGGGAAGATATGAGCAACATTGCATGGATACTTAAAAAAAGAAAAAAAAAAATCTCAGCCAAAGTCAAAGCCATGAAAAGGCAAGGCATGCAAACAACTGCAGGGACACGCACAACATACAGCAAGCCTTGCCAGAATTGATCCCTGCTGAAGGCCAAAACAAATAAGAAGGGCTTACACACACTCTGGAATGGAGATATGATCAAAGGAAACAAAATTGAAAAAAAAGAAAAAGAAAAATGGAAAATTTGGTGACTACAAGAAAGTGGTCTGGGCAGAAGCCCGGTGCAGTGCAAAGCACCAAAAAAAGTTAAAAGAATGCTAACAGGTGTTGTAAAAGCAAAACAAAATCCAAGGAGGTACATACAACTTGGTGGGGAAGATATGAGGGACATGGCACGGATGCATTCAAAAAAAAAAAAAGAAAAAAAAAAATCTCAGCCAGAGCCAAAGCCATGAAAAGGCATGACAGCCCAACAAGTGCAGGGACTTGCCCCAAAGCTTGTCCAATTGATCCCCATCAAAATCGCAAGATTTGGTTTCCCTTCCCGAAAGGAAATTTCATTTCCTTTCGGGAAGGGAAAGCAAATCTTGCGACCCTGCAAAGAAAGGCTTACAAACACTCTGGAAAGGAGATATGATCAAAAGAAATGCAATTGCAAAAAACCCCCAAAAAAGGGAAAGTTGGGAAAGTTGGGAAATTTGGTGACTACAAGAAAGTGGTCTGGGCAGAAGCCAGGTGCAGTGCAAAGCACCAAAAGAGGCCAAAAATAACCTGACAGGTGTTGTAAAAAAAGGGCAAAAATCAAGGAGGCAGACACAACTTGGTGGGGAAGATATGAGCAACATTGCATGGATACTTAAAAAAAGAAAAAAAAAAAATCTCAGCCAAAGTCAAAGCCATGAAAAGGCATGGCATGCAAACAACTGCAGGGACACGCACAACATACAGCAAGCCTTGCCAGAATTGATCCCTGCTGAAGGCCAAAACAAATAAGAAGGGCTTACACACACTCTGGAATGGAGATATGATCAAAGGAAAGGAAATTGAAAAAAAAAAAAAAGAAAAATGGAAAATTTGGTGACTACAAGAAAGTGGTCTGGGCAGAAGCCCGGTGCAGTGCAAAGCACCAAAAAAAGTTAAAAGAATGCTAACAGGTGTTGTGAAAGCAAAACAAAATCCAAGGAGGTACATACAACTTGGTGGGGAAGATATGAGGGACATGGCACGGATGCATTCAAAAAAAAAAGAAAGAAAAAAAAAAATCTCAGCCAGAGCCAAAGCCATGAAAAGGCATGACAGCCCAACAAGTGCAGGGACTTGCCCCAAAGCTTGTCCAATTGATCCCCATTAAAATCGCAAGATTTGGTTTCCCTTCCCGAAAGGAAATTTCATTTCCTTTCGGGAAGGGAAACCAAATCTTGCGACCCTGCAAAGAAAGGCTTACAAACACTCTGGAAAGGAGATATGATCAAAAGAAATGCAATTGCAAAAAACCCCCAAAAAAGGGAAAATTGGGAAATTTGGTGACTACAAGAAAGTGGTCTGGGCAGAAGCCAGGTGCAGTGCAAAGCACCAAAAGAGGCCAAAAATAACCTGACAGGTGTTGTAAAAAAAGGGCAAAAATCAAGGAGGCAGACACAACTTGGTGGGGAAGATATGAGCAACATTGCATGGATACTTAAAAAAAGAAAAAAAAAAAATCTCAGCCAAAGTCAAAGCCATGAAAAGTCATGGCATGCAAACAACTGCAGGGACACGCACAACATACACCAAGCCTTGCCAGAATTGATCCCTGCTGAAGGCCAAAACAAATAAGAAGGGCTTACACACACTCTGGAATGGAGATATGATCAAAGGAAACAAAATTGAAAAAAAAAAAAAAGAAAAATGGAAAATTTGGTGACTACAAGAAAGTGGTCTGGGCAGAAGCCAGGTGCAGTGCAAAGCACCAAAAAAAGTTAAAAGAATGCTAACAGGTGTTGTAAAAGCAAAACAAAATCCAAGGAGGTACATACAACTTGGTGGGGAAGATATGAGGGACATGGCACGGATGCATTCAAAAAAAAAAAAGAAAAAAAAAATCTCAGCCAGAGCCAAAGCCATGAAAAGGCATGACAGCCCAACAAGTGCAGGGACTTGCCCCAAAGCCTGTCCAATTGATCCCCATTAAAATCGCAAGATTTGGTTTCCCTTCCCGAAAGGAAATTTCATTTCCTTTCGGGAAGGGAAACCAAATCTTGCGACCCTGCAAAGAAAGGCTTACAAACACTCTGGAAAGGAGATATGATCAAAAGAAATGCAATTGCAAAAAACCCCCAAAAAAGGGAAAGTTGGGAAATTTGGTGACTACAAGAAAGTGGTCTGGGCAGAAGCCAGGTGCAGTGCAAAGCACCAAAAGAGGCCAAAAATAACCTGAGAGGTGTTGTAAAAAAAGGGCAAAAATCAAGGAGGCAGACACAACTTGGTGGGGAAGATATGAGCAACATTGCATGGATACTTAAAAAAAGAAAAAAAAAAATCTCAGCCAAAGTCAAAGCCATGAAAAGGCAAGGCATGCAAACAACTGCAGGGACACGCACAACATACAGCAAGCCTTGCCAGAATTGATCCCTGCTGAAGGCCAAAACAAATAAGAAGGGCTTACACACACTCTGGAATGGAGATATGATCAAAGGAAACAAAATTGAAAAAAAAGAAAAAGAAAAATGGAAAATTTGGTGACTACAAGAAAGTGGTCTGGGCAGAAGCCCGGTGCAGTGCAAAGCACCAAAAAAAGTTAAAAGAATGCTAACAGGTGTTGTAAAAGCAAAACAAAATCCAAGGAGGTACATACAACTTGGTGGGGAAGATATGAGGGACATGGCACGGATGCATTCAAAAAAAAAAAAAGAAAAAAAAAAATCTCAGCCAGAGCCAAAGCCATGAAAAGGCATGACAGCCCAACAAGTGCAGGGACTTGCCCCAAAGCTTGTCCAATTGATCCCCATCAAAATCGCAAGATTTGGTTTCCCTTCCCGAAAGGAAATTTCATTTCCTTTCGGGAAGGGAAAGCAAATCTTGCGACCCTGCAAAGAAAGGCTTACAAACACTCTGGAAAGGAGATATGATCAAAAGAAATGCAATTGCAAAAAACCCCCAAAAAAGGGAAAGTTGGGAAATTTGGTGACTACAAGAAAGTGGTCTGGGCAGAAGCCAGGTGCAGTGCAAAGCACCAAAAGAGGCCAAAAATAACCTGAGAGGTGTTGTAAAAAAAGGGCAAAAATCAAGGAGGCAGACACAACTTGGTGGGGAAGATATGAGCAACATTGCATGGATACTTAAAAAAAGAAAAAAAAAAATCTCAGCCTAAGTCAAAGCCATGAAAAGGCAAGGCATGCAAACAACTGCAGGGACACGCACAACATACACCAAGCCTTGCCAGAATTGATCCCTGCTGAAGGCCAAAACAAATAAGAAGGGCTTACACACACTCTGGAATGGAGATATGATCAAAGGAAACAAAATTGAAAAAAAAGAAAAAGAAAAATGGAAAATTTGGTGACTACAAGAAAGTGGTCTGGGCAGAAGCCCGGTGCAGTGCAAAGCACCAAAAAAAGTTAAAAGAATGCTAACAGGTGTTGTAAAAGCAAAACAAAATCCAAGGAGGTACATACAACTTGGTGGGGAAGATATGAGGGACATGGCACGGATGCATTCAAAAAAAAAAAAAGAAAAAAAAAAATCTCAGCCAGAGCCAAAGCCATGAAAAGGCATGACAGCCCAACAAGTGCAGGGACTTGCCCCAAAGCTTGTCCAATTGATCCCCATTAAAATCGCAAGATTTGCTTTCCCTTCCCGAAAGGAAATTTCATTTCCTTTCGGGAAGGGAAAGCAAATCTTGCGACCCTGCAAAGAAAGGCTTACAAACACTCTGGAAAGGAGATATGATCAAAAGAAATGCAATTGCAAAAAACCCCCAAAAAAGGGAAAGTTGGGAAAGTTGGGAAATTTGGTGACTACAAGAAAGTGGTCTGGGCAGAAGCCAGGTGCAGTGCAAAGCACCAAAAGAGGCCAAAAATAACCTGACAGGTGTTGTAAAAAAAGGGCAAAAATCAAGGAGGCAGACACAACTTGGTGGGGAAGATATGAGCAACATTGCATGGATACTTAAAAAAAGAAAAAAAAAAAATCTCAGCCAAAGTCAAAGCCATGAAAAGGCATGGCATGCAAACAACTGCAGGGACACGCACAACATACAGCAAGCCTTGCCAGAATTGATCCCTGCTGAAGGCCAAAACAAATAAGAAGGGCTTACACACACTCTGGAATGGAGATATGATCAAAGGAAAGGAAATTGAAAAAAAAAAAAAAGAAAAATTGAAAATTTGGTGACTACAAGAAAGTGGTCTGGGCAGAAGCCCGGTGCAGTGCAAAGCACCAAAAAAAGTTAAAAGAATGCTAACAGGTGTTGTGAAAGCAAAACAAAATCCAAGGAGGTACATACAACTTGGTGGGGAAGATATGAGGGACATGGCACGGATGCATTCAAAAAAAAAAGAAAGAAAAAAAAAAATCTCAGCCAGAGCCAAAGCCATGAAAAGGCATGACAGCCCAACAAGTGCAGGGACTTGCCCCAAAGCTTGTCCAATTGATCCCCATTAAAATCGCAAGATTTGGTTTCCCTTCCCGAAAGGAAATTTCATTTCCTTTCGGGAAGGGAAACCAAATCTTGCGACCCTGCAAAGAAAGGCTTACAAACACTCTGGAAAGGAGATATGATCAAAAGAAATGCAATTGCAAAAAACCCCCAAAAAAGGGAAAATTGGGAAATTTGGTGACTACAAGAAAGTGGTCTGGGCAGAAGCCAGGTGCAGTGCAAAGCACCAAAAGAGGCCAAAAATAACCTGACAGGTGTTGTAAAAAAAGGGCAAAAATCAAGGAGGCAGACACAACTTGGTGGGGAAGATATGAGCAACATTGCATGGATACTTAAAAAAAGAAAAAAAAAAAATCTCAGCCAAAGTCAAAGCCATGAAAAGTCATGGCATGCAAACAACTGCAGGGACACGCACAACATACACCAAGCCTTGCCAGAATTGATCCCTGCTGAAGGCCAAAACAAATAAGAAGGGCTTACACACACTCTGGAATGGAGATATGATCAAAGGAAACAAAATTGAAAAAAAAAAAAAAGAAAAATGGAAAATTTGGTGACTACAAGAAAGTGGTCTGGGCAGAAGCCAGGTGCAGTGCAAAGCACCAAAAAAAGTTAAAAGAATGCTAACAGGTGTTGTAAAAGCAAAACAAAATCCAAGGAGGTACATACAACTTGGTGGGGAAGATATGAGGGACATGGCACGGATGCATTCAAAAAAAAAAAAGAAAAAAAAAATCTCAGCCAGAGCCAAAGCCATGAAAAGGCATGACAGCCCAACAAGTGCAGGGACTTGCCCCAAAGCCTGTCCAATTGATCCCCATTAAAATCGCAAGATTTGGTTTCCCTTCCCGAAAGGAAATTTCATTTCCTTTCGGGAAGGGAAACCAAATCTTGCGACCCTGCAAAGAAAGGCTTACAAACACTCTGGAAAGGAGATATGATCAAAAGAAATGCAATTGCAAAAAACCCCCAAAAAAGGGAAAGTTGGGAAATTTGGTGACTACAAGAAAGTGGTCTGGGCAGAAGCCAGGTGCAGTGTAAAGCACCAAAAGAGGCCAAAAATAACCTGACAGGTGTTGTAAAAAAAGGGCAAAAATCAAGGAGGCAGACACAACTTGGTGGGGAAGATATGAGCAACATTGCATGGATACTTAAAAAAAGAAAAAAAAAAATCTCAGCCAAAGTCAAAGCCATGAAAAGGCAAGGCATGCAAACAACTGCAGGGACACGCACAACATACACCAAGCCTTGCCAGAATTGATCCCTGCTGAAGGCCAAAACAAATAAGAAGGGCTTACACACACTCTGGAATGGAGATATGATCAAAGGAAACAAAATTGAAAAAAAAGAAAAAGAAAAATGGAAAATTTGGTGACTACAAGAAAGTGGTCTGGGCAGAAGCCCGGTGCAGTGCAAAGCACCAAAAAAAGTTAAAAGAATGCTAACAGGTGTTGTAAAAGCAAAACAAAATCCAAGGAGGTACATACAACTTGGTGGGGAAGATATGAGGGACATGGCACGGATGCATTCAAAGAAAAAAAAAGAAAAAAAAAAATCTCAGCCAGAGCCAAAGCCATGAAAAGGCATGACAGCCCAACAAGTGCAGGGACTTGCCCCAAAGCTTGTCCAATTGATCCCCATTAAAATCGCAAGATTTGGTTTCCCTTCCCGAAAGGAAATTTCATTTCCTTTCGGGAAGGGAAACCAAATCTTGCGACCCTGCAAAGAAAGGCTTACAAACACTCTGGAAAGGAGATATGATCAAAAGAAATGCAATTGCAAAAAACCCCCAAAAAAGGGAAAGTTGGGAAATTTGGTGACTACAAGAAAGTGGTCTGGGCAGAAGCCAGGTGCAGTGCAAAGCACCAAAAGAGGCCAAAAATAACCTGAGAGGTGTTGTAAAAAAAGGGCAAAAATCAAGGAGGCAGACACAACTTGGTGGGGAAGATATGAGCAACATTGCATGGATACTTAAAAAAAGAAAAAAAAAAATCTCAGCCAAAGTCAAAGCCATGAAAAGGCAAGGCATGCAAACAACTGCAGGGACACGCACAACATACACCAAGCCTTGCCAGAATTGATCCCTGCTGAAGGCCAAAACAAATAAGAAGGGCTTACACACACTCTGGAATGGAGATATGATCAAAGGAAACAAAATTGAAAAAAAAGAAAAAGAAAAATGGAAAATTTGGTGACTACAAGAAAGTGGTCTGGGCAGAAGCCCGGTGCAGTGCAAAGCACCAAAAAAAGTTAAAAGAATGCTAACAGGTGTTGTAAAAGCAAAACAAAATCCAAGGAGGTACATACAACTTGGTGGGGAAGATATGAGGGACATGGCACGGATGCATTCAAAAAAAAAAAAAGAAAAAAAAAAATCTCAGCCAGAGCCAAAGCCATGAAAAGGCATGACAGCCCAACAAGTGCAGGGACTTGCCCCAAAGCTTGTCCAATTGATCCCCATCAAAATCGCAAGATTTGCTTTCCCTTCCCGAAAGGAAATTTCATTTCCTTTCGGGAAGGGAAAGCAAATCTTGCGACCCTGCAAAGAAAGGCTTACAAACACTCTGGAAAGGAGATATGATCAAAAGAAATGCAATTGCAAAAAACCCCCAAAAAAGGGAAAGTTGGGAAATTTGGTGACTACAAGAAAGTGGTCTGGGCAGAAGCCAGGTGCAGTGCAAAGCACCAAAAGAGGCCAAAAATAACCTGAGAGGTGTTGTAAAAAAAGGGCAAAAATCAAGGAGGCAGACACAACTTGGTGGGGAAGATATGAGCAACATTGCATGGATACTTAAAAAAAGAAAAAAAAAAATCTCAGCCAAAGTCAAAGCCATGAAAAGGCAAGGCATGCAAACAACTGCAGGGACACGCACAACATACAGCAAGCCTTGCCAGAATTGATCCCTGCTGAAGGCCAAAACAAATAAGAAGGGCTTACACACACTCTGGAATGGAGATATGATCAAAGGAAACAAAATTGAAAAAAAAGAAAAAGAAAAATGGAAAATTTGGTGACTACAAGAAAGTGGTCTGGGCAGAAGCCCGGTGCAGTGCAAAGCACCAAAAAAAGTTAAAAGAATGCTAACAGGTGTTGTAAAAGCAAAACAAAATCCAAGGAGGTACATACAACTTGGTGGGGAAGATATGAGGGACATGGCACGGATGCATTCAAAAAAAAAAAAAGAAAAAAAAAAATCTCAGCCAGAGCCAAAGCCATGAAAAGGCATGACAGCCCAACAAGTGCAGGGACTTGCCCCAAAGCTTGTCCAATTGATCCCCATTAAAATCGCAAGATTTGCTTTCCCTTCCCGAAAGGAAATTTCATTTCCTTTCGGGAAGGGAAACCAAATCTTGCGACCCTGCAAAGAAAGGCTTACAAACACTCTGGAAAGGAGATATGATCAAAAGAAATGCAATTGCAAAAAACCCCCAAAAAAGGGAAAGTTGGGAAATTTGGTGACTACAAGAAAGTGGTCTGGGCAGAAGCCAGGTGCAGTGCAAAGCACCAAAAGAGGCCAAAAATAACCTGACAGGTGTTGTAAAAAAAGGGCAAAAATCAAGGAGGCAGACACAACTTGGTGGGGAAGATATGAGCAACATTGCATGGATACTTAAAAAAAGAAAAAAAAAAAAATCTCAGCCAAAGTCAAAGCCATGAAAAGGCATGGCATGCAAACAACTGCAGGGACACGCACAACATACACCAAGCCTTGCCAGAATTGATCCCTGCTGAAGGCCAAAACAAATAAGAAGGGCTTACACACACTCTGGAATGGAGATATGATCAAAGGAAAGGAAATTGAAAAAAAAAAAAAAGAAAAATGGAAAATTTGGTGACTACAAGAAAGTGGTCTGGGCAGAAGCCAGGTGCAGTGCAAAGCACCAAAAAAAGTTAAAAGAATGCTAACAGGTGTTGTAAAAGCAAAACAAAATCCAAGGAGGTACATACAACTTGGTGGGGAAGATATGAGGGACATGGCACGGATGCATTCAAAAAAAAAAAAGAAAAAAAAAAATCTCAGCCAGAGCCAAAGCCATGAAAAGGCATGACAGCCCAACAAGTGCAGGGACTTGCCCCAAAGCCTGTCCAATTGATCCCCATTAAAATCGCAAGATTTGGTTTCCCTTCCCGAAAGGAAATTTCATTTCCTTTCGGGAAGGGAAACCAAATCTTGCGACCCTGCAAAGAAAGGCTTACAAACACTCTGGAAAGGAGATATGATCAAAAGAAATGCAATTGCAAAAAACCCCCAAAAAAGGGAAAGTTGGGAAATTTGGTGACTACAAGAAAGTGGTCTGGGCAGAAGCCAGGTGCAGTGCAAAGCACCAAAAGAGGCCAAAAATAACCTGACAGGTGTTGTAAAAAAAGGGCAAAAATCAAGGAGGCAGACACAACTTGGTGGGGAAGATATGAGCGACATTGCATGGATACTTAAAAAAAGAAAAAAAAAAATCTCAGCCAAAGTCAAAGCCATGAAAAGGCATGGCATGCAAACAACTGCAGGGACACGCACAACATACAGCAAGCCTTGCCAGAATTGATCCCTGCTGAGGGCCAAAACAAATAAGAAGGGCTTACACACACTCTGGAATGGAGATATGATCAAAGGAAACAAAATTGAAAAAAAAGAAAAAGAAAAATGGAAAATTTGGTGACTACAAGAAAGTGGTCTGGGCAGAAGCCCGGTGCAGTGCAAAGCACCAAAAAAAGTTAAAAGAATGCTAACAGGTGTTGTAAAAGCAAAACAAAATCCAAGGAGGTACATACAACTTGGTTGGGAAGATATGAGGTACATGGCACGGATGCATTCAAAAAAAAAAAAAGAAAAAAAAAAATCTCAGCCAGAGCCAAAGCCATGAAAAGGCATGACAGCCCAACAAGTGCAGGGACTTGCCCCAAAGCTTGTCCAATTGATCCCCATTAAAATCGCAAGATTTGGTTTCCCTTCCCGAAAGGAAATTTCATTTCCTTTCGGGAAGGGAAACCAAATCTTGCGACCCTGCAAAGAAAGGCTTACAAACACTCTGGAAAGGAGATATGATCAAAAGAAATGCAATTGCAAAAAACCCCCAAAAAAGGGAAAGTTGGGAAAATTGGGAAATTTGGTGACTACAAGAAAGTGGTCTGGGCAGAAGCCAGGTGCAGTGCAAAGCACCAAAAGAGGCCAAAAATAACCTGACAGGTGTTGTAAAAAAAGGGCAAAAATCAAGGAGGCAGACACAACTTGGTGGGGAAGATATGAGCAACATTGCATGGATACTTAAAAAAAGAAAAAAAAAAATCTCAGCCTAAGTCAAAGCCATGAAAAGGCAAGGCATGCAAACAACTGCAGGGACACGCACAACATACACCAAGCCTTGCCAGAATTGATCCCTGCTGAAGGCCAAAACAAATAAGAAGGGCTTACACACACTCTGGAATGGAGATATGATCAAAGGAAACAAAATTGAAAAAAAAGAAAAAGAAAAATGGAAAATTTGGTGACTACAAGAAAGTGGTCTGGGCAGAAGCCCGGTGCAGTGCAAAGCACCAAAAAAAGTTAAAAGAATGCTAACAGGTGTTGTAAAAGCAAAACAAAATCCAAGGAGGTACATACAACTTGGTGGGGAAGATATGAGGGACATGGCACGGATGCATTCAAAAAAAAAAAAAGAAAAAAAAAAATCTCAGCCAGAGCCAAAGCCATGAAAAGGCATGACAGCCCAACAAGTGCAGGGACTTGCCCCAAAGCTTGTCCAATTGATCCCCATTAAAATCGCAAGATTTGCTTTCCCTTCCCGAAAGGAAATTTCATTTCCTTTCGGGAAGGGAAAGCAAATCTTGCGACCCTGCAAAGAAAGGCTTACAAACACTCTGGAAAGGAGATATGATCAAAAGAAATGCAATTGCAAAAAACCCCCAAAAAAGGGAAAGTTGGGAAAGTTGGGAAATTTGGTGACTACAAGAAAGTGGTCTGGGCAGAAGCCAGGTGCAGTGCAAAGCACCAAAAGAGGCCAAAAATAACCTGACAGGTGTTGTAAAAAAAGGGCAAAAATCAAGGAGGCAGACACAACTTGGTGGGGAAGATATGAGCAACATTGCATGGATACTTAAAAAAAGAAAAAAAAAAAATCTCAGCCAAAGTCAAAGCCATGAAAAGGCATGGCATGCAAACAACTGCAGGGACACGCACAACATACAGCAAGCCTTGCCAGAATTGATCCCTGCTGAAGGCCAAAACAAATAAGAAGGGCTTACACACACTCTGGAATGGAGATATGATCAAAGGAAAGGAAATTGAAAAAAAAAAAAAAGAAAAATTGAAAATTTGGTGACTACAAGAAAGTGGTCTGGGCAGAAGCCCGGTGCAGTGCAAAGCACCAAAAAAAGTTAAAAGAATGCTAACAGGTGTTGTGAAAGCAAAACAAAATCCAAGGAGGTACATACAACTTGGTGGGGAAGATATGAGGGACATGGCACGGATGCATTCAAAAAAAAAAGAAAGAAAAAAAAAAATCTCAGCCAGAGCCAAAGCCATGAAAAGGCATGACAGCCCAACAAGTGCAGGGACTTGCCCCAAAGCTTGTCCAATTGATCCCCATTAAAATCGCAAGATTTGGTTTCCCTTCCCGAAAGGAAATTTCATTTCCTTTCGGGAAGGGAAACCAAATCTTGCGACCCTGCAAAGAAAGGCTTACAAACACTCTGGAAAGGAGATATGATCAAAAGAAATGCAATTGCAAAAAACCCCCAAAAAAGGGAAAGTTGGGAAATTTGGTGACTACAAGAAAGTGGTCTGGGCAGAAGCCAGGTGCAGTGCAAAGCACCAAAAGAGGCCAAAAATAACCTGACAGGTGTTGTAAAAAAAGGGCAAAAATCAAGGAGGCAGACACAACTTGGTGGGGAAGATATGAGCAACATTGCATGCATACTTAAAAAAAGAAAAAAAAAAAATCTCAGCCAAAGTCAAAGCCATGAAAAGTCATGGCATGCAAACAACTGCAGGGACACGCACAACATACACCAAGCCTTGCCAGAATTGATCCCTGCTGAAGGCCAAAACAAATAAGAAGGGCTTACACACACTCTGGAATGGAGATATGATCAAAGGAAACAAAATTGAAAAAAAAAAAAAAGAAAAATGGAAAATTTGGTGACTACAAGAAAGTGGTCTGGGCAGAAGCCAGGTGCAGTGCAAAGCACCAAAAAAAGTTAAAAGAATGCTAACAGGTGTTGTAAAAGCAAAACAAAATCCAAGGAGGTACATACAACTTGGTGGGGAAGATATGAGGGACATGGCACGGATGCATTCAAAAAAAAAAAAGAAAAAAAAAATCTCAGCCAGAGCCAAAGCCATGAAAAGGCATGACAGCCCAACAAGTGCAGGGACTTGCCCCAAAGCCTGTCCAATTGATCCCCATTAAAATCGCAAGATTTGCTTTCCCTTCCCGAAAGGAAATTTCATTTCCTTTCGGGAAGGGAAACCAAATCTTGCGACCCTGCAAAGAAAGGCTTACAAACACTCTGGAAAGGAGATATGATCAAAAGAAATGCAATTGCAAAAAACCCCCAAAAAAGGGAAAGTTGGGAAATTTGGTGACTACAAGAAAGTGGTCTGGGCAGAAGCCAGGTGCAGTGTAAAGCACCAAAAGAGGCCAAAAATAACCTGACAGGTGTTGTAAAAAAAGGGCAAAAATCAAGGAGGCAGACACAACTTGGTGGGGAAGATATGAGCAACATTGCATGGATACTTAAAAAAAGAAAAAAAAAAATCTCAGCCAAAGTCAAAGCCATGAAAAGGCAAGGCATGCAAACAACTGCAGGGACACGCACAACATACACCAAGCCTTGCCAGAATTGATCCCTGCTGAAGGCCAAAACAAATAAGAAGGGCTTACACACACTCTGGAATGGAGATATGATCAAAGGAAACAAAATTGAAAAAAAAGAAAAAGAAAAATGGAAAATTTGGTGACTACAAGAAAGTGGTCTGGGCAGAAGCCCGGTGCAGTGCAAAGCACCAAAAAAAGTTAAAAGAATGCTAACAGGTGTTGTAAAAGCAAAACAAAATCCAAGGAGGTACATACAACTTGGTGGGGAAGATATGAGGGACATGGCACGGATGCATTCAAAAAAAAAAAAGAAAAAAAAAAATCTCAGCCAGAGCCAAAGCCATGAAAAGGCATGACAGCCCAACAAGTGCAGGGACTTGCCCCAAAGCTTGTCCAATTGATCCCCATTAAAATCGCAAGATTTGGTTTCCCTTCCCGAAAGGAAATTTCATTTCCTTTCGGGAAGGGAAACCAAATCTTGCGACCCTGCAAAGAAAGGCTTACAAACACTCTGGAAAGGAGATATGATCAAAAGAAATGCAATTGCAAAAAACCCCCAAAAAAGGGAAAGTTGGGAAATTTGGTGACTACAAGAAAGTGGTCTGGGCAGAAGCCAGGTGCAGTGCAAAGCACCAAAAGAGGCCAAAAATAACCTGAGAGGTGTTGTAAAAAAAGGGCAAAAATCAAGGAGGCAGACACAACTTGGTGGGGAAGATATGAGCAACATTGCATGGATACTTAAAAAAAGAAAAAAAAAAATCTCAGCCAAAGTCAAAGCCATGAAAAGGCAAGGCATGCAAACAACTGCAGGGACACGCACAACATACACCAAGCCTTGCCAGAATTGATCCCTGCTGAAGGCCAAAACAAATAAGAAGGGCTTACACACACTCTGGAATGGAGATATGATCAAAGGAAACAAAATTGAAAAAAAAGAAAAAGAAAAATGGAAAATTTGGTGACTACAAGAAAGTGGTCTGGGCAGAAGCCAGGTGCAGTGCAAAGCACCAAAAAAAGTTAAAAGAATGCTAACAGGTGTTGTAAAAGCAAAACAAAATCCAAGGAGGTACATACAACTTGGTGGGGAAGATATGAGGGACATGGCACGGATGCATTCAAAAAAAAAAAAGAAAAAAAAAATCTCAGCCAGAGCCAAAGCCATGAAAAGGCATGACAGCCCAACAAGTGCAGGGACTTGCCCCAAAGCCTGTCCAATTGATCCCCATTAAAATCGCAAGATTTGGTTTCCCTTCCCGAAAGGAAATTTCATTTCCTTTCGGGAAGGGAAACCAAATCTTGCGACCCTGCAAAGAAAGGCTTACAAACACTCTGGAAAGGAGATATGATCAAAAGAAATGCAATTGCAAAAAACCCCCAAAAAAGGGAAAGTTGGGAAATTTGGTGACTACAAGAAAGTGGTCTGGGCAGAAGCCAGGTGCAGTGCAAAGCACCAAAAGAGGCCAAAAATAACCTGACAGGTGTTGTAAAAAAAGGGCAAAAATCAAGGAGGCAGACACAACTTGGTGGGGAAGATATGAGCGACATTGCATGGATACTTAAAAAAAGAAAAAAAAAAATCTCAGCCAAAGTCAAAGCCATGAAAAGGCATGGCATGCAAACAACTGCAGGGACACGCACAACATACAGCAAGCCTTGCCAGAATTGATCCCTGCTGAGGGCCAAAACAAATAAGAAGGGCTTACACACACTCTGGAATGGAGATATGATCAAAGGAAACAAAATTGAAAAAAAAGAAAAAGAAAAATGGAAAATTTGGTGACTACAAGAAAGTGGTCTGGGCAGAAGCCCGGTGCAGTGCAAAGCACCAAAAAAAGTTAAAAGAATGCTAACAGGTGTTGTAAAAGCAAAACAAAATCCAAGGAGGTACATACAACTTGGTTGGGAAGATATGAGGGACATGGCACGGATGCATTCAAAAAAAAAAAAAGAAAAAAAAAAATCTCAGCCAGAGCCAAAGCCATGAAAAGGCATGACAGCCCAACAAGTGCAGGGACTTGCCCCAAAGCTTGTCCAATTGATCCCCATTAAAATCGCAAGATTTGCTTTCCCTTCCCGAAAGGAAATTTCATTTCCTTTCGGGAAGGGAAACCAAATCTTGCGACCCTGCAAAGAAAGGCTTACAAACACTCTGGAAAGGAGATATGATCAAAAGAAATGCAATTGCAAAAAACCCCCAAAAAAGGGAAAGTTGGGAAAATTGGGAAATTTGGTGACTACAAGAAAGTGGTCTGGGCAGAAGCCAGGTGCAGTGCAAAGCACCAAAAGAGGCCAAAAATAACCTGAGAGGTGTTGTAAAAAAAGGGCAAAAATCAAGGAGGCAGACACAACTTGGTGGGGAAGATATGAGCAACATTGCATGGATACTTAAAAAAAGAAAAAAAAAAATCTCAGCCAAAGTCAAAGCCATGAAAAGGCAAGGCATGCAAACAACTGCAGGGACACGCACAACATACAGCAAGCCTTGCCAGAATTGATCCCTGCTGAAGGCCAAAACAAATAAGAAGGGCTTACACACACTCTGGAATGGAGATATGATCAAAGGAAACAAAATTAAAGAAAAAGAAAAATGGAAAATTTGGTGACTACAAGAAAGTGGTCTGGGCAGAAGCCAGGTGCAGTGCAAAGCACCAAAAAAAGTTAAAAGAATGCTAACAGGTGTTGTAAAAGCAAAACAAAATCCAAGGAGGTACATACAACTTGGTGGGGAAGATATGAGGGACATGGCACGGATGCATTCAAAAAAAAAAAAGAAAAAAAAAATCTCAGCCAGAGCCAAAGCCATGAAAAGGCATGACAGCCCAACAAGTGCAGGGACTTGCCCCAAAGCCTGTCCAATTGATCCCCATTAAAATCGCAAGATTTGGTTTCCCTTCCCGAAAGGAAATTTCATTTCCTTTCGGGAAGGGAAACCAAATCTTGCGACCCTGCAAAGAAAGGCTTACAAACACTCTGGAAAGGAGATATGATCAAAAGAAATGCAATTGCAAAAAACCCCCAAAAAAGGGAAAGTTGGGAAATTTGGTGACTACAAGAAAGTGGTCTGGGCAGAAGCCAGGTGCAGTGCAAAGCACCAAAAGAGGCCAAAAATAACCTGACAGGTGTTGTAAAAAAAGGGCAAAAATCAAGGAGGCAGACACAACTTGGTGGGGAAGATATGAGCGACATTGCATGGATACTTAAAAAAAGAAAAAAAAAAATCTCAGCCAAAGTCAAAGCCATGAAAAGGCATGGCATGCAAACAACTGCAGGGACACGCACAACATACAGCAAGCCTTGCCAGAATTGATCCCTGCTGAGGGCCAAAACAAATAAGAAGGGCTTACACACACTCTGGAATGGAGATATGATCAAAGGAAACAAAATTGAAAAAAAAGAAAAAGAAAAATGGAAAATTTGGTGACTACAAGAAAGTGGTCTGGGCAGAAGCCCGGTGCAGTGCAAAGCACCAAAAAAAGTTAAAAGAATGCTAACAGGTGTTGTAAAAGCAAAACAAAATCCAAGGAGGTACATACAACTTGGTGGGGAAGATATGAGGGACATGGCACGGATGCATTCAAAAAAAAAAAAAGAAAAAAAAAAATCTCAGCCAGAGCCAAAGCCATGAAAAGGCATGACAGCCCAACAAGTGCAGGGACTTGCCCCAAAGCTTGTCCAATTGATCCCCATTAAAATCGCAAGATTTGCTTTCCCTTCCCGAAAGGAAATTTCATTTCCTTTCGGGAAGGGAAACCAAATCTTGCGACCCTGCAAAGAAAGGCTTACAAACACTCTGGAAAGGAGATATGATCAAAAGAAATGCAATTGCAAAAAACCCCCAAAAAAGGGAAAGTTGGGAAAATTGGGAAATTTGGTGACTACAAGAAAGTGGTCTGGGCAGAAGCCAGGTGCAGTGCAAAGCACCAAAAGAGGCCAAAAATAACCTGAGAGGTGTTGTAAAAAAAGGGCAAAAATCAAGGAGGCAGACACAACTTGGTGGGGAAGATATGAGCAACATTGCATGGATACTTAAAAAAAGAAAAAAAAAAATCTCAGCCAAAGTCAAAGCCATGAAAAGGCAAGGCATGCAAACAACTGCAGGGACACGCACAACATACAGCAAGCCTTGCCAGAATTGATCCCTGCTGAAGGCCAAAACAAATAAGAAGGGCTTACACACACTCTGGAATGGAGATATGATCAAAGGAAACAAAATTAAAGAAAAAGAAAAATGGAAAATTTGGTGACTACAAGAAAGTGGTCTGGGCAGAAGCCCGGTGCAGTGCAAAGCACCAAAAAAAGTTAAAAGAATGCTAACAGGTGTTGTAAAAGCAAAACAAAATCCAAGGAGGTACATACAACTTGGTGGGGAAGATATGAGGGACATGGCACGGATGCATTCAAAAAAAAAAGAAAGAAAAAAAAAATCTCAGCCAGAGCCAAAGCCATGAAAAGGCATGACAGCCCAACAAGTGCAGGGACTTGCCCCAAAGCTTGTCCAATTGATCCCCATTAAAATCGCAAGATTTGGTTTCCCTTCCCGAAAGGAAATTTCATTTCCTTTCGGGAAGGGAAACCAAATCTTGCGACCCTGCAAAGAAAGGCTTACAAACACTCTGGAAAGGAGATATGATCAAAAGAAATGCAATTGCAAAAAACCCCCAAAAAAGGGAAAATTGGGAAATTTGGTGACTACCAGAAAGTGGTCTGGGCAGAAGCCAGGTGCAGTGCAAAGCACCAAAAGAGGCCAAAAATAACCTGAGAGGTGTTGTAAAAAAAGAGCAAAAATCAAGGAGGCAGACACAACTTGGTGGGGAAGATATGAGCAACATTGCATGGATACTTAAAAAAAGAAAAAAAAAAATCTCAGCCAAAGTCAAAGCCTTGAAAAGGCATGGCATGCAAACAACTGCAGGGACACGCAAAACATACACCAAGCCTTGCCAGAATTGATCCCTGCTGAAGGCCAAAACAAATAAGAAGGGCTTACACACACTCTGGAATGGAGATATGATCAAAGGAAACAAAATTGAAAAAAAAAAAAAAGAAAAATTGAAAATTTGGTGACTACAAGAAAGTGGTCTGGGCAGAAGCCCGGTGCAGTGCAAAGCACCAAAAAAAGTTAAAAGAATGCTAACAGGTGTTGTAAAAGCAAAACAAAATCCAAGGAGGTACATACAACTTGGTGGGGAAGATATGAGGGACATGGCACGGATGCATTCAAAAAAAAAAAAGAAAAAAAAAAATCTCAGCCAGAGCCAAAGCCATGAAAAGGCATGACAGCCCAACAAGTGCAGGGACTTGCCCCAAAGCTTGTCCAATTGATCCCCATTAAAATCGCAAGATTTGGTTTCCCTTCCCGAAAGGAAATTTCATTTCCTTTCGGGAAGGGAAACCAAATCTTGCGACCCTGCAAAGAAAGGCTTACAAACACTCTGGAAAGGAGATATGATCAAAAGAAATGCAATTGCAAAAAACCCCCAAAAAAGGGAAAGTTGGGAAATTTGGTGACTACAAGAAAGTGGTCTGGGCAGAAGCCAGGTGCAGTGCAAAGCACCAAAAGAGGCCAAAAATAACCTGACAGGTGTTGTAAAAAAAGGCCAAAAATCAAGGAGGCAGACACAACTTGGTGGGGAAGATATGAGCAACATTGCATGGATACTTAAAAAAAGAAAAAAAAAAATCTCAGCCAAAGTCAAAGCCATGAAAAGGCAAGGCATGCAAACAACTGCAGGGACACGCACAACATACAGCAAGCCTTGCCAGAATTGATCCCTGCTGAAGGCCAAAACAAATAAGAAGGGCTTACACACACTCTGGAATGGAGATATGATCAAAGGAAACAAAATTGAAAAAAAAGAAAAAGAAAAATGGAAAATTTGGTGACTACAAGAAAGTGGTCTGGGCAGAAGCCAGGTGCAGTGCAAAGCACCAAAAAAAGTTAAAAGAATGCTAACAGGTGTTGTAAAAGCAAAACAAAATCCAAGGAGGTACATACAACTTGGTGGGGAAGATATGAGGGACATGGCACGGATGCATTCAAAAAAAAAAAAGAAAAAAAAAATCTCAGCCAGAGCCAAAGCCATGAAAAGGCATGACAGCCCAACAAGTGCAGGGACTTGCCCCAAAGCCTGTCCAATTGATCCCCATTAAAATCGCAAGATTTGGTTTCCCTTCCCGAAAGGAAATTTCATTTCCTTTCGGGAAGGGAAACCAAATCTTGCGACCCTGCAAAGAAAGGCTTACAAACACTCTGGAAAGGAGATATGATCAAAAGAAATGCAATTGCAAAAAACCCCCAAAAAAGGGAAAGTTGGGAAATTTGGTGACTACAAGAAAGTGGTCTGGGCAGAAGCCAGGTGCAGTGCAAAGCACCAAAAGAGGCCAAAAATAACCTGACAGGTGTTGTAAAAAAAGGGCAAAAATCAAGGAGGCAGACACAACTTGGTGGGGAAGATATGAGCGACATTGCATGGATACTTAAAAAAAGAAAAAAAAAAATCTCAGCCAAAGTCAAAGCCATGAAAAGGCATGGCATGCAAACAACTGCAGGGACACGCACAACATACAGCAAGCCTTGCCAGAATTGATCCCTGCTGAGGGCCAAAACAAATAAGAAGGGCTTACACACACTCTGGAATGGAGATATGATCAAAGGAAACAAAATTGAAAAAAAAGAAAAAGAAAAATGGAAAATTTGGTGACTACAAGAAAGTGGTCTGGGCAGAAGCCCGGTGCAGTGCAAAGCACCAAAAAAAGTTAAAAGAATGCTAACAGGTGTTGTAAAAGCAAAACAAAATCCAAGGAGGTACATACAACTTGGTTGGGAAGATATGAGGGACATGGCACGGATGCATTCAAAAAAAAAAAAAGAAAAAAAAAAATCTCAGCCAGAGCCAAAGCCATGAAAAGGCATGACAGCCCAACAAGTGCAGGGACTTGCCCCAAAGCTTGTCCAATTGATCCCCATTAAAATCGCAAGATTTGCTTTCCCTTCCCGAAAGGAAATTTCATTTCCTTTCGGGAAGGGAAAGCAAATCTTGCGACCCTGCAAAGAAAGGCTTACAAACACTCTGGAAAGGAGATATGATCAAAAGAAATGCAATTGCAAAAAACCCCCAAAAAAGGGAAAGTTGGGAAAATTGGGAAATTTGGTGACTACAAGAAAGTGGTCTGGGCAGAAGCCAGGTGCAGTGCAAAGCACCAAAAGAGGCCAAAAATAACCTGAGAGGTGTTGTAAAAAAAGGGCAAAAATCAAGGAGGCAGACACAACTTGGTGGGGAAGATATGAGCAACATTGCATGGATACTTAAAAAAAGAAAAAAAAAAATCTCAGCCAAAGTCAAAGCCATGAAAAGGCAAGGCATGCAAACAACTGCAGGGACACGCACAACATACAGCAAGCCTTGCCAGAATTGATCCCTGCTGAAGGCCAAAACAAATAAGAAGGGCTTACACACACTCTGGAATGGAGATATGATCAAAGGAAACAAAATTAAAGAAAAAGAAAAATGGAAAATTTGGTGACTACAAGAAAGTGGTCTGGGCAGAAGCCCGGTGCAGTGCAAAGCACCAAAAAAAGTTAAAAGAATGCTAACAGGTGTTGTAAAAGCAAAACAAAATCCAAGGAGGTACATACAACTTGGTGGGGAAGATATGAGGGACATGGCACGGATGCATTCAAAAAAAAAAGAAAGAAAAAAAAAATCTCAGCCAGAGCCAAAGCCATGAAAAGGCATGACAGCCCAACAAGTGCAGGGACTTGCCCCAAAGCTTGTCCAATTGATCCCCATTAAAATCGCAAGATTTGGTTTCCCTTCCCGAAAGGAAATTTCATTTCCTTTCGGGAAGGGAAACCAAATCTTGCGACCCTGCAAAGAAAGGCTTACAAACACTCTGGAAAGGAGATATGATCAAAAGAAATGCAATTGCAAAAAACCCCCAAAAAAGGGAAAATTGGGAAATTTGGTGACTACCAGAAAGTGGTCTGGGCAGAAGCCAGGTGCAGTGCAAAGCACCAAAAGAGGCCAAAAATAACCTGAGAGGTGTTGTAAAAAAAGAGCAAAAATCAAGGAGGCAGACACAACTTGGTGGGGAAGATATGAGCAACATTGCATGGATACTTAAAAAAAGAAAAAAAAAAATCTCAGCCAAAGTCAAAGCCTTGAAAAGGCATGGCATGCAAACAACTGCAGGGACACGCAAAACATACACCAAGCCTTGCCAGAATTGATCCCTGCTGAAGGCCAAAACAAATAAGAAGGGCTTACACACACTCTGGAATGGAGATATGATCAAAGGAAACAAAATTGAAAAAAAAAAAAAAGAAAAATTGAAAATTTGGTGACTACAAGAAAGTGGTCTGGGCAGAAGCCCGGTGCAGTGCAAAGCACCAAAAAAAGTTAAAAGAATGCTAACAGGTGTTGTAAAAGCAAAACAAAATCCAAGGAGGTACATACAACTTGGTGGGGAAGATATGAGGGACATGGCACGGATGCATTCAAAAAAAAAAAAGAAAAAAAAAAATCTCAGCCAGAGCCAAAGCCATGAAAAGGCATGACAGCCCAACAAGTGCAGGGACTTGCCCCAAAGCTTGTCCAATTGATCCCCATTAAAATCGCAAGATTTGGTTTCCCTTCCCGAAAGGAAATTTCATTTCCTTTCGGGAAGGGAAACCAAATCTTGCGACCCTGCAAAGAAAGGCTTACAAACACTCTGGAAAGGAGATATGATCAAAAGAAATGCAATTGCAAAAAACCCCCAAAAAAGGGAAAGTTGGGAAATTTGGTGACTACAAGAAAGTGGTCTGGGCAGAAGCCAGGTGCAGTGCAAAGCACCAAAAGAGGCCAAAAATAACCTGACAGGTGTTGTAAAAAAAGGCCAAAAATCAAGGAGGCAGACACAACTTGGTGGGGAAGATATGAGCAACATTGCATGGATACTTAAAAAAAGAAAAAAAAAAATCTCAGCCAAAGTCAAAGCCATGAAAAGGCAAGGCATGCAAACAACTGCAGGGACACGCACAACATACAGCAAGCCTTGCCAGAATTGATCCCTGCTGAAGGCCAAAACAAATAAGAAGGGCTTACACACACTCTGGAATGGAGATATGATCAAAGGAAACAAAATTGAAAAAAAAGAAAAAGAAAAATGGAAAATTTGGTGACTACAAGAAAGTGGTCTGGGCAGAAGCCCGGTGCAGTGCAAAGCACCAAAAAAAGTTAAAAGAATGCTAACAGGTGTTGTAAAAGCAAAACAAAATCCAAGGAGGTACATACAACTTGGTGGGGAAGATATGAGGGACATGGCACGGATGCATTCAAAAAAAAAAAAAGAAAAAAAAAAATCTCAGCCAGAGCCAAAGCCATGAAAAGGCATGACAGCCCAACAAGTGCAGGGACTTGCCCCAAAGCTTGTCCAATTGATCCCCATCAAAATCGCAAGATTTGCTTTCCCTTCCCGAAAGGAAATTTCATTTCCTTTCGGGAAGGGAAAGCAAATCTTGCGACCCTGCAAAGAAAGGCTTACAAACACTCTGGAAAGGAGATATGATCAAAAGAAATGCAATTGCAAAAAACCCCCAAAAAAGGGAAAGTTGGGAAATTTGGTGACTACAAGAAAGTGGTCTGGGCAGAAGCCAGGTGCAGTGCAAAGCACCAAAAGAGGCCAAAAATAACCTGAGAGGTGTTGTAAAAAAAGGGCAAAAATCAAGGAGGCAGACACAACTTGGTGGGGAAGATATGAGCAACATTGCATGGATACTTAAAAAAAGAAAAAAAAAAATCTCAGCCAAAGTCAAAGCCATGAAAAGGCAAGGCATGCAAACAACTGCAGGGACACGCACAACATACACCAAGCCTTGCCAGAATTGATCCCTGCTGAAGGCCAAAACAAATAAGAAGGGCTTACACACACTCTGGAATGGAGATATGATCAAAGGAAACAAAATTGAAAAAAAAGAAAAAGAAAAATGGAAAATTTGGTGACTACAAGAAAGTGGTCTGGGCAGAAGCCCGGTGCAGTGCAAAGCACCAAAAAAAGTTAAAAGAATGCTAACAGGTGTTGTAAAAGCAAAACAAAATCCAAGGAGGTACATACAACTTGGTGGGGAAGATATGAGGGACATGGCACGGATGCATTCAAAAAAAAAAAAAGAAAAAAAAAAATCTCAGCCAGAGCCAAAGCCATGAAAAGGCATGACAGCCCAACAAGTGCAGGGACTTGCCCCAAAGCTTGTCCAATTGATCCCCATTAAAATCGCAAGATTTGCTTTCCCTTCCCGAAAGGAAATTTCATTTCCTTTCGGGAAGGGAAACCAAATCTTGCGACCCTGCAAAGAAAGGCTTACAAACACTCTGGAAAGGAGATATGATCAAAAGAAATGCAATTGCAAAAAACCCCCAAAAAAGGGAAAGTTGGGAAATTTGGTGACTACAAGAAAGTGGTCTGGGCAGAAGCCAGGTGCAGTGCAAAGCACCAAAAGAGGCCAAAAATAACCTGACAGGTGTTGTAAAAAAAGGGCAAAAATCAAGGAGGCAGACACAACTTGGTGGGGAAGATATGAGCAACATTGCATGGATACTTAAAAAAAGAAAAAAAAAAAAATCTCAGCCAAAGTCAAAGCCATGAAAAGGCATGGCATGCAAACAACTGCAGGGACACGCACAACATACACCAAGCCTTGCCAGAATTGATCCCTGCTGAAGGCCAAAACAAATAAGAAGGGCTTACACACACTCTGGAATGGAGATATGATCAAAGGAAAGGAAATTGAAAAAAAAAAAAAAGAAAAATGGAAAATTTGGTGACTACAAGAAAGTGGTCTGGGCAGAAGCCAGGTGCAGTGCAAAGCACCAAAAAAAGTTAAAAGAATGCTAACAGGTGTTGTAAAAGCAAAACAAAATCCAAGGAGGTACATACAACTTGGTGGGGAAGATATGAGGGACATGGCACGGATGCATTCAAAAAAAAAAAAAGAAAAAAAAAAATCTCAGCCAGAGCCAAAGCCATGAAAAGGCATGACAGCCCAACAAGTGCAGGGACTTGCCCCAAAGCTTGTCCAATTGATCCCCATTAAAATCGCAAGATTTGGTTTCCCTTCCCGAAAGGAAATTTCATTTCCTTTCGGGAAGGGAAACCAAATCTTGCGACCCTGCAAAGAAAGGCTTACAAACACTCTGGAAAGGAGATATGATCAAAAGAAATGCAATTGCAAAAAACCCCCAAAAAAGGGAAAGTTGGGAAAATTGGGAAATTTGGTGACTACAAGAAAGTGGTCTGGGCAGAAGCCAGGTGCAGTGCAAAGCACCAAAAGAGGCCAAAAATAACCTGAGAGGTGTTGTAAAAAAAGGGCAAAAATCAAGGAGGCAGACACAACTTGGTGGGGAAGATATGAGCAACATTGCATGGATACTTAAAAAAAGAAAAAAAAAAATCTCAGCCAAAGTCAAAGCCTTGAAAAGGCATGGCATGCAAACAACTGCAGGGACACGCAAAACATACACCAAGCCTTGCCAGAATTGATCCCTGCTGAAGGCCAAAACAAATAAGAAGGGCTTACACACACTCTGGAATGGAGATATGATCAAAGGAAACAAAATTGAAAAAAAAAAAAAAGAAAAATGGAAAATTTGGTGACTACAAGAAAGTGGTCTGGGCAGAAGCCCGGTGCAGTGCAAAGCACCAAAAAAAGTTAAAAGAATGCTAACAGGTGTTGTAAAAGCAAAACAAAATCCAAGGAGGTACATACAACTTGGTGGGGAAGATATGAGGGACATGGCACGGATGCATTCAAAAAAAAAAAAGAAAAAAAAAAATCTCAGCCAGAGCCAAAGCCATGAAAAGGCATGACAGCCCAACAAGTGCAGGGACTTGCCCCAAAGCTTGTCCAATTGATCCCCATTAAAATCGCAAGATTTGGTTTCCCTTCCCGAAAGGAAATTTCATTTCCTTTCGGGAAGGGAAAGCAAATCTTGCGACCCTGCAAAGAAAGGCTTACAAACACTCTGGAAAGGAGATATGATCAAAAGAAATGCAATTGCAAAAAACCCCCAAAAAAGGGAAAGTTGGGAAATTTGGTGACTACAAGAAAGTGGTCTGGGCAGAAGCCAGGTGCAGTGCAAAGCACCAAAAGAGGCCAAAAATAACCTGAGAGGTGTTGTAAAAAAAGGGCAAAAATCAAGGAGGCAGACACAACTTGGTGGGGAAGATATGAGCAACATTGCATGGATACTTAAAAAAAGAAAAAAAAAAATCTCAGCCAAAGTCAAAGCCATGAAAAGGCAAGGCATGCAAACAACTGCAGGGACACGCACAACATACAGCAAGCCTTGCCAGAATTGATCCCTGCTGAAGGCCAAAACAAATAAGAAGGGCTTACACACACTCTGGAATGGAGATATGATCAAAGGAAACAAAATTGAAAAAAAAGAAAAAGAAAAATGGAAAATTTGGTGACTACAAGAAAGTGGTCTGGGCAGAAGCCCGGTGCAGTGCAAAGCACCAAAAAAAGTTAAAAGAATGCTAACAGGTGTTGTAAAAGCAAAACAAAATCCAAGGAGGTACATACAACTTGGTGGGGAAGATATGAGGGACATGGCACGGATGCATTCAAAAAAAAAAAAAGAAAAAAAAAAATCTCAGCCAGAGCCAAAGCCATGAAAAGGCATGACAGCCCAACAAGTGCAGGGACTTGCCCCAAAGCTTGTCCAATTGATCCCCATTAAAATCGCAAGATTTGCTTTCCCTTCCCGAAAGGAAATTTCATTTCCTTTCGGGAAGGGAAACCAAATCTTGCGACCCTGCAAAGAAAGGCTTACAAACACTCTGGAAAGGAGATATGATCAAAAGAAATGCAATTGCAAAAAACCCCCAAAAAAGGGAAAGTTGGGAAATTTGGTGACTACAAGAAAGTGGTCTGGGCAGAAGCCAGGTGCAGTGCAAAGCACCAAAAGAGGCCAAAAATAACTTGACAGGTGTTGTAAAAAAAGGGCAAAAATCAAGGAGGCAGACACAACTTGGTGGGGAAGATATGAGCAACATTGCATGGATACTTAAAAAAAGAAAAAAAAAAAAATCTCAGCCAAAGTCAAAGCCATGAAAAGGCATGGCATGCAAACAACTGCAGGGACACGCACAACATACACCAAGCCTTGCCAGAATTGATCCCTGCTGAAGGCCAAAACAAATAAGAAGGGCTTACACACACTCTGGAATGGAGATATGATCAAAGGAAAGGAAATTGAAAAAAAAAAAAAAGAAAAATGGAAAATTTGGTGACTACAAGAAAGTGGTCTGGGCAGAAGCCAGGTGCAGTGCAAAGCACCAAAAAAAGTTAAAAGAATGCTAACAGGTGTTGTAAAAGCAAAACAAAATCCAAGGAGGTACATACAACTTGGTTGGGAAGATATGAGGGACATGGCACGGATGCATTCAAAAAAAAAAAAAGAAAAAAAAAAATCTCAGCCAGAGCCAAAGCCATGAAAAGGCATGACAGCCCAACAAGTGCAGGGACTTGCCCCAAAGCTTGTCCAATTGATCCCCATTAAAATCGCAAGATTTGGTTTCCCTTCCCGAAAGGAAATTTCATTTCCTTTCGGGAAGGGAAAGCAAATCTTGCGACCCTGCAAAGAAAGGCTTACAAACACTCTGGAAAGGAGATATGATCAAAAGAAATGCAATTGCAAAAAACCCCCAAAAAAGGGAAAGTTGGGAAAATTGGGAAATTTGGTGACTACAAGAAAGTGGTCTGGGCAGAAGCCAGGTGCAGTGCAAAGCACCAAAAGAGGCCAAAAATAACCTGACAGGTGTTGTAAAAAAAGGGCAAAAATCAAGGAGGCAGACACAACTTGGTGGGGAAGATATGAGCAACATTGCATGGATACTTAAAAAAAGAAAAAAAAAAATCTCAGCCAAAGTCAAAGCCATGAAAAGGCAAGGCATGCAAACAACTGCAGGGACACGCACAACATACAGCAAGCCTTGCCAGAATTGATCCCTGCTGAAGGCCAAAACAAATAAGAAGGGCTTACACACACTCTGGAATGGAGATATGATCAAAGGAAACAAAATTAAAGAAAAAGAAAAATGGAAAATTTGGTGACTACAAGAAAGTGGTCTGGGCAGAAGCCCGGTGCAGTGCAAAGCACCAAAAAAAGTTAAAAGAATGCTAACAGGTGTTGTAAAAGCAAAACAAAATCCAAGGAGGTACATACAACTTGGTGGGGAAGATATGAGGGACATGGCACGGATGCATTCAAAAAAAAAAGAAAGAAAAAAAAAATCTCAGCCAGAGCCAAAGCCATGAAAAGGCATGACAGCCCAACAAGTGCAGGGACTTGCCCCAAAGCTTGTCCAATTGATCCCCATTAAAATCGCAAGATTTGGTTTCCCTTCCCGAAAGGAAATTTCATTTCCTTTCGGGAAGGGAAACCAAATCTTGCGACCCTGCAAAGAAAGGCTTACAAACACTCTGGAAAGGAGATATGATCAAAAGAAATGCAATTGCAAAAAACCCCCAAAAAAGGGAAAATTGGGAAATTTGGTGACTACCAGAAAGTGGTCTGGGCAGAAGCCAGGTGCAGTGCAAAGCACCAAAAGAGGCCAAAAATAACCTGAGAGGTGTTGTAAAAAAAGAGCAAAAATCAAGGAGGCAGACACAACTTGGTGGGGAAGATATGAGCAACATTGCATGGATACTTAAAAAAAGAAAAAAAAAAATCTCAGCCAAAGTCAAAGCCTTGAAAAGGCATGGCATGCAAACAACTGCAGGGACACGCAAAACATACACCAAGCCTTGCCAGAATTGATCCCTGCTGAAGGCCAAAACAAATAAGAAGGGCTTACACACACTCTGGAATGGAGATATGATCAAAGGAAACAAAATTGAAAAAAAAAAAAAAGAAAAATGGAAAATTTGGTGACTACAAGAAAGTGGTCTGGGCAGAAGCCCGGTGCAGTGCAAAGCACCAAAAAAAGTTAAAAGAATGCTAACAGGTGTTGTAAAAGCAAAACAAAATTCAAGGAGGTACATACAACTTGGTGGGGAAGATATGAGGGACATGGCACGGATGCATTCAAAAAAAAAAAAGAAAAAAAAAAATCTCAGCCAGAGCCAAAGCCATGAAAAGGCATGACAGCCCAACAAGTGCAGGGACTTGCCCCAAAGCTTGTCCAATTGATCCCCATTAAAATCGCAAGATTTGGTTTCCCTTCCCGAAAGGAAATTTCATTTCCTTTCGGGAAGGGAAACCAAATCTTGCGACCCTGCAAAGAAAGGCTTACAAACACTCTGGAAAGGAGATATGATCAAAAGAAATGCAATTGCAAAAAACCCCCAAAAAAGGGAAAATTGGGAAATTTGGTGACTACAGGAAAGTGGTCTGGGCAGAAGCCAGGTGCAGTGCAAAGCACCAAAAGAGGCCAAAAATAACCTGAGAGGTGTTGTAAAAAAAGAGCAAAAATCAAGGAGGCAGACACAACTTGGTGGGGAAGATATGAGCAACATTGCATGGATACTTAAAAAAAGAAAAAAAAAAATCTCAGCCAAAGTCAAAGCCTTGAAAAGGCATGGCATGCAAACAACTGCAGGGACACGCACAACATACACCAAGCCTTGCCAGAATTGATCCCTGCTGAAGGCCAAAACAAATAAGAAGGGCTTACACACACTCTGGAATGGAGATATGATCAAAGGAAACAAAATTGAAAAAAAAAAAAAAGAAAAATGGAAAATTTGGTGACTACAAGAAAGTGGTCTGGGCAGAAGCCCGGTGCAGTGCAAAGCACCAAAAAAAGTTAAAAGAATGCTAACAGGTGTTGTAAAAGCAAAACAAAATCCAAGGAGGTACATACAACTTGGTGGGGAAGATATGAGGGACATGGCACGGATGCATTCAAAAAAAAAAAAGAAAAAAAAAAATCTCAGCCAGAGCCAAAGCCATGAAAAGGCATGACAGCCCAACAAGTGCAGGGACTTGCCCCAAAGCTTGTCCAATTGATCCCCATTAAAATCGCAAGATTTGGTTTCCCTTCCCGAAAGGAAATTTCATTTCCTTTCGGGAAGGGAAACCAAATCTTGCGACCCTGCAAAGAAAGGCTTACAAACACTCTGGAAAGGAGATATGATCAAAAGAAATGTAATTGCAAAAAACCCCCAAAAAAGGGAAAGTTGGGAAATTTGGTGACTACAAGAAAGTGGTCTGGGCAGAAGCCAGGTGCAGTGCAAAGCACCAAAAGAGGCCAAAAATAACCTGAGAGGTGTTGTAAAAAAAGGGCAAAAATCAAGGAGGCAGACACAACTTGGTGGGGAAGATATGAGCAACATTGCATGGATACTTAAAAAAAGAAAAAAAAAAATCTCAGCCAAAGTCAAAGCCATGAAAAGGCAAGGCATGCAAACAACTGCAGGGACACGCACAACATACACCAAGCCTTGCCAGAATTGATCCCTGCTGAAGGCCAAAACAAATAAGAAGGGCTTACACACACTCTGGAATGGAGATATGATCAAAGGAAACAAAATTGAAAAAAAAGAAAAAGAAAAATGGAAAATTTGGTGACTACAAGAAAGTGGTCTGGGCAGAAGCCCGGTGCAGTGCAAAGCACCAAAAAAAGTTAAAAGAATGCTAACAGGTGTTGTAAAAGCAAAACAAAATCCAAGGAGGTACATACAACTTGGTGGGGAAGATATGAGGGACATGGCACGGATGCATTCAAAAAAAAAAAAGAAAAAAAAAATCTCAGCCAGAGCCAAAGCCATGAAAAGGCATGACAGCCCAACAAGTGCAGGGACTTGCCCCAAAGCTTGTCCAATTGATCCCCATTAAAATCGCAAGATTTGGTTTCCCTTCCCGAAAGGAAATTTCATTTCCTTTCGGGAAGGGAAACCAAATCTTGCGACCCTGCAAAGAAAGGCTTACAAACACTCTGGAAAGGAGATATGATCAAAAGAAATGCAATTGCAAAAAACCCCCAAAAAAGGGAAAGTTGGGAAATTTGGTGACTACAAGAAAGTGGTCTGGGCAGAAGCCAGGTGCAGTGCAAAGCACCAAAAGAGGCCAAAAATAACCTGACAGGTGTTGTAAAAAAAGGGCAAAAATCAAGGAGGCAGACACAACTTGGTGGGGAAGATATGAGCAACATTGCATGGATACTTAAAAAAAGAAAAAAAAAAATCTCAGCCAAAGTCAAAGCCATGAAAAGGCAAGGCATGCAAACAACTGCAGGGACACGCACAACATACAGCAAGCCTTGCCAGAATTGATCCCTGCTGAAGGCCAAAACAAATAAGAAGGGCTTACACACACTCTGGAATGGAGATATGATCAAAGGAAACAAAATTGAAAAAAAAGAAAAAGAAAAATGGAAAATTTGGTGACTACAAGAAAGTGGTCTGGGCAGAAGCCCGGTGCAGTGCAAAGCACCAAAAAAAGTTAAAAGAATGCTAACAGGTGTTGTAAAAGCAAAACAAAATCCAAGGAGGTACATACAACTTGGTGGGGAAGATATGAGGGACATGGCACGGATGCATTCAAAAAAAAAAAAAGAAAAAAAAAAATCTCAGCCAGAGCCAAAGCCATGAAAAGGCATGACAGCCCAACAAGTGCAGGGACTTGCCCCAAAGCTTGTCCAATTGATCCCCATCAAAATCGCAAGATTTGCTTTCCCTTCCCGAAAGGAAATGAAAGTTCCTTTCGGGAAGGGAAAGCAAATCTTGCGACCCTGCAAAGAAAGGCTTACAAACACTCTGGAAAGGAGATATGATCAAAAGAAATGCAATTGCAAAAAACCCCCAAAAAAGGGAAAGTTGGGAAATTTGGTGACTACAAGAAAGTGGTCTGGGCAGAAGCCAGGTGCAGTGCAAAGCACCAAAAGAGGCCAAAAATAACCTGAGAGGTGTTGTAAAAAAAGGGCAAAAATCAAGGAGGCAGACACAACTTGGTGGGGAAGATATGAGCAACATTGCATGGATACTTAAAAAAAGAAAAAAAAAAATCTCAGCCAAAGTCAAAGCCATGAAAAGGCAAGGCATGCAAACAACTGCAGGGACAGGCACAACATACAGCAAGCCTTGCCAGAATTGATCCCTGCTGAAGGCCAAAACAAATAAGAAGGGCTTACACACACTCTGGAATGGAGATATGATCAAAGGAAACAAAATTGAAAAAAAAGAAAAAGAAAAATGGAAAATTTGGTGACTACAAGAAAGTGGTCTGGGCAGAAGCCCGGTGCAGTGCAAAGCACCAAAAAAAGTTAAAAGAATGCTAACAGGTGTTGTAAAAGCAAAACAAAATCCAAGGAGGTACATACAACTTGGTGGGGAAGATATGAGGGACATGGCACGGATGCATTCAAAAAAAAAAAAAGAAAAAAAAAAATCTCAGCCAGAGCCAAAGCCATGAAAAGGCATGACAGCCCAACAAGTGCAGGGACTTGCCCCAAAGCTTGTCCAATTGATCCCCATTAAAATCGCAAGATTTGCTTTCCCTTCCCGAAAGGAAATTTCATTTCCTTTCGGGAAGGGAAAGCAAATCTTGCGACCCTGCAAAGAAAGGCTTACAAACACTCTGGAAAGGAGATATGATCAAAAGAAATGCAATTGCAAAAAACCCCCAAAAAAGGGAAAGTTGGGAAAGTTGGGAAATTTGGTGACTACAAGAAAGTGGTCTGGGCAGAAGCCAGGTGCAGTGCAAAGCACCAAAAGAGGCCAAAAATAACCTGACAGGTGTTGTAAAAAAAGGGCAAAAATCAAGGAGGCAGACACAACTTGGTGGGGAAGATATGAGCAACATTGCATGGATACTTAAAAAAAGAAAAAAAAAAAATCTCAGCCAAAGTCAAAGCCATGAAAAGGCATGGCATGCAAACAACTGCAGGGACACGCACAACATACAGCAAGCCTTGCCAGAATTGATCCCTGCTGAAGGCCAAAACAAATAAGAAGGGCTTACACACACTCTGGAATGGAGATATGATCAAAGGAAAGGAAATTGAAAAAAAAAAAAAAGAAAAATTGAAAATTTGGTGACTACAAGAAAGTGGTCTGGGCAGAAGCCCGGTGCAGTGCAAAGCACCAAAAAAAGTTAAAAGAATGCTAACAGGTGTTGTGAAAGCAAAACAAAATCCAAGGAGGTACATACAACTTGGTGGGGAAGATATGAGGGACATGGCACGGATGCATTCAAAAAAAAAAGAAAGAAAAAAAAAAATCTCAGCCAGAGCCAAAGCCATGAAAAGGCATGACAGCCCAACAAGTGCAGGGACTTGCCCCAAAGCTTGTCCAATTGATCCCCATTAAAATCGCAAGATTTGGTTTCCCTTCCCGAAAGGAAATTTCATTTCCTTTCGGGAAGGGAAACCAAATCTTGCGACCCTGCAAAGAAAGGCTTACAAACACTCTGGAAAGGAGATATGATCAAAAGAAATGCAATTGCAAAAAACCCCCAAAAAAGGGAAAATTGGGAAATTTGGTGACTACAAGAAAGTGGTCTGGGCAGAAGCCAGGTGCAGTGCAAAGCACCAAAAGAGGCCAAAAATAACCTGACAGGTGTTGTAAAAAAAGGGCAAAAATCAAGGAGGCAGACACAACTTGGTGGGGAAGATATGAGCAACATTGCATGGATACTTAAAAAAAGAAAAAAAAAAAATCTCAGCCAAAGTCAAAGCCATGAAAAGTCATGGCATGCAAACAACTGCAGGGACACGCACAACATACACCAAGCCTTGCCAGAATTGATCCCTGCTGAAGGCCAAAACAAATAAGAAGGGCTTACACACACTCTGGAATGGAGATATGATCAAAGGAAACAAAATTGAAAAAAAAAAAAAAGAAAAATGGAAAATTTGGTGACTACAAGAAAGTGGTCTGGGCAGAAGCCAGGTGCAGTGCAAAGCACCAAAAAAAGTTAAAAGAATGCTAACAGGTGTTGTAAAAGCAAAACAAAATCCAAGGAGGTACATACAACTTGGTGGGGAAGATATGAGGGACATGGCACGGATGCATTCAAAAAAAAAAAAGAAAAAAAAAATCTCAGCCAGAGCCAAAGCCATGAAAAGGCATGACAGCCCAACAAGTGCAGGGACTTGCCCCAAAGCCTGTCCAATTGATCCCCATTAAAATCGCAAGATTTGGTTTCCCTTCCCGAAAGGAAATTTCATTTCCTTTCGGGAAGGGAAACCAAATCTTGCGACCCTGCAAAGAAAGGCTTACAAACACTCTGGAAAGGAGATATGATCAAAAGAAATGCAATTGCAAAAAACCCCCAAAAAAGGGAAAGTTGGGAAATTTGGTGACTACAAGAAAGTGGTCTGGGCAGAAGCCAGGTGCAGTGCAAAGCACCAAAAGAGGCCAAAAATAACCTGAGAGGTGTTGTAAAAAAAGGGCAAAAATCAAGGAGGCAGACACAACTTGGTGGGGAAGATATGAGCAACATTGCATGGATACTTAAAAAAAGAAAAAAAAAAATCTCAGCCAAAGTCAAAGCCATGAAAAGGCAAGGCATGCAAACAACTGCAGGGACACGCACAACATACACCAAGCCTTGCCAGAATTGATCCCTGCTGAAGGCCAAAACAAATAAGAAGGGCTTACACACACTCTGGAATGGAGATATGATCAAAGGAAACAAAATTGAAAAAAAAGAAAAAGAAAAATGGAAAATTTGGTGACTACAAGAAAGTGGTCTGGGCAGAAGCCCGGTGCAGTGCAAAGCACCAAAAAAAGTTAAAAGAATGCTAACAGGTGTTGTAAAAGCAAAACAAAATCCAAGGAGGTACATACAACTTGGTGGGGAAGATATGAGGGACATGGCACGGATGCATTCAAAGAAAAAAAAAGAAAAAAAAAAATCTCAGCCAGAGCCAAAGCCATGAAAAGGCATGACAGCCCAACAAGTGCAGGGACTTGCCCCAAAGCTTGTCCAATTGATCCCCATTAAAATCGCAAGATTTGGTTTCCCTTCCCGAAAGGAAATGAAATTTCCTTTCGGGAAGGGAAAGCAAATCTTGCGACCCTGCAAAGAAAGGCTTACAAACACTCTGGAAAGGAGATATGATCAAAAGAAATGCAATTGCAAAAAACCCCCAAAAAAGGGAAAGTTGGGAAATTTGGTGACTACAAGAAAGTGGTCTGGGCAGAAGCCAGGTGCAGTGCAAAGCACCAAAAGAGGCCAAAAATAACCTGAGAGGTGTTGTAAAAAAAGGGCAAAAATCAAGGAGGCAGACACAACTTGGTGGGGAAGATATGAGCAACATTGCATGGATACTTAAAAAAAGAAAAAAAAAAATCTCAGCCAAAGTCAAAGCCATGAAAAGGCAAGGCATGCAAACAACTGCAGGGACACGCACAACATACAGCAAGCCTTGCCAGAATTGATCCCTGCTGAAGGCCAAAACAAATAAGAAGGGCTTACACACACTCTGGAATGGAGATATGATCAAAGGAAACAAAATTGAAAAAAAAGAAAAAGAAAAATGGAAAATTTGGTGACTACAAGAAAGTGGTCTGGGCAGAAGCCCGGTGCAGTGCAAAGCACCAAAAAAAGTTAAAAGAATGCTAACAGGTGTTGTAAAAGCAAAACAAAATCCAAGGAGGTACATACAACTTGGTGGGGAAGATATGAGGGACATGGCACGGATGCATTCAAAAAAAAAAAAAGAAAAAAAAAAATCTCAGCCAGAGCCAAAGCCATGAAAAGGCATGACAGCCCAACAAGTGCAGGGACTTGCCCCAAAGCTTGTCCAATTGATCCCCATTAAAATCGCAAGATTTGCTTTCCCTTCCCGAAAGGAAATTTCATTTCCTTTCGGGAAGGGAAACCAAATCTTGCGACCCTGCAAAGAAAGGCTTACAAACACTCTGGAAAGGAGATATGATCAAAAGAAATGCAATTGCAAAAAACCCCCAAAAAAGGGAAAGTTGGGAAATTTGGTGACTACAAGAAAGTGGTCTGGGCAGAAGCCAGGTGCAGTGCAAAGCACCAAAAGAGGCCAAAAATAACCTGAGAGGTGTTGTAAAAAAAGGGCAAAAATCAAGGAGGCAGACACAACTTGGTGGGGAAGATATGAGCAACATTGCATGGATACTTAAAAAAAGAAAAAAAAAAATCTCAGCCAAAGTCAAAGCCATGAAAAGGCAAGGCATGCAAACAACTGCAGGGACACGCACAACATACACCAAGCCTTGCCAGAATTGATCCCTGCTGAAGGCCAAAACAAATAAGAAGGGCTTACACACACTCTGGAATGGAGATATGATCAAAGGAAACAAAATTGAAAAAAAAGAAAAAGAAAAATGGAAAATTTGGTGACTACAAGAAAGTGGTCTGGGCAGAAGCCCGGTGCAGTGCAAAGCACCAAAAAAAGTTAAAAGAATGCTAACAGGTGTTGTAAAAGCAAAACAAAATCCAAGGAGGTACATACAACTTGGTGGGGAAGATATGAGGGACATGGCACGGATGCATTCAAAGAAAAAAAAAGAAAAAAAAAAATCTCAGCCAGAGCCAAAGCCATGAAAAGGCATGACAGCCCAACAAGTGCAGGGACTTGCCCCAAAGCTTGTCCAATTGATCCCCATTAAAATCGCAAGATTTGGTTTCCCTTCCCGAAAGGAAATGAAATTTCCTTTCGGGAAGGGAAAGCAAATCTTGCGACCCTGCAAAGAAAGGCTTACAAACACTCTGGAAAGGAGATATGATCAAAAGAAATGCAATTGCAAAAAACCCCCAAAAAAGGGAAAGTTGGGAAATTTGGTGACTACAAGAAAGTGGTCTGGGCAGAAGCCAGGTGCAGTGCAAAGCACCAAAAGAGGCCAAAAATAACCTGAGAGGTGTTGTAAAAAAAGGGCAAAAATCAAGGAGGCAGACACAACTTGGTGGGGAAGATATGAGCAACATTGCATGGATACTTAAAAAAAGAAAAAAAAAAATCTCAGCCAAAGTCAAAGCCATGAAAAGGCAAGGCATGCAAACAACTGCAGGGACACGCACAACATACAGCAAGCCTTGCCAGAATTGATCCCTGCTGAAGGCCAAAACAAATAAGAAGGGCTTACACACACTCTGGAATGGAGATATGATCAAAGGAAACAAAATTGAAAAAAAAGAAAAAGAAAAATGGAAAATTTGGTGACTACAAGAAAGTGGTCTGGGCAGAAGCCCGGTGCAGTGCAAAGCACCAAAAAAAGTTAAAAGAATGCTAACAGGTGTTGTAAAAGCAAAACAAAATCCAAGGAGGTACATACAACTTGGTGGGGAAGATATGAGGGACATGGCACGGATGCATTCAAAAAAAAAAAAAGAAAAAAAAAAATCTCAGCCAGAGCCAAAGCCATGAAAAGGCATGACAGCCCAACAAGTGCAGGGACTTGCCCCAAAGCTTGTCCAATTGATCCCCATTAAAATCGCAAGATTTGCTTTCCCTTCCCGAAAGGAAATTTCATTTCCTTTCGGGAAGGGAAACCAAATCTTGCGACCCTGCAAAGAAAGGCTTACAAACACTCTGGAAAGGAGATATGATCAAAAGAAATGCAATTGCAAAAAACCCCCAAAAAAGGGAAAGTTGGGAAATTTGGTGACTACAAGAAAGTGGTCTGGGCAGAAGCCAGGTGCAGTGCAAAGCACCAAAAGAGGCCAAAAATAACCTGAGAGGTGTTGTAAAAAAAGAGCAAAAATCAAGGAGGCAGACACAACTTGGTGGGGAAGATATGAGCAACATTGCATGGATACTTAAAAAAAGAAAAAAAAAAATCTCAGCCAAAGTCAAAGCCTTGAAAAGGCATGGCATGCAAACAACTGCAGGGACACGCACAACATACACCAAGCCTTGCCAGAATTGATCCCTGCTGAAGGCCAAAACAAATAAGAAGGGCTTACACACACTCTGGAATGGAGATATGATCAAAGGAAAGGAAATTGAAAAAAAAAAAAAAGAAAAATGGAAAATTTGGTGACTACAAGAAAGTGGTCTGGGCAGAAGCCAGGTGCAGTGCAAAGCACCAAAAAAAGTTAAAAGAATGCTAACAGGTGTTGTAAAAGCAAAACAAAATCCAAGGAGGTACATACAACTTGGTGGGGAAGATATGAGGGACATGGCACGGATGCATTCAAAAAAAAAAAAGAAAAAAAAAATCTCAGCCAGAGCCAAAGCCATGAAAAGGCATGACAGCCCAACAAGTGCAGGGACTTGCCCCAAAGCCTGTCCAATTGATCCCCATTAAAATCGCAAGATTTGGTTTCCCTTCCCGAAAGGAAATTTCATTTCCTTTCGGGAAGGGAAACCAAATCTTGCGACCCTGCAAAGAAAGGCTTACAAACACTCTGGAAAGGAGATATGATCAAAAGAAATGCAATTGCAAAAAACCCCCAAAAAAGGGAAAGTTGGGAAATTTGGTGACTACAAGAAAGTGGTCTGGGCAGAAGCCAGGTGCAGTGCAAAGCACCAAAAGAGGCCAAAAATAACCTGACAGGTGTTGTAAAAAAAGGGCAAAAATCAAGGAGGCAGACACAACTTGGTGGGGAAGATATGAGCGACATTGCATGGATACTTAAAAAAAGAAAAAAAAAAATCTCAGCCAAAGTCAAAGCCATGAAAAGGCAAGGCATGCAAACAACTGCAGGGACACGCACAACATACACCAAGCCTTGCCAGAATTGATCCCTGCTGAAGGCCAAAACAAATAAGAAGGGCTTACACACACTCTGGAATGGAGATATGATCAAAGGAAACAAAATTGAAAAAAAAGAAAAAGAAAAATGGAAAATTTGGTGACTACAAGAAAGTGGTCTGGGCAGAAGCCCGGTGCAGTGCAAAGCACCAAAAAAAGTTAAAAGAATGCTAACAGGTGTTGTAAAAGCAAAACAAAATCCAAGGAGGTACATACAACTTGGTGGGGAAGATATGAGGGACATGGCACGGATGCATTCAAAAAAAAAAAAAGAAAAAAAAAAATCTCAGCCAGAGCCAAAGCCATGAAAAGGCATGACAGCCCAACAAGTGCAGGGACTTGCCCCAAAGCTTGTCCAATTGATCCCCATCAAAATCGCAAGATTTGCTTTCCCTTCCCGAAAGGAAATTTCATTTCCTTTCGGGAAGGGAAAGCAAATCTTGCGACCCTGCAAAGAAAGGCTTACAAACACTCTGGAAAGGAGATATGATCAAAAGAAATGCAATTGCAAAAAACCCCCAAAAAAGGGAAAGTTGGGAAATTTGGTGACTACAAGAAAGTGGTCTGGGCAGAAGCCAGGTGCAGTGCAAAGCACCAAAAGAGGCCAAAAATAACCTGACAGGTGTTGTAAAAAAAGGGCAAAAATCAAGGAGGCAGACACAACTTGGTGGGGAAGATATGAGCAACATTGCATGGATACTTAAAAAAAGAAAAAAAAAAATCTCAGCCAAAGTCAAAGCCATGAAAAGGCAAGGCATGCAAACAACTGCAGGGACACGCACAACATACACCAAGCCTTGCCAGAATTGATCCCTGCTGAAGGCCAAAACAAATAAGAAGGGCTTACACACACTCTGGAATGGAGATATGATCAAAGGAAACAAAATTGAAAAAAAAGAAAAAGAAAAATGGAAAATTTGGTGACTACAAGAAAGTGGTCTGGGCAGAAGCCCGGTGCAGTGCAAAGCACCAAAAAAAGTTAAAAGAATGCTAACAGGTGTTGTAAAAGCAAAACAAAATCCAAGGAGGTACATACAACTTGGTGGGGAAGATATGAGGGACATGGCACGGATGCATTCAAAAAAAAAAAAAGAAAAAAAAAAATCTCAGCCAGAGCCAAAGCCATGAAAAGGCATGACAGCCCAACAAGTGCAGGGACTTGCCCCAAAGCTTGTCCAATTGATCCCCATTAAAATCGCAAGATTTGCTTTCCCTTCCCGAAAGGAAATTTCATTTCCTTTCGGGAAGGGAAAGCAAATCTTGCGACCCTGCAAAGAAAGGCTTACAAACACTCTGGAAAGGAGATATGATCAAAAGAAATGCAATTGCAAAAAACCCCCAAAAAAGGGAAAGTTGGGAAATTTGGTGACTACAAGAAAGTGGTCTGGGCAGAAGCCAGGTGCAGTGCAAAGCACCAAAAGAGGCCAAAAATAACCTGACAGGTGTTGTAAAAAAAGGGCAAAAATCAAGGAGGCAGACACAACTTGGTGGGGAAGATATGAGCAACATTGCATGGATACTTAAAAAAAGAAAAAAAAAAAAATCTCAGCCAAAGTCAAAGCCATGAAAAGGCATGGCATGCAAACAACTGCAGGGACACGCACAACATACACCAAGCCTTGCCAGAATTGATCCCTGCTGAAGGCCAAAACAAATAAGAAGGGCTTACACACACTCTGGAATGGAGATATGATCAAAGGAAAGGAAATTGAAAAAAAAAAAAAAGAAAAATGGAAAATTTGGTGACTACAAGAAAGTGGTCTGGGCAGAAGCCAGGTGCAGTGCAAAGCACCAAAAAAAGTTAAAAGAATGCTAACAGGTGTTGTAAAAGCAAAACAAAATCCAAGGAGGTACATACAACTTGGTGGGGAAGATATGAGGGACATGGCACGGATGCATTCAAAAAAAAAAAAGAAAAAAAAAATCTCAGCCAGAGCCAAAGCCATGAAAAGGCATGACAGCCCAACAAGTGCAGGGACTTGCCCCAAAGCTTGTCCAATTGATCCCCATTAAAATCGCAAGATTTGGTTTCCCTTCCCGAAAGGAAATTTCATTTCCTTTCGGGAAGGGAAACCAAATCTTGCGACCCTGCAAAGAAAGGCTTACAAACACTCTGGAAAGGAGATATGATCAAAAGAAATGCAATTGCAAAAAACCCCCAAAAAAGGGAAAGTTGGGAAAATTGGGAAATTTGGTGACTACAAGAAAGTGGTCTGGGCAGAAGCCAGGTGCAGTGCAAAGCACCAAAAGAGGCCAAAAATAACCTGAGAGGTGTTGTAAAAAAAGGGCAAAAATCAAGGAGGCAGACACAACTTGGTGGGGAAGATATGAGCAACATTGCATGGATACTTAAAAAAAGAAAAAAAAAAATCTCAGCCAAAGTCAAAGCCATGAAAAGGCAAGGCATGCAAACAACTGCAGGGACACGCACAACATACAGCAAGCCTTGCCAGAATTGATCCCTGCTGAAGGCCAAAACAAATAAGAAGGGCTTACACACACTCTGGAATGGAGATATGATCAAAGGAAACAAAATTAAAGAAAAAGAAAAATGGAAAATTTGGTGACTACAAGAAAGTGGTCTGGGCAGAAGCCCGGTGCAGTGCAAAGCACCAAAAAAAGTTAAAAGAATGCTAACAGGTGTTGTAAAAGCAAAACAAAATCCAAGGAGGTACATACAACTTGGTGGGGAAGATATGAGGGACATGGCACGGATGCATTCAAAAAAAAAAAAAGAAAAAAAAAAATCTCAGCCAGAGCCAAAGCCATGAAAAGGCATGACAGCCCAACAAGTGCAGGGACTTGCCCCAAAGCTTGTCCAATTGATCCCCATCAAAATCGCAAGATTTGCTTTCCCTTCCCGAAAGGAAATTTCATTTCCTTTCGGGAAGGGAAAGCAAATCTTGCGACCCTGCAAAGAAAGGCTTACAAACACTCTGGAAAGGAGATATGATCAAAAGAAATGCAATTGCAAAAAACCCCCAAAAAAGGGAAAGTTGGGAAAGTTGGGAAATTTGGTGACTACAAGAAAGTGGTCTGGGCAGAAGCCAGGTGCAGTGCAAAGCACCAAAAGAGGCCAAAAATAACCTGACAGGTGTTGTAAAAAAAGGGCAAAAATCAAGGAGGCAGACACAACTTGGTGGGGAAGATATGAGCAACATTGCATGGATACTTAAAAAAAGAAAAAAAAAAATCTCAGCCAAAGTCAAAGCCATGAAAAGGCATGGCATGCAAACAACTGCAGGGACACGCACAACATACAGCAAGCCTTGCCAGAATTGATCCCTGCTGAAGGCCAAAACAAATAAGAAGGGCTTACACACACTCTGGAATGGAGATATGATCAAAGGAAAGGAAATTGAAAAAAAAAAAAAAGAAAAATTGAAAATTTGGTGACTACAAGAAAGTGGTCTGGGCAGAAGCCCGGTGCAGTGCAAAGCACCAAAAAAAGTTAAAAGAATGCTAACAGGTGTTGTGAAAGCAAAACAAAATCCAAGGAGGTACATACAACTTGGTGGGGAAGATATGAGGGACATGGCACGGATGCATTCAAAAAAAAAAGAAAGAAAAAAAAAAATCTCAGCCAGAGCCAAAGCCATGAAAAGGCATGACAGCCCAACAAGTGCAGGGACTTGCCCCAAAGCTTGTCCAATTGATCCCCATTAAAATCGCAAGATTTGGTTTCCCTTCCCGAAAGGAAATTTCATTTCCTTTCGGGAAGGGAAACCAAATCTTGCGACCCTGCAAAGAAAGGCTTACAAACACTCTGGAAAGGAGATATGATCAAAAGAAATGCAATTGCAAAAAACCCCCAAAAAAGGGAAAATTGGGAAATTTGGTGACTACAAGAAAGTGGTCTGGGCAGAAGCCAGGTGCAGTGCAAAGCACCAAAAGAGGCCAAAAATAACCTGAGAGGTGTTGTAAAAAAAGAGCAAAAATCAAGGAGGCAGACACAACTTGGTGGGGAAGATATGAGCAACATTGCATGGATACTTAAAAAAAGAAAAAAAAAAATCTCAGCCAAAGTCAAAGCCTTGAAAAGGCATGGCATGCAAACAACTGCAGGGACACGCAAAACATACACCAAGCCTTGCCAGAATTGATCCCTGCTGAAGGCCAAAACAAATAAGAAGGGCTTACACACACTCTGGAATGGAGATATGATCAAAGGAAACAAAATTGAAAAAAAAAAAAAAGAAAAATGGAAAATTTGGTGACTACAAGAAAGTGGTCTGGGCAGAAGCCCGGTGCAGTGCAAAGCACCAAAAAAAGTTAAAAGAATGCTAACAGGTGTTGTAAAAGCAAAACAAAATCCAAGGAGGTACATACAACTTGGTGGGGAAGATATGAGGGACATGGCACGGATGCATTCAAAAAAAAAAAAGAAAAAAAAAAATCTCAGCCAGAGCCAAAGCCATGAAAAGGCATGACAGCCCAACAAGTGCAGGGACTTGCCCCAAAGCTTGTCCAATTGATCCCCATTAAAATCGCAAGATTTGGTTTCCCTTCCCGAAAGGAAATTTCATTTCCTTTCGGGAAGGGAAACCAAATCTTGCGACCCTGCAAAGAAAGGCTTACAAACACTCTGGAAAGGAGATATGATCAAAAGAAATGCAATTGCAAAAAACCCCCAAAAAAGGGAAAGTTGGGAAATTTGGTGACTACAAGAAAGTGGTCTGGGCAGAAGCCAGGTGCAGTGCAAAGCACCAAAAGAGGCCAAAAATAACCTGACAGGTGTTGTAAAAAAAGGGCAAAAATCAAGGAGGCAGACACAACTTGGTGGGGAAGATATGAGCAACATTGCATGGATACTTAAAAAAAGAAAAAAAAAAATCTCAGCCAAAGTCAAAGCCATGAAAAGGCAAGGCATGCAAACAACTGCAGGGACACGCACAACATACACCAAGCCTTGCCAGAATTGATCCCTGCTGAAGGCCAAAACAAATAAGAAGGGCTTACACACACTCTGGAATGGAGATATGATCAAAGGAAACAAAATTGAAAAAAAAGAAAAAGAAAAATGGAAAATTTGGTGACTACAAGAAAGTGGTCTGGGCAGAAGCCAGGTGCAGTGCAAAGCACCAAAAAAAGTTAAAAGAATGCTAAAAGGTGTTGTAAAAGCAAAACAAAATCCAAGGAGGTACATACAACTTGGTGGGGAAGATATGAGGGACATGGCACGGATGCATTCAAAGAAAAAAAAAGAAAAAAAAAAATCTCAGCCAGAGCCAAAGCCATGAAAAGGCATGACAGCCCAACAAGTGCAGGGACTTGCCCCAAAGCTTGTCCAATTGATCCCCATTAAAATCGCAAGATTTGGTTTCCCTTCCCGAAAGGAAATTTCATTTCCTTTCGGGAAGGGAAACCAAATCTTGCGACCCTGCAAAGAAAGGCTTACAAACACTCTGGAAAGGAGATATGATCAAAAGAAATGCAATTGCAAAAAACCCCCAAAAAAGGGAAAGTTGGGAAATTTGGTGACTACAAGAAAGTGGTCTGGGCAGAAGCCAGGTGCAGTGCAAAGCACCAAAAGAGGCCAAAAATAACCTGACAGGTGTTGTAAAAAAAGGGCAAAAATCAAGGAGGCAGACACAACTTGGTGGGGAAGATATGAGCAACATTGCATGGATACTTAAAAAAAGAAAAAAAAAAATCTCAGCCAAAGTCAAAGCCATGAAAAGGCAAGGCATGCAAACAACTGCAGGGACACGCACAACATACAGCAAGCCTTGCCAGAATTGATCCCTGCTGAAGGCCAAAACAAATAAGAAGGGCTTACACACACTCTGGAATGGAGATATGATCAAAGGAAACAAAATTGAAAAAAAAGAAAAAGAAAAATGGAAAATTTGGTGACTACAAGAAAGTGGTCTGGGCAGAAGCCCGGTGCAGTGCAAAGCACCAAAAAAAGTTAAAAGAATGCTAACAGGTGTTGTAAAAGCAAAACAAAATCCAAGGAGGTACATACAACTTGGTGGGGAAGATATGAGGGACATGGCACGGATGCATTCAAAAAAAAAAAAGAAAAAAAAAAATCTCAGCCAGAGCCAAAGCCATGAAAAGGCATGACAGCCCAACAAGTGCAGGGACTTGCCCCAAAGCTTGTCCAATTGATCCCCATCAAAATCGCAAGATTTGCTTTCCCTTCCCGAAAGGAAATTTCATTTCCTTTCGGGAAGGGAAAGCAAATCTTGCGACCCTGCAAAGAAAGGCTTACAAACACTCTGGAAAGGAGATATGATCAAAAGAAATGCAATTGCAAAAAACCCCCAAAAAAGGGAAAGTTGGGAAAGTTGGGAAATTTGGTGACTACAAGAAAGTGGTCTGGGCAGAAGCCAGGTGCAGTGCAAAGCACCAAAAGAGGCCAAAAATAACCTGACAGGTGTTGTAAAAAAAGGGCAAAAATCAAGGAGGCAGACACAACTTGGTGGGGAAGATATGAGCAACATTGCATGGATACTTAAAAAAAGAAAAAAAAAAAATCTCAGCCAAAGTCAAAGCCATGAAAAGGCATGGCATGCAAACAACTGCAGGGACACGCACAACATACAGCAAGCCTTGCCAGAATTGATCCCTGCTGAAGGCCAAAACAAATAAGAAGGGCTTACACACACTCTGGAATGGAGATATGATCAAAGGAAAGGAAATTGAAAAAAAAAAAAAAGAAAAATGGAAAATTTGGTGACTACAAGAAAGTGGTCTGGGCAGAAGCCCGGTGCAGTGCAAAGCACCAAAAAAAGTTAAAAGAATGCTAACAGGTGTTGTGAAAGCAAAACAAAATCCAAGGAGGTACATACAACTTGGTGGGGAAGATATGAGGGACATGGCACGGATGCATTCAAAAAAAAAAGAAAGAAAAAAAAAAATCTCAGCCAGAGCCAAAGCCATGAAAAGGCATGACAGCCCAACAAGTGCAGGGACTTGCCCCAAAGCTTGTCCAATTGATCCCCATTAAAATCGCAAGATTTGGTTTCCCTTCCCGAAAGGAAATTTCATTTCCTTTCGGGAAGGGAAACCAAATCTTGCGACCCTGCAAAGAAAGGCTTACAAACACTCTGGAAAGGAGATATGATCAAAAGAAATGCAATTGCAAAAAACCCCTAAAAAAGGGAAAATTGGGAAATTTGGTGACTACAAGAAAGTGGTCTGGGCAGAAGCCAGGTGCAGTGCAAAGCACCAAAAGAGGCCAAAAATAACCTGACAGGTGTTGTAAAAAAAGGGCAAAAATCAAGGAGGCAGACACAACTTGGTGGGGAAGATATGAGCAACATTGCATGGATACTTAAAAAAAGAAAAAAAAAAAATCTCAGCCAAAGTCAAAGCCGTGAAAAGTCATGGCATGCAAACAACTGCAGGGACACGCACAACATACACCAAGCCTTGCCAGAATTGATCCCTGCTGAAGGCCAAAACAAATAAGAAGGGCTTACACACACTCTGGAATGGAGATATGATCAAAGGAAACAAAATTGAAAAAAAAAAAAAAGAAAAATGGAAAATTTGGTGACTACAAGAAAGTGGCCAGGGCAGAAGCCAGGTGCAGTGCAAAGCACCAAAAAAAGTTAAAAGAATGCTAACAGGTGTTGTAAAAGCAAAACAAAATCCAAGGAGGTACATACAACTTGGTGGGGAAGATATGAGGGACATGGCACGGATGCATTCAAAAAAAAAAAAGAAAAAAAAAATCTCAGCCAGAGCCAAAGCCATGAAAAGGCATGACAGCCCAACAAGTGCAGGGACTTGCCCCAAAGCCTGTCCAATTGATCCCCATTAAAATCGCAAGATTTGCTTTCCCTTCCCGAAAGGAAATTTCATTTCCTTTCGGGAAGGGAAAGCAAATCTTGCGACCCTGCAAAGAAAGGCTTACAAACACTCTGGAAAGGAGATATGATCAAAAGAAATGCAATTGCAAAAAACCCCCAAAAAAGGGAAAGTTGGGAAATTTGGTGACTACAAGAAAGTGGTCTGGGCAGAAGCCAGGTGCAGTGCAAAGCACCAAAAGAGGCCAAAAATAACCTGACAGGTGTTGTAAAAAAAGGGCAAAAATCAAGGAGGCAGACACAACTTGGTGGGGAAGATATGAGCAACATTGCATGGATACTTAAAAAAAGAAAAAAAAAAATCTCAGCCAAAGTCAAAGCCATGAAAAGGCAAGGCATGCAAACAACTGCAGGGACACGCACAACATACAGCAAGCCTTGCCAGAATTGATCCCTGCTGAAGGCCAAAACAAATAAGAAGGGCTTACACACACTCTGGAATGGAGATATGATCAAAGGAAACAAAATTGAAAAAAAAGAAAAAGAAAAATGGAAAATTTGGTGACTACAAGAAAGTGGTCTGGGCAGAAGCCCGGTGCAGTGCAAAGCACCAAAAAAAGTTAAAAGAATGCTAACAGGTGTTGTAAAAGCAAAACAAAATCCAAGGAGGTACATACAACTTGGTGGGGAAGATATGAGGGACATGGCACGGATGCATTCAAAAAAAAAAAAGAAAAAAAAAAATCTCAGCCAGAGCCAAAGCCATGAAAAGGCATGACAGCCCAACAAGTGCAGGGACTTGCCCCAAAGCTTGTCCAATTGATCCCCATCAAAATCGCAAGATTTGCTTTCCCTTCCCGAAAGGAAATTTCATTTCCTTTCGGGAAGGGAAAGCAAATCTTGCGACCCTGCAAAGAAAGGCTTACAAACACTCTGGAAAGGAGATATGATCAAAAGAAATGCAATTGCAAAAAACCCCCAAAAAAGGGAAAGTTGGGAAAGTTGGGAAATTTGGTGACTACAAGAAAGTGGTCTGGGCAGAAGCCAGGTGCAGTGCAAAGCACCAAAAGAGGCCAAAAATAACCTGACAGGTGTTGTAAAAAAAGGGCAAAAATCAAGGAGGCAGACACAACTTGGTGGGGAAGATATGAGCAACATTGCATGGATACTTAAAAAAAGAAAAAAAAAAAATCTCAGCCAAAGTCAAAGCCATGAAAAGGCATGGCATGCAAACAACTGCAGGGACACGCACAACATACAGCAAGCCTTGCCAGAATTGATCCCTGCTGAAGGCCAAAACAAATAAGAAGGGCTTACACACACTCTGGAATGGAGATATGATCAAAGGAAAGGAAATTGAAAAAAAAAAAAAAGAAAAATGGAAAATTTGGTGACTACAAGAAAGTGGTCTGGGCAGAAGCCCGGTGCAGTGCAAAGCACCAAAAAAAGTTAAAAGAATGCTAACAGGTGTTGTGAAAGCAAAACAAAATCCAAGGAGGTACATACAACTTGGTGGGGAAGATATGAGGGACATGGCACGGATGCATTCAAAAAAAAAAGAAAGAAAAAAAAAAATCTCAGCCAGAGCCAAAGCCATGAAAAGGCATGACAGCCCAACAAGTGCAGGGACTTGCCCCAAAGCTTGTCCAATTGATCCCCATTAAAATCGCAAGATTTGGTTTCCCTTCCCGAAAGGAAATTTCATTTCCTTTCGGGAAGGGAAACCAAATCTTGCGACCCTGCAAAGAAAGGCTTACAAACACTCTGGAAAGGAGATATGATCAAAAGAAATGCAATTGCAAAAAACCCCTAAAAAAGGGAAAATTGGGAAATTTGGTGACTACAAGAAAGTGGTCTGGGCAGAAGCCAGGTGCAGTGCAAAGCACCAAAAGAGGCCAAAAATAACCTGACAGGTGTTGTAAAAAAAGGGCAAAAATCAAGGAGGCAGACACAACTTGGTGGGGAAGATATGAGCAACATTGCATGGATACTTAAAAAAAGAAAAAAAAAAAATCTCAGCCAAAGTCAAAGCCGTGAAAAGTCATGGCATGCAAACAACTGCAGGGACACGCACAACATACACCAAGCCTTGCCAGAATTGATCCCTGCTGAAGGCCAAAACAAATAAGAAGGGCTTACACACACTCTGGAATGGAGATATGATCAAAGGAAACAAAATTGAAAAAAAAAAAAAAGAAAAATGGAAAATTTGGTGACTACAAGAAAGTGGCCAGGGCAGAAGCCAGGTGCAGTGCAAAGCACCAAAAAAAGTTAAAAGAATGCTAACAGGTGTTGTAAAAGCAAAACAAAATCCAAGGAGGTACATACAACTTGGTGGGGAAGATATGAGGGACATGGCACGGATGCATTCAAAAAAAAAAAAGAAAAAAAAAATCTCAGCCAGAGCCAAAGCCATGAAAAGGCATGACAGCCCAACAAGTGCAGGGACTTGCCCCAAAGCCTGTCCAATTGATCCCCATTAAAATCGCAAGATTTGCTTTCCCTTCCCGAAAGGAAATTTCATTTCCTTTCGGGAAGGGAAAGCAAATCTTGCGACCCTGCAAAGAAAGGCTTACAAACACTCTGGAAAGGAGATATGATCAAAAGAAATGCAATTGCAAAAAACCCCCAAAAAAGGGAAAGTTGGGAAATTTGGTGACTACAAGAAAGTGGTCTGGGCAGAAGCCAGGTGCAGTGCAAAGCACCAAAAGAGGCCAAAAATAACCTGAGAGGTGTTGTAAAAAAAGGGCAAAAATCAAGGAGGCAGACACAACTTGGTGGGGAAGATATGAGCAACATTGCATGGATACTTAAAAAAAGAAAAAAAAAAAATCTCAGCCAAAGTCAAAGCCATGAAAAGGCATGGCATGCAAACAACTGCAGGGACACGCACAACATACACCAAGCCTTGCCAGAATTGATCCCTGCTGAAGGCCAAAACAAATAAGAAGGGCTTACACACACTCTGGAATGGAGATATGATCAAAGGAAAGGAAATTGAAAAAAAAAAAAAAGAAAAATGGAAAATTTGGTGACTACAAGAAAGTGGTCTGGGCAGAAGCCCGGTGCAGTGCAAAGCACCAAAAAAAGTTAAAAGAATGCTAACAGGTGTTGTGAAAGCAAAACAAAATCCAAGGAGGTACATACAACTTGGTGGGGAAGATATGAGGGACATGGCACGGATGCATTCAAAAAAAAAAGAAAGAAAAAAAAAAATCTCAGCCAGAGCCAAAGCCATGAAAAGGCATGACAGCCCAACAAGTGCAGGGACTTGCCCCAAAGCTTGTCCAATTGATCCCCATTAAAATCGCAAGATTTGGTTTCCCTTCCCGAAAGGAAATTTCATTTCCTTTCGGGAAGGGAAACCAAATCTTGCGACCCTGCAAAGAAAGGCTTACAAACACTCTGGAAAGGAGATATGATCAAAAGAAATGCAATTGCAAAAAACCCCTAAAAAAGGGAAAGTTGGGAAATTTGGTGACTACAAGAAAGTGGTCTGGGCAGAAGCCAGGTGCAGTGCAAAGCACCAAAAGAGGCCAAAAATAACCTGACAGGTGTTGTAAAAAAAGGGCAAAAATCAAGGAGGCAGACACAACTTGGTGGGGAAGATATGAGCAACATTGCATGGATACTTAAAAAAAGAAAAAAAAAAAATCTCAGCCAAAGTCAAAGCCATGAAAAGTCATGGCATGCAAACAACTGCAGGGACACGCACAACATACACCAAGCCTTGCCAGAATTGATCCCTGCTGAAGGCCAAAACAAATAAGAAGGGCTTACACACACTCTGGAATGGAGATATGATCAAAGGAAACAAAATTGAAAAAAAAAAAAAAGAAAAATG